>NC_086449.1:670348851-671548851 GCF_028390025.1 Pseudophryne corroboree | reverse complement strand
CATATACGACAGTATCACTGGAATTATATGGCAGTGCAACTGAACATATATGGCTGTGTCACTGGGCAGTACCACTGGACAAATACGGCAGTATTACTGGAATTATATGGCAGTACCACTGGACATATTCGGCAGTATCACTGGACTGGATTTATACGGCAGTACCACTGGACATATACGGCAGTACCACTGGACATATATACGGCAGTATCACTGAACTTATACGGCAGTATCATTGGACTGGATATATACGGCAGTACCACTGGACATATACGACAGTATCACTGGAATTATATGGCAGTACCACTGGACATATATGGCATTATCATTGGATTTGTACGGCAGTACCACTGGAATATTATGGCAGTACCACTGGACATATACGGCAGTATAACTGGATTTATACTGCAGTACCAGTGGACATATACGGCAATATCACTGGAATTATATGGCAGTACCACTGGACACATACGGTTGTTTCAGTGGATTTATACAGCAGTCCCACTGGACATATACGGCAGTATCACTGGACCTATACTGCAGTATCACTGGACTGTATTTATACGGCAGTACCACTGGACATATACGGCAGTTTCACTGGACATATACGGCAGTACCATCTGACTGGATTTATACAGCAGTATCACTGGACTTATACGGCAGTATCACTGGACATATACGGTAGTATCACTGGACATATACGGCAGTACCACTGGACTTATACGGCAGTACCACTGGACATATACAGCAGCACAGGGACACCACCACTGGACTGATGCAGGACAACACAGCACCACTGCAGTGGACTGGACTTATACAACAGCACTGGACTTATGGCAGCAGAGGACACTACCACTGTGACTGGAATGATGCAGCACAAGACACCACCACTGGACTGATGCAGCACAACACAGCACCACTGGACTGTACTTATACAGCAGCACTGGACATATCGCAGCAGAGGACACCACCACTGTTACTGGACCGATGCAGCATAAGACACTACACTGGACTGATGCAGCACAAGACAGCACTGGAATCGCCACCCCACTTTCCCTCCAGCACAGACACTAAGGGGGTAATTCTGTTGATCGCAGCAGGAAATTTTTTAGCTGTAGGGCAAAACCATGTGCACTGCAGGGGAGCAGGTATAGCATTTGCAGAGAGAGTTAGATTTGGGTGGGTTATTTTGTTTCTGTGCAGGGTAAATACTGGCTGCTTTATCTTTACACTGCAATTTAGATTGCAGATTGAACTCACCACACCCAAATCTATCTCTCTCTGCACATGTTATATCTGCCTCCCCTGCAGTGCACATGATTTTGCCCAACTGCTAACAAAAATCCTGCTGCGATCAACTTGGAATTACCCCCTAAGGACGGAAACATGTCCTCTCGCTACACTCTCCAATTCCAGAGTGAAAATGGCAGCAGCGCGCGGCTGCTTATATGGAGTCCAAAACCCGCGAGAATCCGACATCGGTATGATGGCGTTTTGCCTCGTTCTGGTTTCCGAGTCTGGCAGGAAGTCCCGAGCCGGACCCTGATCCGGGCTCGGGACCTGAAGTTCGGGGAGTTCGGTTCTCTGAGAACCGAACCCGCTCATTTCTTTTATATATATATATATATATATATATATATATATATCTCCTATATATTAGCCCAGACTCTGTGACTTTGTGCCTGCATCTCTAACGCTGGGCGGAGTCACAAATGTGGCCTAATCTATAGGAGACTAAGAGCACCAGATCAGTCAGTGATGCCTGGCAATGAGGAACAGCTGGCATGGGCATGGCACAGGCAGGGTACAGACAGACAGGGGCACCGGCTCACCGTGCCCTTGACCCCCCACATCAGCATGATCAGCACGGGCTCGCTGGCGCGCAAGAGCGTCACTCGCCGCCACACTCAGTGCTGCTTCACGCCGCTCATGTCCCCAGTCTTCTGACCAAGGGCCGGTAACTATTGTGTGTTGTAGGTCTGGAGCTACTCTGAAACTGCTCAAAAATATTTTGTAGCCGCTCTGCGATCCTATCGTTCGCACTTCTGCTAAGCTAAGATACACTCCCAAAGGGCGGCGGCTTAGCGTTTGCATGGCTGCTAAAAGCAGCTAGCGAGCGAACAACTCGGAATGAGGGCCATTGTCTTGTGCTGCATTGTGGTGCTCAGCAATACTACAGTACATTACTAATACTAGTCCAGTGTCTTGAGCTGCATCTTGCTGCTCAGTGTCAGTTCTCAGTAGTAATTCATCATCAGTGCTTAGTATCACTGCTCATTGTCTTGTGCTGCATTGTGGTGCTCAGTTATACTACAGTACATTACTAATACTAGTCCAGTGTCTTGAGCTGCATCTTGCTGCTCAGTGTCAGTTCTCAGTAGTAATTCATCATCAGTGCTCATTGTCTTGTGCTGCATTGTGGTACTCCGTAATACTACATTACATTACTAATACTAGTCCAGCGTCTTGTGCTGCATCTTGCTGCTGTAGGGTGCTGTGATAGTGTCCTGTCACTGTGCATAGGTCATCATCATTCCAGTCACAGTGGTATCTGGTATCTATCTAGTGGTATCTAATTCCAGACATTACTGCCGTCTAATTCCAGATATATTACTGGCATATAATTCCACACATTAAAAAATGGAGAACAAAAATGTGGATGGTAAAATAGGGAAAGATCAAGATCCACTTCCACCTAGTGCTGAAGTTGCTGCCACTAGTCATGGCAGAGATGATGAAATCCCATCAATTACGTCTGCCAAGGCCGATGCCCAATGTCATAGTAGAGAGCATGTAAAATCCAAAAAGCAAACGTTCAGTAAAATGACCCAAAATTATAAATTAAAATCGTCTGAGGAGAAACGTAAACTTGCCAATATGTCATTTACGACACGGAGTGGCAAGGAACGGCTGAGGCCCTGGCCTATGTTCATGGCTAGTGGTTCAGCTTCACATGAGGATGGAAGCACTCATCCTCCCGCTAGAAAAATTTAAAGAGTTAAGCTGGCAAAAGCACAGCAAAGAACTGGGCGTTCTAAATCACAAATCCCCAAGGAGAGTCCAATTGTGTTGGTTGCCATGCCTGACATTCCCAACACTGGATGGCAAGAGGTGGCTCCTTCCACCATTTGCACGCCCTCTGGAAGGAGCACCCACAGTCCAGTTCCTGATATTCAAATTGAAGATGTCATTTTTGAAGTACACCAAGATGAGGTGTTGCTGGCGCTGAGGAGGAAATTGACAAGGAGGATTCTGATGGTGAGGTGGTCTGTTTAAGTCAGGCACCCGGGGAGACACCTGTTGTCCGTGGGATGAATAAGGCCATTGACATGCCTGGTCAAAATACAAAAAAAAATCACCTCTTCGGTGTGGAATTATTTCAACAGAAATGCGTACAACTTGTGTCAAGCCATGTGTTGCCTTTGTCAAGCTGTAATAAGTAGGGGTAAGGACGTTAACCACCTAGGAACATCCTCCCTTATACGTCACCTGGAGCGCATTCATCAGAAGTCATTGACAAGTTCAAAAACTTTGTGTGACAGCGGAAGCAGTCCACTGACAACTAAATCCCTTCTTCCTCTTGTACCCAAGCTCCTGCAGACTACACCACCAACTCCCTCAATGTCAATTTCCTCCATAGACAGGAACGCCAAAAGTTCTGCAGGCCATGTCATTGGCCAGTTTGACGAGTCCTCTCCTAACTGGGATTCCTCCGATGGATCCTTGAGTGTAACGCCTACTGCCGCTGTTGCTGCTGGCGCTGCTGTTGTTGCTGCTGGGAGTCGATCATCATCCCAGAGGGGAAGTCAGAAGACCACTTGTACTACTTCCAGTAAGCAATTGACTGTCCAACAGTCCTTTGCGAGGAAGATTAAATATCACAGCAGTCACCCTGTTGCAAAGCGGATAACTCAGGCCTTGACAACTATGTTGGTGTTAGACGTGCATCCGGTATCCACCGTTAGTTCACAGGGACTTAGAGAATTGCTTGAGGTAGTGTGTCCCCGGTACCAAATCCCATCTAGGTTCCACTTCTCTAGGCAGGCGATACCGAGGATGTACACAGACGTCAGAAAAAGTGTCTTCAGTGTCCTAAAAAATGCAGCTGTACCCACAGCCACTTAACCACGAACATGTGGACAAGGGAAGCAGGGCAGACTAAGGACTATATGACTGTGACAGCCCACTGGGTAGATGTATTGCCTCCCGCAGCAACAACAGTGGCGGCACCAGTAGCAGCATCTCGCAAACACCAACTTGTTCCTAGCAGGCTACGCTTTGTATCACCGCTTTCCATAAGAGGCACACAGCTGACAACCTCTTACGGAAACGGAGGAACACCATCGCAGAATGGCTTACCCCAATTGGACTCTCCTGGGGATTTGTGATATCGGACAACGCCACCAATATTGTGCGTGCATTACATGTGGCCAAATTCCAGCACGTCCCATGTTTTGGACATACAATTAATTTGGTGGTACCTAATTTTCTGAAAAACGACAAGGGCGTGCAGGAGATGCTGTCGGTGGCCCGAAAAATTGCGGGCCACTTTCGGCATTCAGCCACCGCGTGCCGAAGACTGGAGCGCCAGCAAACACTCATGAACATGCCCTGCCTTCAATTTGTTAACGACTTGTTGCTGAGTTTTTTGGATGCCCCTTTCTGCCAGCATAAGGGATATGTTCTTGTAGACGACAGCATCCTTAACTGGAACCCTTATGTTGTATAAACAGGACATGCACACTTTAACAAACCCATCATTTCAGCGACAGGGTCTGCCACACGACTGTAGCTGAAATGACTGGTTGGTTTGGGCCCCCACCAAAAAAGAAGCAATCAATCTCTCCTTGCACAAACTGGCTCTACAGAGGCAAGATGTCCACCTCATCCCCAGATTCCTCATCCCTTTCACTGTGTACATCCTCCTCCTCACAGAGTATTAATTCGTCCCCACTGGAATCCACCATCACAGGTCCCTGTGTACTTTCTGGAGGCAATTGCTGGTAAATGTCTACACGGAGGAATTTATTATAATTAATTTTGATGAACATCATCTTCTCCATCAAACTTTTATGACGCAGTTAATGACCATGCATGATAGGCAGATGACATTTTTTGAACGCACGTTTGTACGTACCATAGGGAATACCACACAAGCACAACAGCAAGACACAGCCTACCCACAGCACCCATATGGTCCATACAACTATGAGTCTCCCTCAAATCCCCCAACACAAATCCCCCAATCCTCAGAATATTGGGTATATAGTAGAGATGTGCAGCGGGCATTTTTCGGGTTTTGGTTTTGGATTCGGTTCCGCGGTCAAGTTTTGGATTCGGACGCGTCTTTGCAAAACCACCATTTCGAATTTTTGTCGGATTCGGATGCGTTTTGGATTTGGGTGTTTTTTTTCTAAAAAAACTCAAAAACAGCTTAAATCATAGAATTTGGGGGTAATTTTGATCCTATAGTATTATTAACCTCAATAACCATAATTTCCACTAATTTCCAGACTATTCTGAACACCTGACACCTCACAATATTATTTTTAGTCCTAAAATTTGCACCGAGGTCGCTGGATGACTAAGCTAAGCGACCCAAGTGGACGGCACAAACACCTGGCCCGTCTAGGAGTGGCACTGCAGTGTCAAACAGGATGGCACTTCAAAAAATAGTCCCCAAACAGCACATGATGCAAAGATAAATAAAAAAAGAGGTGCAAGATGGAATTGTCACCTGCCTTCTCATTTCTTCCTCTCCCCGAATATAAAGCAGCTCTTTGATCTCTGTGTCTGACCAGGGATGGGTAGACAGACATGTTGCTGTGCTGGAGCTTCTGCTGCTGCTGTATACTGTCTGTTTGTTTGTAATCTGCTACGATGCCTGCATGTGCCCAGCGTATCTCCCAGGGATGACATCATCTTTCTGTGCCCCAGAAGCACCAATCAGCGTCTCGGAGCGTTACTCGTGTCTGAAAACACGTGTAATGACCGTTTCCACTGCACAGTTACCCGTATCATTACCGTGTTCTAACCAGGTAGCTATCCGGGTAGAATTCCCGGGTCACTCAACTTGTGTTGAGCCGTTTCCACCGACTAAAAACCTGTGTCGATACGCGCCCCGTGCAAAAACACGGGTAAGAAAAGTTAGTGGAAAAGGGGTATCAGTATAACAACCAGCAACTTACGCATCTATCGGGGTAGATAAGTATTGGTAATTTGGTGTGGGCATGGGACCAGAATAATCAAGCAGACTGTTAAAGATCCTTGATTGGTCTGTTATTGATTTGTTTGAAAAATCTGAATTGCAAATCTGCATTTTGTGTGCTCACCTATACCGGTTAACTTGATCAAAAAAAGATGAGTCATTTATTTGCTTTATTGGCAGGCCCCACCAGAGGGGGAGAGGCTAGGGGGGAAATTTTCCCGGGCCTTGGACTTGGTACACATGGATCCCCTTTAGTGTGTTGGACCGGGTTTTTTGCATTTGTTATTTTTTAACCCTGTGGATGGATGCCTACATGAACTGAAGAGGATATACACTGGAAATAGGTGAGTATTTTTTTTTTTTTACAGGTACCATATGGATTCAACTGGACAAGTGTGATTTATTAAAGTTTTACTTTCACGGTATGTGTGTGTATTCTCTTCATTTGAATATTTATTTTGTTGTGGAACTACAGGTACCTGCTGGCCCTTTAATGCCTTTCATGCTGGTACTTGTGGCTCTCCAAGTACTAGCATGTGGGGAGAGTTGCTGGGAGTTGGAGTTCCATAGCAAAAGACAATATTTAATTCTTGTTTTTACACAAAAGCTATAAAGTCGCTACCCACAGCCCAGGGGTGGGGACCATAGACTTTGGCTTCATCCCTGGCCCTTGGGTGCCTGTAGGGGGGGACCCCTTTTATATCCTACTCCCCCAAGGAACCCTGGCCAGGGGTGACCAGTTGGGGGGTAATGCCAGTATAAATTTGTCCCCCGACTGTGGCATTATCTCCTTGACTAGTGGAGCCTGGTGCGGGTTTAAAAAATACTGGGGACCCCTACGTCCTTTTTCCCCTGTATTTTTGGAACCAGGACCGGTCCAAGAGCCCTGTGCTGGTTTTTAAAATAATGGGAACCCCTACGCATGTTTTTCCGGTATTTTAACAAACATGACCGCCTCAAAGAGCGTGGGGTTGGTTATGCTTAGAGGGGGGACCCCACACATTTTTATTTTTAACTCTTTACTACACTTGTAAATGGAGAAGTGTGCACTGATCTCACTGATCCGTGCATGAATCTCCAAACACGCCAGCCAGAAGCAGGTCTATTTTATATTTGAAAGTTCTATTTCTGTACGAATTCCATCCATTTCCGCCAGTGTATGGCTATTTTTGGCAGTGATTAATAATACTAATTCTTAGTAAATTACTGTGTTATATGAGGTGTATGTGAAAATATAACCGTGTTTGGCCGATGGTCTATTGATTGTGTGGACAGCTGTGTATCTCAATACGAATAGGTAGAACTCTGCCGCTTTTGCTGTTTAGTAAATTACCGAGTTGCATTTTCGGATGAAAATGCAAACTCGAATCAAATAGGGAGCTTCGTAAATTCCCCTTATTGTCGGGTGCAACAGCTAGTATACCAAGGCCTTATCTGTGACATATTTGAAAGTACTTAAATATAATTACTGCCATCATTCCTAGTTCTTCAAGATTTTAAGGCTTTCGTCTTCTGAACAGTGTCGGGATAAATATAATGGTTTGCTCATACATATTTAATACACTACATAAAAGCAACTAACATTGGGAATAACACAAAGCATAACCAATAATTTTGCCCTGCTTACTGCTGTTAGGCAGCTCTTTGTAAGTTTGTATCTGCACCTGACTGTGAACTTGGGTACAATGACAAAAGTCCATTTGATATGATATGCTTCTAGGTCATGTAATAGCTTTGCCTTAGGTAGTTTACTGCCACATTGGTACTGGAAGAATGTTCATGGCAATAGCAATCCCCAGTCTCAGCTTCTCCTTTAGTCCCGCCCACAACTGCCTCTATCACTCACCAATTTTTCAATACGCCAGGCTCTCCTGCCTTCCCATACCTAATGAGTTTAGTGAACTTCTTTCCTAAGATTATTTGCTAATCTGTTCAGTGTAGGACAGTGGGCTACAGTATATGAGTCTGTATAATAAAATAATCAAATAACCTTGACCAGTGTGGAACATACTGCATGTGAAGTAAATATGTTGGCAAGAAGGGGTGTGATATGAAATACCAGCGATTGGGATGCTGGTGGTCATAAGACCGACACTGGAATCCCAATTGTCAGAATCCTGACAGGGGTCGGGCAAGTGTGGTTACTCTCCCTTCCCGTAGCCTAACCCCACCGCAGCCTAACTCTAACCCTCCCAAGTGGTGCCTTAAACTAACCCCACTCCCCACAGCATAACCATAGACCTCCCTTTCCCGCAGCCTAAACCTAACCTTCCCTGGGGGTGTCTAACCCTAATCCCCCCTTCCCAAAGCCTAAACCATCCTCCCTGTAGCCAAACCCTAACCCTAACCCTCTTTCTTCAGCCTAAACTTAACCTCCCCTCAGGGTTAAGAAGCAGGAGACCCCAGCATACTTACAGCATGTTTGGGATGTTGGCAGTCGGGTATTCTAGTGTCGAGATTCAAAGTGATGTCAGAGATCCAGCTCCGGCATTTTGAACGCGTGTCGGGGTGCCAGTGCCGGTATTTTGAGCGTCGGCATCCTGCCTGCCGGCATCACGCAAGAACTACCTGTTACTGTATGTGCAGTAACATAATGAAGGCATTAATAGATTAAGTGTATTGTCAGCACCTGGACAGCACCTGTATCAGTTAGGCTTAATAGTTAATACCTGCCTAAGGGGTCTATTTACTAAGCCTTGGATGGAAATAAATCCGACAGAGATAAAAGTCCCAGCCAATCGGCTCCTAACTGCCATGTCACAGGCTGGTTTGGAAAGATGACAGGAGCTGATTGGCTGGGACTTTATCTCCGTCAAAGGCTTAGTAAATAGACCCCTTAGTATCCATACGCAGCCACTCACATGTACAATGAAGAAGAGAACATGGGCAAAGTCAGTGCAGTGACATTTCCCTGTTATTCTATTTAAACTGGACATACATATTTTTATACCTTTGTACAATTTAGAAGATCTGCTTTTATACATACATGTATGCTTTACCAAAAACTACATGTCTTATGTACTCCTTATGGTGTATAATTACTAGTACTGTTTTTTTTTTCTTTTCATACCTGCTGTATGTACTATACAAGAATATATAATTTTAGTCTTCGAGGTGCAGGCCACTGTTTTTGGTCCTGATAACTATAAAATACATTATTAGAGGAGTTGTATATCAGTCATGCTTATTGTATTGTTTTCACTTTCATAGCAGCTTTGACCTCGAAGTGAACGCAACTAAACCCAAACCTCAAGAGAACAAGGGAGATTCCATTCAAGTAACCACTGAGCTTGAAGTAAAATTACGAAGATCCCGCAAAAAACCTAAAAGAAGCAGCGTGGTGTTTGCTGACGATAAACCAGCGGTGGAGTCCCCTCTGTCAGAGGCGAAGAGAGTGAGTTCTATTGTAACATTTTTCCCATTAGTCAACTAATAACCTAAAAGTGACTTTTCATGAAAAACTATTACACAATTAAAAATGAGGGACATTGATTATTTATCATCTTCCAAAATTAGATTGACTTAGACATTAAGAGGCAGCTTTATTATAAACTGCAGCCAGCCCCCGAAAAGAAAGAATTCCTATAGACACATATCCCAGCAATAAGGATTCTTTTTTTCCGGAGAGAGGTGCCAATATAAATCGCAGAGTCATGGACTTCAATAAGAGCCTGTCAGGGCAGAAATGACACGCTATACTGTGGGTGATTACTTTATTTCCAGGTTCAGAGCATGTGTGGGTATCTAGCTGCACATTCACAGTGAGAAGAAGGCGCAATGTGCATCAGGATGTCCTACACCAGAGAGGGATCATAAGATCCTTCTCAAGCAGGGATGGTCCATTGAAGGTAACGTGCTAACGCCAACCGGAGAATACATTAGCCTATACATGCAAGATCCATTAAACAATGCCTCTTGGATCTTGTTTTACATACCATCCCCATAGAAAACTGTGGGAAAGGCTACTGCAAGTGCTAGCACCCAGAAAGCAGTTGATATCTCCATTATCTCCTGCTTTCTTTCTCATTACACACAGTACCTGTGGCACTTAATTCTGCAGTTACACATGTGGAAGCAGCAGTTTCCATATATTTGAAGGGCAGTATTGCTAAATAGGTAAACACAAAACAGAAAAAGTTAAAACCCCCTGCCACCAAATGCTATTCAGCTCCCTGTCTCGACATTCTATTACTGTTCTTTCTCGCTGGGCTGTTGGTACCAGACTTTACAAAGAAGTGAATGAGTGCAGAAATCACAGGATATCTCAGGTCACACATCTCCAGTCCCCACCAGAAATGTGTAGCTCCAGGAGTCATGACAGCAGATGAAGTATGTTGAGGATTGGAACTAGCTTTGTAAAAAAACACGTCAGACTATAAAAATTCTTTGAAACTCTCCAACTAATCTCTACTGGAAGTTTGATTATTACATTACATTTGAGTGTCCTGTATAAATAAAGTTTCTAAGGACTGAAAATGGGTTGTCATGGACACTCCTGTATTTAATTTACTTTCTAGGCAACGGAACATGAAAACATACAAATTTGAATGAAGAAAATAATTAGGTTTTTGTGGAGTGGCAAAATCCACCTAGTAATTAGTGAATTATGAACTCTATGGCATTGCTTTTATTATTCCCTTTTATTACATTCTTTGATTTCTTTCTTGGTTGACATCACATCATAGGTGCACTAGGTACACTATAGTAATATATTTAGTGAAAGCTGCAAGAGGTCATATATAAACTTATACATGATATTTATTGTAAGATGGATATCCTTTTTAATAGCATTAGCATTTCTGAACATATAGAGACTGACGCTGAACTTAAAGTCAGCTTTGTGGATGGATTGCATGTGTTTTCCCTCTGCATACTCTGGAGCAGAGCATGCACAGGCAATGCACATTTGTACACGTTTCAGTGACATCTCCAGTGGTGGCTGAAGGGGTGTAACTGTGCATTAACTGGGCCTGATTCTGTGTCGCACTCAATGCTGATGTCACATAGTTGAGCGCTTATTTGCAACTGCGCATGCGTTGCCCTGAGTGTACACAGAAAGGAGCTGGTGCGATTGTGACAGACAGTATCAGAAGTGTGGTGGAAAAGTGATGGTCTTTCCTGCACGTTAACTTGGAGGTGGCTACTAGTGCACACAAAAATGAGCGTTCACTGGGCATATTATGGTGTCCCAGGCGTGTCAATGCAAGCGGCTGCATACGCAGATGTACAGCTTCAAGCATCAGATGGAGAAATTGCACCTGTCATAGGGCTGATGTAATTTTTCAATGGTGCGGCCGATGGTGGCATATAAGGACACACCAACTGGCATTAAAGTCTGCATGGAGCTAAAAGTCGACATCTCAGTCCTTGCACATACTGCTGCACCAGGAGATTGTATGCCATTTGCATAAAGTCCCAGACCAAATAGATGCTGCTGTGTTTGCCTTTGTGTGCGACTCAGAATCAGCCCCACTGTGCGGTAAGAGGACATTCCTATGTAGGCAGAGTTTATCAAGGGCATGCTGATGTAATTGCGGGCCTTTCAGTGTTGTGCTTATGCATGGATGCACCTACTTTCAGACAGATCTCTTGCACTAGGGATACAGATGGTGCAGCTGTGCGCTGATAATGAGGACAACTATGAAATCCAATAAATGGATGGAGGCTGTGTCAGAAATACATGCAGCTCAGCAGAGAGACGACTATCTGCATTTTTCTCTGGACAGTGAGTATAGGTGTAATAAGGGCTAATTCAAGTCTGCATCGGTCTCGTACTGACCATTGCTGGAAAGTTGGTACTGTAGGTGCATAGCAGATGTGAGCAAGGAGTTTATGCACACATTGATAACAGGATACAGGGGTCAAAGATAAACAGCAGTTAATATGATAAGATATATGTCTCGCCTGGGCTAAGTACTGTACAGCCGTGCAGCACTGTGATGCTACAATAACACATGCAGGCTCATGCAGAACTTTTTATAGAGGCAAGTAAACAAAATGCACCTGCCATCTAGACAGTCTGTTGTTTAAGTTGGTGAAAAATATTTACTCAGATATGTGATGTTATATGCACAATACACTATACAAGTATCTGGCAGATAATCTGTTGGAATGAAAACCTGGTAATGGATGAGAGCAACTGACAATCGACCATTTGTTCCCAAACACTGGAAAATGGACAAAACCTGTCCGTGATTTAACCAATTTGTATAAACAACAGGTTTTCTCCAATTTTGTCTGCCAGATAATTGTATAGTATATGTCCAGCTTTAGTTAAGAGCCTGTAGAGTTCAGCTACATGTCAACAACCATAAAATAAAGGTAGATTTTAAGAAGTACTCTGGCAGACAAAGAAGGTGCTAGGACTTACACATGGGTGTGTCATACATCTGTAGTACGTCCCATTTCAGACTAATGCTGGATGGACATGGGTGCATAAAAAAACATCCTTATGTACAAGGTTTAAAAGTCTTGTTAGCTTGCAATGATTAGATATCAATATAGTCATTTTAAGGCTCACTTCCAAATAGCAGAAGCAATGAAAATGAATTCAGGATGCAATACTTAAGCAAACCAGTCTGCAAAGCTCCATTATCTTAGGACCGGTGTTCAGACTTTCTGGAGATCCTCAGGCTAGCCAGTGATCATCAGGCAATCCAGGTATCCTCAGGCTCTCTGGTGATCTTCAGACAATCAGTTGATCCGCAGTTAATCAGATGATCTTCAAGCTAGCTAGTGATCCTTAAGCTATCCAGAGATCTCAGGTTATCAGCTGATATTCACGCTATCTAGTGATCCTCAGGCTAACCAATGATCCTTAGGTTATCCAGAGAGCTTTATGATAGCCATGCATCCTCAAATGTCCTGTGTATGCTCCCTGATGCTGTGTATTGCTGGTGGACAATTTAAAATGCGTCCTGTGCAAGAATAAAGATAGTTCAGCTTAAAAAAGTACGTTTGCTCAAAAAAGACCCATGTGTCACAGAAATATTATGCTTTTTATTTTCCTTTTTGTTATTTTAGTCATTTGTTTTACATGCTCAGAAGTTGTTGCTGTATAAGGTCCCCTTTAATGGTAAGCCCTCCAAAAAAAAGACAGTGCAAAATGTTCAAATTGTAAAATTAATTGTAGGTTTTTAGTGCATAACTTTGCATAATATAGGTATGGAGATATACATAGAACATTTCTCTAAATAGCAGAAGTGGATATTTAAATTGGACTGGTGTTTGTAATAGATGCAAGTGATGCAAATATTCAAATGTGAATGCTTGCCCCTAAGCCAACACACAGTTTATCATTTTGAAATACCATTTTTCGAGAAATAATTGATACTTTAAGTTTATGTTCAGACTGGAAGCTGTATTTATTTTCTGCTTTAGTCACTTTATATTCAATGAAAACCATGTACTTAAAGTTATAGACTTGCATATTTATCGCACAGCTATCTAAATGTATCCTGTTTTCCTACTTGCTGTGTTTTTGGATATATTATAATATGTTATGCATGCAGTTTGTATCATAGTCCCAGAGCCGGATTAAGACCATGGGGGGCCCGGGGCACTTAAGAGAGTGGGGCCCCTAATAGAGAAGGCAGAAAATATATATATATATATATATACATATATATATATATATATACACACATATATATATATATATATATATTTGCCTCCCCAAGCAGCACACCCCCTGCCACACCGCAGATCGGATCTCTCTTCCGATCCAATCTGCGGTGCTGTGCTCCCCGGATCCCGTCCTCACTGCAGCAGCAGCGCACAGACAGGACAGCTGAGCTGAGCGACGGCTCAGCTGTCCAATAAAGTATGAATGAAGCAGCCTGCCGCTCAGTCATTGGCTGGGCACGCAGGCTGTTTCATTGATACATTATTGGACAGCTGAGCCCAGTGGCGTAACTAGAAATTTTTCTCCCCCAAGCCAAAAAATCCTTCGGCGCCCCCCCCCATACCCCCCGTAATTGGCACTAACAAAGGTAGAAAAATGTGCACACCGCAGGCGCGCGCCGGCAAAAAGGGTGTGTGGCTTTGTCGAAATGGGCGTGGCTTTGCGTGGAGGGCGTGGCATTGCAGAAAAAGACTACCTTATAACCCAGTTTTGCAACCTGCACGCCCAGACGTTGGCCACCACAGGAAAGAAAAATAATCCTGATTCATGCCCCTTACATTATTTGTCATTTTTCCTCCTTATAGTAATGCCCAGTATACATTATTCCACATACTGCAATGGCCCTTAGACATTATTCCACACACAATAATGCACATGACACAATATGCACACACTGTAATGCCCCAGACACATTATGCCACACACCGTAATGCCTGTGACACATTATGACAGGAATCGCAATGCCCGTTATACATTATGCTACACACTGCAATGCCCCTGATACATTATAGCACATACAATGTCTGTGACACAGTATGACACACACCACAATGATCCTGAGACATTATACCACATACCACAATGCCCGTGATATAGTATACAACACACCGTAATGCCTGATACATTATGACACACACCGCAATGTCCGTGATACATTATGCCACACACCGTAATGCCCATTACACATTAAGTTCTACAGTAAGGCTTCTAATTACTTTTAAATTACCTGCTTGTTGCCAGGGGTTTCATGCTCTTGGTTCCATGCATGGTGCCAGGGGTTTTCATGATCAGGGTGTTATGCTCGTTGCAAGGGGTTTCATGCACTGGGTGTCATGCTCGTTGCTAGGGGGTAGTGCTTGTTGCTAGGGCCATGCTCCCAGTGCCACATATGCCCCCAGTGCCAGATATTCCCCTACAGTGCCAGGTATATGCCCCTAGTGCCAGATATTCCCCCACAGTGCCAGGTACATGCCCCCAGTGCCACATATACCCCCCCCCCCCAGTGCCACATATGCCCCCTCAGTGCCTGCTCCCCCCAGTGCCAAATTTTCCCCCACAGTGCCAGGTATATGCCCCCAGTGCCAGATATTCCCCCACAGTGCCAGGTATATGCCTCCAGTGCCAGATCTTCCCCCCACAGTGCCAGGTATATGCCCCCAGTGCCAGATCTGCCCCCACAGTGCCAGGTATATGCCCCCAGTGCCAGATCTGCCCCCCACAGTGCCAGGTATATGCCCCCAGTGCCAGATCTTCCCCCCAGTGCCAGGTATATGCCCCCAGTGCCAGATCTGCCCCCCCACAGTGCCAGGTATATGCCCCCAGTGCCAGATCTCCCCCCCCCCCACAGTGCCAGGTATATGCCCCCAGTGCCAGATCTGCCCCCCACAGTGCCAGGTATATGCCCCAAGTGCCTGCTCCCCCCCCCCATGTGTTGGAGGGACACGGAGCGCATCGGGCGTCTCTCCTGTGTCCCTCCTGGCTCTCCCCCGCTGGTCTAATACAGGAAGTGCCGGTTCGTGAGCCAATCAGAGCTCACGAACGGCACTTCCTTAGACCGGCCGGGGGAGAGCCAGGGAGGGACACAGGAGAGACGCGCGATGCGCTCCGTGTCCCTCCAACACAGCAGGGAGGGAGAGGAGACCGCAGATTGACATGCGGACGCTCGTCCGCATGTCAATCTGTTCTGGAGCCGGGGAGCGGAGCACAGCACCGCAGATCGGATCGGAAGAGAGATCCGATCTGCGGTGTAGTGTAGCAGGGGGCCCTTTTGGAAAGTTGGGCCCGGGGTACGTATCCCCCGGGCCCCCCCCCTTAATCCGGCTCTGCAAAGTCCTGTGGAGTTGTTCTGTTGTGAGTAATTACGGAATGTCATCCTCCACATCTGAAAGTTAGGAAAGTTGGAAACAAAACATTATTTAGTAACTATATCAGTGGTTCTCAAACTGTGTGCCTAGGCACCCTGGGGTGCTGCGAGGCTCCAAAGGGTGTGCCTCGGCTTGGTGGTCCAGGATCAAATCAAATTACTGTATATAAATACAAAGTGAGAAGCAAAACCAGTACTAGTTGCTGCCAGTCATAAAACAACTGTACACCACCACATAACTGAACATAAGGATGGCAGGTAGGCACAATTTACATAATTTTATACTTTTTCCCCAAATATATCAATGATAAACTTTTGTCCTAGGGGCGCCATGAAAAGACATGATGATACTTTAGTGTGCCGTAATTCAGGAAAGTTTGGGAACCACTGGACTATATAGTTACTTCATAAAATGTACTAATGTAATATATAGGGCGAGATGCAGGAAGCTAAAATATGCGGCCAAACCTCCGAAAATGTAGTTTCTGGAGACTTGGTCATGTACTGCGTATGCGCCAAGCTCCAGAATGCGGGATCCCTCCCAGCACCGCCCCGTGGCATGCGCGGCACTTGACACATGCACAGATAGGACTCTGGGTCTTAAACTCTGAAGTCCTATCATCGTAAAGGACAGCACTTACCGCAAGAGCTGTCCTTTGGGATATTCTTCATGCATGCGCAATTAGTAAATGCCTATATGCATGCGGAGAGTTGCGGGATGCATCACAAGCAAAATTTTTAACCCCTTTGCTGCTATGCTTATTTTGCTTATAGCTCCTGAGGGAACTATTCGCAAGCCCCACCATGGCGAGCGTACATTCCCGCAGCGCACCGCGAGCCCTAACAGAGCTAGAAGAAAGAAGAGTGGTGAGTACTAAGCCGGCGTCCTGGTTAGCGGGTCGCCGGCCGTTATGGCGCATGAGGGTACGGAGATGCATAGCTTCTACATGGGGTGGCTGGGTCTCCAGACTCAGTACACAGTGCAGATGCACAGTTTCTGAGGGGGCGGACTGAGCCTCAGTACACTACATGTGTACACTGTACCCAGACTGGCATTTAAAAGGGGGCTGACTCCATTTTAGGCACAAAATTACCTCAGCCAGTATAAAAAAGAGCGGGAAGAATGTGCGCCATTAAAGGGGTGGGGCTTCACTATGAGCGGATCCAGCAGCTCACCAGCACCATTTTCCCTCTGCAGTGGACACAGATGCTGACTGACAGGGATGCACAGCTCCTCCGGAGAGACTCCACATTACCTCAGCAGTACCAGGGGGTCATAGCAGGGGGGGAGCGATTATTAGTGTACTGAGTCCATAATTTAGGTACTTAGTCTGCGACCCGGCTAAGCTTGGCATTAGCAGTAAGGGTGCCATGTACTGGCTCCATACTATCTCTGTGTCTCCCTGGAAGGCTCTTTGTGGGTTAATTGTGCATTTAACCTGTTCCTGTGTGTGTGTGTGCTGTCACTGTCACAGTATGTCAGACAAAGAGTGTGTTTCATGTAAGGCACAGTGTTCCTCTTCTCCAGGGGGTTCACTACGGTGTACTCAGTGCAGTGTACCTTCCCAGGCTAGCAGGGCAGAGCTAGCTTGGCTGAACTCCATTAAGGGAATGATTTCCTGTGTCAAAGGAACTAAATACCCTGTTTGAAGAACCGTGGGTTAATCCTGATAGGAAATTTCCAATCCCTAAAAGGTATATCATATTTTCCTTTTCCTACTGAGGATATGAAAAAATGGGAAAATCCACCGATAGTCGATGTATCAGTATCCAGGCTGTCACAGAAAATTGTATTGCCTGTCCCGGGTGCAGCCTCCCTAAAAGGCTGATCGTAGAATTGAGACTACACTCAAATCCTTGTATACAGCTGCTGGGGTGGCCCAGAGACCCACTATATCATGTGGGTGGATTACTAAGGCCATCGCCAAATGGTTGGGTAACCTACTTGAGGGGTTAGATACCTTGCCTCAGGGGGAGATTATTTTACTCCTGCAACATATACAGGACTCTGCGAACTTTATGGTGAAAGCCATAAAAGAAATAGGCTTGCTTAATGCACGCACCACTGCTATGGCAGTGTCAGAACGCAGAGACTTATGGCTACGCCAGTGGACTACTGACGCAGACCCCAGTAAAGGCGTAAAAGGCCTACCTTTCACAGGAGAGGCCTTATTTGGAGATGAACTAGACAAATAGATCTCCAAAGCTACTGCGGGTAAGTCCATATATCTTCATTCTGCAGCTGCCCCAGCCAGGAAGTCCTACTCAGGACCTAATCTATAGTCCTTTCAGACTGCCAAATTTAAGAGCAAATCCAGAGGTTCTTCTACAGTCACCAGAGGCGCTAGAGGTAAACCACGCAAACCAGCATCTGCCGGTTCTCAGGAACAGAGCTCAAGTCTGCTTCCTCAAAGCCTTCAGCATGATGGTGGACCGCGATGCCTGGAAGACTGGCGGGTAGGTGCCCAACTAAAATTTTTCAGTCACATCTGGACAGGTTTGTGTCAGGATCTTATTTCCCAGGGCTACAGACTGGAGTTTCAGGAGCTCCCACCTCACAGGTTCTTCAAATCAGGATTATCAGTTTCGCAAGAAGCAAGTATAACTTTACAGGACGCCATTCAAAAACTAGTACAGGCTCAGGTCATTGTTCCAGTTCCACCTCATCTGCAAAACAAGGGGTATTATTCCAACTTGTTTGTAGTACCAAAACCGGATGGTTTGGTAAGACCGATTTTGATCCTCAAGTCGTTGAACCTGTACTTATGAGTGTTCAAATTCAAGATGGAGTCTCTGAGAGCGGTGATCTCAGGTCTGGAGAAGGTAGAATTCCTAGTATCTTTGGATATCAAGGATGCGTACCTTCACATTTCGATCTGGCTGCCTCATTAGACTTATCTACGGTTTTCACTGCAGGACTCTCACTACCAGTTCCAGGCCCTGCCATTTGGTCTCTCCACGGCACCGAGAGTGTTCACCAAAGTGATGGCAAAGATGAAGTTTCTACTCCGCAAACAGGGAGTCAACATAATTCTGTACCTGGATGATCTTCTGATAAAGGCGCCATCCAGGAAGCATTTTGTTGGACAGCATTGACCTCTCAACCAGACAACTCCTGGATCACGGGTGGATTCTGAACTTACCAAAATCTCACCTGGAACAGACGCAGAGGCTTCCTTTCCTGGGAATGATACTGGACACAGAGTCTCAGAGAGTGTTCCTTCCCTTGGAGAAGGCTATAGTAATTCAGTCGATGGTTCGGGCTATCCTGAAGCCAACCCGGATCTTGGTGCATCTGTGCATTCGCCTTCTGAGGAAAATGGTGGCCTCTTACAAGGCGCTTCAGTATGGAAGGTTTCATGCGAGGCCCTTCCAGTTGGATCTGTTGGACAAATGGTCCGGATCGCATCTTCACATGCACCAGAGGATCTGTCTGTCGCGAAGAGCCAGAATCTCCCTTCTGTTGTGGCTACAGACTTCTCACCTCGTCGAGGGTCGGAGGTTCGGGATTCAGAATTGGATTCAGCTAACCACAGACGCAAGCCTCAGATGTTGGAGCAGTCACCCAGGCAGTGCAGTTTCAAGGAAGATGGTCAAGTTAGGAAGTTGTCCTTCCAATAAACATCTTGGAACTCTGGGCAATCTACAATGCCCTTCTGCAGGCCCCATCTCTACTTCGGAATCAGGCCATTCAAGTCCAGTCGGACAATGTAACGTCAGTAACGTATATAAACCGACAGGGCGGAATGAAAAGCAAAGCAGGAATATCAGAGGTGTCAAGAATTCTCTGGGCGGTAAAACACGCCGTGGCATTGTCGGTGGTCTTCATTCCGGGAGTGGATAACTGGGAAGCAGACTTCTTCAGCAGAAATGACCTGCACCCCGGGAGTGGGGCCTCCACCCAGAGGTGTTCCGGTAGTTGACACGTCGGTGGGGATAACCAGAGATTGGCATGATGGCCTCTCGACTCAACAAGAAGCTCAAGCAGTATTTTTTGCAGGTCGAGAGACCCACAAGCAGTGATGGTAGACGCTCTAACTTCTCCGTGGGTCTACCAGCTGGTGTACGTGTTTCCTCCATTTCCTCTAATCCCAAGAATTTTAAAGAGAATAAAAAGGGAAAAGGTTCAAGCAATCTTCATTGCTCCGGACTGGCCTCGGAGGGCCTGGTACGCGGATCTTCTTGAGATGCTGATCGAAGATCTGTGGCCTCTACCTCTTCGTGAGGATCTTCTGCAACAGGGCCTGTTCATCTATCAAGACTTACCGTGGATATGTTTAACAGCATGGAAGTTGAATGGCTGATTCTAGCCAGGAGAGGGATTCCTGACAAGGTCACCCCGACTATGATCCAAGCCAGGAAGGAGGTAGCTTCTAAACATTACCACCGTATATGGAAGAAGTATGTCTCTTGGTGTGAGAGCAGACAAAATTCTGAGGTGGAATTTCATCTGGGACGTCTCCTGCTTTTTCTACAGTCGGGAGTGGATGTGGGCCTATGCCTAGGCTCCATTAAAGTCCAGTTTTCGGCCTTGTCTATTTACTTTCAGAAACACATGGCTTCTCTCCCTGAGGTCCAGATGTTCTTGAAAGGTGTTCTGCACATCCAGCCTCCCTTTGTGCCTCCCACGGGATCTCCATTTGGTGCTGCAGTTCCTCCAATCAGACTGGTTTGAACTGTTACAGGAGGTTGACGTAAAATACCTTACGTAGAAGACCGTCACACTGTTGGCCTGGGCTTCAGCAAGACGTGTGTCAGAGCTAGGGGCGTTGTCTCACAAGAGTCCCTACTTAATTTTCCATGAGGACAGAGCTGAACTCATTAGCAATTTCTTCCTAAGGTGGTGTCCGCATTTCACATCACCCCACCTATTGTGGTTCCGGCTGTTACGGACACCTCTGCTATTTCAAAGTCTTTGGATTTTATGAGGGCTTTGAAGGTGTATGTAAGGAGAACAGCTTGTCACAGAAAATCCGACTTGCTGTTCGTTCTCTATGATCCCAATAAAATTGGGTGTCCTGCTCAAAGCAGTCTATTGCATGGTGGATCAGGCTCACTATCCAGCATGCTTATTCAACAGAATGATTGCCTGTTCCAAAATCTGTACAGGCCCACTCTACTAGGTCGGTGGGTTCTTCTTGGGCGGCTGCCTGAGTTGTCTCGGCTTTACAGCTCTGCCGAGCAGCTACTTGGTCAAGTTCGAACATGTTTGCAAGATATTATAAGTTCGATACTTTGGCCTCTGGGAACCTTCAGTTTGGTCAGTCAGTTCTGCAGGAACCTCAGCACTCTCCCACCCGGTTTGGGAGCTTTGGTACTTTCCCATGGTACTAAATGGATTCCCAGTATCCCCAAGGACGTAAGAGAAAATAGGATTTTAATTACCTACCGGTAAATCCTTTTCTCATAGTCTGTAAGGGATACTGGGCGTCCGCCCGGTGTTTCGTTCTTCCTGCAGTGTTACTTAGTAAAGTATTCTGGTTAATTCAGCTGTTGCTGTTCCCGGTTTCAAGTTTGGTTAGCATGGCATTCCTCTTGTTCTGGTTGTGCTGGTTCGTAATCTCACCACTTTCCTTATCTATCCTTCTCTCTTATCTATCATTCTCTCAAAGTATGTCCGTCTCCTCGGGCACAGTTTCCTAGACTGAGTCTGGTAGGAGGGGCATAGAGGGAGGATCTAGTGCCACTATCAAATTCCTAAAGTGCCCATAGCTCCTAGTGGACCCATCTATACCCCATGGTACTAAATGGATTCCCAGTATCCCCTACGAACTACGAGAAAAGGCACATACTGTCTATCCAAATGTCCCAAAAAGTGCTTATTTAATAAAACTGCAAAAATGTGAACTGTAAACAAATGTGTGTAAATGTTTGTTTTACTAATGACAATTAAGATATTCTTTGTGGTTCCTGCTTCACTATTTCAAAAGAGGATGTCCCTGAGTGTGTACGTGCCAGGAAAAGGAACATCTTGTATACGAAGTGTGCTCCACCAGCTGCTGGCTCTGCTAGAATTTCTGTAGTGCAGTGTCCTTGCTGACAGGGCCTAAATCATTTGATAGAGGAGATTTTTTCGCCATTCAAATAACGGTGTCACCAAGTTTATTGAAGGTAGTATGTGGGTAGCAGGATGGTGAATAGAACACTTTTAATGTTTTCTACCCTATTTCTAAGTTTATAAAAATGTTTGCAGTGTTTTGACTGAAAGCGGCGGGGTCTGAGTCTTCAAGATGGCGCCGGGGAAGGCTGCCTCGATGCTACTGCTCCTCTTTCTTTTGTTTTTATGTATGTGCCCCCTCATCCCTGCTACCCTAATCTCTTATTTCAAAGAGGAGATGCTAGTTATTGGTGAATCAGTCACCCAGAGACTCACTTCGGCATGTCTGGGTGGCCTGCTGGAGGGCTGCGGGTGCTGGGAGAGCTGCGGCCGGTGTGGCTATGGCCCAGCACGGGTATGGTGGTGCGGCTGCGAATGGAGCCTGGTTTCACAAATGGCGCTGGATATCAGAGTTGCAGCGAGCCGCGAAGGAGCAAGGGATACGGCTGCGGAGATGCAGCGGTGAACCTGGGGGCGGCAGGAGGTCCGGAGGGACGCGTACACCGCTGACGCTGGAAGTGTCAGTGGCTTTGAGCGGTACGCGACCCCCGCTTGTCTCCAAGATGCTACAGCCTGTGGAGCACCCTCTATGGGCGGAATGTCAGAATGCATGCTGGGTACTATGAGACCCACCGGACTGGGCCAGCCCTAAGGGATCAGGAGGCAGTAGACAGATAAACTCCCAGTAAGACTGGAGAGTGTGAGCGGCGACTAGTTGACCAGGAGCGGCAGCTGTCCCAGTGGGAACAGGACGAGACATCAGGTAACAATGGAGTCCCAGTCAGGGGTGCTCCCGGCTGGAGGGGATGTCAGCGGCGGCATAAGTGGGCCCCAGAGGGTTCGTCATGGGAACATGGAGGCCACGGCCCCCCAGGCCTGGAGATGGCGGTGGCCGCAACGGAGAGCCTCGGCTGGGCCACCTGGGAACCAGGCTGGTGACACTTTAATGGCTGCTATGGAAGCCCCTAGGGGGAAGCACCGCAGAGGCACGCGGTCGGGGGCCCTAGTCAAGTGGAGATGCAGGGGGCTCAGATCAGCCCTCCCAGCAGTGGTAATGGTCAGTGTATGCTCCCTTGCCAATAAAATAGATGAACTGCAGATGCTTCTGCGTAGCGCCAGCGCTGGCATTGCTGGTTCAGCTGCCCTGTGATTCACGGAAACCTGGCTCAGCGAGCGTTTGCCCAATGAGTCCCTGTCCCTGCCGGGCTTCTACATGTATAGGGCAGATAAGTCAGTGGAACTGTCAGGGAAGTCAAAAAGCAGTTGGTATTTGTTTCTACATCAACAACGGCTAGTGCACCGACCCTGTCAACGTGCAACGATCCTGTAGCCCTCACTTGGAGACTTGTGTATCAGCTGTAAACCCTTCTACTCCCCTCGCGAGTTTGCATCATTTATCTTAGTTGGGGTTTACATGCCCCCACAGTCTTGCGTGAGGACAGCGCTGCAACATCTTTCATCGTGCATTAATGACACGGAGTGCAAATATCTGGACTCTCTGCTCATCATCCTGAGTGACTTCAACAAGCCAACTTGTCAAAGGAGCTACCAAAATACCGACAGCATGTTAAATGCCCCACGCAAAGTGACAATGGGGGTTATTCCGACCCGTTCGCACGCAGCGGTTTGTCACTGCGGTGTGAACGGGTCCGGAATGCGCAGCATGCGCACTGTGCATGCGAGTCATTGCTCGGCAACAGGGGTCGCCGGGTTACGTCGCAGATTAAGAAGAAAGCGGTTGCAGCGGCGACCGCAAGAAGATTGACAGAAAGAAGGCATTCCTGGGCGTCACCAGACCGTTGGCGACCGTTTTGGGGGAGTGGTGGATAAAACGCAGGCTTTTCAGAAGGACGGAGGGCGGATGTCTGACGTCAAAGCCGGGACCTGCATCGCTGGAGCCGTCGCACAGGGTAAGTAGGTCTAGGGCTAGTCTTCTTTTACACAAAACTTTTTTAGCTTAGCAGGGCTGCACAAGCGTTCTCAGCCCTGCTAAGCTAAAATACACTCCCCCATAGGCGTGGACATGTTGATCGCACCAGCAGCAAAAATTTGCTGGCTGCGATCAACTCAGAATGACCACCCATATCTTGGACCACTGCTACACTAAAATAAAGGACACCTATCACTCTGTCTCCCAGGTGGCTCTTGGGCTGTCTGATCACTGCCTGGTCCACCTGCTGCCCACTTACAAGCAATTAGTGAGATCCGCTAAGCCAGTTGTCAAGTCGGTGAGGCGATGGACCAGCGAAGTCGTACAAAATCTGCAGGCATAGTTTGAATGCACTGACTGGAACGTGTTTGAGTCTGCGGCAAATTACCTCAATGACCTTGCCGACACTGTTACGTCGTACGTCAAATTCTGTGACAAACTATGTGTGCCATCAATAATCGGGATCCGGTCAAGATGCCGCCGGACGGAATCCCGGCGGTCGAAATACCGACACCGGAATCCCGACCGCCACAATCCCGACATATTCTCCCTCCGTGGGTGTCCACGACACCCATAGAGGGAGAATATAATAGTGTGCCGAGCGTGGCGAGCGAAGCGAGCCCGCAAGGGGCTGCGTTCCACTTGCCACCCCTGTCGGCATTGTGTGGTCGGGATTCCGGCGTCGGTATTTCGACCGCCGGGATTCCGACCAGCGGCATTTAGTACTGATCCCCAATAATCTGTCTGCATCTATGCAAACAACAAGCTTTGGTTTACTGCTAACCTAAGGCAGCTACGCCTAGCTAAGGAGGAGGCACACAGGAGTGTGGACAAACTCATTTACAGATAGGCCAGGAATACCCTATCCAAGGAGACCAAGGCAGCGAAAAAACGCTATGCCGACAAGCTCGTGACCAATTTCTCGGCAAACGAACCTCGGTCGGTATGGAAGGGCCTGAAGGCTGCCCCAAACTACAAGGTCTCCACCCCCTGCGCTCGGCTCCAGCCAAAAGCTGGCGGAGGACCTGAACCACTTCTACTACAGGTTCGAAAAGCCCTGCGATGCCCTGCCTCATTCTGCTGGGATGAAAGCACCCTCGTGCCCACTAGGCATCATGCCCATCCCTCACGTGGATGTTGCAGAAGTCACTAAGCTTTTCAGCAGACTGAAACCCAGGAAGGCATCGGGGCCTGACGGCGTATCTAAATCCGCGCTAAAAACTTGTGCTGCACAGTTGGCTCCAGTCTTCATAGCTATCTTCAACAAGTCGCTCGGTACTGGAGTGGTGCCAGCCTGCTTCAAGTGCTCGACCATTATCCCAGTGCCAAAGAAACCTGCTGCTCCAGTGAACATGAAGAACTACAGGCCGGTAGCACTAACATCGGTGGTGATGAAGATGTTGGAACAACTGGTACTGACCCATCTAAAGTCCACAGTAGGTCCCCTCCTTGACCCTCTCCAGCTTGCCTACAGGGCAAATAGATCGGCAGAGGACGCAGTGAATTTGGGTCTGCATCACATCTTGCAGCATGTAGACTCACCAGGGGGTTACGCGAGGGTACTATTCCTGGACTTCAGCTCTGCATTTAACACTATCATTTCTGGTCTGCTGCAATCGAAAATGCACAGACTCCTAACGGTGCAGGAGCAGAGAGTAAGGATGGGGAAATTCTCCTCGGGAGTATGGATAACCCGCCCGGGTGCCCCCCAGGGGTGAGTCCTTTCCCCCTTCCTGTTCTCTTTTTACACCAATGACTGCATCTCTTGTGACAAGTCAATGAAACTCCTTAAATTTGCAGACGACACCACGCTAATTGGCCTGATCACGGATGGAGAGGAGACTGCTTGAAGGAATGAGGTAGAATGGCTGGTCACCTGGTGCAGCGCTAACAATCTACAGTTAAATGCATCAAAGACGGTTGAGATGATCATAGACTTTAGGAAGCATCCACCTACACTCCCCCCACTAACAGTTGCGGGCAGTGCAGTAGCGGTAGTTGAATCCTTTAGATTTTTAGGCTCCACGATTGCTAGGGATCTGAAGTGGAAGGCCAACATCGACGGCATTGTGAGGAAAGCCCAGCAGAGGCTGTACTTCTTACGCCAACTTAGGAAGTTCAAGCTGCTGCAGGAACTCCTGGTGCTCTTCTACTTAGCTATTATCCAATCCGTTATCTGCACCTCCATAATAGTGTGGTTTGGCTCAGCCTCAACTTATGACAGGAACAGACTACAGCGAATAGTGGGGGCAGCGGAAAAAATCATAGGGACAAATCTCCCGGCGATTGAGGATATATAACGGGCAAGGGTTACTAAGTGGGCGGAAAGGACCACCGGTGACCACTCCCACCCCACTCACGACATGTTCAGAAGGCTGCCGTCAGGGAGGCGGTACGGCTCGCAACTGGTGAGAACCGTCAGACACAGGAACAGTTTTTTCCCCCAAGCAACTATCCTAATAAATTCGATGGGCGCGTAGCCCATTCCATTTGCAATTCAACCTGGCACATGTATCTATGAACCTATCATGCTGCTCTTCCCCATGTGTGTTTGGTCTTGTTATGTATGTATACTGTCTTAAGAGCGGTGTCTATCGGAAACAAATCCCTTGTTTATTGTGTATTGTGCACTGATATACTTGGCAATAAAGTGTTTCTGATTCTGTAAGGGGGTGACTTTAAGGTAGGTTCCCCCTTTGAAGTGCCTAACACGAGTCCCACTCATGCTTAGCAGTGAAGTGGTTATACTAAGGCTTGCCATAATATCCCTTTAATGTGGGCAGGGCCACAATGAGGGGGTGGGGGTGGCGGCATGCACCCCGGGTGCAGGATTTGAGGGGGCACCAAGGAGTTACAGAGGAGCAGGGTTTTGTTTTGTTTTTAACCGCAGTGCTATGCTGCTCCAGTGAGACCACAGACGGCTCCCGGAGCAGTGTCTCTGACCCATCTGTCTGTCCGCAGCTGGCTTCAACGCTGTGCGGGTGAGCTCCAGTTCCTGGGATCTCTCCTATGCCAGCTACTGTCTTAAACTCTCTTCTTTGCCATGCAGTGCAGCGTGCAAGCTATAGAAGCGAGGTGTTGGTGCTGTGTTTTTCAGCAGGCTATGATCCCGACTGCCTGCCCAGCACCAACCGGTAACAAGCTGCTGGCAACACACCACAGCTAAACCTGGACAACCTCCAACTTGCACCGAGTATCACTACAGCAGCTTTGTGGTGAGTTTAAAGATGGACTTTATTATCGCACTGTGCTCCAAGTTAGCAGTATCAACCTCCGCTTTGCCTCCCAGATGGGGGGGATTTTGTGTAGCTTCTATGGGGATGTAGTGCAGTGATATAGTGTACCATATAGGGTATGTAGTGTAGTAATGTATTTCAGTATATAGGGCATGTAGTGCACTGATGTGGTGTAGCATATAAGGGGATGCAGTGCAGTGATGTAGTGTAGCATATAGGGTATGTAGTGCAGTGTATAGGGGCATGTAGTGTAGTGATGTAGATCAGCGTGTAGGGGGATGTAGTGTAGTGATGGGAAGCATGTGACACTTAGGGCATTTGGGGCACGTGACACTTAGGGCATTTGGGGCACATAGGGTAATATTGTCCAACAGTATCCCCATTTTTAAAATACAATTTTTGATAATCTGATTATTTTAGTCTGACAGGATTTGCTTGTTTGTGTTTTTTTGTGTGTGTGTTTGTGTGTGTGTATGGGGGGAGGGGGGGAATTACTGCCTTGCCCCAGGTGACGAATATCCTAATTTCAGCCCTGATTTGAGACACCTATGATTTACACAGGTTCTGTGGCTGGCTAAATTCAAGCATGCTTTTCACCTGGTATTAATCAGCCACAGAGCCTGTAATATAATAAGTGTCCCAGGTAAGAGAAATATTGTGGCAAGCCTAGTTACACGGTTTATATTGTAGCCAGTCCACTCAGAACTCAAATTCCTTAATCAGAGCAGTTGACTTCTATATTTTTTAATGAAAGCTTTCAGTTGTTCAGGACAGCCCCAGTGGTAGCACCTACAGAGCTGGAACTGAATGCACACTGGCGTACCTATAATGGGTGCAAAGTGTGCAGTGCACATGGGCCTCTTGGTCCAGGGGGGCCTCCACACTGCACACCCTGCACCCATTTAATTATGCTCACCTCTCTAACGACCCAGCACTGGCTGCATAGCAGCAAATATCACTAGGAAAATGGCTGCTGCTGCTATTTTCTGGTGATTCACGCATGCGCAATAGAGATGTCCCCAGGAACGCAGCTCAAGCACCATGCTCCCGGAGACTTCTGGCACAATGCCAGTCTACTGCACCGCAGGAGAGGATGGGGCCCAATCAGAGACTGCAGCATACTTGCCTACCCTCCTGGAAGCTGCGGGAGCCTCCCAACTTTTGGGGTAGTCTCACTCAGCATCCGGAAGGGTAGGTGACTCTCCCGCATCCCTCCCGCTTCCTAGGGATAGTGGGCAGGATGGGGATAAAATCCCCAAAATATCGGTGGCTGTGTGAAGGGGAGTGAATTGTACCATTTAGCCCCGCCCCATATTCATGGACCCGCGAATGGCGGGTATTTACCCCATCTTGGGGATGGGGCATAATGACATCCCAATCCCCTCCCCCCTCCCGAAGTATCCTGCTGTGTCTCCTCTCCAGGCTTCTACGCAGATGTGTATTAAGAGACGAGGGGCATGGCCGGATTAACAATGGGGCGGATGGAGCTTCAGCTCCAAGCCCTCCACTGAAAATAGGCCCAGAGAGTTCCCTGCAGGCAGTTGCCAGTGCTGACAGGAAAAAAAACATTTCCTGTCAGCACATACAGCAGCTCACTCACCTCCGGCTGCCCATGCACCCCAACCCAAACTGGTTGGCCTCTGTCCTGACCTCCAGCACCACACCACGGAGTCATAAAACTGCCTTCATGTTGTAAGGGGGCGGGGCTTCGGACGGTCACGGGGGCGGAGCCTCGTAGATAACTCCGAGACAGCAGCCTCCTGTCAAGACCCTTCCACTCTTTCATTAGGCATGTTATTGTTGGGAAGCTGCAGCAGGAATGCTATGCTGCAGCAAAAGCATTTATCTTTTGATGGACAAGGGGGCGGGACCTCGTGTTGCAAGGGGGCAGGGCTTCAGATGGACATGGGGCGGAGCCTCAGAGATAGCTTTCCAACAATAACATGCCTCATGAAAGAGGGGAAGGGTCTTGACAGGAGGCTAATGTCTTTTAGGAGAGCTGGGTCCCTGGATGTCAGAGCTGAGGGGGCATGCAAAACCATGTGAGTAGCAGCCCACACCAGGCCCTGAGGTCTCCTATGTAAGTGGTGTCTATGTCAGTAAGTTTTGAGTGGTGTGTGTGTGTGTGTGTGTGTGTGTGTGTGTGTGTGTGTCTGTAAGTAAGTAGTGTCTGTCAGTAAGTAGTATTAGCATACTTGCCTACCCTACCGGCCCCCCGGAAAGGTGGGCAAGCTTCCCGCTTTCCCCCTCGGCCGCCCGCAGCAGTGAACAAGTAGGCGGGCCGAGGGGGTCCGATGACGCGATTCGCGCTGAATCGCGTCATCGTAGCCCCGCCCCCCGCTATGCAGCACCTCGTTTCTCAGCACAGCACAGCGGGGGGTGGAGTCACGATGACACGCCCCCGGACCGCCCATCCTGCTGCCGGCCACGCCCCCGAACCACCCGTCCTGCTGCCGGCCACGCCCCCCATTCACCTACAACGCTGCCTCCTCCCGGAGGAGGAAGCAGCAAAGTAGATAAGCCTGAGTATCAGTGTCAGTAGGTTTTGCGTTGTGTGTGTGTCAGTAAGTAGTGTCAGTAAGTTTTGTATTGTGTCTGTGTCAGTAAGTTTTGCATTGTGTGTGTGTGTGTGTGTGTCAGTAAGTGGTGTCTGTGTAAGTTTTGTGTTGTGCCGTGTGTGTCAGTAAGTAGTGTGTGTCAGTATGTTTTGTGTTGTGTGTGTGTCAGTCAGTCCTGCAAGTGTGGCGGTACGCTCCGGTGTCGGCAAGCCAGCGGTCGGGTTCCCGGTGCCGGTATGCTGGCCGCCGGGGACCCAGCCGCCGGCAACTCATACTACACCTCGGTGAGTAACTCAAATGGTCGAGACCCCTCCCCACAAGTACAATGAGGCGGCACTCCCGAGTTTTGCTGGTGCAGTAAGATTTATTGATCCTAAATCTTACTTAATACATCTTAGTGCACCAGCAAGACTCGGGAGTGCAGCTTCATTGTACTCTATCCACAGCTTGAAAACCCGAAGGAGGGCACTGGAGCAAATATTCACATCATAACAGGATGAGTGCTGGGTACACAGCTTATATATAATATTTTTTATTCTATAACTAGGGTCACATCCTGGTGTCCTTGTCTCTGTAGTCCGCAGGGACAGGGGTGTCTGTGCCATGGATGCACATAATATATAACCACTCCACCTAGTGTCACATGGTCACATCCCTTAATGACGTGACCACGCCCACGGCATGCAGGCACATACATACATACATACGTGTCAGTAAGAAGTGTCTGTCAGTAAGTAGTGTCTGTGTCAGTACATTTTGCATGGTGTCTGTGTCAGTAAGTTTTGTGTTGTGTTTGTGTGTCAGTAAGTAGAGTCTGTCAGTAAGTGGTGTCTGTGTCAGTAAGTTTTGTGTTGTGTGTGTGTATCAGTAAGTAGTATTTTTGTGAGTATGTTATGCAGTGTGTGTGTGTGTGTGTGTGTGTGTGTGTGTGTGTAAGTGGTGTCTGTGTCAGTAAGTTTTGTGTTGTGCCGTTTGTGTGTCAGTATGTAGTGCCTGTCAGTAAGTGGTGTCTATGTCAGTTAGTTTTGTGTTGTGTGTGTGTGTGTGTCAGTAAGTGTCTGTCAGTAAGTGGTGTCTGTCAGTAGGTTTTGTACTGTGTGTGTCAGTAAGTAGTGTCTGTCAGTAAGTGGTGTCTGTGTCAGTAATACACCTTTCACATCGCAAAAATAACCTGGTATAGCCGGGTCGACACGTTTCGATGTGCGTTGTGAGAGGGGTCATGGGCGAATTTCCGGTCGCCTGATCCAGTAATTCAACCCGGGAATAAAGAAGGGTTATTCCCGGGTTAAATACCGGGTCAAGTGCAGTGTGAACAGGTTACCCTGGTCGATGCGGGACCCGTTCACTGCATAGGGAGTGGCAGCGCTGAGATGATCTCATCTCCCAGCGCTACCTCCGCACCCGCCCCTGATGCAGACTCTATCTCCGCCCACGGTTGGCAACTGCAACTTGTCGGGTCGGGTTGGCGGTGTGTAGGGTCCAATGCCGGGTCACACCCAGGAATGGACCCATTTCCAATTCCCAGGTGGGACCCGGCATTGTGATGTGAGAGCAGTATAAGTATTGTGTTGTGTGTGTGTCAGTAAGTTTATCTGTGTTGTGCGTGTGTGCCAGTCAGTAATATCTATCAGTAACAAAAAAGGAATGTGTGTACAGGTGCGCTAACAACAGCACTGGTATTGGGGTGGTCTAAGGTTCCCCAAATGAATACAATGAGATAAAAAGAAAAAGGTATACCAGCGCTGGCTGTTTTCTCAATAATGAACAATTTAGGCTTAGAATATTACATATAACATTTAATAAAAGTTGTAAACATTAAAAACACATTATGCAGAAAATATGATTTAAAAAAGCCACTGATGGCGATGAAACTATTTATGTTGGATTAAACCACAGTCTCACAGTGATAATGCAATCAGTATTGGTTTTTACCAGATTGGTTGGTGGAGGGAAAAAAATATATAGTCCCTTATTCTTACTGACTGTAATGTCCTTTGAGAAAGGATCCAATTTTCAGAAAAGAACCAGGACCACTGGGAGATAGCACTCTCTAATGCTGCTTTCACATCGCAAAACCTGCTTTTGAAACGGTTCTTAAAACGGGTCTGAGCAGTTAAACCCCCTTCACATCGCATGTTGTAACCAGTATATTACCATTTCATTACCGTTTTGGTACCTTTCACACTGAACCCGTTTCACCCATACAAAACAGTGGTTGTCATTTTAAATGTTTATTTCCTGCTTCTGCCTGGTGAGATCACACATGGAGACAGCCTATCACCTTCTGGGGCTTGCAAATACCGTTTCAGACCCTTTCACACTGCACAATTAAACGGGTCTGAAACGGGTAGGACCCTGCTTTTTTACCGTTTCAAAATACCTGTATTTTGTAAACGGTAAATTGAAGGTGACCCTTTCACATCGCAGCTCGAACCGTTTAGGAAGCCAGTAAAAACGGCAAATTACCGGGTACAAGCTGCAGTGTGAAAGGGGTACTAGTGTATCAGCTGGAATATCCTTTAAGTGCTGATGCGGTGATATAACAAATAAAGGTGGGAATAGGCAGTCCCTTTGATCTCCTCAGCTGGGATGTCCTTTAATGCTGGGAATGGGTCCCACTTGTAAATAAATGTGTGGAAGTCTTTGGGAGATAGCACTCTCCTGGTGTATCAGCTGGAGTGTCCTTTAAAGTGCTGATGCAATGATAAAGTGACAAGTGATGAAATACTTATCAAATGAAGTCCTAGTTCATAAAATGACTGGAGAGCGACCCATTTCCAATTCCCAGGTGGGACCCGGCATTGTGATGTGAGAGCAGTATAAGTACTGTGTTGTGTGTGTGTCAGTAAGTAATGTCTGTGTCAGTAAGTTTATCTGTGTTGTGCGTGTGTGTCAGTCAGTAATATCTATCAGTAACAAAAAAGGAATGTGTGTACAGGTGCGCTAACAACAGCAGCTGGTAGTAGGAAGCTGGTAGTATCATACTCCCGAGGAAGCTGGTAGTATCATACTCCCAAGGAAGCTGGTAGTATCATACTCCTGAGGAAGCTGGTAGTATCATACTCCTGAGGAAGCTGGTAGTATCATACTCCTGAGGAAGCAGGTAGTATCATACTCCTGAGGAAGCTGGTAGTATCATACTCCTGAGGAAGCTGGTAGTATCATACTCCTGAGGAAGCTGGTAGTATCATACTCCTGAGGAAGCTGGACATAGATTATATACCAGCGAAACGTGTTGAGTTTGCACGCCACTGATGACGCAACTGTTGGAATCCACGCTCTCCAGTCATTTTATGTAAAAACCAATACTGATTGCATTATCACTGTGAGACTGTGGTTTAATCCAACATAAATAGTTTCATCGCCATCAGTGGCTTTTTTAAATCATATTTTCTGCATAATGTGTTTTTAATGTTTATAACTTTTATTAAATGTTATATGTAATATTATAAGCCTAAATTGTTCATTATTGACAAAACAGCCAGCGCTGGTATACCCTTTTCTTTTAATATCTATCAGTAAGTGGTGTCTGTGTCGGTAAGTTTTGGGTTGTGCGTGCGTGTGTGTGTGTGTGTGTTAGTAAGTAGTGACTGTGTCACTCATATGGCATAGGCCACACCCCCTATTTAGACCACACCCACACCACACTGATCACACCCCCACATCACTAATCACACCACCGCAGCGCTTGTCACACCTCCTGCCGAGGCACACAATTGGCCCTTCCTAAATTTCAGCTCCAGGCCCATATAGACCTTAATCTGGCACTGACTAGGGGGCTAGTAGACTAGCACTAGTAGGCTCCAGTGATGTGCTAGAGTTCACTGTGCATGCCCATTATAGATACCCCACTGCCACTAATGATTCCAACACATTAACCCCATCTGTATAGTACATGCTCACCAACTGCATGCCTTCCCATGTGTAACCCATAGCAAACAAACTTATGCTTCAATTTTCTACGCACTACTGGAAATATGACAGAATGTTTGTATCCTGTGGTTGCTACGAGTACCAGGAGCCATTTCTTCTGTAAGAATTTTCAGGAATGTCACAGTGTTACTTAGCAGACAAGTCACATTTCCTAGCTGCAATATCCTTACATACTGACATGTAATTGATAGCAAAACACTTTGCAGAATGTTGTGAGAGAAAAGTTAATAAATGTAAAAGTTTATGACAAGGTTATTCCGCTTTACAGTCAAACCATGACAGGTAATCTGTTTTGTAACAGAAATTGCTTGCATGGCAATAGGAGTAGAATATTTGTGTACTTGTCAATCCTCCGAACCTCCCTTTTTTTATTGTTTGAAAAAGTAAAAATTATCTGCAGTAAATCATATCAGTTACGTGATGTGCACCAGACATTTTTCGGGTTTTGTGTTTTGGTTTTGGATTCGGTTCCGCAGCCGTGTTTTGGATTTGGACGCGTTTTGGCAAAACCTCCCTGAAAATTTTTTGTCGAATTCGGGTGTGTTTTGGATTCGGGTGTTTTTTTTACAAAAACCCCTCAAAAACAGCTTAAATCATAGAATTTGGGGGTCATTTTGATCCCATAGTATTATTAACCTCAATTACCATAATTTCCTCTCATTTCCAGTCTATTCTGAACACCTCGCACCTCACAATATTATTTTTAGTCCTAAAATTTGCACCGAGGTCGCTGGATGACTAAGCTAAGCGACCCAAGTGGCCGACACAAACACCTGGCCCATCTAGGAGTGGCACTGCAGTGTCTGACAGGATGGCACTTCAAAAAAATAGTCCCCAAACAGCACATGATGCAAAGAAAAAAAGAGGCGCAATGAGGTAGCTGTGTGACTAAGCTAAGCGACCCAAGTGGCCGACACAAACACTTGGCCCATCTAGGAGTGGCACTGCAGTGTCAGACAGGATGGCACTTCAAAAAAATAGTCCCCAAACAGCACATGAAGCAAAGAAAAAAAGAGGCGCAATGAGGTAGCTGTGTGACTAAGCTAAGCGACCCAAGTGGCCGACACAAACACCTGGCCCATCTAGGAGTGGCCCTGCAGTGTCAGACAGGATGGCACTTCAAAAAAATAGTCCCCAAACAGCACATGATGCAAAGAAAAAAAGAGGCGCAATGAGGTAGCTGTGTGACTAAGCTAAGCGACCCAAGTGGCCGACACAAACAGCTGGCCCATCTAGGAGTGGCACACAGTGTCAGACAGGATGGCACTTCAAAAAAATAGTCCCCAAACAGCACATGAAGCAAAGAAAAAAGAGGCGCAATGAGGTAGCTGTGTGACTAAGCTAAGCGACCCAAGTGGCTGACACAAACACATGGCCCATCTAGGAGTGGCACTCCAGTTTTCTAGCGAGAGGATGAGTGCTTCCATCCTCATGTGAAGCTGAACCACTAGCCATGAACATAGGCCAGGGCCTCAGCCGTTCCTTGCGACTCCGTGTCGTAAATGGCATATTGGCAAGTTTACGCTTCTCCTCAGATGCTTTTAATTTAGATTTTTGGGTCATTTTACTGAACTTTATTTTTTGGGATTTTACATGCTCTCTACTATGACATTGGGCATCGGCCTTGGCAGACGACGTTGATGGCATTTCATCGTCTCGGCCATGACTAGTGGCAGCAGCTTCAGCACGGTCTCGGCCATGACTAGTGGCAGCAGCTTCAGCACGAGGTGGAAGTGGATCTTGATATTTCCCTATTTTACCCTCCACATTTTTGTTCTCCATTTTTTAATGTGTGGGATTATATGCCAGTAATATGTCAATAGCAATGGCCTACTACTATATATACTGCGCACAACTGAAATGCACCACAGGTATGGATGGATAGTATACTTGACGAGTATGCCTCGGACCCGTGTAAAATGGGTGAAGTTCGGGGGGGTTCGGATTCCGAGGAACCAAACCCGCTCATCACTAGTATCTAAGCACCTCAGCTACAGTAGTTGTATTGGTGATTTCACCAAACGTTATGTAGGCCTCCCATAACAGGTCTATTACAGGAATGGATAAAGATTTCCTGTAGATTAAAATCTCCCTTATAATACAACTACAGATGATGACACTGTGGAATAGAATTTCCAGTGGATGCGTTAGTTATAGGTGGAGGTCCCGTAAATACAATTTCTATTATAACGATACTACTGAGACAGCAAAGATACTATATGTCTGGTGTCCACTATCACAGAGCGGACCACGCATGTCTAGGCTGGGTCTGGTTTTTACTCCAGCAGGTGTGCCCATTCTCACTGACCCTTTGACGACAGTACACGCTATTTAGCCAGGGGCTATTTATCACTATAGTAGGGCATTACCAGCACACATGTTTTCAGTGTTTTTGTGGGAATGCCCACAGTGATGAGGCTGGTTTAGCAATTTATGGGTGTGGCATACTGCCCAAGCTACTGTATTACCAGAACGATGAGTGTGACACTCACCTTAAAACTGCAGATTATGAGCCCCATTGGTTGCCTGTAGCACAGGGCCCATGTGTAAATAGTACGTAATTAAAACTAACCAAGTGGGTGGCCTGCAGGTACTGACATTTGCCAGGCACCAATGTCAGTTGTGAAAGTCCCTATCCTTCCCAAGCCTGGTACCTAGACAGATAGGGAATACCTATGCCCCCTTAACGGTTATTGTTTTGTGATCAGTGTGAGTAACAAACATTAACCTGTACGCTGCAGAAAAATAATGAAAGCTCTCCCCCAACCTGGCCTCCATAAATTCAAGGGTACCACATTTGAAAGAGGGAAGTCCGCACCTTCACATGCTTTGGCCCCTTAGCATCTTTTGTCTGGTTATCACCTGTAATTTCTAGAAAATATTACCCTGCGTTATTTAAAACTGATGTTTTCCATAGTTGGGGAAGGGCACATTGCGAACTATCTCTCCCATACATTGCTGAACACAAGTGGAGCACCATTGTTTAAGAGTGGAGAGTGCCTTCTTAAATATGTGCCTCCTAAGTAGTGATGACTAAAACAGCATGCAAAAAATAAAACTAAAAAGGGCTCCCTTCAATTAATCCAGCAGATTTTCTAGTTTAACAACTACAGTATAGCCATATTGTTCCTAAACTTTGTGTTTAAACACAGACAAAAATCAGCAACATAAAAAAATGGAATTACAAATTTATTTTTATGAACTACTAAGTCTAGAGTAATCATTTTGCAATTATGGACAGGTAAATTAAACCCAAAGCATAAGTTAGTGGTTCCCAAACTGTGTGCCTAGGCACCCTGGGGTGCTACGTGTCACTTGCAGAGGTGCCTATGAGTGCACAATCTGGAACCTGATCCCTAGAAGAAGAGGTAGGGCCCCACCGGGGGTTTCTCCTGTAGCCCTGTGAGCCTGTCCAATTCTGCTCCCGGCACTGAGATTTTGGATTGGATTGCTGTTTGTGTGGTGTTTGTATGTTCTATCAGACTTTGGGCTACATACATTATAGCTTGAAGAGTGATAAAATGGAGAGGGAAAAAGCACCAGCCAATCAGCTCCTAAATACCATGTCACAGGGCCTGTTGGAAAAATGACAGTTAGTAGCTGGTTGGCTGGTAGTTTATCATTTTCCATTTTATCACTCTCCAAGTGATGATGCATCTAGCCTGTACGTTCTACCCACGTTTTCATGGGTTTTTGTCTGGGTACTCCAGTTTCCTGCCACGATCCAAAAACATTTCCTGATCTGGCTGGCCGTGACTGCTATACAGGTCTCTGCCCTGTTCCTGAGATGGTGGCATTTCCAAAGGTTTCATGGGCATAAGTGTACGTCACATCTGACAACTGGTCACAGGGTCCACAATGAAGTCATTTTTAGGTAACTTGGGGAGTAATTCAGACCTTTTCGCTAGGCTGCGTTTTCTCACAGACTGATCTGAACTAATGGCAAGCGCGATGGACTGCAGCAACGGGGATTGCCGATCAGCGTGAAATTTCCGAACACACAGGCGATGGAAAGGAGATTGACAGGCAGAGGGCATTTGTGGGTGGCAACTGACCATTTTCAAGGAGTGTCCGGGAAAACACAAGAGGGACCCAGCGTTTTGTGGGAGGGTTTCTGACGTCAGCTCCGGTTATCGTCGCAGCGGCAGAGTAAGTCCTGGGCTGAGCAGAAACTGCACAAACTGATGTTTGTGCAGTTCTGCTATTTGTAGTGATCGCACACCTGCACACACTCCATCCCCTCCCCCTGTAGGAACCGACTACCTGATCACAGGGATGCAAAAAACGCACTCTAGTGATCAGGTCTGAATTACCTCATTTGATTCTCCTATTAGCTGAACCATATCCCAAACAAGTTACAAACAATTTAGTGTGACTGGTCCCTACAGTATGTTAAAACAAATGATAATACTTGCACCTGAGAAGGATGTGTCACTACTTGCCACAGCTCTGCCCTGTCTGACACCGAGGCAATGTCATTTGAGAATAGAAAATGATTATAGGATATAGTATAAATAATATATAACATTATCTTTCTAGTAAACTAAACAAGAGTGATTAGGAATAATTTGTGCGCAATACAGCAGCTAGTAGTGTCTCAAAGCTCCTAAACTCGAAGGTTTCCTTCACCCCTCAACAACACAGTGTACAGCAAGATAAAATAATGGAAACTGAGACTTAACTAGCGCTTCTTAATTCCTGCTGGTATTTGTTGTCCACAATAAATTCCGTCAATCACGGGTGGGTATCATATGAATAAGAAAAAGTGCATATAGTGAAATACCATTTTAATAGTAAATATATATGACACACAACACTGAGATAAAATGTAACTGGTCAGATATTGCACAAATCCCTTCAAGCAAAAAGACAGGCTAATTACCAGATCATTCAGAACTGTGATTAAGCAGTTCTGAAAGCGCATGAAAGATGATATTAGGGATTTCCGGATAGTCCCACCATGCAGGCATAAGCTCTCACTGGATACTGGTCCTTAAGTCCGCCCCCAGGCTTGTCAGGAATAACAACCAACGCGTTTCCACCCCGAGCTGGGGTCTTTATCAAGGTTAAAAGTCTGAATGCTGACCTTCCCACTCAGACTGCTATTTAAATACCCAAAGAACCAATCAAAATCCAAAGTGCCCAGCGGGACCCTAAACACATCCAAAACTACTAGTCCCATGGTCCTCTGCTGCAAGCGTCCTTGTTTTTATGGAAACTTCAATCCTAAACCAGTTATAAATAATTAAGTCGGCGGGCTTGTTGTCATAGGACCCGTTTCCCCTTTTTCACAAGTTCCTCTTCAGCACTGTACAGCGCGACGTCACTTCCGGTCCTGTCTCCATGGAGACCCGTGTCTCCGTCCTCATCAAAAGACTTCAGCGCCATGTCGCCTCTGTTTGTGCAGTGCATAATCGAACTGGTGTGGCCATTTCCACACTCAAAGGTCCTTACATATAGTATTTGAGATCATAAGGAAGACCCAATTAATGCGTCACGTCACTTCCGGTGACGATCATGTAAACAATAAAAAATAAAAAAAATAAAAAACATTCTATTAGCCATACCTCCTAAAAAAGGGTAATTTGACAATAAGAAAGAGGAGTGAGTTATCAACATAAATAGAGAGTGAGACCAATAAAACACTAAAATACTTTTCTGCTGCGGGGTACACTGGGCTCCACAAGGAAAGACATAGGGGGTGTAGAGTAGGATCTTGATCCGAGGCACCAACAGGCTGAAAAGCTTTGACTGTTCCCAGAATGCATAGCGCCGCCTCCTCTATAACCCCGCCTCCCTGCACAGGAGCTCAGTTTTGTAGTTGGTGCCGCATATAGCAGGCACATAACAGAGGGGCAGCTCTGAGAAGAGCTTTTTAGAAGAAAAGTGAAGACTTCAAGGGCAGCAGCAGTGTGTATATGTCTTTTGACATTCACTGCTGCAGCTCCATCTCTGCCCAGCGGCGCTGTACACTCCCGAGCCCTGGTTGCCGGGTAACTACAGCAGGAGGCTCCGGTTTTCTTCCATGGTCAGGCACACACGACGGGGGCTATCCGGGATCGCGTGTCCGCGCTTCGGTAGGTGGTGAGTGGGTACTTTATCGCGATCCAGCGCGGTCAGTGGGAGGCAGGCTGTGCGCGCTGGCGGTGGACACTGTGGCAGTACAGGCGATCCCGCTAGATCACCAGGGCATGGGTGCAGGTCAGGTTTTCTCTTAAAAACATTTTAATAGTAGCCCACAGTACCCCGTGGTTTTGCCAGCAGGGGGATAAGGCTTAGACCTGGAGCCCCTCCCCCAGCCCCAGGGCGCCATTTCCCGCAAATGTTCCCGCCCTGGAGCTGCATATCTGTCTCTTCTTCACTCCCTGTCAGTGTCTGGGCGCCATTTCTCTCAGCTACACTGCTCCTGCGACTGCTTGGGCAAATCCTCCTGTGTAAAGCCGCCCGGTTGTCAGCGCTGTGCCTTTACATGACACTTAAGTATTCTACCTGCCTATTATACAGTGTTAGTAAGGAAAGAGTGCATTTAGTCAGGGTTTTCTAGTACAATTACCCTGTGATATACATCCAGTTCTTACTGTGCAGTGTTATATCTATTGACTACATAGCTATATAAGCTGGTCCAGTGCAGTATTATTGTTAGTAATAACCTCTGCATTGTACAACTGTGACTATATGTGTGTGTATTAGCTTGCTGAGTAGTTTCTATTCGTGTCTCTCACTCAACTTGCTATCCCTATATTCTATAACCTGAGGGGGCTTGGTGCGTCAGGTTTTATAATAATATAGGATATTCACAAGATATACTCTGATACGTATTTTTCTCTGTGATTTTAGTCACCATATCTCTCCTGTATCTCTGCTTGTGCTGACTACACTGCGCAGGGGTTTGGGTAAGAGGTATTGTGCTGCTGCCAATTGTACTGTGTTACCTGATACTGCCAGTTATATCATGTCTGCTTCTGAAGGTAACGGTTCTGGGGCTGAACACACTGCAGGTGTTGCTGAAGCCACAGATCCATATGAGGAGAATATAGCAGCTGTGGGCTCTGGTTCTGGAGGCTCCTTGCGCCCCAGTGGGACTGTGGCAACGGAGGTCCATAATGACCCACCGTGGGCTGCTTTTTCCACACTTCTATATACGCTAGTTAATAAACTAACACCCCCTATGGGACCCCCTATGCCAATGCAACTGTATGTGGTCCCTGCAGCTAATCCGCCATGGGCGGACGATTTATCTGCTCAATTGAAGAAGTTGAACCAGTCCCTGACTACTAAAAAGTCTGACCCTCGCTCTCCTAAGTCCAAGGGGTCCTCTAAGCGAGCTCTTATTTCCTCACAATCCACTGCTGTCACTGACACCTCGTCTCATGAAGATGGCACTTACACTGACCCCACAGATTCTGACTCAGATACTGCTGATGGGGAGAGTAGTTCACATGTGGATGTTCCTGATCTTTTGGAGGCTATTAAATTCATTTTACAGATTACGGATGATCCCGAGCCATCCGTCCCTCCTAAGAAACCAGATAGGTTCAAGCGTCAGAAGGTGGTTAAACAAGTTTTACCTCACTCTGACCACCTAGTGGATATACATCAGGAAACCTGGGGAAACCCGGGTAAGAAGTTTGCACCTCAAAAGAAGATGCTGGCTCGCTATCCTCTCGCGCCAGAGCTGTCTAAAAATTGGGAAACACCTCCTCCAGTAGACTCACATGTGGCTAGGATGGTGGTTTCCTCAGCTCTACCTGTCACTACCATCACGTCTCTAAAAGAGCCTACGGATAAACGTGTGGAGGGTTGTCTGAAAGTGATTTACACCCTCACGGGTGCTGCACAAAGGCCCACTATTGCAGCAACATGGGCTGCAGAGGATATTGAAGCATGGGCCTTGGAGTTAGAAGCTTAAATCTCTTCTGACCATGCTAGACAATGCTTGTCATATATTGTCACAGCTTCTCGCTATATTAAAGAGGTGGCTTCTGGTGCCGGTATCCTAGCAGCCAAGGCCTCTACTACAGTGGCTCGATGGATTTTGTGGCTGAGATCCTGGTCTGTGGATCTGGACTCTAGAAAATCCCTGGAGGTACTCCCTTTCAAGGGAGATATTCTGTTTGGGGAGGACTTAAATAAGATTGTGGCTGACTTGGCTACTGCCAAAACTGCCTGTCTGCCAAGCACCGCTCCTTCTGTGTCGAGGCTAAAGGTACTTCCTTTCGCCCCTTTTGTCCTTAAGGTAAAGCAAAAGGTCAGGCGTACAACAAGCAGGCACGCACTTCCAAACCTGGTAAGCCAAAACCCAAAAGAACCTGGGCGTCCCGTCAGCCAGCTTCCAAGACTGATAAGCCTACCGCATGATGGGGCGGGCCTCCCCCTGGGGGTTCCCAGGGTGGGGGGCCGGCTTCTAGAGTATACCCAGGAATGGTTGAAGACCACTTCAGATGCCTGGGTACGGGAAGTCGTCACTCGAGGTTACGCCATAGCCTTCAAAATCAACCCCCTCATCGATTTTGCCAGACAGACGTCCCGTTGGACCAGACAAAGGCAAACACTCTACATTCGGTGGTACAGACCCTCCTGGATACAGGAGTCGTAGTACAGGTGCCTCTTGCACAGAGGGGCCGGGGGTACTATTCTCCGCTGTTTCTAGTCCCGAAACTGAATGGGTCCTCCCGGCCCATTCTCAACCTCAAGGCATTGAACAGGTTTGTGAAGGCTTCCAAGTTCCGTATGGAAACCCTTCGCTCTATAGTTCTGGCCTTGGAACCTGGGGACTACATGGTCTCTCTGGACATACAGGATGCTTACCTGCATATTCCTATAGCAGCGTCACATCACCAATACCTGAGGTTTGCGATTGGCAACCTCCATTACCAGTTTCGGGCGTTACCTTTTGGTTTAACTATGGCTCCGCGAGTCTTCACCAAAGTTATGGTGGTGATGACGGTGGTACTCCGCCGTCAAGGGGTCAGGATACTGCCGTATCTAGATGACTTGTTAATCCTGGCAAATTCCCCAGAACTTCTCCTACGTCATCTGGATATGACTGTCCAGTTTCTACAAGCCCACGGGTGGCTCATCAACTGGAAGAAATCCTCCCTGGTCCCTGCTCAGAGCATGATGCACCTGGGAGCGCTATTGGACACTCACAACCAGAGCTTGTTCTTGTCTCAGGAGAAAGTCCTGAAGCTTCAGGACAGGATTCGTTGCTTCCTTTCTCGTCCGCAAGTGTCGATACATTCGGCGATGCAGGTGCTGGGCCTCATGGTATCAGCATTTGACATGGTGGAGTATGCTCAATTACATTCCCGCCCCCTCCAGAAGCTGATTCTAGCCAGGTGGGACGGCCTGCTTCACCGGATCAGGCCTCACATGATCTCATTGACTCCGGAGGCCCGTCTGTCGCTGCTCTGGTGGCTCCAGGACCAACAATTGTGCAGGGGCCGTCCATTCTGGATATCCAACTGGGTCCTGTTGACGACAGATGCCAGTCTAAGAGGTTGGGGCGCGGTGCTGGAGAAGCACTCCCTTCAGGGTCAGTGGACCAAGGAGGAATCTCTCCTCTCGATCAACATTCTGGAATTGCGGGCGGTCTACAATGCGTTGAACCTGGCCCAGCATTTAATTCAGAACTGTCCTGTTCAAGTACAGTCGGACAACGCCACCACAGTGGCTTACATAAATCATCAAGGCGGTACTCGAAGCCGCTTGGCAATGAAGGAAGTCTCACGGATTCTTCAATGGGCGGAACGCCATCTACCGGCCATATCGGCAATATTCATTATGGGAGTCCTGAATTGGGAAGCGGACTTTCTCAGTCATCAGGACGTACATGCCGGTGAGTGGGGCCTCCATCCAGAAGTGTTTCAACTCCTAGTGGAAAAGTGGGGTCTTCCAGACGTAGATCTGATGGCGCCTCGACACAATCACAAGGTTCCGGTCTCCTTGTTCAGGGCCCCTGTGTCTACCAGGACCTAGCCCGACTGTCTTTGACGGCATGGCTCTTGAAGCTTCCGTCTTAAGGGCTAAAGGGATTTCTGAGGAGGTCATTCAAACTATGTTGCGGGCCCGGAAACCGGCTTCGGCTCAGATTTACCATAGGGTCTGGCATTCTTACTTTGTTTGGTGTTCATCTAACAATTATGATGCTTCCAAGTTTAGTATAGCTAAGTTGTTGGCTTTTCTTCAGCAGGGCCTAGACTTAGGCCTGCGTCTGGCCTCCCTCAAGGTTCAAATATCTGCCTTGTCGGTGTGGTTTCAGAGAAAAATTGCGACCTTACCTGATGTGCATACCTTTACTCAGGGTATGTTGCGTATCCAACCTCCCTATGTCCCGCCTGTGGCTCCTTGGGACTTGTCGGTGGTTTTGGAGGCGCTACAAGAGTCTCCGTTTGAACCTCTTGATTCAGCTGATCTTAAGTGGCTTTCCCTTAAGGTGGTGTTTCTGCTGGCTATTGCTTCAGCTAGAAGAGTGTCGGATTTGGGTGCCTTGTCCTGTAGTTCCCCATATCTGATATTTCACCGTGACCGGACGGTTCTTAGGACTTGTCCCGGATATTTACCTAAGGTGGTTTCTTCGTTCCACCTTAACCAGGAGATTGTGGTTCCGGCACTTGTTTCTCCTGATCTGTCTCCCAAAGAGCGGTCTTTGGATGTGGTACGGGCTCTCCGTATCTATGTTAAGAGAACTGCTTCTATTAGGAAATCTGATTCTCTCTTTGTGCTGTTTGGATTTCACAAATGGGGCTGGCCTGCTCACAAGCAAACTTTGGCCAGATGGATTAGAATGGTGATTGCACATGCTTATGTGAGGGCTGGTCTCTCAGCTCCTGCTCACATTACGGCCCATTCTACTCAGTCTGTGGGACCTTCTTGGGCGGCCCGTCGTGGTGCGACCCTTGAACAATTGTGCAAGGCGGCTACGTGGCCCTCCGTGAACACGTTCATAACGCTCTATGCCTTCGATACTGCCGCTTCCCAGGATGCTTCCTTTGGACGCCGGGTTCTTGTGCCCGCTACAGTGCGTCCCCTCCCATAAGGAACTGCTTTAGGACATCCCCTATGTCTTTCCTTGTGGAGCCCAGTGTACCCCGCAGCAGAAAACGAGTTTTATGGTAAGAACTTACCTTTGTAAAAACTCTTTCTGCGAGGTACACTGGGCTCCACAAGGCGCCCACCCTGACACACTTAGCTTCTTTGGGTTGGTGTGGCATTAGCCGCTGACATTTCTCCTGTCGTGAGAGTGTGGTGTATGTGGCTACTAACTGTTGTCATCTTTTTTCCTGCTACTGCATTGGGCTGGTTAACTAAAAACTGAGCTCCTGTGCAGGGAGGCGGGGTTATAGAGGAGGCGGCGCTATGCATTCTGGGAACAGTCAAAGCTTTTCAGCCTGTTGGTGCCTCTGATCAAGATCCTACTCTACAACCCTATGTCTTTCCTTGTGGAGCCCAGTGTACCTCGCAGAAAGAGTTTTAACAAAGGTAAGTTCTTACCATAAAACTCGTTTTAAAAGACACACATTATCACCATAAGAGTCAATGTAAAAAATGTCCTAAAAATGAGATCTACCTATAAAAACATGTTGGCATTAAACATGTGTAAGGAAATTGGAGATGTAAAGATATACGCAATCAATTAGCAAAGAAGGAAATGCAATTGATTTATGAACTAGGTACTCTGAAACCAGGAGGTATTAATTCCAATTTCGAGGTTAAATGGTGTTTATAGGTAGATCTCATTTTTAGGACATTTTTTACAGTGACTCTTATGGTGATAATGTGTGTCTTTTAAAAGTATTTTAGTGTTTTATTGGTCTCACTCTCTATTTATGTTGATAACTCACTCCCCTGTCTTATTGTCAAATTACCCTTTTTTAGGAGGTATGGCTAATGGAACGGTTTTTTTGGGTTTTTTTTTTTATTGTTTACATGATTGTCACCGGAAGTGACGTGACGCATTAATCGGGTCTTCCTTATGATCTCAAATACTATATGTAAGGACCTTTGAGTGTGGAAATGGCCACACCAGGTCGATTATGCACTGCACAAACAGAGGCGACATGGTGCTGAAGTCTTTTGATGAGGACGGAGACACGGGTCTCCATGGAGACAGGACCGGAAGTGACATCGCGCTGTACAGCGCTGAAGAGGAACTTGTGAAAACGGGGAAATGGGTCACTATGACAACAAGCCCGCCCACTTAATTATAACTGGTTTGGAGTTTCCATAAAAACAAGGACGCTTGTGTAATACCCTGGAACTGCAAGCACAAATCAACTGTGGAACTACAGGTGCCAGCATGACTTTAATAAAAGTAAAATGTTTGCTGGAGTTGCATAACACTGAGCCAGCAGTCTACAGCTTGCAGCACAGAAGGGGTTAATAGCCCAACTCACAGTTAGACAGATCAGTCTGCAAAAAGCAAATGCAAGACTTACCAAATTGCAACTCAGGGCGGGAAATCCCAGATGAACTCAGGGCGGGAAATCCCAGATAGAATGTCTCCCTGGGAGTAAAAGGTTATAAAAGGCTGTCATGCAGCAGCAGCATGGTCTTTGCAGCCTGGTGTCTTTGCAGTCCGCAAGCACGTGTGTTAGCTAGCAGAAACGTGGTGGATTAGCTGGAAAGATGTAGCCCCAGTGAGGGCTCCCCACATGTTTAGGTGGGGAGAGATGCCAGCCACAGCAAGGCACCTGACAGAAGTAGACACCGCAGTGTGAGAGCAGCAGTACTCAGAATCCAGTGAGGGGGTGATGCAGTGAGAAGAATGTGCCACAGGTGTGAGTCTCGAGCGAAGAGGTATCTGGGGAGTGGTCGGAAGCCACGCGGCATGATTAGAAGCCCCCCATGGACAAGAGTCCTCGCTAGGACAGAGAGAGACGGTAACCTAGTATGTGTAGCACTACTGGTCACAGAATGCCCTGGTACGTAATGCTGTTCGCCATGTACATGACGCTGCAATTAAGTCATGCGCTGGAGGAGGTGCCCTGATATGTGATCTAATGTAACCGTTATGCTTTGTGCTGGAGGAGGTGCATTAAGAAGTTATCCCTGCTTTGATGTTAAAATAAACGTTATGCTGTTTTATGAGATGGCCTGGCGCCCAATTCTTTATGCGCTGCACCAACACCTGTAGTACACACCCACAATGCACCTGTAATTAAACACCTGATTATTCAGGGGACCCTCTGGTATCTGTGCCTGAACCCATGACTAGCCGGGGCAGAGTAAGTGTGATGCACTATACACAGTGACTGCAGATTTTGCATACCTAGTACCAGTGGGACTAGTAGTTTTGGATGTGTTTAGGGTCCCGCTGGGCACTTTGGATTTTGATTGGTTCTTTGGGTATTTAAATAGCAGTCTGAGTGGGAAGGTCAGCATTCAGACTTTTAACCTTGATAAAGACCCCAGCTCGGGGTGGAAATGCGTTGGTTGTTATTCCTGACAAGCCTGGGGACGGACTTAAGGACCAGTATCCAGTGAGAGCTTATGCCTGCATGGTGGGACTATCCGGAAATCCCTAATATCATCTTTCATGTGCTTTCAGAACTGCTTAATCACAGTTCTGAATGATCTGGTAATTAGCCTGTCTTTTTGCTTGAAGGGATTTGTGCAATATGTGACCAGTTACATTTTATCTCAGTGTTGTGTGTCATATATATTTACTATTAAAATGGTATTTCACTATATGCACTTTTTCTTATTCATATGATACCCACCCGTGATTGACGGAATTTATTGTGGACAACAAATACTAGCAGGAATTAAGAAGCGCTAGTAAAGTCTCAGTTTCCATTATTTTATCTTTCTAGTAATGCTTGCTGGTTTAAATACGAGATAGGCTTAATTGATCTTTTGGATTACTAAATAACATTAAAATCTGGAAATAGCAAATAATGTTTATAAACATATAAATTCAATAACGCATCTTTTTATCAGATATGTAAATTGTTCATTAGGAGAAAACCTATTTATTTGGCTGGGAGGTGATCATGAGACCTCCTGTCAGGATCCTGGCGGTCACAATGCCGACACCAGAATCCGGACAGACAGTGAAATGCCACTGCTGGAATATTGGCGCGACAAGCTTTTCTCCCTCTACGAGTGTCCATGACTGTGTCCACACTGTGCCAGCAGTGTGGAGAGCGCAGCGAACCTGCAAGGGGTTTTCTAGCGCTCACCCCACTGCCGGCATACTAGTGGCCGGGATCCCGCTGTCGGGATCATGACAGCCGAGATCCCAGCCATCGGTACAACATGTGTATTCCATTTGGCCACGCGTTACTTTGAGTAATATAGGTATAGGGGTATATTCAATTGGTGTTGAAAACTGCCGTCTGTCGAAAAGACGTCAGTTTTCGACTTTTTAAGGTCGAAACGTGATTCGACCTATTCAATGCTTTTCGACAAGTCGAGGCATTCGACTTGTCGAAAAGCACGTGGATCGGTGGAATAGCTGCCGATCCACGTGTTGGTTTTGGTCCCCTTTTTGACCATCTCAGTCCGACATCAAAAGATGTCATACTGAGATGAGGACCCAGAGGAGGAGAGGGGGGAGAGCCGCAGGGAGACGGGGGGACAGGCGACGGGCATACAGGGGAGATCAGCGCTACAGTAGTGCTGCAGCAGGATGTCACTCAGTCGCCCGACCTCACGGCAGCTTCCACCCGGCTCCAGCACGCGGCTCTCCCTCCTTCTCCTCCTCTGCGTCTCTCATCATAATTCAACTTGAGAAAGTCGAATTAAGATGAGATTCAATAGGGGTTGTCGGATCCATTCCGTCAAATACATGTCGGAATGGATCCGACTTTAATTGAATATACCCAATAATCTCTCCGTTTCTGGAAATCCCTTCACTTTAGCTGTTTGTCAACTGTGATCTTTTACACTAGAGACTATGGGAATGTTGGTAATTTGGCATATTGAGGTATAACAAAGAACAGTTGTGCTAGTGATTTCCCAGTGGCTCCATGAGCAGTGACACAGTCATTTCTCAGACATTTATGGAGTTTTTGTATTGCCACTGTCCAGCCAGTGCTGGTGTAGAAGAGAAACTAACCACATGCATCCCACATTTTAGATAGGAAATAAGTAAGTACTGGTGCTCTGGACGCTAAAAGAATATCACTACTATAGAAAGCTACTGTATATATAAAATATGAAAGATTGCAGATGGAAAACCACATGCAAAATACTTATTTATGCTTTGCAATGTCTCTGTAACACTAGTAATATTGTGTATTTATTTCCTAAATTACAATTGTTTTGTTTGTCCATTTTATATATACAGTAGATCAGATTTTATTACAGTTAAGTACAGCAATCCACTACAGTATATTGTATATTGGGGTAATTCTGAGTTGATCGCAGCAGGAACTTTGTTAGCAGTTGGGCAAAACCATGTGCACTGCAGGGGAGGCAGATATAACATGTGCAGAGAGAGTTAGATTTGGGTGTGGTGTGTTCAATCTGCAATCTAAATTGCAGTGTAAAAATAAAGCAGCCAGTATTTACCCTGCACAGAAACAAAGTAACCCACCCAAATCTAACTCTCTCTGCACATGTTATATCTGCCTCCCCTGCAGTGCACATGGTTTTACCCAACTGCTAACAAAGTTCCTGCTGCGATCAACTCAGAATTACCCCCAATGTGGGAAGTAACTACACTTCTATACTTATAGAAATGGAAACATACCTCTTTTATCAGCCCTCTGAGATTGCTGTATTAAGCCGCTGTATGCAGATGCGTCCTCATACACTATTGTCACAGTCATGCCAAACAGCCCTTGGTGCGCCAGGTCCCGTGCAACTCTGCTTGTACCAAGCATCTTTTTTTGCTTGAATGTGCATCCTATGTGCACAAATTAAACAATCAGATGCAACAAAATTACTCAATGAGAAGCAATTTACTAATTTGATATGCAACACTTGAATGAGTCTGAATCTGTAGACAAAGTGCTATGATCAGGGCTGGATTAAGGCCTGTGGGGGCCCCTGGACAACAAACTTGTGGGGGACCCTATCAATAAAATTATCAAAGATATGTACTAGCAGTTCTCTCTCTCTCTCTCTCTCTCTCTCTCTCTCTCTCTCTCTCTCTCTCTCTCTCTATATATATATATATATATAATACACTGCTCAAAAAAAACACCCAACACAATGTAACTCCAAGCCGATCACACTTCTGTGAAATCAAACTGTCCACTTAGGAGGCACCACTGATTGACAATCAATTTCACATGCTGTTGTGCAAATGGAATAGACAACAGGTGGAAATTATAGGCAATTAGCAAGACACCCCCAATAAAGGAGTTGTTCTGCAGGTGGTGACCACAGACCACTTCTCAGCTCCTATGCTTTCTGGCTGATGTTTTGGTCACTTTTGAAAGCTTCTCTGTGCTTTCACTCTAGTGGTAGCATGAGACGGAGTCTACAACCCACACAAGTGGCTCAGGTAGTGCAGCTCATCCAGGATGGCACATCAATGCGAGCTGTGGCAAGAAGGTTTGCTATGTCTGTCATCGTAGTGTCCAGAGCATGGAGGCGCTACCAGGAGACAGGCCAGTACATCAGGAGACGTGGAGGAGGCCGTAGGAGGGCAACAACCCAGCAGCAGGACCGCTACCTCCGCCTTTGTGCAAGGAGGAACAGGAGGAGCACTGCCAGAGCCCTGCAAAATGACCTCCAGCAAGCCACAAATGTGCATGTGTCTACTGAAACGATCAGAAACAGACTCCATGAGGGCCCGATGTCCACAGGTGGGGGTTGTGCTTACAGCCCAACACCGTGCAGGACGTTTGGCATTTGCCAGAGAACACCAAGATTGGCAAATTCTCCACTGGCGCCCTGTGCTCTTCACAGATGAAAGCAGGTTCTCACTGAGCACATGTGACAGACGTGACAGAGTCTGGAGATGCCAAGGAGAACGTTCTGCTGCCTGCAACATCCTCCAGCATGACCGTTTTGGCAGTGGGTCAGTAATGGTGTGGGGTGGCATTTCTTTGGGGGGCCACACAGCCCTCCATGTGCTCGCCAGAGGAAGTCTGACTGCCATTAGGTATGGAGATGAGATCCTCAGACCCCTTGTGAGACCATATGCTGGTGCGGTTGGCCCTTGGTTCCTCCTAATGCAAGACTATGCTAGTCCTCATGTGGCTGGAGTGTGTCAGCAGTTCCTGCAAGACGAAGGCATTGATGCTATGGACCGGCCTGCCCGTTCCCCAGACCTGAATCCAACTGAGCACATCTGGGACATCATGTCTCGCTCCATCCATCAAAGCTACGTTGCACCACAGACTGTCCAGGAGTTGGCGGATGCTTTAGTCCAGGTCTGGAAGGAGATCCCTCAGTAGACCATCCGCCACCTCATCAGGAGAATGCCCAGGCGTTGTAGGGAGGTCATACAGGCACGTGAAGGCCACAAACACTACTGAGCCTCATTTTGACTTGTTTTAGGGACATTACATCAAAGTTGGATCAGCCTGTAGTGTGTTTTTCCACTTTAATTTTGAGTGTGACTCCAAATCCAGACCTCCATGGGCTAATAAATTTGATTTCCATTGATAATTTTTGTGCTATTTTGTCAGCTTATTCAACTATGTAAAGAACAAAGTATTAAATAAGAATATTTAATTCATTCAGATCTAGGATGTGTTGTTTAAGTGTTCCCTTTTATTTTTTTCAGCAGTGTATATATATTAGAGATGTGCAACGGAAATTTTTCTGGTTTTTCGTTTTGGTTTTGGATTCGGTTCCGCGGCCGTGTTTTGGATTCGGACGCATTTTGGCAAAACCTCCCTGAAAATTTTTTGTCGGATTCGGGCGTGTTTTGGATTCGGTGTTTTTTTTAAAACCCCTCAAAAACAGCTTAAATCATAGAATTTGGGGGTACTTTTGATCCCATAGTATTATTAACCTCAATAACCATAATTTCCACTCATTTCCAGTCTATTCTGAACACCTCACACCTCACAATATTATTTTTAGTCCTAAAATTTGCACCGAGGTCGCTGGATGACTAAGCTAAGTGACCCAAGTGGGCAGCACAAACACCTGGCCCATCTAGGAGTGGCACTGCAGTGTCAGACAGGATGGCACTTAAAAAAATAGTCCCCAAACAGCACATGATGCAAAGAAAAGATAAAAAGAGGTGCACTGTGGTCACTGGATGGCTAAGCTAAGCGACACAAACACCTCAATATCACAGGAATGATTTGTTCTAATCAATGGTATTATTGGTCCAAATCACTGGAAGAAAATGACAAAATCACAGGAATTATTCGTTCTAATCAATGGTATTATTGGTCCAAATCACTGGAAGAAAATGACAAAATCACTGTAATTATTTGGCAAGATCACTGTAATTAATAATTATAAATCACTGATATTAATTGGTAAAAATCTCGCTATCGCCTGCCTAGTGAAGTGGAATCTAGATGGGATTTTGTACCGGGAACACAATAACTTCATCAATTGTCTAAATCCCAATGCACTAATGGCGGAAAACGGGCGCACGTCTAACAGCGCACTGATTATACTGAGAACTGATTATACTGAGCACTGATTTTACTGAGCACTGATTATACTGATCACTGATTTTACTGAGCACTGATTTTACTGAGCACTGATGATACTACGGAGAACTGACACTGAGCAGCGAGAACAGCACTGGACTATTGTGCTGTAGTATACTGGTCACCACAATGCAGCACTGACACTGAGCACAGGTATTAAGCACTGATCAGGATACTTGAAGTGACAGTGCAGCAAGATACAGCAATGGCCTACTGTACTGTACTACTATATACTAATGGTCACCACAATGCATCACTGTACTACTATATATACTGGTCACAACAATGCAGCACAGATTGAGCACTATTCAGGATACTAGAACTGAGTCTGACACGGAGCTGCAAGATACAGCAATGGCCTACTGTACTGTACTACTATATACTGGTGGTCACCACAATGCAGCAAAGATATTGAGCACTGATCAGAATAGAAGTGACACAGAGCAGCAAGATACCGCAATGTCCTACTGTACTGTACTACTATATACTGGTGGTCACCACAATGCAGCACTGTACTACTATATACTGGTCACAACAATGCAGCACAGATTGAGCACTGATCAGGATATTAGAACTGAGTCTGACACAGCTGCAAGATACAGCAATGGCCTACTGTACTGTACTACTGTATACTGGTGGTCACCACAATGCAGCACACTGAGCACAGATATTGAGCTTTTCAGGCAGAGAATGTACGCACGTCCTCCCTGCTCAATCGACAATGCACGAGTGAAAATGGCGACAACACGCGGCTCTTTATATGGAATCCGATCTCGCGAGAATCCGACAGAGGTATGATGACGTTTTCCCCCGTTCGTGTTTTGCGTCTTAGGTGGGAAGAACCGAGGCTGCCTCGGACCCGTGTAAACCATGTGAAGTTCGGGGGGGTTCGAATCTCGATGAACCGAACCCGCTCATCTCTAATATATATATATATATATATATATATACATATACACACACACACTTTTAATACATAGTTAGATATATATCTTCTACGGAAATTTAGTGACTGACCATATATATATATATATATATATATATACAAATCACAAATCTATATATAAACATATACACACATAACATCCTTATTTGGACACTTTGACAGCGGGATACCTGTCGGAGTGTCAGCTGCTCACAAGATGATTATTATTTTGCGGAACTGCTGACGATCTGCACCACGGGCGTAGGGGCGGGAGGGTAGCGTCTAGTTTCCCTTCGTGGAAAGGATCTTTCCCATAATTCTACTGGGTCCATGTCAAGGGAAAATAGACATACCGGGGTGGGAATGCATGTTACCTAGTGACTACAGCTCTGGACAGTCAGTGTCTCGCGGGATTTATAACCAAAAAAGAAAACAAAAGAATTTTCCCGGCGTCAACTAGGTACCTTGAAATTAGATATACAGTTCTGTCGCAGCTCTCATATACATAAGGGGTACTCCACCCCTATATAGCCAACAGAGAAAAAGAAAAATGTGAAAGCGCTGACACTCTGTATATATATATATATGTGTGAAAGAATTTTTATTTTATATTTACTTCTATTTTTTAATACTTATAAAAATAACCTTTATAAAAAAACTTACAATAAAATCCACAATCACCCTCTCTATATATACCATATGGGTATCTCTCCCTTCTTTCTAGTCTGCAGAGACTATTTCAGTTATTTATTAGTTTAGTAACTTTTTATTTGTATCTGTTTAGTTTCTGCAGAGTAGAAAGATGACTGGTCTACTAAAAAACTGTAACAATGTATTTCTATTTATTTATACACTTGTACACAGTAAGATGTCCTTTTATACTCTAAAATAACATAGCACAGTCCATGTTCTAGACGGTTTCTGCTGTATATTAACAGAATCGCTGTTCTTAGTCCGTTTTCAAATCAGACTCAATTAATTAACTCAGCTGAAATGTGTTGAATTTCTATAAACAGAAACATTTTTTTTGCAGCGTATATATTATTGCAATGTTTGAGTGCTCTATTCCATTTTGAAATTGGAACTTGTTGGAAGTATTATTTGCACATTTAGTGCTAGTATACATGGCCATGTATGTATTTAAAATAGAGCAACTTTACCCCACTTGCCGTCTATGCAATTATGTGTTGGTCGGTGTAGCTCCCGGCTCTGGTAGCAGAATTTCCTTTTATAATGAGCCTTATCTGGAGATCCAAATCCCGTTCCACACAGGTTTGCAGGGGGATTATACAGACAAAGATAGGTACATGTAGCTGCTGTCAATGCTTGAAAAAAAAATACGCGTTTCTCCATCTCTGTTATCCTCGACGGCTTCCTCAGTTAGTGAAACTAACTGAGGAAGCCGCCGAGGATAACAGAGGCGGAGAAATGCGTATTTTTTTTTTCAAGTATTGACAGCAGCCATGTATATGAACTAGCACTAAATGTGCAAATAATACTTCCAACAAATGGAATAGAGGACTCAAACATTGCAATAATATATACACTGCAAAACAGCCGACCATGTATGTCCACGCCCACATTGCTATTGACCACGCCCCATTAGCCTACAACCCTGCCACCTCCCAGAGGAGGGTGCAGCAAAGTAGGCACCTATGATATTGACTAAGCTAGATTACAGTACAGGCAGTTAGGAGGTTATTGTTTTTTGTATTATTTTTTTAAAGCTTAGTTACATCTATTGTCTATACACTGGTGCTGCAGCATAACCCTAAATAAATACTAAAGTTGTTTTTTTTTTTTTTAATAAAACTTTTGTTGAACTGTTAACAAAAGGCCCATACACACTACTCGATTTTGAGCTCAAAGTAGCTCACTTTTGGCGTTTTGAGCTACTTTGAGTTCAAAATCACCTAGTGTGTATGGCCGGGCGATGAGTGCTGATGCTTACTCCCGCATCATCGCCGGCTGGCGTCGGCCTGTTTTACCGGCCGAGTGAACCACTTTTCACAGTCTCCTATTGTTGAAAGTGGTTCACCCCTGTGAAAATCATTGGGCCAGGTGAAAATCGCTCAGTGTGTATGCACTCTGATTTTCCGGCCAGCCACCATCGCTTTGCATACACACTGCGCAAAAACGCCCAGTGTGTATGCACCTTAACTCCATCTTTAGAGAGTGTATTACTTGCTCTGTCCCTATGGGGGAAATCATTGCCAGATAGGTATCTTTAAATCCCCAGCAGAGTCAATTCTCCTCCCAGTCCTGGTGATTTTAAAAGACACTGCCTGCATGTCATACCTCCCAACAGTGGCGTAACTAGAAATTTTTCTCCCCCAAGCCCAAAAATTCTTCGGCGCTAGTAAAGGGATAAACATGTGCATGCCAAAGGCGCGCGACGCAAAAAGGGGTGTTGCTTCATTAAAATGGGCGTGTCTTCGCATAAAGGGGCGTGGCATTGCAGGAAAAGACTACCTCATACCCCAGTTTTGCAACCTGCACGCCCAGACGTTAGCCACCACAGCAAAGAAAAATAATCCTGATTCATGCCCCTTACATTATTTGTCATTTTTCCTCCTTATAGTAATGCCCAGTATACATTATGCCACATACTGCAATGCCCCTGACACATTATGCCACACACCGTAATGCCTGTGACACATTATGACAGGAATCGCAATGCCCATTATACATTATGCTACACACTGCAATGCCCCTGATACATTATAGCACATACAATGTCTGTGACACATTATGACACACACTGCAATGACCGTGAGACATTATACCACATACCACAATGCTCGTGATATAGTATACAACACACCGTAATGCCTGACACATTATGACACACACCGCAATGTCCGTGATACATTATGCCACACACTGCAATGACCCTGAGACATTATACCACATATCACAATGCCCGTGATATAGTATACCACACACCGTAATGCCTGTGACACATACTGCAATGCCCGTTATATCCTATGCCACACACCGCAATGCCCGTTATACATTATGCCACACTGAAATGCTCCTGAGACATTATACCACATACCACAATGCCCGTGATATAGTATGCCACACACCGAAATGCCTGTGACACATTATGACACACACCGCAATGCCCATTACACATTAAGTCCTACAGTAAGGGGTTTCATGCTCTTGGTTCCATGCACGGTGCCAGGGGTTTTCATGCTCAGGGTGTCATGCACGGTGCCAGGGGTTTTCATGCTCAGGGTGTCATGCTCGTTGCCAGGGGTTTCATGCGCTGGGTGTCATGCTCGTTGCCAGGGGGTAGTGCTTGTTGCTAGGGCTGTGCTCTCCCAGTGCCACATATGCCCCCAGTGCCAGATATTCCCCTACAGTGCCAGGTACTCACATGCCCCCAGTGCCAAATATAGCCCCTCCCCCATGTGTCAGGTACACATATACCCCCCCAGTGCCACATATGCCTCCAGTGCCAGATATTCCCCCACAGTGCCAGGTACTCACATGCCCCCAGTGCCAAATACAGCCCCCTTCCCCCCATGTGCCAGGTACACAAATACCCCCCCAGTGCCACATATGCCCCCAGTGCCACATAAGCCCCCCTCCCCCTATGCCACATATGCCCCCAGTGCCACATAAGCCCCCCTCCCCCAGTGCTGCATATGCTCCCCCAGTGACCCCATGCTCCCCCAGTGCCCCCTCCCCCCCGCGCTCCCCCGCTGTTTTGTGTTGGAGGGACACGGAGGGTACAGCGCGCGGAGGGAAGGAGGAGACCGCAGATTGACATGCGGACGCTCGTCCGCATGTCAATCTGCGCTAAATCAGTGGCACCCCTCGCCCCCAAGCCACCGCGGGGGCAGTAGTTACGCCACTGCCTCCCAACTTTCTCAGTAAATGAAGAGGGACACACGCGCTCCTGAAAAGTGAGTGTGGCGTATGAAATGGGGCGTGGCTTCGCGTGAGGGCCGCAATCGTGAGTCACGCCCCCGTTTTCATCACTGAGGGAGCATGCCCAGCACCCCCGTGAGCCGCTGGCATGCCCCCTCTCCTTCTGTCTTTGACGGTCAAAATCCCGACATGGGCAAAATACAGACATTTAAAATACTGACAAGGTCAAAATACCGACATGTAAAATGCCGACAGGTCAAAATACCGACATGCGGTTTTTGTTGTGTTTATGTGTGTGTATGTCGACATAGGTCGACATGGACACCATATAAGTGTGCCGCGTCCCCTTGCATGGCTCGCGCGCTGTGCTCGGCACACTATTATATTCCCCCTCTAGGTCCACTGGGATGGTAAAGTATGAACAAGTCGGTTTCAATGAAATAAATCATGAAAAAATCATGTCGGCATTTTGACCTGTCGGCATTTTACATGTCGGTATTTTGACCTTGTCGGTATTTTAAATGTCTGTATTTTGTCCATGTCGGGATTTTGACCTTGTTGGGATTTTGACCTTGTCGGGATTTTGACCGTCGGTCAATTGCTGTCGGGATTTTGATTGGAGGTAAATTGACTGCATCCCCTACATTCATCAATAGCAATCATATGTACTAGCATGTATCTTTACCATTAGTGAACCCCAACTCATAGCATCATGTATTCTGTATTTACATACTGAATTTCACCACTTGCAAAATAGTGACTCTCACCAATTACCAGCCCACCTTATTTATAGGGAACCTTAAAAATGCCATTGTTTCTTAATGTAAAGGAAATTGTGTGAGCAAATCTACGTAACACAGCTATCACCAGAGAATTAACCATATTATGACAGAGACATTGATAATATTATAAAGCTACGTAATGATAGTTTTTAATATGTATGTGATATGCTACCAGTAAAATCCTGCAAATACTGTATGCCTTCTTTATTTACTTATTTTGGCCTTCATGTGCCATCTAGTGGTGTCTTCTATGAATAAAACAGGGGAAATTTTTTTTGGCATACTGTATGTTTTATGGTGTTGATTTCTGAGGAAATTAGCATTTTGCAAGCACAAGCAGAGGTGTACCTAGTCTTTCTTTTCCCTTAGGCAGCAACTGAAATGTTACTCTTCTCATAGTGTTTGCTGTAGAAGACGAATCGCTTGCAGCAAAGACAATTTGCTGTTTTTAATTAACTCCCAGCTTTGTTCTCTCCCTCAATAAAAACTCTCTGCCATGTAGTAGCTATTTACCTACTGTAGTTTTCCTTTTATTATTTTTAGAGCATGAGAGCAACTATTGGATATTATTTTAAACTGTTACTAACCCTAACTGTTAACTTAATTTTATACCTTATACAGATGTAGCCATGCTAATCTTGCCGCTTTGTGGCATGCACATTGCGGCATGCTGCATGGCGCGCCGGTCTGTGACTATTCGAGATTGCCGGATGCGAATAGTCACGGCCAGGCATTCCATTCAGCAAGCTGTGTTGCAGCATGCTGAATCGTATATGTACTAGGGTGGTTTTAGTTATCTAGTGTGATATCCATAGCTCCCAACATGACCAATTCAGGAGGGACAAAATGCTCTTCTCCTGGACTTCCCTCTTAATTTATGATTGCCATCACCTGTTTTGAACAGGTAAATGGATAAGAAAGGTGTTTCAACACAGGTGATTGCAATCATAAATTAAGTGGTTGCTCTCTTCTGGAGTCCATGACAGCAAGTCCCCCAAATATTTGGGTGCTGAGCACAAAGTACCTGGTGGAGGGAACACATATGGACAACAGGTGCAGTGCAATAAAGAACTGTTGGGTGCCAGACCATCCCGTAATACAAGAACAGGAAAACTGGTCTGTTGCAGGAGGTCATACGGTACAGGAGCAATCTCCACTGCACACTCTTCTCACTGCAGGCACGTCACAGCTAAAGGCACTCCCTATCTTGTCCTCTGCCAAGGGTCTCTGAAACTGTAGGCACTGTTACTCCAGCTGCAGTCACTTGCATGAGGCAATGTCATACCTCTCTCAGGGGCTTCCTCTCCTATCTGGGGAGCACTTGGAAGGGGCCTCTATATAACAGGACTTTCCTCCTACTTACAGATGATGGGCTCTTCAAAGGAGCCCTTTACTTATTGGGCTTTGCCCCTTATATTAACTATGCCCTTGTGGCAGTGCCACCCCCCCCCCCCCACCCCCTCCCATGCCAGGGTACCACGGTACCTCCCAACTCCCGTCCCGTGATCCCAGCTAAAATGGACGCCACTCTATACATGGTCACCGAGTACTTGAGCCTTTAGAGACTCAGGTCCCGACATCGGAGGCTGCAGCCATGGACAGAATGTGCCACTGGGCCATTCCCCTTTAACATCAGATGGGTCATGCCCCCTTGTGCAGCTAGCTTCACCCTGCCCTCCTAGTGAGTGATGGGTGCCATCACTGGTAGGAGGAGCTTAACCGCGGCAGTGCTGGGAGGTGGTGCTTAGAAATGGTGCGGAGCTTCAGTCTGGCACTGCCGGGCTTTATATTACCGATGATGGCACTGGATGAAAACAGACCTTTCCTCTCTTGCCTGACTGATAACCCCTATGTGTTTTGCCCATAGGACTTCATCAGGGGTAGGTATCGAAATAAACATACAACTTCCTTGGGGAATGATCAGACTCACATTACTTGAGTAATCTCTCCTATAAGGGCAACAGGAAGTGTAGTGATCTCCAACTCCAGGATAAACCTATAGATACTGTAAATAATAATTGTTTAAGATCTGTACCTCTGTGCACGTAATGGAAGGTTGGCTTCCAATAGCTCCAACTGCAAGGCAGTAGGGACATAGTGGAGGATTAGCCACCAGGGTAAGTATGAGAGTGGGTGTGTTTATGGGTGTAGCTATAGTGTGTGCATGGGATGCCATTGCTATGGGGCCCACCGGCTTAGGAGGCCCGGGTCAAATTGTCTACCAATACAAACTGGTGCACTATAGTGTGGCATAATGTGAACTGGGGCACTGGCATAATGTAAACTTGGGCATTATATGGTATATTTTGAACTAATGCACTGATATAGAGCATAAGATGATCTTGGGCACTACTAGTGGGCAAAAGATAAACTTGGGCACTACTGTGGGACATAAAATGAACTAGGTCACTACTATAGGGCATAAAATGAGCTACGGCATTACTATGGGGCATAACATTAACTAGGGCATCACTATGGTTCGGAGAATAACTAACTGCTGTAAGAGTGGTGTCTCTGTAAAAACATTGAGGCAGGGTCTCCTTCAAAATATTGCTATGCAGCACACAGAGTTCTGGCTGTACCCCTGGTGTGTTTGTGGGCGAGAGCAGGTCAAACCATCGGGGCATTGGCATGGGTGGAGGATGTGCAGTGCACATGCAGACCCTGCACTCATAATTTTACTTACCTCTCCAGAGTCCCTTGCTGGCTGGTGCTGAAATGCAATACATATCACTGGGAAAATATGCGCAGTGGCCATTTTTGCGGTGATTTACCTTGCTCAATAGAGAAGTTACCAAGAACATGGTAAAGGTTCCATGTTCCATAGACCTGCCATAGCGGAAGGGGCCCGCATGGAGCCTGCACTCCTCTCTTAAGCGCCTCTGCATTGAGTGGCCTTAATCAGGCATGTCACACCGAAACATATTCAGTATATCTATATATATATATATATATATATATATATAAATTTGTATATAAATTTGGTGAAAAATATTATGGTCTTTTTGATAAATGGACATAAGTGGCAACAAAAGTATTATTATTGTTTATATATAGAGTGCAAATCATATTACACAGAGCCCTAGTAAGAATTGAACCTGTGCAGTAATGCTTACCACTGGGCTACCTATCTCTACCAACTATCAGTCTACTTTACAGCCTTGTTCTGCATTCACAGGAAGAGGGATGCAGTATAAAGTAAAAAAAAAAAAAAAAGTAATGAGTTGATCATTATAAAAAAAAGGCTCCTTCATTTCTCATTATGGGGTAATCATAAACAAGGTTGTAAGCTTTCCAATTATTCATTTTCGTTGACAGTTTTTATTCTTGTTATATAGAGAAAACGTTATTGCTTTATAATTATGTATATATACTTTACAGCTGTCAAGGAAGCAGGAATTTATGAGTGACACCAATCTCTCAGACCATGCTACAGCGCCACAGAGTACATCTGTTCTCAAGCAGATGAGCTTTGCCAGCCGTTCCATGCCAACTATCCCAGGTAGGGTCCAGGGTTTTTAGACCAGCATTTTTAACTTACTATACAATTCTGGCTCTCTACATATCAACCTATAAGTAATAGCACAAACACGTACATACACTGTTAGGCAGTGGTGCTGGTCACACAAAACTAGGCTACATGACAATAGGGGCATGACCACATTATGCCACACACCGTAAATGCCCCTTACACATTATCATAATGCCCATTACACATTATGCCACACACCATAATGCTTATTACACATTATGCCACACACCGTAATGCCCATTACACATTATGGCAGACACTGTAACACCCATTACACATTATGCCACACACCATAATGCCTTACATGTTATACCACACAGTAATGCGTATTACTTATTATGCCACACACAGTTATGCCACTAACACCATTTTATGTCCCACACACAAAAATGCTCCTTATAAATTATTCCCCAGCGGTGGGCTGGTGGTGCGCCATATTTCTTAATGGTACTCCATACCATCCTGTACCACCCTACTTTCAGCACTGCTGTTAGGACATAATGTGCTTGAATGCAAGTACTGTACTTACAGTATCTAAGATGCAGTGCATTTTACCACTGCAAAGCAATTAATGACTGAAAAGGGGATGCAAGAAATGCAGCTGCATTTGTAACTTTCCTTTTACACAATTAATGTACAAAGCCGCCACTTAATCAGTTTGCAATCATTTCTCTTCCTCTCATTAGTCATATCCTTCACTAGTTCATAAGATGGTTTAAGGTTTATTAACTTGTTAAACATTCAGTTACTGGTGAGAAATGAATGTATATTTAATGCTATAGCCTATCTACTTGTGTCCTATAGATTTCAGCTCATACCTACAGTATCAATTTTCAAAAATAAAAATAAATAAATAGGATACTGAAACTGACTACCTTCCTTTATCGCTATAATAGAGTTTGTCCAGCAGCACATTTTTATATTTATGCTTTTTATATATTGTAGCACATACATATTCCGCAGGGCTTTACAGAGAATATTTGGCTATTCACATCAGTCCCTGCCCCAGTGTAGCTTACAGTCGATATTCCCCATGGATAAACACACATAAAAGGGTTATCAGGAGCCAATTAACATACCAGTCTATGTTTGGATTGCGGGAAGAAACTGGAGTACCTGAAGGAAATGCATGCACGGGGAGTATATACACTTTCTACAAACTTGGAGTCAGTAATACTAACCACCTCTGGTGGCTCCACATAGGTGAGCCACACCAACTGCTCCCCCCCATCCCCTTTCATACGCTGCCACATATAGCCAGCTGGTGCTCACTGGCAGTTGATGTGCTCCCTTATTTGAATTTCGGACTGCACTACTGCAGCCCCATATCTGGAGGCACCACTGCCGCCCAATAACATTTATCCCTTGGGGTATGCACACACAGGCTTACTGCATTCCGACAGCCATGGGTAGAAGAGAGAAAAAAATTAAAATAAAAAAATGCATCAACAACAAGGGTTTCCCGCATGTTACTCGGGTTATCCCAGGTCACAACTCACTGTGAAAGTGTCCCCCAAAAATAACCCATGTAGCTTACATGGTTGGATACGGGTTAAAGGGGAGTATAAATAAGTCATGCGACCCAGGGCTCGATTACAGTATAGGGAGAACAGTTAACACTGCACCCATGTGCAGTCTAAATGGCGCTGACCAGGAATAACCTGGATTGGTGCCACGGTGTGTATGGGGTCTGTTTCAGGTCTGACCCGGATATTACAGTAGATACCATTATGACATTCACTTTCTGTTGTGCCACTTTGCATAGTTGTTTTTATTCTCTTGTTTACAGCATTAACTTTATCAGTTGCCAGTGGTCCCACATGTGAGGAGCAGAATCAGCGCCACAGGATGAGTCAGCCAAATATTGGTGGACTGGAGTCAGACAGGAGGATGGCAAAGAAAAGCAAAGTCAATCAGTTCTTTAAGACCATGGTGAGTTGTAGCAGAATACATAAAGGAGCATGGAAATAGTGCAGCAAACCAAGGCAGTGTGTGTGTATGCTGAATTGGTAGCTCCAATAATATGAGTATTAGATGCAAGCCCATGACACTCCCAAAAGACAGCGCAGTTCAGTACACTTCAATGTCGCTACCCCGGTATCTCCCCAAAATGCCCAGTTTCATGGATAGACAGACCTGGGCCAAATTCTGTTCAACAGACATGTAGAAAAATCTGATTATACACTCATATTTAGGGAGCTTTAGTTTGCTATTGAGCAGTTCCATAGCTGACCTCCCCAGAATTATGGACATCCAACTGAAAAGCTTTTTCAGTGCTACAGTATTTAAAAACACAAACAGGACAAACAAGCTCAGAGAAGTAAATAAAGTGATGGCTAAATTAGAGATTCTATGAGAAGGACGATAAGGATGACAAGCTTTCAGCACATATTTCCATATGTACCAAGCTTCGGAATGCGATACATTCTGGAGCTTGGACCCAGTAGGTAATGCCATTTTTAGATGGTATTACCCAAAAGCAGCATGTGGGCTTCTGTTTGCGTTTCCATTTGAGAGGGATACAGTCGAATCTCCCTCAGCACCCTCCGCGGCATGTGCATCATACTGCGCATGCACAGAAGGTTTCTCCTGGGTCCTAAACTCGGAAGTACTGCCGATCGTAAAGGACAGCTCTTACCAGTAGAGCTGTCCGCTGAGATACTAATTGCATTCCTAGGTTACATGCCGGTGTTATTAATGCTGGTATATACCTGATAAGTGACGGGAAGAATCGCATTGAGGATGCAATGCTTAGTACATGCCGCCCAAATTCAGATCCAAAATTGCACAAATAAATATTCTTTCAATTAAAGTTAATTAGGGAACTAATTAGGGAATATTCACTAATATTCATGGTCTTTAAAAATGATACATTTCCAAAATAATAATCTAGCCCAGAACGTACAATACCCACATAAATTCCTTACTATCATCATGCAATCTACCCTGTTGACCAGAAATAGAACCATCTTACTGGGCTAGGAGATAACCACAGGAGAAATTATACAAGCTATAAAGGGTCAGAAATCCTGCAAAGTACCAGGTCTGGAAACGGAGAAGAAGCGATTGGATAGGATAGATTCAACCACAATTTAAAATGAGCTATACCTACTTCATAACTATGATTTTCCCACTGGTTCACCCCCTTTGTGTAATCACCAATGCAACAAAATCAATCAAGGACCTAAATTAATCTATGAGGTTAACGAGGGACCAAGTTGGAAATCCTTAAATCCATTTTGGGAGAGATTTGATATACCCACATCTAATGTCCTTGAATATTTACAGCTACATTTTTTCTACAGTCTTTCCCCAGAGTGAAAATATTTGGGGACCTTACCCCATTTGGTTGCATGTGTTATTATAATACTAGCAGTAGAGGGAAAGTGGTTAAAATACCACTAGTCGGGATCCTGGCAGTCACAATGCTGACGCTGGAAACATGACTAGTAGTGAAATGCTGCCGTCGGAATACTGGCGCCACAGTCTATTCTCCCTCTGTGGGTGTCCACGACACCCATAGACGAAGAATAGAACCTGTGGCGCGTGCAGCGAGCCACGATGCCCACAGCCTGGCGAGCGCAGCGAGACCGTAAGAGGCTTTCTAGTGCTCTCCCCGCTGTCGGCATTACGACGGACAGAATCCTGCTGTCGGGATCATGACAGCCGAGATCCCGTCCGCCGGCATTTCATACTGATCCCCAGTAGAAGAATCGATTATATTCTATTGCATATATCCACTGCTGAACCTACTTTAAATTGGGATATTTGCTCAAATGGGAGAAGGGTATAAGACCTCATATAGACAAAGATGTTTTACAGAATTAGGAATATATCTTTTAGGGCTTCAAACTCAACTTTAATCAAAGAACAGTAATTTAGAATGTAAATTAGGTGGTACAGATGTGTCCTCAGTCACATTAAACTGCTCTTTAGTCGCGCCTAGTCCTGAGTGAGTTTACTAATGCTGGGTGTCTCTTCTTACGTCTTTTTTCCCTGAAAATGCGTCTTATTCGCATAACTGTTTTCCACTGACACTGTGACAAGATACAGCTGCAGTCACAAACACAGAATATACACATGCTGCGTATCATTTTTATCAGCCTAATCTGCTTGTGCGTCTTAATCGCACAGCAATGTGAATAAGGAGCAGTTTTGGGGAAAAAGACGTCTGACGCTGGCCGAGTCACATGGAAGCTGGCGGCTCTCATGTCCCCTGTGTGCTGCAACTTATAACGTACAGAGGCTGGACCAGGAAGGATGCATCTGTACCTTGCATCTACATTATTACAAAATTTATGTCCAGCTACTGTATTCCTCCCTTGTGGTGGCAGGATGCTTGAACAGATATTGGACACTCAATTCTGACTTTCTCCATCTGCTCTCCTATACCTTCCCGTTTCTGGCCTAGGAACACATTTTGGAAACTTGCATGTCATATCTTGATTGCAGCCAATTGTTCCATTGCTAAAGCTTGATGGACCCTTGTCCTCTTTGCTCTAGCTTGTTAAGAACAAATTTTATTTTATTGATGCTATAAAATTTTTTATATTGTACAATGACAAGGAAAAACAGATATATCTGACTCCATTTGGTAGGCCTGGTTTGGATTTCACCCATCCCTTTTTCTCCAGCAGGATTTGTATTCATTGCTGTCAGGTGATTTCGATATATTGTGTAGATGATAATGATTGTCTTATTATTATAATTTAGTAGGCACAATGTGCAGTTACATTGTCAACTACGAGTAAGATGCTTATTTTCCCTTGGCCTCACCGTCTGTATTTCCTTTTACCTTCCCCATCAAACTAAGGGCCTAATTTACTGAATTAGGCCCTAAGTTTAAACTACACCTCCTGGGGGAAAACACCCAATGTTGATAACTGCAAAGAAACAAAAAGAAATGGTGGAAATGTCACAACGTTACGTCTCTCTCCGCAAAATGGATTACCCCCTCCCCCCCCATTAAAAGAGAATGTCATTATTTTAGTATATTTTAAACTACTTTTATTTCTTTACTTACAGCGTGGCTCCAAAGTGGCTGATGATGACAAGCAACTGGAAACATTGTCAATTGACCTCTGATAGTTTTCTGCCAGCATCCCTATTGATTGTAGTAAATTCTTAACTCCACTAAAAAATTAGGACAAAGCTTCAACACAGAAATATACATTATAATAGAGCTCAATGTTGTTTTAAAACACAGGTGGTCTCATTTACAAAGCGCAAAACAGCCAAGACAAAGAGCATAGCTCCCTTTATTCCATCCCCAGTTTCACAAGTGTCCCTCAAGTTTTGCACAAGCTTTGAACAGGTGGGAGGCATCTTGTGTCTTCCAATCGCACTTTGGCAGTGAAAAGGACTCCTTTTTGAAGCTTCATACACAAAAGGGACACATGAGGACAAGGTTAATGTACCCTGACTTGTGATTACTGTAAGTCATAATTCTATCTAACCTATGCAGTATTTTAGCAGACAAACTGCAAATGTGAGGCAAGTGTAAATGACAGCCTGCATTTCCTTTGCTGTGTCTGGGATCTAAATTGTGTCTCTGTTAATCAGCTTTACAAACGGTTCACAGAGACACTTTTCCTTTTTTTAAATTACTGTTGTCTACAGAAGGTTTCAAAAAAGATACATAAAATATAAAAATGAAATTAAATAATGATTAATAAATAATAGCTGCCAGTGCACAATGCTGTACATTTGTAGGGTATCCAGTCTCTAGGTCGACCACACTTAGGTCGACCACTATTGAACGACAGTAAGTAGGTCGACATGGTTTCTAGGTCAACATGAGTTTTTTTTTTTTTTTTAACAATTTTGATCTTTTTCATACATTACGATCCACTTGGACCACAATTGGGAATGGTAACCTGTGCCGAGCTCAGTGGGAGTGGAGTGAGGCACCTTGCCTGAATTTTGTCGCGAGTCATGGGAGGGGACACGGTGCACTAATTAGGGATCCCGGTCACTGTACAGAGAAAACAACACCAAAAAAAGTGCAAGAACTCATGTCGACCTTTTGTCATGTTGACCTAGTACAAGTCAACCTAGAGTCCCTGTCGACATAGAAACCATGTAGACCTACTTACTGTCGACCAATTGTGGTCGACATAGACACTGTCAAACTAAGTGTGATCAATCTTGCATAGCACACCCCATTTGCAGAGAGAGAGAGAGAGAGATCATTGACTTCACTCATGATGCCTTGGCAACCCACCCAATGACATGCTTATGTTTTACTAAACTAATTTAATCTCAAATAGTGTCAGTTCCCCTTAAGGTCATTGGAAATATTATTTACTATGTCAGATTGTACATGAATAATTGTATTGTTGTCAGTCATTGGGGTTTCTATAATGGGTGCAATGTGTGCGGTGCACACGGGCCTCTGCGTCCATGGGGGGCCAACACAGCACACATTGCACCCATATTTTAATACTTACCTCTCCGAAGTCCAGCGTTGGACGCTGCAGCGAACATCGCAGTCAAAATGGCCACTTTGAGGGGGGGGGGGGTTTGCAGATATAACATGTGCAGAGAGAGTTAGATTTGGGTGGGTTATTTTGTTTCTGTGCAGGGTAAATACTGGCAACTTTATTTTTACACTGCAATTTAGATTCAGTTTGAACACCCCCCCCCCCACCCAAATCTAACTCTCTCTGCAAATGTTATATCTGCCCCCCCCTGCAGTGCACATGGTTTTGCCCATCTGCTAACAAATTTGCTGCCGCGATCAGATCTGAATTAGGCCCTTAGTGCAGTGGTTTCCAAACTTTTTTGAATCACGGCGCCCTAGAATATCAGAATTTTTTTCACGTCATCCCTAGGCCAAAAATGTATTATTGAGAAATTTAGAAAGAAATATTACATTAAGAAGATCGCGTTTATATGTCATCCTTAGGGTCCGTTCTGTGGTGAGGGACAAGATTTGCTTCTGTTTGGCCACATTTTTTATGACTGGCAGCCACCAGCACTGGTTTTGCCTATTATATTGACCATGAATAATTTGAATTGGTCCTGGACCACCAACCCATGGCACCCCTGCAAGTGTCCCGAGGCACCCCAGGGAGCCACGGCACACAGTTTGGGAACCTCTGCCTTAGTGTATTTATACAATATAATTGCAAGTTTTATGCTACCATTAATTTGAAATACAGCAAGAATATCTAAACAGTTCTCTAAAATACTGTAATACCTCTGTGCAAGTTTCCTTTCTTACTTGACAAAGTCATTACTGCACCAATGACACAACAAATGTCTTGGCCTACGGGGCTACATCCCTTGTCATCCCTATTCTGTTTTCCGAGACAAATTACTATTCAAAGTCTTGACTTTGGCGCCCCTTACAATCATTGAAATCCAACATGATGTTATGGCTTCAATATAAAGTGTAGAGCTGAATTGTATGTACTGTATTTCACTGATGTTCAAAAAGAATTACAGAGATTACATCTCACATACTGTATACTACACAATAAATACAGAAATACACAGCTGAAGGTAAATGTCATTATATTGTACAATGAGCTTTAAAGCTTTAACCACTTGCCTGGAGTGGTCGCATCAGATGTGACCACAGCAGGCTCTGCTTTCCCTCACATGGTCACTGCTGATGTGATCAGTCAGTAGCACCCACTCTTCCAGCAGCTACTAATCTCAGAGAGACCTCCCAGCCCCTCTGCTTATTGATATTGATTCCCTCCCCAGCCACTGCTGATTGGGCAACCCGGCAGCACCCCTTACCCAGTGGCTGCATACTGTAGATTAGCAGCTGCAGAGGAAATGTAATAGAAGCCGCCAATACTGCATGTTCAATGTGTACACCTGTGGGGGAAGAGAGGAAAATATATGTCTGCAGTGCTCGTGAAGATGTGATCATCGATTGTCCAATATCTTGCCCATCAATGTTTTAGTAGAAAGTAATCAGTATACCAATGACGGAATCCCGACCGCTGGAAATCCCAACAGTCAGCATGCTGACTGACATGGACTATACCCAATTGTGGGTGTCCACGACACCCATAGAGTGGAAATAGAACCTGTGGCGAGCGTAACGTGCCCCCAAGCCCACTGGCAAGAGCAGAAATCCCGCAAGGAGCTTCATTGCGCCTGCCCCCCTGCTGGCAATCTGGCGCCCCCGGGATCCCGGCGTCAATATGCTGACCACTGGAATCCCAACAGCCGGTCACCCGATCCCAACCTGTTTTAACCAATGTTTATAACAAACATATTTTTTTATTTAATTTTTTTAACTTAAAATCATGTTGGGCATGTTATAAACCTACTTCAATCATAAAAAGCGTAACAATTCCTGAGCGGCTTTTGGAAATTAAATAAGCCAGTTAAGTGGTTAATGTTGAATGACATTAACTCATTCCATCTCTTGCTCTTTTTGCAATGAGTTAATCATTTTAATGAGTCAAAAATGTAATGGTTGTGCTGAAAAATATAGTTACGTATTTTTAGATGACTTTTATAATTTCTTTTTTCAAGTATATTCTATATTGTGTTTGCTTATAATCCAAATATTTTTGAGAGTCAAATTTGTATTGTACCTATTCTTTTACAAATAAAAATTGTATTGCATTATTAGTTGAGTGTTTGTGTTAATGTTTTTATTGCAAAGAAGAAAAGCTAGGTAAAAGTCTATAGAAACTGTTTAAAAAAATTATTATTATTATTTTCTCTATCGTCCTAAGTGGATGCTGGGGTTCCTGAAAGGACCATGGGGAATAGCGGCTCCGCAGGAGACAGGGCACAAAAGTAAAGCTTTTACAGGTCAGGTGGTGTGTACTGGCTCCTCCCCCTATGACCCTCCTCCAGACTCCAGTTAGATTTTTGTGCCCGGCCGAGAAGGGTGCAATTCTAGGTGGCTCTCATAAAGAGCTGCTTAGAGAGTTTAGCTTAGGTTTTTTATTTTACAGTGATTCCTGCTGGCAACAGGATCACTGCAACGAGGGACAGAGGGGAGAAGAAGTGAACTCACCTGCGTGCAGGATGGATTGGCTTCTTGGCTACTGGACATGAAGCTCCAGAGGGACGATCACAGGTACAGCCTGGATGGTCACCGGAGCCACGCCGCCGGCCCCCTCACAGATGCTGAAGCAAGAAGAGGTCCAGAATCGGCGGCTGAAGACTCCTGCAGTCTTCTTAAGGTAGCGCACAGCACTGCAGCTGTGCGCCATTTTCCTCTCAGCACACTTCACACGGCAGTCACTGAGGGTGCAGGGCGCTGGGAGGGGGGCGCCCTGGGAGGCAAATGAAAACCTTTAAAAAGGCTAAAAATACCTCACATATAGCCCCAGAGGCTATATGGAGATATTTACCCCTGCCTAAATGTACTAAATAGCGGGAGACGAGCCCGCCGAAAAAGGGGCGGGGCCTATCTCCTCAGCACACGGCGCCATTTTCTGTCACAGCTCCGCTGGTCAGGAAGGCTCCCAGGTCTCTCCCCTGCACTGCACTACAGAAACAGGGTATAACAGAGAGGGGGGGCAAAATAAATGGCAATATATATATTAATATAAAAGCAGCTATAAGGGAGCACTTAATCATAAGGCTATCCCTGTCATATATAGCGCTTTTTGGTGTGTGCTGGCAGACTCTCCCTCTGTCTCCCCAAAGGGCTAGTGGGTCCTGTCTTCGTATAGAGCATTCCCTGTGTGTCTGCTGTGTGTCGGTACGTGTGTGTCGACATGTATGAGGACGTTATTGGTGTGGAGGCGGAGCAATTGCCAAATATGAGGATGTCACCTCCTAGGGGGTCGACACCAGAATGGATGCCTTTATTTGTGGAATTACGGGATAGCGTCAACTCGCTTAAGCAGTCGTTTGCCGACATGAGGCGGCCGGACACTCAATTAGTGCCTGTCCAGGCGCCTCAAACACCGTCAGGGGCTGTAAAACGCCCCTTGCCTCAGTCGGTCGACACAGACCCAGACACAGGCACTGATTCCGGTGGTGAAGGTGACGAATCAACCGTATTTTCCAGTAGGGCCACACGTTATATGATTTTGGCAATAAAGGAGATGTTACATTTAGCTGATACTACAGGTACCACTAAACAGGGTATTATGTGGGGTGTGAAAAAACTACCAGTAGTTTTTACCGAATCAGAAGAATTAAATGACGTGTGTGATGAAGCGTGGGGTGCCCCGATAAAAAACTGCTAATTTCAAAGAAGTTATTGGCTTTATACCCTTTCCCGCCAGAGGTTAGGGAGCGCTGGGAAACACCTCCTAGGGTGGACAAAGCGCTAACACGCTTATCAAAACAAGTGGCGTTACCCTCTCCTGAGACGGCCGCACTTAAAGATCCATCAGATAGGAGGATGGAAAATATCCAAAAAGGTATATACACACATGCAGGTGTTATACTACGACCAGCTATTGCGACTGCCTGGATGTGCAGTGCTGGGGTAGTTTGGTCAGAGTCCCTGATCGAAAATATTGATACCCTGGACAGGGACAATATTTTACTGTCGTTAGAACAAATAAAGGATGCATTTCTTTATATGCGTGATGCACAGGGAGATATCTGCACACTGGCATCACGGGTAAGTGCTATGTCCATTTCGGCCAGAAGAGCTTTATGGACACGACAGTGGACAGGCGATGCGTAGAGGAGTTATTTGGGGTCGGTCTATCGGATTTGGTGGCCACGGCTACGGCCGGGAAATCCACCTTTCTACCTCAAGTCACTCCCCAACAGAAAAAGGCACCGACCTTTCAACCGCAGCCCTTTCGTTCCTTTAAAAATAAGAGAGCAAAGGGCTATTCATATCTGCCACGAGGCAGAGGACGAGGGAAGAGACAGCAACAGGCAGCTCCTTCCCAGGAACAGAAGCCCTCCCCGGCTTCTACAAAAGCCTCAGCATGACGCTGGGGCTTCGCAAGCGGACTCGGGGGCGGTAGGCGGTCGTCTCAAGAATTACAGCGCGCAGTGGGCTCACTCGCAGGTAAATCCCTGGATCCTGCAGATAATATCTCAGGGGTACAGGTTGAAATTAGAGACAGAGCCACCTCGCCGTTTCCTGAAGTCTGCTTTACCAACGTCCCCCTCAGAAAGGGAGACGGTTTTGGAAGCCATTCACAAGCTGTATTCTCAGCAGGTGATAGTCAAGGTACCTCTTCTACAACAAGGGAAGGGGTATTATTCCACTCTTTTTGTGGTACCGAAGCCGGATGGCTCGGTAAGGCCTATTCTAAATCTGAAGTCCTTGAACCTGTACATAAAGAAGTTCAAGTTCAAGATGGAGTCACTCAGAGCAGTGATAGCGAACCTGGAAGAAGGGGACTTTATGGTATCCTTGGACATCAAGGATGCGTATCTCCACGTTCCAATTACCCCTCACACCAGGGGTACCTCAGGTTCGTTGTACAAAACTGTCACTATCAGTTTCAGACGCTGCCGTTTGGTTTGTCCACGGCACCTCGGGTCTTTACAAAGGTAATGGCCGAGATAATATTTCTTCTTCGAAGAAAAGGCGTATTAATTATCCCATACTTGGACGATCTCCTAATAAGGGCAAGGTCCAGAGAACAGCTAGAGATGGGTTTAGCACTATCTCAAGAGGTGCTAAAGCAGCACGGATGGATTCTGAATATTCCAAAAGCCCAATTAATGCCGACAACTCGTCTGCTGTTCCTGGGGATGATTCTGGACACAGTTCAGAAAAAGGTTTTTCTTCCCGAAGAAAAAGCCAAGGAGTTATCTGACCTGGTCAGGAACCTCCTAAAACCAGGAAAGGTGTCTGTACATCAATGCACAAGAGTCCTGGGAAAAAATGGTAGCTTCTTACGAAGCAATCCCTTTCGGCAGATTCCATGCAAAGGGATCTGTTGGACAAATGGTCAGGGTCGCATCTTCAGATGCACCTGCGGATAACCCTGTCGCCGAGGACAAGGGTATCCCTTCTGTGGTGGTTGCAGGAGGCTCATCTATTGGAGGGCCGCAGATTCGGCATGCAGGATTGGATCCTGGTGACCACGGATGCCAGCCTGAGAGGCTGGGGAGCAGTCACACAGGGAAGAAATTTCCAGGGAGTGTGGTCGAGCCTGAAAAAGTCTCTTCACATAAGCATTCTGGAACTAAGAGCAATCTACAATGCTCTAAGCCAGGCGGAACCTATGCTTCAAGGAAGACCGGTGTTGATCCAGTCGGACAACATCACGGCAGTCGCCCATGTAAACAGACAGGGCGGCACAAGAAGCAGGAGGGCAATGGCAGAAGCTGCCAGGATCCTTCGCTGGGCGGAGAATCACGTGATAGCACTGTCAGCAGTATTCATCCCGGGCGTGGACAACTGGGAAGCAGACTTCCTCAGCAGACACGACCTTCACCCGGGAGAGTGGGGACTTCATCCAGAAGTTTTCCACATGCTATTAAACCGTTGGGTAAAACCAATGGTGGACATGATGGCGTCTCGCCTCAACAAAACACTGGACAGATATTGCGCCAGGTCAAGAGATCCGCAGGCAATAGCTGTGGACGCGCTGGTAACACCTTGGGTGTACCAGTCGGTATATGTGTTTCCTCCTCTGCCTCTCATACCAAAGGTATTGAGGATTATACGGCAAAGAGGAGTAAGACTAGTGGCTCCGGATTGGCCAAGAAGGACTTGGTACCCGGAACTTCAAGAGAAGGTCACGGACGATCCGTGGCCTCTACTTCTGAGAAGGGACCTGCTTCAGCAGGGTCCTTGTCTTTTTCAAGACTTACCGCGGCTGCGTTTGACGGCATGGCGTTTGAATGCCAGATCCTAAAAGGAAAAGGCATTCCGGAAGAAGTCATTCCTACCTTGATAAAGGCAAGGAAGGAAGTCACCGCGAAGCATTATCGCCGTATTTGGCGAAAATATGTTGCGTGGTGCGAGCAGCGGAGTGCTCCGATGGAGGAATTTCAACTGGGTCGTTTTCCTACATTTCCTGCAATCAGGATTGTCTATGGGTCTCAAATTGGGATCTATTAAGGTTCAAATTTCGGCCATATCAATATTCTTCCAAAAAGAATTGGCCTCAGTCCCTGAGGTCCAGATTTTTATCAAAGGAGTACTGCATATACAGCCTCCTGTGGTGCCTAAGGTGGCACCGTGGGATCTAAATGTAGTTTTAGATTTCCTCAAATCCAATTGGTTTGAACCACTAAAGAATGTGGATTTGAATATCTCACATGGAAAGTGACTATGTTACTGGCCCTGGCTTCGGCCGGGAGAGTATCTGAACTGGCGGCTTTGTTTTATAAAAGCCCTTATTTAATTTTCCATTCGACATAGGGCAGAGCGGCGGACGCGTCCGCATTTTCTCCCTAAGGTGGTATCAGCGTTTCACCTGAACCAGCCTATTGTAGTGCCTGCGGCTACAGACGACTTGAAGGACTCCAAGTTGTTGGACGTTGTCAGAGCCTTAAAAATATACATTTAAAGGACGGCTGGAGTCAGAAAATCTGACTCGCTGTTTATACTGTATGCACCCAACAAGTTGGGTGCACCTGCTTCTAAGCAGTCGATTGCTCGTTGGATTTGTAACAAAATTCAACTTGTACATTCTGTGGCAGGCCTGCCACAGCCTAAATCTGTTAAGGCCCATTCCGCAAGGAAGGTGGGCTCATCTTGGGCGCCTGCCCGAGGGGTCTCGGCATTACAACTCTGCCGAGCAGCTACGTGGTCAGGGGAGAACACGTTTGTAAATTTTTACAAATTTGATACCCTGGCAAAGGAGGACCTGGAGTTCTCTCATTCGGTGCTGCAGAGTCATCCGCACTCTCCCGCCCGTTTGGGAGCTTTGGTATAATCCCCATGGTCCTTTCAGGAACCCCAGCATCCACTTAGGACGATAGAGAAAATAAGAATTTACTTACCGATAATTCTATTTCTCGGAGTCCGTAGTGGATGCTGGGCGCCCATCCCAAGTGCGGATTATCTGCAATACTTGTACATAGTTATTGTTAACTAATTCGGGTTATTGTTTAGGAAGCCATCTTTCAGAGGCTCCTCTGTTATCATACTGTTAACTGGGTTTAGATCACAAGTTGTACGGTGTGATTGGTGTGGCTGGTATGAGTCTTAACCGGGATTCAAAATCCTCCCTTATTGTGTACGCTCGTCCGGGCACAGTACCTAACTGGAGTCTGGAGGAGGGTCATAGGGGGAGGAGCCAGTACACACCACCTGACCTGTAAAAGCTTTACTTTTGTGCCCTGTCTCCTGCGGAGCCGCTATTCCCCATGGTCCTTTCAGGAACCCCAGCATCCACTACGGACTCCGAGAAATAGAATTATCGGTAAGTAAATTCTTATTATTTTCCTTTATTTATATGGCACCACAAGGGTTCCGCAGCGTCCAATTACAGAGTACATATGCACATAATCAAATCAGGAAAACAGTGACTTACAGTTGTAGACAATATAGGACAAGTACAGGGTAACTGCACCAGTAAATGACATAGAGATAAGCTTCAAGGTGGCCGAAAAACTGCGGGATTTGGACAGTTGAGGATTATTAAAGTAAGAAAAGGATAAGCACATGAGGGAAGAGGGATGGTTGTAATTCTACTAAAAGCATTTATCAGCATGGAGTCTTTAAAACTTTAAATATGCAGCTAAGGCTTCAGACGGTATGTTGTCCGATCCCGATTTGATTTGTACCCGTGATTGCTTGAACCCGCCCGTCGACATTGGTGTCGTAACATCTGATGATCTGCACATCAGATGTGATGGCAACAACATGCATTCTACATGCATCCGTTTACGATATACAGTACATCATGTGACCCAGCGATATATCATTCAGTGTGTATGGACGACTGCTGTACTTTACATCAGCTGTTCTGTCTGCCAGGAACCACATTGTTTTGATATTTTATGTTATATGTTATACTTCCCACATGGCTGGCGGTATATCGAGTGCCCACAAGGTGCTCTTTTGCGCTCACCCCGCTGCTGGCATTCTGGCTGTCAGGATCCCAGCGCCAGTATGCTGGGCGCCGGGATTCCGATAGCCAGCCATTTGTAGTACACCCAGTTAAAATGTTTTAGGTAGCACTACAACTGTGTCAGGATCCTAAAGGACACAATATGACAAATGAGAATGGCGCTCCTTTCTGTTCGTAATGTTCCTCAAAAAGAAAGAATTAAACAGATCATTGCGTAGTATGTTCTATATTGGTAATTACACCTCTAGTGATGGGGGGTTTCTTAAAAACGTGATGTGTGATATATCCCTCCACAAAACAATTTCTTAAATAAGAAACAACAGAACAGCTTCCATCCTATTTTAGAGATTAACTCCTAAGGATCTTTATGCTCAGGTGGAGGGCACCTTTTGGTGGTGTAATTACCTCCAATAAGTTCCCAAAGAGGGGGTTTATACACACAAATACCCAGAATGGAGTGGGAGAATGTTTTTCAAACTTGTAGAGATCACCTTATGGTAATATAATTACCTATAGACACCCCTCAAACAAATGAGGCCTATGCGTGAGAATATTTCACCAAGCAGAGGCGGATCACAAGAGACTTCTTAAAAAGCAGGTTTCTTTATTAAACTCCTCCAGAAAGTAGCATGTAAAAAATATAGGATACTCGACATAGCATAATACTGTTTTAATGAAGGTATCCACATAAAATAGACAGACAATTAAAATTTAAAAAGGGGGATTCTAGTGAGCCAAAAAATGCCTACCAGATGGCAAAAGTTCAGTGCGTAAAGATGTAGACTGATAGATCCTCTCAGAGTCCCGGTTACTCCTTGGGGCAAAATCAGTGGTGCTCACCGATGGTAGGTCCGTTTGGTTCTCCAGGTATCCCCGCCGTCAGCTACGCGTTTCGGTTTCCCTTCCTCAGGCTTCCGGTGTCTGTCTAGTCCCAAAAGGTCCATTCTTATAGGGCTAACTAATTAACAAACTGATGACGGATCCAGCTCAGGTTTCCGTGGAACGCACGTCGCTCCCCACGAGTTTCCGGAAGCACTTTACTTCCGGTATTGTCATATCCTTTTTTGTACGTGGAACGCACCATGCGCTCCACGAGCTCACCGGCGCCGGCCGCCAGTACATATCACCCTACAAACAAAAAAACAAATCCATAAAAAATATACAAAATATACAAAAGATAAAGGAACCATCCATAGTGTAAAACTTCATAGATGTTAAACGTCAAAATGCTCTACAAAGGTTTCTGGCCAGACGGCATATCCGCCTTCCCCAGTTCCCTTTGAACGCACTTTGCGCTCCACATCTCTACAATTCATATACTTCCTCTTCCGCTAATAAACACATTAGAGAGATCAATTTAAAGGGACAAAGGTGATTTATTCATTCTAATTTTCCAGGAAACATTTTATTTCGAAATCCGCATTCAAACCCTTGGGTAATAAGGTACCCAGGTTGAATACCCATTTCATTTCAGTTTTTGATAAAATATTCTCTAGATCTCTGGACCTCCAATTTGGGGTAATCTGTTCAATTGCCCAAAATGATAGAATGCTTTGTTCATCACAGTTATGTTTCTCTTTAAAGTGGCAAGACAAAGAATGGGTTATTAAGCCTTTTCTGATGTTATAAATATGCTCTGATATGATAGGCGCTTTTTCAGCGGTCTAGAGGTTTTCCCCACATATAGAAGACCGCACATACATTTGATAACATAAACAACATTTTTTGAATCACATGTCAAAAAATGTTTAATTTTATATTTCTTTCCATTATGCTCAAAATCAGTCATTTTCTTATTGTTTTTATTTTTGTAGGTTGTTCTACAAGGCAAACAGTTTCCACATCTATGGAATCCCATATTCCTAGAGCTGCCCCTCTTATCTTCATAGATGGCGCTCTTTACCACTTTATCCCTCATTGATGGTGCCTTCCTGTAAATAAAGGATGGACAGTCGGACAGTACAGGATTGAAGGGGTTCCCACTCCCCCAGGGTACCCTGGCCAGGGGTGACTAGTTGGATATTTGATGCCACGGCCGCAAGGCACTGTATAAAAGTGACCCCCGGCTGTGGCATTATCTGTCCAGCTAGTGGAGCCCGGTGCTGGTTTCAAAAATACGGGGGACCCCTACGCTTTTTGTCCCCCGTATTTTTGGAACCAGGACCAGGCGCAGAGCCCGGTGCTGGTTGCTTAAATATGGGGGGAACCCCTGTCAATTTTTTTCCCATATTTGTGCAACCAGGGCCGGCTCAAAGAGCCCGAGGCTGGTTTAGTTTAGGATGGGGGACCCCACGCAATTTTTTCTTTAAGTTTAAACATTTTTTTTTTTTTTTTTTTACAAGGTGCACAATGAAGCCCTGCACGGATCTCTCAGATCCATCCGAGATTCATTGTATTAAAGTCGGCAGTGTTTTACAAGTCACTCACGTAAAACACTGCCTAAAAAAACGAATGACATCGACATCGGAAAAACCGAAAATGCAGATTACGGCAGCTTAGTAAATTAGTCGTAATCAATTCAAAAAGTTGCATATTTACACTTTCGATGTCATTCGTGATTGAACTTTGACCTCAAACGGAAAAATACGAATATTAGTAAATTTACCCCTTTGTCTTTCAATATATGAATTTGAATCTGTACTTTTTCGATAAGTTTTTGTTTCTAGTTTGCCATCTTCTTTATATAGACATAAATCAAGGAAATTGATTTCTTCCTGACTAATGGAAAAAAATAGTTTGATGTTCATAGTATTTTCGTTTAAACCTTTGCAAAATAAATCCAAATTCTCCTGATTTCCCTTCCAAAAAAACAAAATATCATCGATAAAGCGATGCCAACAGACCAGATTCACCCCCAGCTCGCCTCCCCGCCACACCTCCATGCCCTCCCAATAGGCCATGAACAGGTTGGCAATGGCATAGCTGGGGGCGAATCTGGTCCCCATCACAGTACCGACTGTCTGCAAATAATAACAACCATCAAAATAAAAATAATTGTTAGTGAGGATGAATTTGATACCATCCAATAGAAATTCCTTCAAATTTGGTTCAACTGCATTTTTATCCAAGAAAAAAGCACTAGCTTCTAAGCACTTGTCATGCTGTATGATAGTATATAGTGTGCTGACGTCCGCACTAACCAGAAAGCAATCACTAATGTTTCCTAATTGGGATAGCTTTCTTAACACGTCACCTGTATCTTTCAAGTAGGAATCAGTGTTTTTCACCATCGGTTGTAGATGGTGATCTATTAGTGCAGACAAATTTGATGTAATGGACTTAACCCCAGAAATTATCGGCCTCCCCGGAGGATTCACAGGATCTTTGTGAACCTTCGGGAGCACGTAGATAGTTGGTGTATTGGGGTGAGTAATGTTAATAAAATGAAACTGTTCCTTTGTAATACATCCCTTTTCCAAAGCTGCTTAAGTTAGCTCTTTAACCAGCATTCGGTCACCAGCATTCTGATGTCTACATAGTCACCTGTAGTGATTGGGAGCCTGGGACTGCAGCACAGTCTAAAACTAAGATAGTGGAGCCACCCGCACCCCACCCCCAAATGCTGCAGCGCCACCTACCAGCAGTTACTGTGAAGCCACCATGGACTAGGTGCAGCAGCACCACAGTGACATCAGTGGCAGAACAGCCTGCCCGCCCCTTGCATTTTAGGTTTGTCTGTTATCCAACTTATTTAATATAATACTTATACAGTATATGCTGATATTGGGGGAGATTAGCGGGGAATGATGATGAGACATAGACGGGGATATTCATTTGCCAACTAAAATCCCAGCGGCGCAGGGAAAGGCTTTTCAGTTAAATAGTCTTTTTACTGCGCCTAAAATGAAGGGTTTCAGGCACAGAAACCCACTGATTACGCATGAAATGCATGAAATGCAGAATCAATGGGGTTTCCCACGCATTAAAGCCCCGATTTTGCTGTTTTCTCACTGACTTTACCTCATGAAGTTGCGAGGTTCAGTCCAACATTTGCATTCATACGCTAATCCCCGCTAATTTAATTTCTCTGTTGCTGCAGTTAGCAGCGGGGTGTAAATATCCCCCTAACTGCTCGATGTTTTCCCTGGGTGGTGCTAGACATAGGTGTGGATCATTAGATCGACAGTGTCTAGGTTAGGGGTGGGCAAAATACGGCCCGTGGGACGGATGCGGCCCGCAAACCGATCCTGCCCGGCCCACTGCTTCCCACCAGTGCGCAATGACAAGCGGCCCGACAGGCTGAGCTGCTTGTCATTGCTCTGCAGTACCTCCATCCGCCGGTGCCTGTCTCCCCTGCTGCTGCTGCATGGCGCCGGCCACACTGTCATCTTCTTGCCTTGTAGCCTCCCCCTCCCGCCTCCAGTGACAACGGCAGTGTTCATGTTCAGCCAAAAAGGGGGCGGAGCTATGTGGCGATTGGGGGCGGAGCTGCATTGGACAAGAGCAACTGCTACAGATCCATCCTTCCTGCCACTGCCAGCCAGCCAGATAAGTTAATGGAAAAAAAGTGAGTAAGAGAAAGAAAGTGTATTTGTGTGTGTGTGTGTGTGTGTGTGTGTGTGTGTGTGTTTGTGTGTGTGTCAGTGACGTGCGGTGAGGTAAAAGGCTGGGGAGGCACTGGCTAAACTGAGCAGCAGCACATGTTTATAAACAGTGATGGGGAAGTTATTTTCCGTTACAGCCAGAGGTTTCCTAGAAGCTATGACAGGAGGTGTTATACTAGGGGCCTTATTCAGCATTGTTGCAGTTTTGCTAAAATACCAATACTGCAACTGCTATCACTTCAATGCTGGGGGCCGCCCAGCACAGGTCAAGGCCACCCAACATGCTAATGGCGGGCACCAATGTGATGGCAATCATAGGCGTGCGCAGCACATTTTATAAGGGGGTGCACGACTGGAGTGGCGTGCCTAGCACCATATATTAGCAGTCAGAGAGAAAGAGGGAGAAAAATAGAGGTGAGACAGAGGGTTGAGAGAGAGGGCCAGGGTAGAGAGGGGGTACAGGTGGCACGGTGTACCTCGTTCTGTCACCGTACCCCCTAGTACAAGCATTACTGAATGTGTGTGTCCCTTCAGTACAAGAGGCACTGGGTACCTGAGGCAGTGTCCCCCCTTTCAGCACCGGCAGCAGCGGTCCCCCTCTTCTGGTTTCCGTTGGAGTGTGATGTCGGGCAACAGGATCAGAGAGGAGAAGAAAAGGTGAGAGGAGGGGCTGGATCGCCTCCTCCTACTAGTACTGCGTTGACGGGTGTGGCCCGTCAAAAGGGGGCATGCCCTTCAGTGTAGTTTAACACACCATATAACCCTTATACACATTATGCATCACAATAGTAGGACCCCTTATACTATCTAGTACTGGTGCCCCTTTCACATTATAGCACACGGTATGAGCCGAAATTCACTCTATAGCACACAGTATGAGCCGAAATTCACAATATAGCACAAGGTATGAGCCGAAATTCACATTATAGCACACGGTATGAGCCGAAATTCACATTATAGCACACGGTAAAAGCCGAAATTCACTTTATAGCACACGGTGTATATATATATATATATATATATATATATATATAAAAAGTAATGTCCCTTCTTTTAAACAGAATTTTATCCCCCCCACCGACTCTCAGCCTGAATCAGGCAGGAGGGCTCAGCTGGACACAGGCAGCGGCGTCTAGTCTTAGGCTCCAGTCTTGGCGTGTGTCGGCCGGGCTGTAGGAAATGGCAGGGCAGGGCAGGGCACACTCATGGAGTCACTGGAGAGAGACTGAGCGCGGGCGGGAGCCGGGAGCACAGCGCAGGGCGGGCAGGGAGGAAGGGCGCAGGGTGCTAGGCAGTCACTGGGATCATGGCGGCGGCTGGGCTGTGCGACCAGCCACCCAGGGCCAGCCCTAGCGTGATTATTTTGGTATGCGAAAATATATTTTGGCACCCCTTAGTAAAATATATAGGTATGTGGCTTCATGGGGAAGGGGCATGGCCACAGAATAGTATCAACTCACATTACACTGCACAGTAAAGCCCAATATACATGCTACGCCACAAAAGAGCCCCTTATACATGCTACGCCACACCACAGTAGAGCCGCTTATACACGTTACAGCACAGTAGAGCCGCTTATACACGTTACAGCACAGTAGAGCCGCTTATACACGTTACAGCACAGTAGAGCCGCTTATACACGTTACAGCACAGTAGAGCCTCTTATACACGTTACAGCACAGTAGAGCCGCTTATACACGTTACAGCACAGTAGAGCCTCTTATACACGTTACAGCACAGTAGAGCCGCTTATATACGTTACAGCACAGTAGAGCCGGTTATATACGTTACAGCACAGTAGAGCCGCTTATACACGTTACAGCACAGTAGAGCCGCTTATACACGTTACAGCACAGTAGAGCCTCTTATACACGTTACAGCACAGTAGAGCCGCTTATATACGTTACAGCACAGTAGAGCCGGTTATATACGTTACAGCACAGTAGAGCCGCTTATACACGTTACAGCACAGTAGAGCCGCTTATACACGTTACAGCACAGTAGAGCCGCTTATACACGTTACAGCACAGTAGAGCCGCTTATACACGTTACAGCACAGTAGAGCCGCTTATACACGTTACAGCACAGTAGAGCCGCTTATATACGTTACAGCACAGTAGAGCCGGTTATACACGTTACAGCACAGTAGAGCCGCTTATACACGTTACAGCACAGTAGAGCCGCTTATACACGTTACAGCACAGTAGAGCCGCTTATACACGTTACAGCACAGTAGAGCCTCTTATACACGTTACAGCACAGTAGAGCCGGTTATATACGTTACAGCACAGTAGAGCCGCTTATACACGTTACAGCACAGTAGAGCCGCTTATACACGTTACAGCACAGTAGAGCCGCTTATACACGTTACAGCACAGTAGAGCCGCTTATACACGTTACAGCACAGTAGAGCCTCTTATACACGTTACAGCACAGTAGAGCCGCTTATACACGTTACAGCACAGTAGAGCCTCTTATACACGTTACAGCACAGTAGAGCCGGTTATATACGTTACAGCACAGTAGAGCCGCTTATACACGTTACAGCACAGTAGAGCCGCTTATACACGTTACAGCACAGTAGAGCCGCTTATACACGTTACAGCACAGTAGAGCCGCTTATACACGTTACAGCACAGTAGAGCCGCTTATACACGTTACAGCACAGTAGAGCCGGTTATACACGTTACAGCACAGTAGAGCCGCTTATATACGTTACAGCACAGTAGAGCCGGTTATATACGTTACAGCACAGTAGAGCCGCTTATACACGTTACAGCACAGTAGAGCCGCTTATACACGTTACAGCACAGTAGAGCCTCTTATACACGTTACAGCACAGTAGAGCCGCTTATATACGTTACAGCACAGTAGAGCCGGTTATATACGTTACAGCACAGTAGAGCCGCTTATACACGTTACAGCACAGTAGAGCCGCTTATACACGTTACAGCACAGTAGAGCCGCTTATACACGTTACAGCACAGTAGAGCCGCTTATACACGTTACAGCACAGTAGAGCCGCTTATACACGTTACAGCACAGTAGAGCCGCTTATATACGTTACAGCACAGTAGAGCCGGTTATACACGTTACAGCACAGTAGAGCCGCTTATACACGTTACAGCACAGTAGAGCCGCTTATACACGTTACAGCACAGTAGAGCCGCTTATACACGTTACAGCACAGTAGAGCCGCTTATACACGTTACACCACAGTAGAGCCGCTTATACACGTTACAGCACAGTAGAGCCGCTTATACACGTTACAGCACAGTAGAGCCGCTTATACACGTTACAGCACAGTAGAGCCGCTTATACACGTTACAGCACAGTAGAGCCGCTTATACACGTTACAGCACAGTAGAGCCTCTTATACACGTTACAGCACAGTAGAGCCGCTTATATACGTTACAGCACAGTAGAGCCGCTTATATACGTTACACCACAGTAGAGCCGCTTATACACGTTACAGCACAGTAGAGCCGCTTATACACGTTACAGCACAGTAGAGCCGCTTATACACGTTACAGCACAGTAGAGCCGCTTATACACGTTACAGCACAGTAGAGCCTCTTATACACGTTACAGCACAGTAGAGCCGCTTATATACGTTACAGCACAGTAGAGCCGGTTATATACGTTACAGCACAGTAGAGCCGCTTATACACGTTACAGCACAGTAGAGCCTCTTATACACGTTACAGCACAGTAGAGCCTCTTATACACGTTACAGCACAGTAGAGCCGGTTATACACGTTACAGCACAGTAGAGCCTCTTATACACGTTACAGCACAGTAGAGCCGCTTATACACGTTACAGCACAGTAGAGCCTCTTATACACGTTACAGCACAGTAGAGCCGCTTATATACGTTACAGCACAGTAGAGCCGCTTATATACGTTACACCACAGTAGAGCCGCTTATACACGTTACAGCACAGTAGAGCCGCTTATACACGTTACAGCACAGTAGAGCCGCTTATACACGTTACAGCACAGTAGAGCCGCTTATACACGTTACAGCACAGTAGAGCCTCTTATACACGTTACAGCACAGTAGAGCCGGTTATATACGTTACAGCACAGTAGAGCCGCTTATACACGTTACAGCACAGTAGAGCCGCTTATACACGTTACAGCACAGTAGAGCCGGTTATATACGTTACAGCACAGTAGAGCCGCTTATATACGTTACAGCACAGTAGAGCCGGTTATATACGTTACAGCACAGTAGAGCCGCTTATACACGTTACAGCACAGTAGAGCCTCTTATACACGTTACAGCACAGTAGAGCCTCTTATACACGTTACAGCACAGTAGAGCCGGTTATACACGTTACAGCACAGTAGAGCCTCTTATACACGTTACAGCACAGTAGAGCCGCTTATACACGTTACAGCACAGTAGAGCCGGTTATACACGTTACAGCACAGTAGAGCCTCTTATACACGTTACAGCACAGTAGAGCCGCTTATACACGTTACAGCACAGTAGAGCCTCTTATACACGTTACAGCACAGTAGAGCCGCTTATATACGTTACAGCACAGTAGAGCCGCTTATATACGTTACACCACAGTAGAGCCGCTTATACACGTTACAGCACAGTAGAGCCGCTTATACACGTTACAGCACAGTAGAGCCGCTTATACACGTTACAGCACAGTAGAGCCGCTTATACACGTTACAGCACAGTAGAGCCTCTTATACACGTTACAGCACAGTAGAGCCGCTTATATACGTTACAGCACAGTAGAGCCGGTTATATACGTTACAGCACAGTAGAGCCGCTTATACACGTTACAGCACAGTAGAGCCGGTTATATACGTTACAGCACAGTAGAGCCGCTTATACACGTTACAGCACAGTAGAGCCTCTTATACACGTTACAGCACAGTAGAGCCTCTTATACACGTTACAGCACAGTAGAGCCTCTTATACACGTTACAGCACAGTAGAGCCGCTTATATACGTTACAGCACAGTAGAGCCGGTTATATACGTTACAGCACAGTAGAGCCGCTTATACACGTTACAGCACAGTAGAGCCGGTTATACACGTTACAGCACAGTAGAGCCGCTTATATACGTTACAGCACAGTAGAGCCGGTTATACACGTTACAGCACAGTAGTATACATGTTACACTACAGGAGGCTAGTGCACCGGAGGCAGCGCAGTGTGACAGGAGAGAGGAGGCAGCAGGGTCTGGCAGTGGTTTAGTGTGGGCGTGGAGTCCGACTGCTGGGAGATTAGTGGTAGAACAGTGCCTGTAGCGCACCCTTATCAGTCCTGCACTCTACGCAGCTGTGTAGTCGGCGTATGCGTAGGGTGTACAGAACCCTCACTGATACATTACTCCACACCACATTCCAACTCCTCCACCAGTAATATTGTCTATACCACCCATACACACACATCTATCCTCCCCACTGCTGTCTCTCAAACAACCCCCCCCCCCCCGTAATATTAGTGTACAACCCCTCTCCCATACATTACTTTTTTCACCAACCCACCTCCCCTCCTCTCCCTTCACCCCCCCCCCCCCTCCCAGGTAATATTAGTGTACAACCCCTCTCCCATACATTACTTTTTTCACCAACCCACCTCCCCTCCTCTCCCTTCACCCCCCCCCCCCCCTCCCAGGTAATATTAGTGTACAACCCCTCTCCTATACATTACTTTATCCACCAACCCACCTCCCCTGCCCAGGTAATATTAGTATGCACCCCCTCACACACACCATGACCACCCACCATTCCAGACAAAAGGAATAAGCCCAGGTACTTACCACTGCCTGCAGGGTGGCTGTGCTCTCCTCAAACACTGGCTGCTGCAGGGGAGAAGCCAGAACAGGACAGGCCAGGAGGCGGGGACTCGGGAGCACATTGTTGTTGTACCCAGTGCCAGGGCTGACTCCAGTCCCCAGCTCCTGTGTGGATCAGTTTCATTCTGCAGGGGGACCCAGTCACAAGAGCAGAGTCTGAGTGGGACACTGCACCTGTAGCAGGCACAGGTGCTGACAGTGCAGGGGATAGTGTCACATGGGCTGGCTCACATGTCACCTCCTGTAGGGGAAGTGAGAGGAACGGGAGGGGGCGGAGACTGGGAGGAGTAGACAAAGGACGGATGGCACATGTGGAAGGAGAGGGGAGAATCAGTGTGACAGCGCCCCGGGCAGCGCAGTGTGACAGGGGAGAGGAGGCAGCAGGGTCCGGCAGCGGTGTAGTGCAGGCGTGGAGGCCGGTTGCTGGGAGGTTAGTGGGAGAGAACACTGACTGCAGCAGCGCCCTCATCAGTCCCGTGCTCTACGCAGCCGCGTAGTCGGCGTATGCGTAGGGCCGGGCCTGAGCCACCCACAAGCCACTACAACTCTGTCTGAACGGCGGCGGCGCAGTGGGAGGGGGCCGGGCAGCGATGCGCAGCAGGTGATCCAGTCATCGCTGTCTGTGTGCTGCTGTAGTAGCACTGCTACAACAGCAGCACACAGACAGCGATGATCGGATCGCAAGCATGACGTGCGGGGGGTGTCGGACATTAGGGGGTGCCTGTGCGCACCAGGCACCCCCCGTGCGCACGCCTATGATGGCAATTCAATTGTGAAGAATGCAACTCTGAATACGTGAAGCCACCCTGCCTCCACATGGCTGCAAATGCTCTACAAGCTGAACTTGCAGCAGCTCCCAAACCCTCTGCCCTTCCCCCGGAATCAGTGCCTGGCTTGTGCAGGAGCTATAAAAAAAACCCTGTGCAATAAATATAAAACCATGACAGAATGACAGCACTATTTGTGGAATTAATGGGGCATTAATAGTAATGTTTAATTTTTATGACTCTTTTTAGGGTCTTGGCAATTAAAAAAAAAGGCCATCATCCTAAAGTATTATATTAATCTACTATTGTTTCATTTATTGCACCCTCTGTACAGTTTGTTCACATTTCCCTGCACTTACTGTACTTGCAGCAGTAGATGGATATATCACTATCACCCACTTCAATGTAAAGAGACACAGTACCATTGTACCCCAGGGAAATGGATACCTAGCAACAGTGCCGTAACTAGACATTTTAGCGGTGTCTGCAAGAAATGGCATCGGAGACCCCCACCCCTCTATGGAAAACAGGGGCAATGCGCGCCGCAGGCGCACGCAAAAAATATAGGGGCGTGGCCACAAAATAATACCAATTCATATAACGGTGCTCAGTAGTCTCCATTATTCAAATTACGCCGCACAGTAGCACCACTACACCAGGTAGAGCCCCTTTTACACATTACGGCAGACAGATTCCCCTTTTTACACATTACGGCAGACAGCGTCTCCTTTTTACACATTACGGCAGACAGCGTCCCCTTTTTTTTACACATTACGGCAGACAGCGTACCTTTTTTACACATTACAGCAGACAGTCCCCCTTTTTTTACACATTACGGCAGCCACGTCCCCTTTTTACACATTACGGCAGACAGCGTCCCCTTTTTTACACATAACGGCAGACAGCGTCCCCTTTTTACACATAATGGCAGACAGCGTCCCATTTTTACACATAACGGCAGACAGCGTCCCCCTTTTTACACATAACGGCAGACAGCGTCCCCTTTTTACACATAACGGCAGACAGCGTCCCCCTTTTTACACATTATGGCAGACAGCATCCCGTTTTTACACATTACGACAGACAGCGTCCCCATTTTACACATTACGGCAGACAGCGTACCCTTTTTATACATTAAGGCAGCCGGTCCCCCTTTTTACACATTGTGGCAGACAGACAGACAGGATAGATAGATAGATAGATAGATAGATAGATAGATAGATAGATAGATAGATAGATAGATAGATAGATAGGTACCCTCAATGTGCAGGGTAAAGAAGTAACCTATAGGGCAATATGTGTTTTTTGCTCCTAGCAACCCTGCAATCACCTGTTCTGTAGTCCTCTGGTGCATGTGAGCAGACAAGTGCAGCCGTCCTCCCTCCACTTCCGAGTTCCATGCACAACACAGCGTTAGCCGACGACAGCCTAATCAATCATTCAAAAGAGCTGATCGCTGGTAGTAAAATAAAGATAAGGGAAAGCACGCGACCTAAGCCAAGCCAGTTCACTGCAGGATTGTGGAGAGAGTGAACAGCTTTTTTGAATGATTATGCTGTCCGTCGGCTGCTGTGTTGTGCATCAAACTAGGAAGTGGTGGGAGGAGGGCTGCCGTTCGTTCTAGCCCACCCCCTGCCGCTGTCCAATTATTGACAGGGGTGTGCCTTGATGTGAGTTAAAGGCACAGCCCCTGTCAATGAGGCAATTAAGCTGGTGCCGCTTTCCACTAGTATTTCAATGGGCTTTTCCAGCCCGCGATTTGGCCCCGCCCCCTGCCCGCCCCCCTCTTCAGACACTTTATTATTGTCACTGGGAGGCAGCGCTCTCGCTGCCTCCCATAGAGATTTTGCTGCAGTGTCAGTTTAAAAATGATTAAAATAATACAAAGTAGTGTTTAGTATCTTCTTTGTATTATTGTAATCATTATGACAGGGGAGGCACTGCCTCCCCTGCCTCCCCTGACTGCACGTCCCTGGTGTGTGTGTGTGTGTGTGTGTGTGTGTGTATACAGTATGTGAGCGTATATATGTGAGAGTGTGTGTATACTGTTTTTAGGTTAGGGGGGAGATCTTTAACGCTCTCTGTACCACCCCTAAACCCTCGCGCCCCCCCCCCCCCCCTTGTTCTGTCACTGACTCAACCCCACATGTTCTGTCACCGTGTCACCCCCCGTGTTCTGTCACTGACTCGACCCCACATGTTCTGTCACTGTGTCACACCCCGCGTGTTCTGTCACCGTGTCACCCCCCGTGTTCTGTCACTGACTCAACCCCACATGTTCTGTCACTGTGTCACACCCCGCGTGTTCTGTCACCGTGTCACCCCCCGTGTTCTGTCACTGACTCAACCCCACATGTTCCATAGGTACTCTGTGATACCACTTAAACTACTAGACAATTATACTACTGCCTGATAACAGTCACATGAACTTCCCCCACCAGCAGCTACTGTACAATTGTTATTCCGCTACCTTAAGTATTGAGTGTTTCCCTCACCTATAAGACGTACGTTCATCTTTACCTTCTGTTTTATGTAACTGTAGGCATTTTTTTTAAGTCATCTTTACCTTCTGTTTTATGTAATTGTAGGTATTTTCTTTTAAGTCACAATACCCTCCACATAGATCGCAATGTATAAGACAATTCTCAATGCAAGAACAGAGGGAGTGCATGTACAACTTTGATTTTTAATAAGGTAACAAATTTTATAATGACAAATATTTTTTTTTAATAATCTCCAAGATTGCAATTTCTTTTGGTTATTGAAATGGATTCTTACCAGACTACTTGAATCAATAGCAAAGTCAGTAAGACAAAGTTCCTCCTATATGCAGGTGAACTACAATGGAAAAAGCTCACAATGTAGATTGGCAAATGGTAACATATAATTGGTACTTTCACTGAAAGATACAGAGTGTCACCAGGACAGCTACGCAGGGCCAGATTAACAATAGGGCGGATGGAGCTCCAGCTCCAGGCCTCCACATAAAAATAGGCCCATCATCATAGCAGCATGATGATCACTAGCCACACAGTTGGCCACACAGTCAGCCATAACTCACAAGTATTACAACTGTTTTTCTAATTTTCTCAGAAATATATGCAATTTTTGTATTTATTTTGTACTTAGGAAAACAGTGGAGCTGATAGTGTAGGAGGTGTACACACCCATGTGGCTCTGCCCCCCCCCCCCCCCCCCCACACACACACACTCATCACAGCTCCTCCACATCTCACCAGTAGGCCCTTGAACATTTTCAGCTCCAGGCCCATGTGACCCTTAATCTGGCCCTGCAGCTACGCTGTTAGCCGTCTGAGGCCCGCACTGTGCTACCACCTCCCTGCCGCCACAAGCAAGCTCAACACCTGGATGTCGGATCCTGTGATTCCATGGAGGACAACACGGCTGCTGGGTGGGAGCGGCGGTTCTGGATGATTACCGTGGAGGGAGTGTACGGCTTCTGATGTACAGGCGTGATAGATGTCCCCGATATACGGTGACCACAGGCAGCGATTCCAGCGAGTCCTGAAAAGCGGGTTACCAGCAGTGTGGAGGGCTAGATGGCAGTGCAGGGAGACCCCTTTACGCGTTTCTCCGTGGCAACGGTTTCTTCAGAAGGTAATGTTGGTTCTCAATTAGAGGAGTATTTAAAGGTTGGACTGAACAATCAATAAAATCCGTAAATTAACTAGTTGCAGTGATCAACGGTATAATCATGCACCTGTGCAATAAGTAAATGTTTATGTACAAATACAATTTTTTACTTTTAATAAAAACATAACCAATCATCATTACAAACATATTCATGTTTCTGCAAAAAATTAGATAAATGATACTTAATATAAAGGTATGTTCTCTTGCTGACAGAGAGAACTAGAGCATGCAGTGATCAAATAAGAACAATCTCCTAATGATCATCCTACTATACACCGATGTGTTAGTTCCCATAAGGAAGGAATATTACAAGATTAATTATTGATAATCTTTTTTCTCTTACGTCCTAGAGGATGATTGAGTCCACATTAGTACCATGGGGTATAGACGGGTCCACTAGGAGCCATTGGCACTTTAAGAGTTTGACAGTGTTGGCTGGCTCCTCCCTCTACGCCCCTCCTACCAGACTCAGTTTAGAAAATGTGCCCGGAGGAGCCGGTGACAGCTAGGGGAGCTCTACAGAGCTTCTTTAGTAAAAGTTTATTTTAGAGTTTATTTTTTTACCAGGAGGCTGTTGGCAACAGCCTCCCTGCTTCGTGGGACTAAGGGGGTGAATAGTGTCTGCCCTGCAGGGTCTGAGCCACTATCTCCGCTGACATGACACTGAGCTCCTGAGGGGATCGAACGTTCCCCGTCACAGGGGATCGCTCACCCCGGCAGCATGCCGTCACCCCCTTACAGAGCCAGAAGATCAGTGGCGAGTTAGTCACCGGCCCCCCTGGCAAGCGGGGAGCCGGTGTGAAGATGGCGGCAACAGGGTATGGAGCGCAGTACTAACTGCGCTCTGGGCCCAGTGGTACATTGTGTGGCACTGTGAGCGGCGCCCTGAGGATATGTCCTCTCAGGATGATCCCATTCCATGTAATCAGGATTGCACTGTTTTAGCACAGATACCGGCAAGGGAGCCTGAATGGTTATCCTCTATCAAATCCATGATTTCTCAGATTTCTACTAGGGTTGCACAGAATGAATCTGCAACTCAGGCTTTACAGAACTCTATGGCAGTTTGGTGCGATCTGTTACCTCAGGGCCCCCTCTGGAGATTCTCATAAACGTGCTCTTGCACGGATTATGCAGGATGACACGGATACCGACTCTGACATGGCAGACGGTGATGGGGATGTGCTCAGGGGGGCCGCATCTCTTGCTAAAGGGGTGCAGTTGATGATAGAGGCTATAAGGGATGTGTTGAATATTACAGATACAACACCTGAACAGGTTGAGGAGGCTTACTTCACTGACAATAAGAAAGCCTCCCTAACCTTCCCTGCGTCCAAATAATTAAATGCTATATTTGAGAAAGCATTTTCTTCCCTCAGCTGCACCTGCTACGAAGAAACCTTTTCCTTCAGCGGCTTCACAGTCCTTTTGTGTTTCTAAAACAAAAAAGGCCAAACAGTCCAACACTTTCTTTAGAGGAGGACGGCCAAAATCCAAGAAACCTGCTGCTGCAGGTTCCCAGGAACAGAAACCTGCTTCTGGTACGCCAAAGTCCTCAGCGTGACAGTGGACAGTGCGGCCTGGAAGTAGGGCCGGTGGGGGCGAGACTCAGACATTTCAGTCACGTCTGGGTGTCGTCCGGCTTGTATCCCTGGGTACTAGATATTGTGTCCCAGGGGTACCGGCTGGAATTTCAAGATCTCCCTGCTGACCGGTTCTTCAAATCAGGCTTGCCAGCTTTGCCGGCAGACAGGACTACCCTACAGGGAGCCATCCAGAAACTGGTGGAGGCACAGGTTATCGTACCAGTTTCTCCCCAGATGCAAAACAGAGGTTACTATTCGAACCTTTTTGTGGTACCGAAACCAGATGGTTTGGTCAGGCCCAGTCTGAACTTAAAATCACTAAACCCCTTTCTGAGGGTGCTCAAGTTCAAAATGGAGTCTCTAAGGGCAGTGATATCAGGTCTGGAGGAGGGGGAATTCCTGGTATCCCTAGATATCAAGGATGCGTACCTTCACATTCTGATTTGGCTGCTGCATCAAGCTGATCTCCGATTCACTCTGTTGGACTGTCATTTTCAGTTCCAAGCCCTGCCATTCGGCCTCTCCACAGCACCGAGGGTATTCACCAAGGTGGTGGCGGAAATGATGGTTCTCCTCAACAGACAGGTGGTGAACATAATTCCATATCTGGACGATCTGCTGATAAAGGCATCGTCCAAGGAGAAGCTGCTACGGTCCATAGCTCTCACGACCCAGCTTCTCAGGGAACATGGTTGGATCCTGAATCTTCCAAAATCACATTTGGAACCAACCAGGAGGTTATCCTTTCTGGGAATGATCCTCGAGACGGAAGTGCAGAGGGTGTTTCTTCCAGAGGAAAAAGCGTTGGTGATACAATGGTCCAGGTGTCGGTTCATCAGTGCATTCGCCTTCTGGGGAAGATGATAGCCTCTTACGAGGCCCTGGACAACTGGGCGGGAAACCATCTACACATGCACCAGAGAATACATCTGTCGCCAAATGCCAGGATTTCACTCCTCTGGTGGTTGCAATTACCTCACCTTCTAGAGGGCCGCAGGCTCGGTATTCAGGACTGGGTCCTTCTAACCACGGATGCAAGTCTCTGGGGCTGGGGCGCAGTCACTCAAGGGGAAACCTTCCAAGGAAGGTGGTCAAGTCTGGAAGCTGACCTGCTGTTAAACATTCTGGAACTAAGAGCCGCCTACAACAGTCTTCTCCAAGCGGCCCATCTTCTGAGAAATCGGGCCATTCAAGTGCAGTCGGACAATGTAACGACAGTGGCTTACATAAACTGACAGGGTGGAACGAAGAGCAGAGCTGCAATATTAGAGGTAACAAGAATCTTTCTCTGGGCAGAAAAACACGTGTTGGCACTGTGAGCGATCTTCATTTCGGGAGTAGACAACTGGGAAGCGGACTTCCAAAGCAGACATGACCTCCACCCAGGGGAGTGGGGTCTCCATCCAGAGGTGTTCAAGGAGGTAACAGATCTTTGGGGCGTACCCCAGATTGACATGATGGCCTCTCGTCTCAAAAAGAAGCTTCGGCAGTATTGTTCCAGGTTGAGGGACCGGCAAGCAGTGGCGGTGGACGCTCTAGTGACTCCGTGGGTGTTCCAGTCGGTGTACGTGTTTCCTCCACTTCCACTCATTCCAAAAGTTCTCAAACTCATAAGGAGAACAAGAGTTCAGGCAATCCTCATTGCTCCGGACTGGCTAAGAAGGGCTTGGTACGCAGATCTTCTGGATCTACTTCTAGAAGAGCCGAGGCCTCTTCCTCTTCGGGAGGACCTGCTGCTGCAGGGGCCGTTCTCCTATCAAGACTTACCACGGCTACATTTGACAGCATGGAGGTTGAATGCCAGATACTAGCTCGGAAGGGCATTTCAAACAAGATTATTCCTACCCTGATACAGGTAACATCAAGACATTACCATCATATTTGGAAAAAAATATGTATCTTGGTGTGAGTCCAAGAAGTTTCCTGCGGTGGAGTTTCAACTGGGATGTTTTCTCCTCTTCCTGCAAGCAGATGTGGATATGGACCTGAGGTTAGGATCCATAAAGGTCCAGATTTCGGCCCTATCCATTCTCTTCCAGAAACAGTTGGCTGTCCTCCCTGAGGTTCAGACTTTTTTGAAGGGAGTTCTGAGGTCAAGTTTCTCACGTGGAAGGCTGTCACTTTGTTGGCCTTAGCTTCTGCTAGACGTGTGTCGGAGTTGGGGGCTTTGTCATGTAAAAGCCCAAACTTGATATTCCATGAAGATAGAGCTGAGCTTTGGACACGTCAGCAGTTTTTTCCGAAGGTTGTGTCGGCATTTCATATCAACCAACCTATTGTGGTGCCAGTTACGACTGACTCTTCAATTTCATCAAAGTCCTTGGATGTTAGTAAGGGTTCTAAAGATCTATGTGAGGAGGACTGCTCGTCACAGTAAGTCGGACTCTGTTTGTCCTGTATGATCCCAAGAAAATTGGGTGTCCTGCTTCTAAGCAGACGATCTCTCGCTGGATCAGGTTCACTATCCAGCATGCATATTCTATGGCAGGCTTGCCGTGTCCTACGTCTGTTAAGGCCCACTCCACTTGTAAGGTGGGTTCTTCCTGGGCGGCTGCCCGGGGTGTCTCGGCATTCCAACTCTGCTGAGCAGCTACTTGGTCGGGGTCGAACACGTTGGCAAAGTTCTACAAGTTCGATACTTTGGCCTCTGAGGACCTAAAGTTTGGTCAATTTGTTCTGCAGGAGCCTCCGCGCTCTCCCTCCCATTCTGGGAGCTTTGGTACATCCCCATGGTACTAATGTGGACCCCAGCATCCTCTAGGATGTAAGAGAAAATAGGATTTTAATTACCTACCAGTAAATCCTTTTCTCGTAGTCCGTAGAGGATGCTGGGTGCCCACCCCGGGCTTCGTGTTTCTGCAGTGGTGATTTAGTTCAGTACTGCTTAGTCCTTGGTAAGTACTGTTTTGTTACTTGGTAAGTAATCCTGTTCAGCCGTTGCTGATGTTTCAAGCTAGTTAGCTTGGTTTGCCTTGTGTGTGAGCTGGTGTGAATCTCGCCACTATCTGTGTTAAATCCTTCTCTCAAAGATGTCCGTCTCCTCGGGCAGTTTCTAGACTGAGTCTGGTAGGAGGGGCATAGAGGGAGGAGCCAGTTCACACTCTCAAACTCTTAAACTGCCAATGGCTCCTAGTGGTCCCGTCTATACCCCATGGTACTAATGTGGACCCCAGCATCCGCTACGGACTATGAGAAAAGGATACATAATATTTAAATTTTTTTTAAGATTTTAATTATTTATCTAGTTATGTACAGAACCATACTGGTATATTTTATTCAAATCCTATGCTATGTAGCCTAATAACCATGACATTGTGTATATATAAAATTTATATTCTATGTTAATCATATTCTATTTCTTTTGATATTTTCTCTGTTTATAAAACTAAAATAATAAAAGTTTAAAATGTTCACAATCAGTGGGATTCAAACCCCAGTCTATTTGTACACATTACCTCACTATCAACCTGATGAGCCATAGCAGCTCTATTATCTCAACCTGAGATTTTAGTTACCATTATTTAAAAAAAGATAAAAAGAAAAAATATACTTAAACGTCTCTATATGTCTTTTAAAGATGCCTTACTGACATTATATGAATATGTTTGTAATGATTGTTTATGTTTTTATTAAGAGCTAAAAATTATTATGTGTTTTTACATAAACATTTACTTATATAGTATCTTATAATGGTAGACATAGGAACCATCAGATGTACCCACAGGTGCATGATTATACCGTTCATCAATGCAACTAGTTAATCTATGGATTTTATTGATTGTTCAGTCCAACCTTTAAATACTCTAATTGAGAACTAACATTACCTTATGAAGAAACCGTTGCCATGGAGAAACGCATAAAGGGGTCTCCCTGCACTGCCATCTAGCCCTGCACACTGCTGGTAACCCGCTTTTCAGGACTCGCTGGAATCGCTGCCTGTGGTCACCGTATATCGGGACATCTATCATGCCTGCACATCAGAAGCCGCACCCTCTCTCCCCGGTAATCATCCAGAACCGCCGCTCCCACCCAGCAGTCGTGCTTGTTTTGTTCATATGTTTGTAAATCCAGTCATAAGGATACATAGACATGTGAGTTCACTGCTGTACTGTTTTATTCCATCACCAATTCCAGACACACTGCACACTGGACCACCCACTTCCCAGCATCCCTCTGGTCCTAGGGACCATCACTGAAGATTCAGGCTTATACATATTAGTAAGGGAGTGTCTACAAATATTAAGCATTCTAATGCACTAACATAACATCCTCTTTTCTTTAAAGATAAACCCTGTACGCTTCAATGCAACAATTAACAACGTCATATTGAGAACATCATCTAACATGTTTCAATGAGTCTCTCAGGTCTGCGTATTTCCCTTTTCGGTCTTTCATACACAGTCTGTGTTTCATCGACCATGTTGGACCTTTCTAGAATCGTGGTTTGTTCACCATTATCAGGATCATCACACATGTCAGATGAAGGGTATTCTTCAGTCATGTTGTCTTCATTATGGTTAAGTTGAGATCTTAAATCCACCCGATTTCTTCTTTCTTCCATTCCACACTCTGTACGTATAGTATAAGATCTTGGTGCTACTTGTGTTTGCACAATACCTTTCTGCACCCAAATACCTTTCTCGTCCATCTCGGACTTGGTCACCCGATTTTAGATCAGATAAGCTTTTTGCTCGCCTGTCATGGAACAGTTTCTGTTTCGCCTGTTGACGTTCCTTACTCAGTCTGACCAACGCTGAGTTATGTGTATTAAGCAGTTCATTTGTGCAGGGGAAAGTCCATTCTGTAAAGGTGTACTGCGGTAGATTAAAAGACTTGAAGGAAATCTTCTTTACCTTCTTGAGCTTTTTTCATGAGACTCTTTACAGTTTTTACTGAACTTTCCACCAACCCATTTGAGTGTGGATAGTGGGGACTTGACATAGTATGGACAAATTCCCATTCAACAGCAAATTGTCTAAATTCAGCACTGGAAAACTGAGGACCATTGTCAGTGAACACTTCCATAGGAACACTATGCCTTGCAAAGATTGACTTCATGCAATTGATTACGGCTTTACTAGTAGTTGTATTTAGTGTCTTCACCTCAGGGTAATTAGAGTAATAATCAGTCACGACAATGTACGTTTTCCCATTACAATCAAACAAATCTGCGCCAACTTTCTGGAACGGTCTCTCTGGCACTGCATGAGGACTCAGTGGCTCGACTTGTTGTTTTGGTCTATACGTAAGACATAATTCACATGTAGCTGTAGTCTGTGCTATGTCTTAGTTCATTCTTGGCCAATAAATAACTTCACGTGCTCTCCGCTTACATTTTTCTTCTCCTAAGTGGCCTTCATGTATCTTGCACAGCATAGTTTTTCTTAGTCGTGCAGGTATGACAAACCTATAGCCTTTGTAAATAATACCATCGACAACAGTAAGGTCACTGCGGTACATCCAATAATCATGGATAGACAGCGGGCACGCATGTTTTTCTGCTGGCCAACCTTTCAGAATGATATCTTTCAACACTTTCATTGTGTCATCTGTCTGAGTTTCTTTCCTAATCTGTTCTTGTTTTGCAAGAGACACTGGTAGAGAAGCTACGATCAAATTAACATAGGCTTCTATCTCTTCATCCATAATTTTGGAACCTTCACTTTTGTCCACAGCACGAGAAAGTGTAGCAGCAATGTACATGTATTTACCAGGACAGTACAGCAAGTGTACATCATATTTCTGTAGTCTGATAAGCATTCGTTGAATTCTCATGGGACAGTCATGTAATAATTTAGTCATGGTAGCTACCAATGGCTTGTGGTCAGTTTCCACTGTAAATGTTTGACCATACACAAACTGATGACATCGCTCACATACATATATGGTTGCTAGAAGTTCTTTTTCTATCTGAGCATACCTTGTTTCAGCACTTGTCAGTGCTCTTGATGCATAGATTACTGGTTGCCATGAATCCTCATGTTCTTGTAACAACACTGAGCCTAAGCCAAATTGCGAAGCATCTGCTGAAATTCTTATACTTTTCGCAGGATCAAAGAATTTTACCACTGGTTGCTCTGTAATGATCTGTTTCAAGTTTTGCCAACTTTCTTCTTGTTCATGTGACCACATCCACTCGATATCTTTGTCCAACAACCATCTAAGAGAGGCTGTTCGTTCAGAGAGTTGAGAAATAAACTTTCCTAAGTAAGTAATCATTCCTAGGAATCTTCTGACGTCGTCTTTGTTGTTAGGACATTCCATGTTCACTATGGCTAATATTTTCCTTGGGTCTGGTTTTTCACCTTGATCCCAGACACGTCACCCATAAAGGTAAGTGTATTCATGCCAAATTCACATTTGTCCTTCTTTAGCTTTAGATTAACTTACTTGACAAGTTCCATTACTTGTCTCAATCTAGAATCATGTTCTTCCTTTGTAGATGCCCAGACAATAATGTCATCCATCATTGTTTCAACACCTGGAATATGTTCAAAAATCATGTGTATCTTTTTGTGATATACTTCTGGAGCAGACAATATTCCATATGGTAGTCGAAGAAATCTGTATCGACCTTCTGGTGTATTAAATGTACAAAGCTTTAAACTGGCCTCATCTAGCTTCATTTGCCAGAATCCTGAAGATGCGTCCAATTTACTGAACCATTTTGCTCCCGCAAATTGCGACATGATTTCAACTCTGGTTGGTAGTTTGAAATGTTCTCGTTTAATAGCTTTGTTTAAATCTCTGGGGTCTAGACATATTCTGAGTTGTCCATTTTTCTTTTCAACAATTACTAAGGAGCTTACCCATTCAGTAGGCTCATCATCTTTCTGTATCACACCCAAGGCTTTCATGCGATTTAACTCTTGTTTCAGTTTTTCTCTCAGCGCAAACAGCACTTTTCTACAGGGGTGTATCACTGAAGAAACTTGTGTGTCTATATTTATTTTTTACTCTCCAGGCAAACAACCTAGACCTTCAAACAAGTCTCTGTATTCTGTAAACATCGATTTGCAGTCATCTTCTACTTGTGATGTCACCATAAAAACTTTCTTTAGCAAGCTTAGTTTCTCACAGGAACTTAATCCTAGAATCGGTTGCACATTTTTATCCACCATCAGTAGAGATGTTTTAAACTGTTGTCCCTTATATTTCAGTGTAACTAAGCATGTACCTTTCACATGAATTTCCTCCCCAGTGTACCCTGTAACTTTCACTTTGGCTGGATGAAGTTTAGGTTTTAAAAGTCTTATAGTCTTGAAATTATATTAAATTCACCTGTGCGCCAGTATCAAGCTTAAAGGGAATGACAATCTCGTTCACAAAGTTCAATGCAATCCACAAAGAATTCCTCTGTTTAATAGCATGCACTTTGGTTGTTTCACTTTTCATTTTACAGCATTTGGCAAAGTGATTTAGTCTACCACATTTCATGCAGGTTTTACCATAAGCAGGGCACATTTTAGGATTGTGAGCATTTCCACATCTTCTACAAATTTCCTTATTATACTGTGGCTTAGACGGCTTCATTCTTGAGAATGGAGGTTTGCTTGGCTCTGTTTTCTGCACTTCATGTACAGCACCATCAACTTCCTTGTGTAACGTTTTGATTTGAAATCTAGTTATTTCTGCAGATCTGCACATAGTCACTGCCTTATCTAGTGTTAGGTCTTGCTCTCTCAGCAGTCTCTCTCTAAGTCCATTATCAGGTATTCCACAGACAATACAATCTCTAATCAGTGAATCCTTTAAATCACCAAACTCACAGGTTTTACTGAGTGATTGCAGTTCTGTAACATACTGATCAAATCCATCTCTAGACTTCTGATCACATGTGAAAAACTTATATCTTTCATATGTCACATTATTCCTTGGCACAAAGTAATCTTCAAACTTTTGCATTATAGAAGATAGCACCATATTCTGCCCCTCATCAAACTGAAAACTATTATAAATGTCCAGCACATCCTCTCCTATCACATGGAGGAAAATGGATGCCTTAGTTTTGTCAGCCTCTGTATCAGCTCCACATGCAGCAAGATATATATTAAACCTTTGCTTAAATCTTTTCCAGTTTTCAGACAAGTTACCAGACATCAGCATTCCGGCATGGTTACTCACTGTTTGAAGAGAGGAGCACACGGCAGGCTTTGCAGACACCGAGTATCACAGCCTTACAGACTGCTGCAGGATTCTTTCACACTCTGAGAGCACTAGCAGTCCAAGTTAAACTTCTTCTGACACCATGTTTTGTTCATATGTTTGTAAATCCAGTCATAAGGATACAGAGACATGTGAGTTCACTGCTGTGCTGTTTTATTCCATCACCAACTCCAGACACACTGCACACTGGACCACCCTCTTCCTAGCATCCCCCTGGTCCTATGGACCATCACTGAAGATTCAGGCTTATACATATTAGTAAGGGAGTATCTACTAATATTAAGCATTCTAATGCACTAACATAACAGTGCTGTTCTCCATGGAATCACAGGATCTGACATCCAGGTGAGCTTGCGTGTGACGGCAGGGAGGTGGTAGCACAGCGCGGGCTTCAGACGGCTAACATCACAGCTGTCCTGGTGACACTCTGTATCTTTCAGTGAAAGTACCAAGTACCAATTGTAAGTACCAATTGTATGTTACCATTTAATCTACATTGTGAGCTTTGTCTACTGTAGCTTACCTGCATATAGGAGGAACTTTGTCTTGCTAACTTTGCTAAGTATTCTGGTGTGAATCCATTCCAATAACCAAAAGACATTGCGATCTTGGAGACATGTAATTATTAAATGTTTTTTATTTGACTGTCATTTTTAAATCTGTTACGTTTTTAAAAATCAAAGTTGTACATGCACTCCCTCTGTTCTTGCATTGAGAATTGTCTTGTACATAGCGATCTATGTGGCGGGTATCGTGACATAAAAAAATACCTACAATTACGTAAAACAGAAGGTAAAGATGAGCTTACGTCTTAGAGGGGAGGGAAACACTTAATACTTAAGGTAGCGGAATAACAATTGTACAGTAGCTGCTGGTGGGGGAGGTTCATGTGACTGTTATCAGACAGTAGCATTATCAGCCATCAATAATAACTAGGTGACTGGCATTTCTATGGAGCTACAGCTGTGGTGCGTCATGGATGGAATGAGGAGAAACAGTACAAAGGCGGAGATATGAAAAATGAACCAGGCACCCGTACAGAAGACAGCAGCTGACAGGCATAACTGTCCTTCATCTTTTATCTTACGTGAACCTCCTTCACCTTCTGGTTCTTGATTTTGCTTTCGCCCTGCATAAGAACTCTGTTATCCGCCAGCTTATACAATAGCAATAGTTTAAAAAAGACATTGCAAGTATATAAATAACAATAATTTAAAAAAGTTGTTGTCACAAATATATAGCCATAAACAGCACGTAAAAACAGTAGCACAGCAGTGGTTTACATTCATCGGGTTAGAGTGGAACACATACTATGTAATGCAGGGGTGAGGAACCTCAGGCCCGCGGGCCGTATAAGGCCAGCAAAGCCACTTGATCCGGCACTCCCAGGCTCACCTAACCAAGGGAGATGCCGGGCGCCCACTGAGATTTTGTCACTAGCTGGCGCCCGGCTTCTTCCCCTTAGCAGCAGCCAGAGGCAGGAGCTCACTCCTGAGCTCCGGCTCTGGCAGTGTCGTGTGTGCCTGTGCGGTGCTATGGGAGAGATGTCATGACGTCTTTCCCATAGTTCTGAGGAGCGGGCAGCCAGGCAGAGGGCAAGGGTTCTAAAGCAGGAGCGGGGCTGGTGAGCATTGTGTTTTTTCTTTCTTTTAATGTGTGTGTGTGTAAGTGGCGCTACTAGGGGTCATACCTAATGGGGTCATATCTACTGGGGCAGGCTAATTTTTAAGTTGATAATTTTTGTATGGCCCCCAAAGGATTTTAGAAATATCCAAATGGCCCTTGGTAGAAAAAAGGTTCCCCACCCCTGATGTAATGGAAATGTATGCTATAAACCCAGAAACCCATTATGTTATTAATGTTGTTCTTTATTATTATTATTTTCTCTGAAGTCCTAGTGGATGCTGGGAACTCCGTAAGGACCATGGGGAACAGCGGCTCCGCAGGAGACTGGGCACAAAAGTAAAAGCCCTAGGACTACCCGGTGTGCACTGGCTCCTCCCCCCACGACCCCCCTCCAAGCCTCAGTTAGATTTTTGTGCCTGAACGAGAAGGGTGCACGCTAGGTGGCTCTCCTGAGCTGCTTAGTGAAAAAGTTTAAGTTAGGTTTTTTATTTTCAGTGAGTCCTGCTGGCAATAGGCTCACTGCATCGAGGGACTAAGGGGAGAAGAAGCGAACTCACCTGCGTGCAGAGTGGATTGGGCTTCTTAGGCTACTGGACATTAGCTCCAGAGGGACGATCACAGGCCCAGCCATGGATGGGTCCCAGAGCCGCGCCGCCGGCCCCCTTACAGAGCCAGAAGACAGAAGAGGTCCGGAAAATCGGCGGCAGAAGACGTCCTGTCTTCAACAAGGTAGCGCACAGCACCGCAGCTGTGCGCCATTGCTCTCAGCACACTTCACACTCCGGTCACTGAGGGTGCAGGGCGCTGGGGGGGGCGCCCTGAGACGCAATAAAAACACCTTGGATGGCGAAAAATGCATCACATATAGCTCCTGGGCTATATGGATGCATTTAACCCCTGCCAGAATACACAGAAAAACGGGAGATAAGGCCGCCGAGAAGGGGGCGGAGCCTATCTCCTCAGCACACTGGCGCCATTTTCCCTCACAGCTCCGTTGGAGGGAAGCTCCCTGGCTCTCCCCTGCAGTCACTACACTACAGAAAGGGTTAAAAAAGAGAGGGGGGCACTAATTAGGCGCAGTATAAACAATACAGCAGCTATAAGGGGAAAAACGCTTATATAAGGTTATCCCTGTATATATATAGCGCTCTGGTGTGTGCTGGCAAACTCTCCCTCTGTCTCCCCAAAGGGCTAGTGGGGTCCTGTCCTCTATCAGAGCATTCCCTGTGTGTGTGCTGTGTGTCGGTACGTTTGTGTCGACATGTATGAGGAGAAAAATGATGTGGAGACGGAGCAGATTGCCTGTAATAGTGATGTCACCCCCTAGGGGGTCGACACCTGTGTGGATGAACTGTTGGAAGGAATTACGTGACAGTGTCAGCTCTGTATAAAAGACAGTGGTTGACATGAGACAGCCGGCTACTCAGCTTGTGCCTGTCCAGACGTCTCATAGGCCGTCAGGGGCTCTAAAGCGCCCGTTACCTCAGATGGCAGATATAGACGCCGACACGGATACTGACTCCAGTGTCGACGGTGAAGAGACAAATGTGACTTTCAGTAGGGCCACACGTTACATGATTGAGGCAATGAAAAATGTTTTACACATTTCTGATAATACGAGTACCACCAAAAAGGGGTATTATGTTCGGTGAGGAAAAACTACCTGTAGTTTTCCTGAATCTGAGAAATTAAATGAGGTGTGTGATGATGCGTGGGTTTCCCCCGATAACAACTGATAATTTCTAAAATGTTATTGGCATTATATCCTTTCCCGCCAGAGGTTAGAGTGCGTTGGGAAACACCCCCTAGGGTGGATAAAGCGCTCACACGCTTGTAAGAACAAGGGCTCTACCCTCTCCTGAGATGGCCGCCCTTAAGGATCCTGCTAATAGAAAGCAGGAGGGTATCCTAAAATGTATTTACACACATACTGGTGTTATACTGCGACCAGCAATCGCCTCAGCCTGGACTGCAGTGCTGGGTTGGCGTGGTCGGATTCCCTGACTGAAAATATTGATACCCTAGATAGGGACAGTATATTATTGACTATAGAGCATTTAAAAGATGCATTTCTATATATGCGTGATGCACAGCGGAATATTTGCCGACTGGCATCAAGTCTAAGTGCGTTGTCCATTTCTGCCAGTAGAGGGTTATGGACACGACAGTGGTCAGGTGATGCGGATTCCAAACGGCATTTGGAAGTATTGCGTTATTAAGGGGAGGAGTTATTTGGGGTCGGTCTTTCAGACCTGGTGGCCACGGCAACAGCTGGGAAATCCACGTTTGTACCCCAGGTCGCCTCTCAACATAAGAAGACGCCGTATTATCAGGCGCAGTCCTTTCGTGGGCAAGCGGGCAAAAGGTTCCTCATTTCTGCCCCGTGACAGAGGGAGAGGAAAAAGGCTGCAGAAATCAGCCAGTTCCCAGGAACAGAAGCCCTCTCCCGTCTCTGCCAAGCCCACAGTATGACGCTGGGGCTTTACAAGCAGAATCAGGCACGGTGGGGGCCCGTCTCAATGAATTTCAGCGCGCAGTGGGCTCACTCGCAATTAGACCCCTGGATCCTTCAGGTGATATCTCAGGGGTACAAATTGGAATTCGAGACGTCTCCCCCTCGCCGTTTCCTAAAGTCGGCTTTACCGATGTCTCCCTCTGACAGGGAGGCAGTTTTGGAAGACATTCACAAGCTGTATTCCCAGCAGGTGATAATCAAGGTACCCCTCCTGCAACAGGGAACGGGGTATTATTCCACACTGTTGTGGTACCGAAGCCGGACGGCTCGGTGAGACCGATTCTAAATCTAAAATCTTGAATACTTACATACGGAGGTTCAAATTCAAGATTGAGTCACTCAGAGCAGTGATTGCGAACCTGGAAGAAGGGGACTACATGATGTCTCGGGACATCAAGGATGCTTACCTTCATGTCCCAATTTACCCTTCTCACCAAGGGTACCTCAGGTTTGTGGTACAGAACTGTCACTATCAGTTTCAGACGCTGCCGTATGGATGGTCCACGGCACCCCGGGTCTTTACCAAGGTAATGGCCGAAATGATGATACTCTTTCGAAGGAAGGGAATTTTAGTTATCCCTTACTTGGACGATTCCCTGATAAGGGTAAGATCCAGGGAACAGTTGGAGGTCGGTGTAGCACTATCTCAGGTAGTGTTGGGGCAGCACGATTGGATTCTCAATATTCCAAAATCGCAGCTGATTCCGACGACTCGTCTTCTGTTCCTAGGGATGGTCCTGGACACAGTCCAGAAAAAGGTGTTTCTCCCGGAGGAGAAAGTCAGGGAGTTATCCGAGCTAGTCGGGAACCTCCTATAACCGAGCCAAGTCTCAGTACATCAATGAAAGGGTTCTGGGAAAAATGGTGGCTTCCTACGAAGCAATCCCATTCGGCAGATTCCACGCAAGAACTTTCCAGTGGGACCTGCTGGACAAATGGTCCGGGTCGCATCTTCAGATGCATCAGCGGATAACCCTGTCACCAAGCACAAGGGTGTCTCTCCTGTGGTGGTTGCAGAGTGCTCATCTTCTAGAGGGCCGCAGATTCGACATTCAGGACTGGGTCCTGGTGACCACGGATGCCAGCCTGCGAGGCTGGGGAGCAGTCACACAGGGAAGGAATTTCCAGAGCTTATGGTCAAGCCTGGAGACATCACTTCACATAAATATCCTGAAGCTAAGGGCCATTTACAATGCTCTAAGCTCAGCAAGACCTCTGCTTCAAGGTCACCCGGAGTTGATCCATTCGGACAACATCACGGCAGTCACCCACGTAAACAGACAGGGTGACACAAGAAGCAGGAGGGCAAGGCAGAAGCTGCAAGGATTCTTCGCTGGGCAGAAAATCATGGGATAGCACTGTCAGCAGTATTCATTCCGGGAGTGGACAACTGGGAAGCAGACTTCCTCAGCAGACACGACCCCCACCCGGGAGAGTGGGGACTTCACCCAGAAGTCTTCCACATGTTTATAAAACTCGACAAGTATTGCGCCAGGTCAAGGGACCCTCAGGCAATAGCTGTAGACGCTCTGGTAACACAGTGGGTGTACCAGTCAGTGTATGTGTTCCCTCCTCTGCCTCTCATACCCAAGGTACTGAGAATTATAAGATGGAGAGGAGTAAGCACTATATTCGTGGCTCCGGATTGGCCAAGAAGGACTTGGTAACCGGAACTTCAAGAGATACTCACGGAGGATTCGTGGCCTCTACCTCTAAGAAGCGACCTGCTCCAGCAAGGACCCTGTCTGTTCCAAGACTTACCGCGGCTGCGTTTGACGGCATGGCGATTGAACGCCGGATCCTGAAGGAGAAAGGCATTCCGGATGAAGTCATCCCTATCCTGATCAAAGCCAGGAAGGATGTAACCGCAAAACATTATCACCGCATTTGGCGAAAATATGTTGCGTGGTGCGAGGCCAGTAAGGCCCGACGGAGGAATTTCAACTGGGTCGATTCCTACATTTCCTGCAAACAGGAGTGTCTATGGGCCTCAAATTGGGGTCCATTAAGGTTCAAATTTCGGCCCTGTCAATTTTCTTCCAAAAAGAACTAGCTTCAGTCCTTGAAGTTCAGACGTTTGTAAAAGGGGTACTGCATATACAGCCTCCTTTTGTGCCTCCAGTGGCACCTTGGGATCTCAATGTAGTTTTTGGGTTCCAAAAGTCACATTGGTTTGAACCACTTAAATCTGTGGAGTTAAAATATCTCACATGGAAGGTGGTCATGCTGTTGGCCCTGGCCTGGGCCAGGCGCGTGTCAGAATTGGCGGCTTTATCCTGTAAAAGCCCTTATCTGATTTTCCATTCGGACAGGGCGGAATTGAGGACTCGTCCTCAGTTTCTCCCTAAGGTGGTTTCAGCGTTTCACCTGAACCAACCTATGGTGGTGCCTGCGGCTACTAGGGACTTGGAGGACTCCAAGTTGCTAGACGTTGTCAGGGCCCTGAAAATATATGTTCCAGGACAGCTGGAGTCAGAAAATCTGACTCGCTGTTTATCCTGTATGCACCCAACAAGCTGGGTGCTCCTGCTTCTAAGCAGACTATTGCTCGTTGGATTTGTAGTACAATTCAGCTTGCACATTCTGTGGCAGGCCTGCCACAGCCAAAATCTGTAAAATCCCATTCCACAAGGAAAGTGGGCTCAGCTTGGGCGGCTGCCCGAGGGGTCTCGGCTTTACAACTTTGCCGAGCAGCTACTTGGTCAGGGGCAAACACGTTTGCTAAATTCTACAAATTTGATACCCTGGCTGAGGAGGACCTGGAGTTCTCTCATTCGGTGCTGCAGAGTCATCCGCACTCTCCCACCCGTTTGGGAGCTTTGGTATAATCCCCATGGTCCTTACGGAGTTCCCAGCATCCACTAGGACGTCAGAGAAAATAAGAATTTACTTACCGATAATTCTATTTCTCGTAGTCCGTAGTGGATGCTGGGCGCCCATCCCAAGTGCGGATTGTCTGCAATACTTGTACATAGTTATTGTTAACTAAATCGGGTTATTATTGTTGTGAGCCATCTTTTCAGAGGCTCCTCTGTTATCATGCTGTTAACTGGGTTCAGATCACAGGTTGTACGGTGTGATTGGTGTGGCTGGTATGAGTCTTACCCGGGATTCAATATCCTTCCTTATTGTGTACGCTCGTCCGGGCACAGTATCCTGGCTGAGGCTTGGAGGGGGGTCGTGGGGGGAGGAGCCAGTGCACACCGGGTAGTCCTAGGGCTTTTACTTTTGTGCCCAGTCTCCTGCGGAGCCGCTGTTCCCCATGGTCCTTACGGAGTTCCCAGCATCCACTACGGACTACGAGAAATAGAATTATCGGTAAGTAAATTCTTCTTCTTATTATTATTATTATCAACAACAACAACAACAACAACAACAACAACTACTACTACTACTTATAGAGTATAGGACCACATTTCCCTTTGCACTTTACAATTAGTAGTAAACAGTAATAAAACAAGACTGGGTAATAATAACAGACACAGGAGAAGAGGAAACCTGCTTGCAAGCTTACAATCTGTAAGGAAATAAGCATTGATACACCATGATAAGGGCTACATTTTGCATAATGGTGCAGCCAGTATGCAGAGGTTCTGGGTGGGCTTTCTGATCCACTCACACAGGAATGATTGCCTTGGGTCAGCAGGATGTGAAAGTGAAGAAAAATAAATTATGTAGGTATGTGTGGACTGTATAAAGGGGATTTCATTAGATAGGATAGCTTATGGAGGTTATGTGGGCGGTTCTGGAATTTGATAAGCTCTTCTGAGTAGGTGAGCTTCGAGCAATGCTGTAAGGTTTAGAGACTAGAGGAAAGTCTTGTTGTACGTTGGAAGGCATTCCACAGAGTGGGTATACAGCAGCCTGAAAAAAAGTCCTGCATCCATGAATGTGAGCAGGTAATGAGTGCGGGTGAGAGATGCAGCTCTTGTGCTGATCGGAATAAAACACCTACTACAGTAAATGATATACTGCTGGTACAGTAGTAAACAAAATAAATAGAATGCTGCCTATAGTTCAGACATTTTCAATGGGAGCATGTCTCACTTTGGACAGACTAGAGTTCTCTTCCCCCTGCCTCCAAGTGCATAATAATCGCTTCCACTGAAAATGGAGTGGAGAGAAGAAAGTGCATAGTAAGGATAGGAAGGGAGAAGGGACCCCCCCACCACAGCTGGGTCCAATATAGTAGTAGTAGTTATTTATATAGTGTCAGTGGGAGGTGTACTGTCGTTTTTATAAACTTCCCTATGTTGTATGCGTGTAGTTTGACAGGCAGCATTAAACGACTCTTACTTTCCAATAATAGAAACTAGATGTAGAAAAACAAAAAGAGAATGCAGTACAGCATGAATGTCATACATTGAAAACACGTAAACACATGCAAGATGTATCAGAAACATGATCAAAGTGTGCAAACAACATGGATGAACACATGCAGAGAATCTGCTGCAGTAAAGCAACTAGCTTCTGATATAGTAATCACCCCTGAGATATATACCTCCTGACAGGTGCATACAGGGCTGGCATCAGAAATTGTGGGCCATAGTACAAATGAAACAGGTAAGCCAACTTCACTTCCTTGACCCCACCACTGACACCACCGGCACCACCACCTAGTGAATGCAGAGGTGTAGCGCGCAGCCCTGGCATGCAGAACATAGTGCATACTAGAAGCTCCGTCCAAAGTACTGAATGCCACTCTAACCTCCTCACATGTGCCCCAGATCTCAGCTTGTACCAAGATATTTAAATAAATCTAAAATATGCTACGCTGTATCCTGCGGGTTAGCAGAGTGATTTCTATTCAAAGTAAATGCATATGAGAGATATTGACATTAGATCTGATCATTAGATCTGACCAACGTCGGTATATTGACCGCTGGGATCCCGACTGTTGGGATTTCATACTGAATCCGGTACAATGGTATGTTAAGAATTAAGCCAGATCTAAAATTGTGCATAGACATACTGCAAATAGAGGGTGTAGTATGGTATGCCGGCGGCCGGGCTCCTGGCGACCAGCATACCGGCGCCGGGGGCCCAACCGCCGGCATACCTACAGCGCGGTGAGCGCAAATTAGCCCCTTGCGGGCTCGCTGCGCTCACCACGCTGCGGGCACGGTGGCGCGCTACCACGCTATTTTATTCTCCCTCCAGGGGGGTCGTGGACCCCCACGAGGGAGAAAAATTGTCAGTATGCCGACTGTCGGGATTCCGGCGCCGGTATACTGTGCGCCGGGATCCCGACAGTCGGCATACTGAAGACCACCCCAAATAGAAGCATGAAAAACCCACAAAATTACATTGTCATGGCACAGCGCCAATGCCAGAGTTTTGAACAGCCATTGGTGACTGGCATTTCTGTGCAGGTAGTGGTGGTATTATTCTTATTGTTATTATTATTATTGCTATTATTATTAGATTATTATTCTGCAGAGCTGATCGGTTGGGGAAAACAACACATACGAAAATACAGGAACATACAAGGTACAGTAGATACAATAAGTACAGTAGTTAGCGAGGAGCCTGCTTTTGAAAAATACTATATTCTAACTAGGTGATTCATCGCGCCCTACGGGCGCTCTTCACACTGTCATAAGAGGCTACCCTTAACCCTTGCACACCCTTGTGGCGTGCAATATTTGTATTATATGGAGTATTACCTCCAATCATAATTGTGTGAGTGGTAAAATATTGCACAGACAAAGGGCGTGCGATGGTTAAGGGGTTGTAGCCCCTTGCATCGGCGTGAACAGCACACGCAGGGCCTGATGAATCACCTAGTAGGTCCTGTGGTTGGGGGAGTGGCGGTTGCGAGGGAGATGCGGATGGGGAGGGGGTCCGGGGGTGCCGTGGGTGGGGGAGAGGTGGTTGCGGGGGTGCTGTGTGTGGGGGAGGGGCTGGTGGTGGCGTGAGCGTGTGAGGGTGCATGGGTGCCACGGGTGGGGATCCAGAGCCACCGCGGGTGTGGGGGTGCTGCGGGTGGGGCAGGGGTGGGTGCACGGGTGGGGAAGGGTGCGAGGGTGCTGCAGGTGGGGGTCCGGAGCCACCGCAGGTGGTGGAGGGGGTGGTGGTGCCGTGGCCCGCAGATGGGGCCAGGAGGTACTGTGAGTGGTGGACGGGTGGGTAATGCTTCTCCTGCTTCTCTTCCTGGAAGCAGCTAAGCTGCTGTCCTCTCTTTGGCAGTGGTTCTTCCGGAGACTTGCACCGCAGCCAAGCAGCCAGTCACTATTGTTAGCGCCGATATCCCAACGTGCCAAATTACAGGGAAGAATATGCACTAAATAAACTACAGCTCCCAGCAGGCCTTAGCGCCGAAATGCTTCAGCGCTAAGGGCTGCTGGAAGCTGTAGTTTATTTAGTGCATCTACTTCCCTGTAATGCGGCGGGTTGGTACACCAGCGCTAACAATAGTGACTGGCTGGCAGAACTGACTGACTGGCTGAATCAATGTAAAAGGTGAGAGTGCTGTGCAGTGTCAGTGAGCACAGCACTGTCACCTTTTACACTGATTCAGCGTCCAGACATCACCCTCTGCGATATCACCCACTCTATCTGTTACATTAGCCATCTCGGGGCTTCTAGGCCGGCAAACCAGGTGCTGTGTTGCGGAGTCAGGGCCTCTGGGGATCTGGGCCCTGCTGTGGCGGGGAGGCACTTCTGTGACATCATGCTCACATCTATGCCGGTGGCCGCAGCAGCTTTTGTTCCACTTGCGCCGCGGTTAGGGAGTGGGGATTGTTGATGCCGGAGGGGGCAGGCGGACTGGCAGCAGGATATAGGACGCTGCAGTAAAAGGATTTTTTGTTTTCCCTATCTGCAGCACAGAGACTTGCTGCAGACGCAGTGGCATACCCTCCAACTGTACCTTTTTGGCAGGTACCGGACCTTTTTTTATGGTCTCTACCAATTTTTAGCTCTCCAAACTTCCATTGAAAGTATAGGAAAAGGGGCGTGGCCACACCTCCTTTTCAGATATGTAAATGGTTGGAGGGTATGTTGCTGCAGATGCAGTGGGCCTATTTTGGGGTGTGGACCTGGATCTGCAGCTCCATCAGAGGGGGGGGGGGGGGGTAACTGCAAGGTCGCAACATGACTAGAGGGAAGCCCAGAGTAACCATACACTACAGTGTAAAAGCACAATGGAGAAAAAGGATGATGTTGCCAGCATGTCAGAGAGAAGATCCCTGGTTATAGTATATGGGGTGACTTATCAAAACTTATTAAGAGGACAGGCAAAGAAGTTGCCTATAGAAACAAATCATCTTCCAGCTATCGTTTTATATAATGTGCTTTATAAAGTATAGCTAGAAGCTGACTGGTTGCTGATATGGATTCTTAAAGCAGAGATTAGAGTTTAGTGTCATGACTGCTGGCCTACACTGTTCTAAAGGGTAGGTCAATTCAACTTTATTGTAACGTTACTCTTTTTCTGTTTTACTACACATAAAATAAATCTGAAAGCGAGACTTGTATCCATACTAAGTATCCATATAACCAGAAACTCATTGCTCGGATTTCTCATGTTCAATTGCTTAAAATCCTGTATTACTGTATCAGTAATCTGTATTTTAGAAATCTTTCAGATAACTTTTTTTTAGCACGGTAATAACAGTCAAATCAGTGTCATTTGCTATTTTTGTAGACTTTTTTTTTTAATCACACTTACTTCGGTTGTGCCCTAAAACTCCCACTAGAGGGAGACATTTACCAGTTATTGAAGTAACTCCCCTGTGCTTTCATCTGAAAAGTATCCACAGGTTTCATGCTAAATATTTGGTGACATACTGTATTTGTAGCCAGATATATAGAGGACACACAAGTATGTAGTATTAAGTAGTAGTAGTAGTAGTAGTAATAAGTAGTAGTAATAAGTATTGGTGCATTCAAAAAAATAGCTGTGCATTTGACATTTGAAAGGAAGCTCTTTCTTGTTTTATAACCCATCTGTCCTTTTCTCTGCTTTAAACCCCAGCTATTATTGATTTAGGGCCGAAGGTAAAGCACGGTTAGACATAAACCAGAGAACAGGACTGTACTTGATCTTATTCTTTGCACTTTTCCATGAAGTGACCTTTTCTGCACCCATGACCCCCTCTACACAAGGCACAGAGCTGAGATCACAGAAGTAGAGTTTCACAGTTTTCTTCCCACCCTGTGTGGGAAATGGGAAAGCTTTGTGACTGCGCCTCACTTTTCTAAAGTAAATGTACAAAGTTAGGCCAGGCTGTGTTGCACACCAGTGTGTGGCAACATTGTTGTCTACATTTGTCCCACTTATACATGAAAAGAGACAGTCTCTCTAATGGCATACATTATATATACCAAGCACAACTGACTGACTGCTGTAATCTGGTCACCCAGAGTTCACACTGGGGGGGGGGGGGGAACAGATGTATTAAGCCTGGAGAAGTGATAAAGCAGTGATAAGTGCAAGGTGATAATGCACCAGCCAATCAGATGCAATATGTAAATTGCCAGTTAGGAGCTGATTGGCTGGTGCATTATCACCTTGCACTTATTACTGCTTTATCATTTCTCCAGGCTTAATACATCTGCCCCTCGGTTTTTTATCATTATACAGTAGCTTGTAGCACTTGGTTATCTCACATTTAAAATGCCTGCTGATATCTTCTGACAGATTGGTGCCTCATTTCTTTCTGAGCACACATATGAAATGGCACCCATTGCACGGAATGTTTTTGATGCATAATGTTTAATTATTAAATAACTTATGTTAAATTAATTCCATTTACTTTACTATGTTATTGTTTTGTCTCTATTGCTATTCTCCCAGTAGAGTTTTACACAAATAAACAACATCTATTCAGTCTAATATGGTTGGAGAAATTAAGTGCAGTGACTAAATGCATTCACATTACAAGATGGCTGACTTGGTGTGAACAAGCTGCAGTTTTACAGCAGCACTTTCAGCTGATCCAAAGTTGGAAACATTCTCTAACATTACTCCCATATGTTTTAAATCATAATATTGGCATCATTTATGTAGACAGTGCTAAGAGCACACCTCCCAACATGACCCTCTCCAGGAGGGACACATTGTTCTGCTTCTGGACTTTTCTCTTCATTTTTGATTGCTGGCACCTGTGTCATACTTACTGACAATCTGGCTGCCCCCTCCGGGAGGAGGCAGCCAGGTCGGAGCAGCGGGGGTGTGGAGATGCGTCTTGATGATGCTTAGGGGCGGGGTTGGGGGCGTGGCTGCACAATCACGTCATCGTGGCCCCGCCCCCTGTCTAGCAATGCCGTTAATATTGACATTGCAAGGCGGGGGCGGGGCCAGGATAACGAGAATCGCATCATCTGACTCCCGGACCGCGCACTTTGAGCTGCGCCGCCGGGGGTTATGTAGGTGATGCGGGTGGGTTGCGGGTGGTGGGCACTCGTCCGGGAGACTTGCCTTTTCTTCCGGGGGGCCGGGAGCGCCACCCGATTTTCGGGAGCCTCCCGGCCATTCCGGGAGAGTAGGCAAGTATGACCTGTGTTGAACAGGGTAATGGATAAGAAAGGTGTTTCACCACAGGTGATGCAATCACAAATTAAGAGGGAAGTCCAGGAGCAGAGCATTGTGTCCCTCCTGGAGAGGGTCATGTTGGGAGGTATGCTAAGAGGAGTAAAACTTTGATGTAGTGATTATTTTTAGCATCTTAGCTGCAGATAGAGAAATGGGGAGCCGGACGTTAAGTCGGACGCACCAACATCGGCAATGTCTTAGTCGACAACCGAACATCGACTACACGGACATCGACGGACAACTCTAGTAGACACAGAATACATCGACCAATACTTCTAATCGACAAAATGCCGAAGTACCGTTGCCGATAAAATGATTGTCGATGATCATGCTTCCGATTTTACATACCACACCCAGAGAAATGGTATCACAACTCTGGCAAATGTATACAGAAAGCATAAGAGGTTCCCAGCTCTAGTACTGCCTCACACCTCACCCTATTAATTAGTGTGCAGTATGAAAATATCAGCTCCTCATGCTAATTAGAGGCATTAGCTTACTGTATCTGCACCACTGAACATATCCACAATTGCCTATCTGCAGAAAGAATACCGCAGTACTGCAATAAATATTATTCTTAGATAGTATATAGCCATATGAACTGTGCGTCCACCTGACACACAGAAAAGATACCCTACAGGGGTAGGGGCCGGGTAGCACCTGTCCCTGGATGTGATATTTAATACAACTGGGCAGAAATTAATTTATATACATATATACAATTTTAATATGGTCTGCCCCCCCCACCTGAAAATGTTCTGGCGCCCCAGAACATTGCTGAAACAGCGATATTTTAAAAATGATTCTGTCATTTTGCAGATACTGACATTTAATCTTTAATAGGCTATTTTATAGACATGCTACATGATCTATGTAATAGTTTTTTTCTGAGTAATAATAATGTGGTGCAAATTACTGTAATTGTGAAAGCGGCTAATTCATACCCAACCAAACAGAACATGATTTCGGTTTTGTCCACATTAGGCCAAGTCTTATAGGCCCTACACACATGCCGATATTCTGAAAAATATGAACGATCTCGTTCATAAATGAACGAGAACTCGTTCATATCTTTCAGTGTGGAGGCTCCAGCGATGAACGATGCGCGTCCCCGCGCTCGTTCATCGCTGGTCTCCCGTCGGCTGTGCATGCAGGCCAATATGGACGATCTCGTCCATATTTGCCTGCACTTCAATGCAGCCGGGTGACGGGGGGAGTGAAGAAACTTCACTCCCCCCGTCACTGCCCCCCCGCCGCCGGGTCGCTCGTCGGCCGTATCGGCCGTCGGGCACCTCGGCGGCGCATCGCCGAGTGTGTAGGGCCCCTTAATGGCTTCAATAAGAGATTGTTGCAACTAGCATGTCGATTAGTGATCTGTCTCTTTAAGAAATGAGAGGACAGATTATATGCACCTTGTGTTGATAGTGTCTGCCCTGTGTATATCAGGGTATTCTGCAATCCACACAAGGTCACACTTCTGGGAGAGCTGCTGTCATGACTCATGTCTTTTTTTCAATACTAAACACCTATTTTATATATTTTTACTGTAAATAAGTACACATTGCCACAGGCATAAACCATCTCAAACTACTCATCAAAGCCAGTATTGCGTTATGCTCAAGATTTACTCAAAACAAAACCAAAGTTGACCCTTCTCTATTTGCAGCACATTAACATGTAATGTTCCAGCACATAGTGCAAAGGTACACTAAGCTACAAAGCAGGTGTCAGTGCCCTATCTACTGCTGGCAGATTTCTCTCCTGTTCTCGCAGCACCACAGATAGATAGATAGATAGATAGATAGATAGATAGATAGATAGATAGATAGATAGATAGATAGATAGATGGATTGATAGATAGAATGTATATAGTACATACAAGCTATCAGAATTTCATTAACAATACAGTAGGATGATGAATAAACTAATTAAAGTCACAAAGGAGTATGAGTCTCTGCAATGTCCTATGGTTACCTTATTCTTATTTAAAGCTTCAGGACTGTGGCTTATTTACACTTTGGGGATGTGCACAATGTCTATTACAGAGAGTCATTAACATGCAGTGCTAGAGTAGCTTATCGTTTAACGCATGCTTCAAATAATTACATTTAAATTAGCAATGGCCATTATTTACAGGTATTGGATCTATTATCCATACTGATTGGGACTTATAGATATTTGTATATAGTACAGCTGGCCTCTGGATAATATATTCCTTACGTGTCATTAGGAGAACTTGCACCTTTTGCATTATTTTAGTGTCTTTATAGGCACCAATAACCTCACTGGCACTTGTACATTATAATAGCACACATACCAATACACTAAAGATGAAGATTAACTTACAGTAGTGTAATAACCACAACAAAGACTATATACTGTAGCAGCAATCATACGCTTGTGTGCGGTTACTGGAGGGATTTGTGTATCCTTACTGTTACTGATTATGTAGAAAGAAGATTAGAGAAACTTTGTACTGAACCGTCTACTGTAACATTTGATATGAGCAAAGGTAAACCCATATTATAATTTATTAGCAGCATTTATCACATTATCCTAATTGTAAAATACGGCATTGTAGAATTATAAATGGCTTATACTGCATTGCATTGTTTGCCCCTTGTTTCATGCTACCACTGCGTACCGCACTAATCCCTTTTCATTTCATTTATTCCAATTTCATTATTGAGGTTTTTTGTCAGTGTGCAATTAATTAACCTGAAGAGCTACTTAATTTATAATCCACACATTTTTCTTGTTAACACATTTTTCTTTTGAATATTCATTCCTGAATTTATTAATCTACATCCTTGTATACTCCTTGTCATCCTCATTCAGTGTCTATATATCAGATCTATAACTCAGTCCATAATGTTTTTTATCCCTTCACTAACTCCTCTTTTTTACATTACTTAATATTGTCCATTGGTTTGTTTGTGATTTTATTGTTTTTATTTTTCCCTACTTACGTATGGCATGTGTCCTGCATTACTTTAAATGTTCAAAAGCAAGCAAGTTACAGTATATACTGCAGTATTGATATTATAGAGCGAGATAGATAGATAGATAGATAGATAGATAGATAGATAGATAGATAGATAGATAGATAGATAGCTATAAAAATATCTGAAAACAATTGTTATTCAACTTTCTATTTCATTTTCGCAAAGGCATCTTTACATTCTGCTTCATGTCATTGTATATAATTTATTTTATGTCATAATCCCCTCAATGTACAGGGCTGTGTAATATGTCATTGTGTTATAAGTAAAACATAATAATAATAATAATAATAATAATAATAATAATAATAATAATAATAATAATAATGTAATAATCATTTAGTGCATAATCTATTGACAAAATGTACATAATGCTCAACCTGTATCTATTAAATTATTTTTCAAATAGCATTTTATTATTAAAACTACATATTAGCAGGGTCCACAAAATTGTACAATTTGTAGAATTAAAAGTGTCTATTTACTATGCCTTGGATGGAGATAAAGTCCCAACCAACCAGCTCCTAACTGTCATTTTTCAAACCCAGCCTGTGATGTGACAGTTAGGAGCTGATTGGTCCACTTTATCTCCATCTAAGGCTTAATAAATAGACCCCTAAAGCTTGTGTGTTAATATTGTAACCTAGAAGACACAGCAGAACAACAATATGATAACTTCAGTGACCTACAGATGCAGATATTAATAGACAATATGTCATTTCATACTGTATGTCTAGGTGTTCGTGACCTTTGTAACTGTAAAATGTTCAATTTTATACCGAAATCATCGAGAAAAACAATAGTAACTATAGATAAGGGACTAGCTATACACGAACAAATAGATTATATCTGTAACTCTGTTGCAGTGCCTGTTATGCAGTACATAGATGGCCATGAGCTATGTAATAATGGAATGCGGTCTTTAGGTCGACACAGCTTAGGTCAACAGTCATTAGGTCGAACACTGAAGGTCGACATGGTCGACAGGTCAAAAGGTCGACGTCGGGTTTTCAATTTTTTTTCCATTTTTTGGGACTTTTTCATACTTGACGATCCACGTGGACTACAATTGGGAATGGTAACCTGTGCTGAGCGCAGCGGTAGTGGAGTGAGGCCCCTTGCCTGAAGCATGATGAGCGAAGCATGACGAACGGTGCACTAATTGGGGTTCCCTGTCACTTTACGAAGAAAACGACAACAAAAAAAGTCCATAAAACCCATGTTGACATTTTAACCTGTCGACCTAGTACACGTCGACCTAATGACCATGTCAACATATTGCCCCTGTCGACCTAATGCATGTCAACCTTCCATGGTCGACTCAATGACTGTCAACCTAGGTTAAGTCGACCCAATAACCCATACCCGTAATTGGTACCCGTTAATAACCCGAAAAATAAAAAAAAGCAATGCATTATAACCCATACCCGTAATAATGCATTGCTTTTTTTTTAATTTTTCTTATCATGACTGTAGAGTGACCTTCAGACACCAATCATCTACCCTAGGAAATCTTTTGCTGTCAAAATGGTCCCAGTATTTATGGACAATTTGTAGCACTTTGTTATAAGCAGTTGAGTGAACGTTAGGACTATAGGTAGTCGCACGTTCGTCGGTGGCTGTTATTCCTATAAAATATAGATGTGACTGTTTGTTTCCATTACACTGCGAGATTAAGTTAAGATCAAGGGGCACGAAACAAAACTGTTGTGTCGCCAAAACGTTTCCCACAGGTTGTCACAAATGAATCAGTAACTATTTGTTGCAGTTTTCTGATTTTACCAAACATAGCGTAGTTCAATAATATTATTATGCCGTCTATTTACTGTAATCTCCTGACGGCCACAGTGAACTGAAAACAATAACTGTAAACAAGTACTTTAAATTGATCTACCCTAAGCAGTGGCTGCCTAGCATTTACCACAAGCATGTGTTAGAGTGGTGTCGCTTGTTTCAACGCCGGCGCTTATTCAGCTGCAACTTTTATAGCTTTTTATTGCAGCTGCAAAAGAGCAGAGATTTTAAACCTCACATTTTATTATTATGAGAAAAAATGAATCATTCCAGAGCACACTGTGTTCTCATGTATGGCTCATATTTTTGTGAAGATGAGTGGGTGGCACCAGGATAGGATCAGCTCATAAATACCACAGCAACCTATTCCCACCAGGTGTCATTCCAACATTATCATGGATCTTAATTCTAGAACATTAGCATTCCATGTAAAAATGTACAGTGACAAACGAAGGAACCGTAGGAACCATTATTATTATACCCAGGCTGTAGAGATGAACAAATTGTCAAAATCATTCCATTTATTTTGGACAATAAAAGGGGAGGGGGATCAGCTTTTCCTTTCAATTTTTAAATTGTATAATAAGGGTGATATGGTATCATGTTCAGGGGCACCACAACAGTTTTAGGTGTGGGGGGGGGGGGGGGGGGGGGGCAAGATATAATGCTGAATGTCGCACCGTCAGGGTTAGCTGGACTTACCCACCACACCACCTGGCTGATAGATATCTATATGGATCTCTATCTATCTATCTATCTATCTATCTATCTATCTATCTATCTATGGGTGGTGCTGCGAGAACAGGAGAGAAATTACGAAGGGGGAGCTGAGGGGGAAGAGGTGAGGAACACATGAAATGGGAGGTGAGAAGGGCGCATGGCTGGGCCCAGAGAAGTGGCCAATCCACAATAACTAGCCACACATTGAGGGTAATTGAGACCTGATTGTAGCAGCAAATTTGTTAGTAATTGGGCAAAACCATGGGGGTCATTCCGAGTTGATCGTTCGCTGCCGATTTTCGCAGCGCAGCGATCAGGTGAAAAAATGGAATTTATGCGCATGTGTATGCCCCGCAATGCGCATGTGCGATGTACTGGTACATAGCCCTTTGTGGTTGTGGTCAAGTTCTAGCAAAGTTATTCTTCGCACTGGCGGCCGCTAGAAGATTGACAGGAAGAGGGTGTTACTGGGTGTCAACTGACCGTATTCAGGGAGTGTTTGCAAAAACGCAGGCGTGTCTGAAAAAACGCAGGCGTGGCTGGGCGTTCGCTGGGCAGGTGTATGACGTCAAATCTGGACACGAATAGGCTGAAGTGATCGCAAGCGCTGAGTAGGTTCAGAGCTACTCTGAAACTGCACATACAGATTACTCCACTTTTTTCTGTGCGCCAGTTTTCAGAGCTACTATCAAATGACTTTAGAAATAGCAATAGTCAGGTTCCTGAAAGCCCCGGAAGCCACTATCATGACAGTCGTAACTGCTCATACTGTACCTAATATACGTCTGCACTATACAGCCACGAGTCACAAGTCACAGTAAAGAAAGAGAACATTGTTTAAAGTTGTTAATTTACTATTGTTTCTTAAAATCATTTATAGTAATAAAAACTGTTTAAATGATATTTGACATTCTGTGTGTGGTTTGGCCCAGGCAGGAACTTCCAAATGCTCCTGATCATGCTGAACCTGATGATATTATTATTATTAGTAGTAGTAGTAATAGTAGGAGGAGAAGGAGAATAAAGATGAGTAGTATTAGGAGTAGTTGTAATACTAGTGGTAGCAGTAGTAGGAGTAGTAGTAGTAGTAGTAGTAGGAGGAGGAGGATAAGTAGTAGTAGGAGTAGGAGTAGCAGTAGTAGTAGTAGTAGTAGTAGTAGTAGTAGTAGTAGTAGTAGTAGTAGGAGGAGTATACTTATAATGTAATGCTGTACATAGAGGTGATCATTATACAAATAGCAGACAGTGACATGAAGCAAGATACAATAAGGTATAGTTGTCACTGGCCGAATGATCTTATAACCTAAGAGCTGTGAAGAATAATTGATACATTAGGTAGTGGTATAACGATTGTAGTTGTGGTGCAGAAGCATTATCTGCTATCAATGTTAAATGAATCCTTATTGACTGGCATTTGTGTGGTGTGGTATGACTGGACTGAGGAGCAACAGTGGACATTGCAGACATAAAAGATGTCATAGTACAAATCTTCTGATAGTCAGCTGTTAGGAACCATGACTGTGCTTAACCATATATCTTAAATGAAACCTGCTCCACATCTGAGGGGAGATTTACCAAAGCTTGGAGAGAGATAAAGTGGAAAGAGATATAGGGGTTTATTTACTAAGCCTTAGATGGAGATAAGTGGACGGAGCTAAAGTACCAGCCAATCAGCTCCTACCTGCCATGTCACATGCTTGGTTTGAAAAATTACAGTTAGTGACTGATTGGCTGGTACTTTATCTCCATCCAAGGCTTAGTAAATAGACCCCCTAAGTACCAACCATCCTGCTCCTGTCGTTTTTCAAACACAGTCTGTACGTTATCTCTCTCCACTTTATCCCTCTCCACGCTTTTATAGCTCCCCCCTCCCCCCGGTTTTATAGAAGGCTTTCAACATTGTGTTGAAGGGGCACTCTTGTGGTTTTCTGCCATCTCATAGTGGCTGTGCAACATGTATATCCATTCAGCATCATGCTCATTGCTGGACACAAAGCTGAGAAACTTGTTCACTGTGTCTGCAGAAGAGATGGCGAAAGTTACTCCCATCAGTCTCTCCCATAGCACCGCACATTGGGGGTAATTCTGAGCTGATCGCAGCAGTAAGTTTGTTAGCAATTGGGCAGGGGGGGCAGATATAACATGTGCAGAGAGAGTTAGATTTGGGTGGGTTATTTTGTTTCTGTGCAGGGTAAATACTGGCTGCTTTATTTTTACACTGCAATTTAGATTTCAGTTTGAATACACCCCACCCAAATCTAACTCTCTCTGCACATGTTATATCTGTCCCCCATGCAGTGCACATGGTTTTGCCCAACTGCTAACAAATTTGCTGCTGCGATCAACTCAGAATTAGGCCCATTGCACAGACACTAGAGGTCTCCCACAATGACGTCAGGCGCACCGCACGGCACCGGCAGTAGCGGGCGGCTCTTGCCACGGCTCTCGGGACAGCGGCGCCCCGGGCAAAAATCCCGCTTGCCCGTGGCAAGAGCCGCTACTGATTTTACTGCAGAGAAGTTAGCTGCATCCACCACACAATGGGACAGATGTATTAACCTGCAGAAGGCATAAGGAAGTGATAAACCAGTGATAAACACACCAGCCATTCAGCTCCTAACTGTCAATTCGTATATTTGAGCTGATTGGCTGGTGCGTTTATCACTGCTTTATCACTTCCTTATGCCTTCTCCAGGTTAATACATCTGTCCCACTGTATGTTCCAGGTGCAGTCACTACTGCAGTAAGTTTGCAGCAAGATACATTTACCAATTACCATAGAGTCGGGAGTTATTGGTGCATCCACCATGTGGTTTCTGCCACTGACTAGACTGCAACTAAATTGCTACAGTATTTTATGTTTCATGGTCACCTAGAGTGTTTTACCCCTTGGAACAAATGCTGTAAACTTACAAAAATACAATCACTGCCAATACTACACATATCCATGCTTGGTGGGATACTGCCAATTTGAGTAATAAAAAAAATGTATTTTGTGTGGGAGCTACAGACGGGGCACGAGGACACACAGACAGGGCTGGGACAAAGACTCACTGACAGGATAGACGGAAACACAAGTAGGACTGAGGGAAAGACACGCTGACAGTGCTAGAGGTCAGAAAAGCAGACACAAGTAGCACTGAGGGGCAGTCAGACTACCAGTGCTAGAAGACAAGCTTACAGGTCATACACCCTGGTAGATCAGAAAAGCTGACACTTCTCACACTCTTAACTCTATAGATTAGACATCTATAGACTGCCCTCTCCCAGAGCTAAGTCCTATGCACCTCATGGCTACCCAGATGAAACATTTAGCACACAATTGGTCTATATAGCCTCCGCAGTGTCCAAAGGGGGTCATTCGGACATGATCGCTAGCTGCAGTTTATTGCCAGCCGTTGTTGCCTAGCGATCGCCTCTGAGGCAGAGGCAGTCACTGGGCGGGAGGGGGATGGACGGTGGCATTAAGCTGCCGTTTAGAGGGCGCGGTCCGGCCAACGCAGGCGTGGCCGAACCATTGGGGGGTGCCTGCCACGGCAGCTGCGTGACATCACATGCAGCTGCTGCGACCCGGCGCAGTGAAGAGATTCTCCCGGCCAGCCGCAGGAGCTCGCTGGCTGGGAGCAGAGCCGTAACTAGACTTTTTGGTGCCCTGTGCCAGAGAGAGAATTGGCGCCCCCCCCCCCCCCCCAATTTTTCCAGTAGGGACATAAGGCGCATACCTCGTGCAGTAGGGGCATGACAAGATTGATACCATAGGAAGCCCATGCTATATTGACCACTGCAAGAAAATGGATTTGGACACAAATCCTCTTTATATCACATTCATGTACTTAACTTGAGAGCTCGTTGTTATTCAGTTACAATACCCTTTATTAAATAACACATTTCATTATACTGCCATACCCAGGATTCAAACCTATAACCTGTTAAACTCTAATCAAACACCCTACTCACTGAGCTATTTGATTCCTGCATAAAAACTATCAACACTATATGAAGCTACTGGTACTTTATAAAAAAATAACCAGCATTGCAATTGAGCAGATCTATGTAGTATGCAGCCACACATTTAATCTCTTGCAGCCACACACTACATAGGTCTGCTCAGCCGCAATGCTGATCACCCCTTCACAAAGTACAAGGTAAGCTCCAAATAGTTAAAATTCTCTATCTTGGAATTATCTAGCTTTCTATATAAGGGCAGATAGCTCAATGAATAGATTGTCTGACTGCAATGCCACAGGCAATGGGTTTGAATCCCATGTGACTGAATAATAAAGACATCTCAAGTTGAGTTCATGAATGTTGTGTAGGTATTAGCAAATGAAAGGGTCAGGTAGGAGACAGGGGCGGTCAGGAGAAGCTTCAAATGAATGTAATTAAAACAGATAATCGACAAGTGCTGCCAACAGCGCCCCCTACCCTGCAGTGCTATGTGCGGTGCCCCCTTTGCACACACCTAGTTACGGCCGTGGCCGGGAGTAACTCCTGAGATGCAAAAGCATCGCTGCTGTGCAATGCTTTTGCATTTCTGCAGGGAAGGGGCCGGCGCTGACATGCGGGGCGGACTAGCCCTGTGCAGGGCATTCCCCTGTATGTCTGAGTGCCTGATCGTAGCTGTGCTAAATTTAGCACAGCTACGATCAACTTGGAATGACCTCCAAAGCTCCTGCATGTCAAATTATATACACAATGCGGGAAATTCAAATGTTTGAAAAGTCGGTTGGGTGTCTGTTTTTCCCTATCTATTAGATAGGAAAACACAGACACCCAACCGACTTTTCAAACATTTGAATATCCCCCAATATTTTTTATCACCTATGGTGTGGGGTGTGCAGGGTTTCTAGGGCCAGAGGTGCTGAAGAATGGGGAGGAGGCACAGGTACTAATTACGAGGGTCTGGGTTTTGGAGAGGCCTCAGTCAGCTGCTAAGTATTATTAGGGAGCATGGCCATGCCTCCCCGGATTTGGGCACACCTCCAGTACCTGGGCTCTTGGCACCCTTAGAAAAAGGGTTTTCTAAAATACTGCAATTTTGCTTATCCCCAAAATTGCATAACCAGCAGGTTCAATAAAAGCAGATGATATCAGGCTTCTATGAACCTAGTACACGTGAATGTTCTACACATCACTAGAATAATAACGTTTTCTGGGTTCACTCGCAGATATTTCTGGGGAAAGATGTAGGACCACTTGCGTTACCACCTTTAGTCCTGCTGAGAGTGAGACCTAGTACTGGGTATAATTAGCAAGATACACTCTCTTCTTGGTATTACAAATTGCTGTGGCAGCATTGATGGCAAGGACCAGTTCAAGTTAAAAATGTTGCAATCAAACAAACGGAACGCTTCTTATTTGCATATGTATTTATGTCTTCTGGGAATAGTACATCTTAGTCAGCAATAGCTGTATTGTCACCATCACATCAAAATGAAGTGTGCTGCCCCAAATCACAAACAAACATTAGTAAATGCGACATGTGTGGCGTTGTCACATTGGAAAATATTCTTCAATGTAATGAAAAATTGTATTTAACATGCAGTTTTGCACTAAGAAATGAGGTTGTAGCTATCATCAGGGAAGTGTCTGTGCATATAATAGAACTAGTCGGGGGATATTGGGAACATTGGGGCAGATGTATTAAGCCTGGAGACAGCATAAGGCAGTGATAAACCAGTGATAAGTGAAAGGTGATAAACGCACCAGCCAATCAGCTCCTATCTGTTAATTTACATATTGGAGCTGATTGGCTGGTGCGTTTATCACCTGGCACTTATCACTGGTTTATCACTTCCTTATGCCTTCTCCAGGTTAATACATCTGCCCCATTATTCCATGTACATAAGAACTCATTGCTTCTAGGCAGGTGTATCTAATATGTATCTAATATGGAGAATAATTATTAGGATTTATTTTAGATTGGACAGAGTTAGAGTGGCATGAGCATGTTTTCTGCAAATTGGGGAACACTAGATGTCGCTATATGCCCCAACTATATAGGCTCCAACTAATCTATGTTCTAGTGTTCACAACAGTCATAGGACACTGTTGCCTTCATCATGAGCCACTGGTACCATGCTCACAAATCATACAGTCCTTTTTGAGGCATATTCAGTTAAACATACGTAAATCCAATTTCTTAAATTTTTCATTTTCTATTTATATTTACTGCAAAAATAGTGAGCATGAACCAAAAATACATTCTTTGAATTACTGAATTGCTTTCAGCCCCCCCCTTTTTTTTTATCATGGAAACAAATAATTTCTGTTGCAGAAATTAAAATGTAACGAAACCTGAAGAAATATATTTTTATGTCTTTTTCTGACAGTTATTACTTGTGTACCTCTCACACTGTGTACAAAGCCAACAATAAGAGCGGAACATTCCCGTTATCTCGTTATCAGATAAATTCCTTTTGCTCTCTTCATCTAACATAGCTCCATCAACTTTCAGAGACATTATCATTGCAGCTCCCACATTAAGAGACAAGTTTGTAGATATGTTGTAAATCATAAAAGAAAAAGATGTTTTTCATTTTCAATTACACCGACATATCTAAGAGGGCTTACACTGCTCTGGAAGCAATTTTAAAGAGTAGAATGTATAATAAGGCACAGTAGATAAGTGATGTGGGCACCTCACCCTTGCTTGGGACATGCCACCATGTCTCTGCTCATTTAATGATCATAATAAAAGCATTATTACATTCCAGTTCTAACATATACAGCAGGCTATTCCAACCTCAGTCCTCAAGGCACACTATGGGCGGTATTCAATTTTTTTCACCCCCTTCCACACTTGTTCTGTTTCTGCTGACGGGTGTGGTATCATCATTTCAGCGTGAGGCGCCCTAACCCTTTATGCAACTAAACCTGATTACTCTGGGCGCGATATGCGCAATAACTGGGATCACTTTAGAATGGAGATTGGGCGTGATATATCATTTGAATACTGCCCTAACAGTCCAGGTTTCAGTGATATCCATGCTTGAGCACAGGTGACTTACTTAGTACCTCAGCTATTTTGATTTAACCATCTGTGCTGAAGCCTGGATATCACTAAAACCTGCTCTGCTAGTCTGTCCTAGGTCTGAGGTTGGTAATTATTAGTATTATTAATAATATTATTACGAGTGTTTTGCAGCACCACACAAGGACAGTACAGCAGTGAAGTGCGGTGAGGGCACCGACTAGTGAGGCATGGGCCCCTCCCCCCCCCCAACAAATACAATCTGTGTGAGGAGGGCAGGGCTGTGTGTGGGGATATGAGTGGGGTGGAGGGAGAGCTGTGGTGGGGGGCTGTGTGAGGTGGAGAGAGCTGTGTGTGGAGTGCAGATAACAAAGAGCACCACAATTCTAAAAACATAACACGGCTAAGATGTAAGTAGCAAGGGAGTAATCATTGTACTAGTTGGGGCTGGCGGCTTTTACCAGCAGGAGAAAAAGCGGGTAAAGATGGTCGCTGAGTAGGCGAAAGCTGTGAGTGAAATGTGTCAAGAAGGGGGCTTTGACAATAAGAGGAAAGAGGGCCCTGCTCTGAAGAGCTAACAATCTAGTGAGAAGGGGCGACAGATAGATGACATGAGGTGCAAGCAAGCGGGAGGTAGCCTGATGGCAGTATGTAAGCAAAGCAGAGATGTTCAAGGCATGAGGCAAGGGGATGGAGGAACAGCCTCAGGACTAGGTTATGCATTGAAAAGGTACACTTTGATGAAGGGAAGGAGTATGAAGGGAGAGAAGGTTGGAGATGTAGGGAGCATTGGAATTAGAGATGGCCTTGTATGTGAGGGTGAGGAGTTTGAAGAGGATTCTGTAGGGGAATGGGAGCCAGTGCAGATTTTGTCGAAGGGGAGTGGCAGATGTGGAGCGGCGGGAGAGGAAGATAAGCCTAGCTGTGGAGTTGAGGAAGAATTGGAGGGGAGCAAGATGGGAGTAAGTGAAGCCAGTGTGGAGAACATTGCAGTAGTCGAGTCGTAAGATGACCAGTGAGTGGCTGGTTAGTTTAGTTGCACTCTGGGAGAAAATGGCCTAATGCGAGCAATGTTGCATAGCTGGAACCGACAGGATTGTGCCAGAGCTTGGATGTGGTGTGCAAAGGAGAGGAAGGAGTCAAGGGGAGGAGTCAAGAGTGACGCCCAAGCAGCGGAGTTTGGGAACGTTGAAGATAATGGTGTTGTCAACAGTAGGGAGTGTTGCTCTGGTATACATGCCTGATATACAGTATATAATGCACAGATTCTCAGTACGGTATAAAAGACATATGTGGTACACTATAAGTGGAAAACACAACATGGTTGGCATTTCCCTATCATAGTCACGTGACATTTTAAATTCTTATTACTTTGACTTCCATTCCGAACTTTACAGTCACAGCAGGTTGCTAATATGTGACCACGGAGCACTCAGTCCTGAGAGCCGTCTCTACCCACCCACGTAACAAATAAAGGCATCTACTTATCATAAACTTCAAGTAAAACATGTGCTACAAACAAGACAACCAGCACCATCAAAGGCAGAGCAGACAGCACTGGAAGCTATGCATCATATAAACATTACAGTACTTATGTAACAAAACAAAACAAAACACCAGTAGGCAAACAGTCTTCAATAAATGTGATGTTGTGAGAATGTCCCTGTACAGCATTTAAATGAAAGAGGCTTACATCTCAACGTTTATACATTCCAAATCACCCAAAAAAGTTCTCTGTGTACTATGGAGGGTTCCTGTATATAGAAGCTCTCAGAACATTTTTGAGGTAAAATGCCATACTGTGTTATATACTGTATATGTATGCATGTATGTGTTTCATTTGTACAGCATCTTATGTAAGCAGGATGCTATGTGCCTCAGTTTGTCTTAGGCCCCTCCCATGTCCCGTTCTGGCCAAAGATTAAGATGCAATAAGCACACACCTTTATTGGTCTCCTGGCTTATGTATGTACCATTCAAGTAACTTTAATCATTTAAAACACTTTCCATCTTTTTGCCATTATGATTTTATTTAGGAAGATTTGGAGAATATGGATGTCATTTAAAGTTTGCAGTGTTAGTGTCCCTCCTTTCCTTTGCATCACTATGAAAAGAAAGCACTGTAGATTATTAACAAGAATATAATTATTCTCTGTGATCCGTACTGCACAATAATCTTCATGCTTAATCTGATTTTCATTTTTAAGAAGGTACATTGCAGAACCAGGGTACGAGCCCTTTGAAAATGCTTGAAGTTTCTCATTTGGCAATGTGGTCCATAACTGTGCATCTATCCAGAAGCTGGATAATGTGATTATTTTAAAAAGCAGCTTAAGTACAATTTATTTCTAAAATAACAAATATATTGTGCGCCCCAAGGGCAGCAGTCAACTCTTTTTAGTGTGTGTATTGTCATTGACTTTCCTTTGTAATGCATTTGCTTCAATTAAAAGCAGTGTGTACATAGTTTGTGCTGTATAAATAAACATAGATGCGAGGACAATAACTAGTTAATAGTTTGGCAGAAAAGTATTTAGAGGAAAAGAAAAAAAAAATCTAAATTTAAAGGTTGTGCACTGTTTGAGAAATGCTGTTATTTTTTGCACAAATACTCTATGCAGGAAACTAAACATTATGAAGGGTAAAGATGATTTTTGATGCTTATCTCTCTTTATATGGCAATTAAACTTAGAACAAAATACCAAGCCAATAAACAGAAGTAAATGTACTGTAGTAAGTAGTAAATGTTTTACATTTTATAGAGTATTTTGTGGCATTATTGAAATCTGGGATCAGGTGTCACCTATAAGGGGCATACCTGTACAAAAATAAATAAATTTATAAAATCGTAGCGTTTGCAGGTGTGCATATGATGTATCAAATCCAGAACAGACTTTCTGTTAAAATAAAAACCCTTTGTCCCATATGCTTTGCAATAATCCACTTTTGTATCTTCTATAAAGTTTTACTGTGTTCAGAAGGTTTTAATGCATTTTTGTCCATTTCTTTGTACTGGAATCAGTCTGTAAAACACCATATTTTAATGTAAGGGCTTTATTTGTAGTAGATTTACTGTAATATTGTAGGTTTTTTTATTAGGTTTTTTTTTTTTGTAGAAAGAACTAGATAAAAAATTCCATTCATTTAAAAGATAAATACTCATAAATTTTAAATGGGCTTATAGGCTGCCAGCATTCTAAAAAGGGATATCACTTCATCTCCAGCCAGTCAGTGAGAGCTGGGCGGAGCAAACCCAGAAATCTAGCTACTGACAGGTGTATAAGTAGTGGTGAGGAAGGGCACAGTTAATACACCTGTTTCAAGACAGTAGCAAGCACAGGTGCATTAGGCTCTGTAGCCTACTAGCTTTACATTATGAGTGCATTTGATCCACAGACACACTCTCCAACACGCTGTGGGCCACAGTTTCCAAATATTGGACAAGAACCTCCAGAGATGAATATCTACTGTGATAGCATCTTCCACCCACAGACCATGCCTAGTCCTCAACGACCTTCAAACTTTGAAACAGGAGATTACAGCACTGCTTCTAATCCTTATATTTGGCTGAATGGACCTTCCATGACACCACCTCCATACCTGCCAGGGTCCAACACCAGCCACTTCATGCCTCAGTCATATGGGATGCAGAGACAGCTCTTGCCCAACATGCATGGCTTGGGAGGATCTGAGTTAGGTTGGCTTCCAATCCCTTCCCAAGAAGAACTGATGAAGCTGGTGAGACCTCCTTACTCCTATTCTGCACTAATAGCCATGGCAATACATGGTGCTCATGACAAGAGGCTAACACTTAGCCAGATCTACCAATATGTGGCTGAGAACTTTCCTTTCTATAACAAGAGCAAGGCTGGGTGGCAAAACTCAATCCGACATAATTTGTCTCTCAACGATTGCTTCAAAAAAGTGCCCAGGGATGAAGATGATCCAGGTAAATGTCTTACTTTTTTTTATTTTTATTTTTACACATAATGTAGTAAAAGAAGTTAGTGAAAAGTTGTTTTCTTTCTTAGTTAATATGAAATGTCTCAGGTAATATGACAGGAAGTTACTGGCTGCTCAAATGTCATTTAGCGAAATGTAGACTTAAACTGACTTACAGTATGTGGTTCAAAAACTCACAGGAATTTAAACAGGAATAGAAAGTATGAGGAACCATCCATAATGTACTGATTGATGTACAGGTATAGTGTGCTTTGGAACTGACAAATGAAATGTCTTGAGCATACTTTAGTTTGGTACTCTGAATTTTTGCAGTCTTCTCATCTTTCTCTCATACTTTTGTTGATATGTGTTAAGCTGTATTTCATGTGACCTATGCTATATCATGTAAAGGGGGAGATGTATCAAGCCTTGGAGAGAGGTAGAGAAGTTGCCCAAACTAGCCAATCCGCTTCTGTCATTTATCTGGCACAGTCTTTGAACTGATTGAAGTTTATTGGTTGATTAGGGCGTCTTCTCCACTTTATCTCTCTCCAACTCGTGACACAACTCCCTTAAAATTAGTAAAATGGCAAATGAACCTCAGCAAAGTGTTTTTGACTGAAAATTATGCTAGCGAATTAGACCTCTGTAGCCGCACATGACTTCGATGATCTTGTGCCTGCAGTAAATGTGAATACTAATAGGATATTTTGTTCCATTAGGTAAAGGAAATTACTGGACATTGGATCCGAACTGTGAGAAGATGTTTGACAATGGAAACTTCCGCAGGAAGAGAAAGAGAAAGTCTGACAACAACGGACAGCTAGCTTCTGAGAAATCAGAGGGGAGCCCTCTGACCGGCAGTCCAAAGAATGGAGACCACCAAGACTTGTTGGAGAGCTCCTCACCAGGAACTGATGACTCATCTGAAAAGAGATTATCTCCACCCGCTATAGCACCATGCCTTAACAACTTTCTGTCTAACATGAGCAGTTATGTAAGCAGTGCCAACTCTGTAAGTAGGTCGGTTCCACTGGGACTCAATAACGAAACATCTGATAAAATGGGACAGAACATGACTAGCTTCAACTCATACTCCCCACTTTCAAACATATCAAGCCATGGAGGGACAGAATGGTCTACTACGATGCCGGCGAATCCTTTTGGCTACAGTAGCTCTGTTTTAAATCAGTTCAATTCCCATTTCTACAACAGTATCAGTGCAAATAGCACCCTTTACTCCAGAGAAGGGACAGAAGTATAAGTTACCATTAGCATTGTACTGCAGAATAGGACAGCAGTGTATCTATCTGTATGATAAAAACATACATGAACTACAAAAAACCCCACTGTATTGTGTAAAACATGTAAATATCCTGTTTTTTTAATTCTCTTTTTTTCATATCAGGCAGGTTAATGTTTAAGTTACTATACACTTACTAAACGATAACTGAAGAATGGAAAGTGACACTATATAATAACAGAAGTGCTGACTTGCTTGCTTGCTTAAAACAATACACTAAACGTTTTAGAACTTGGTGAAAAATAATGTAAAAATGTTATCAACAGCATACTGTACTTATTTGTATCCAACTTTTTTGGAAAACTGCCCTGTATTTACACACTGCCTTTTGATTGCTTAACATTTGCATCATGCAGAGCTATTAGAAATATTGTAGTTTCAAAAGATGCACACTTACAAAGACGTTACAAAGACTGCCTGGGGGGCGGTGCATTCACTGTATAGATAATTGCCATGAGCATACTGCATGGGCGGCGATGCATGCAATCTACTGCATGGGCGGCGATGCATTCACTGTATAGAGATTTACCATGAGCATACTGGATGCTTTTTCTACAACTGTATTTATAAATGTTTACTAGGGGGTAATATACTGCTGGGTATGGGGCAAATGTACTGGTTGCAGTTTGGGACTATCATGACTTTTGAAAATGTTAAATATTTGTATGTACTTCTGCTAACTTCACTGTACAAGTAGGTTATTTTATAATAAAATAATACAAAATCTATATATGTGCATTTTCTTGTGGTTTCCTTGCAAGGTTTTACAATGTACGTAATGCAAATGCAGTGAATGAGTAAATGTGACTACAATGTGGAACTTAGGGCCTAATTCTGAGTTGATCGCAGCAGCAATTTTGTTAGCAGTTGGGCAAAACCATGTGCACTGCATGGGGGACAGATGTAACATGTGCAGAGAGAGTTAGATTTGGGTGGGGTGTATTCAAACTGAAATCTAAATCGCAGTGTAAAAATAAAGCAGCCAGTATTTACCCTGCACAGAAACAAAATAACCCACCCAAATCTAACTCTCTCTGCATATGTTATATCTGCCCCCCCCCCCCCCCCCCCCTGCAGTGCACATGGTTTTGCCCAATTGCTAACAAACTTGCTGCTGCGATCAACTCAGAATTACCCCCTTAGTACAGTAGTATGCAGAACTCAGGTCACACCGAATACACTGTACAGATTGTAATTTGCTGGAATATGGGCCAGTAAAAGTCAGATTTAACTAGGTACAACAAGGCTGTTACTGTGTATTACTTGTTATATTATTAGTATTGCCTCTGAGGTGTAAGGGTCAAGAGTACTCAGCAGCGCCAGACTGTGAGGAAAACAGGGAATACACAAAACAGGGACAAACAAGGTAGACAAAATAAATGGTAACATTAAAAATAAAGAAGACTCAGATAAGAAACAGCTTACAATCCAATGATAGTTATAGGACCGTATGTGTGTTTAAACAGTATTAAGTAGTACACAAGCTCTGCATATTATTTTCCTTTATTATATAGGTATATTTTTTAGAGCCATTGGCTATGACTATAATATTGGGTGTCATCTGGTACAGAAGGCTTCCATCTTGCTATAATAAACAATGACTTGGTCACAGCTAATCCTACCACTCTCCATCACATACAGTGTGGTTATTATATAACATGTTTAGAGCACCCTCTCAGGCTGTTTGGATTGTTCATAGTGAGAAACATGATGAGTTGTCAGCTGTAAAGGAAAAAACTTTCACTGTCTGCGAGGCACACTCCGTATTTCTAGGTAATCCTGCTTTCTTTCATAATGCGCGAAATGCCTACCCCATGATCTACAGATTGTAGGGGGAGATGTATCAAAGCTTGTCGAGAGATAATGTGGAGAGAGATAAAGTACTAATCAATGAGCTCCTACAGTAACTGTCATTTTACCGGCTGTGTTTGAATAATGACAGCTAGGAGATGATTGGTTGGTCTTTGTACTTTATTGCCAAGCATTGATAAATCTCCCCCTGTGAATCAAAGGAGCCCTCTGTGTAAGTGTCCTGGTAGTCAGTACAGGGGACCCGGACAGTACATAAAGTGTGTATTGCTCGTGGATTCTGAACCTTAACGCAAACTCAGTGAAGTACACTGTAAAACACCCAAGGGTAAACCCTACGAAGAATACATAAAAATTATACATGAAGAGCATGTCTGAGATTCCAAAGATATGACTCTTAAATGATTTCACATTATGCCTGGCTGCAGATGCATAACTTTGTTAGGCCATTGCGTATAATATCAGATTGTACTGTGCCTAGTGGTTTCTCAAAGATATGTAATAACTGTGATTTATACATTAACCAAGATGAATAACATACAGCATTAAGAATGACTAGTGAATAGCATAACAACATTGCAAAGGGCCAGAGAGGACAAGTAAGGCTGGCACAGGGACTTATTTGTGGTATATGGAAAGACAGCTTTCTTGTATCACTCATGCTACAGGATGCTCAGGGCTCACTGAAGCTTTAGTGACTGATTCAGTGTATAAGCAAGTCGGCTACAAATGCACACACTGAAATGCAGATCTTTTCCTGTATTTGCAATTGGCCATATCTATTGGCTTGTGATTTGCTGACATCACTCTCTGCACGCATTTGTAACAGCACTATACCAGGTGCAAGAGATATAGGGGTGCATTCAATTGCTGTCGGATTTCCCGACTTGTCGGAAAAACAGCAGTTTTCGACTTCTTAAGGTTGAATCTGAATTCGACCTATTCAAGTCAAGTGCCCTTTTTACGACAAGCCAATAATTCTGACTTGTCAGAAAACACGTGGATTGGTGGATTAGCCACGGATCTACATATTGTGTCAGATTTGCAGGTATTTTCGACAGGTTTTTGGCTCGTTTTTGACAATGCCGGTTCGACTTTAAAAAAAGTCGGCTCGGCATTGTCGAAAATGGGCTAAACCTGTCGAAAACTAGAGAGGTGCACCGGAAATTTTTCGGGTTTTGTGTTTTGGTTTTGGATTCGGTTCCGTGGCCGTGTTTTGGATTCTGACGCATTTTGGCAAAACCTCCCTGAAATTTTTTTGTCGGATTCGGGTGGTTTTTTAAAAAACAAACAAACCCTCAAAAACAGCTTAAATCATAGAATTTGGGGATAATTTTGATCCCATATTATTATTAACCTCAATAACCATAATTTCCACTCATTTCCAGTCTATTCTGAACACCTCACACCTCACAATATTATTTTTAGTCCTAAAATTTGCACCAAGGTCGCTGGATGACTAAGCTAAGCGACCCAAGTGGGTGACACAAACACCTGGCCCATCTAGGAGTGGCACTGCAGTGTCAGAGAGGATGGCACTTAAAAAAATTAGCCCCAAACATCACATGATGCAAAGATAAATATAAAAAAAGAGGTGTAAGATGAAATTGAACTTGGGCCCTCCCACCCACCCTTATGTTGTTTAAACAGGACATGCACACTTTGTGGCTGAAATGACTGGTTGGTTTGGGCCCCCACCAAAAAAGAAGCAATCAATCTCTCCTTGCACAAACTGGCGCTATAGAGGCAAGATGTCCACCTCCTCCTCATTGTCCGATTCATCACCCCTTTCACTGTGTACATCCCCCTCCTCACAGATTATTAATTCATCCCCACTGGAATCCACCATCTCAGGTCCCTGTGTACTTTCTGGAGGCAATTGCTGGTCAATGTCTCCATGGAGGAATTGATTATAATTAATTTTGATGAACATCATCTTCTCCACATTTTCTGGAAGTAACCTCGTACGCTGATCGCTGACAAGGTGACCGGCTGCACTAAACACTCTTTCGGAGTACACACTGGAGTGGGGGCAACTTAGGTAAAATAAAGCCTCCGGTTCCTGCCAGTATACGTACGTGCCTACTTGGATGCTGTCACTCATATAATCCTCCACCATTCTTTCAATGGTGACAGAATCATATGCAGTGACAGTAGATGACATGTCAGTAATCGTTGGCAGGTCCTTCAGTCCGGACCAGATGTCAGCACTCGCTCCAGACTGCCCTGCATCACTGCCAGTGGGTGGGCTCGGAATTCTTAGCCTTTTTCCTTGCAGCCCCAGTTGCGGGAGAATGTGAAGGAGGAGCTGTTGACGGGTCATGTTCCGCTTGACTTGACAAGTGTCTCACCAGCAGGTCTTTGAACATGTGCAGACTTGTGTCTGCCGGAAAGAGAGATACAACGTAGGCTTTAAACCTAGGATCGAGCACGGTGGCCAAAATGTAGTGCTCTGATTTCAACAGATTGACCACCCGTGAATCCTGGTTAAGCGAATTAAGGGCTCCATCCACAAGTCCCACATGCCTAGCGGAATCGCTCCATTTTAGCTCCTCCTTCAATCTCTCCAGCTGCTTCTGCAAAAGCCTGATGAGGGGAATGACCTGATTCAGGCTGGCAGTGTCTGAACTGACTTCACGTGTGGCAAGTTCAAAGGGTTGGAGAACCTTGCACAACGTTGAAATCATTCTCTACTGCACTTGACTCAGGTGCATTCCCCCTCCTTTGCCTATTTCGTAGGCAGATGTATAGGCTTGAATGGCCTTTTGCTGCTCCTTCATCCTCTGAAGCATATAGAGGGTTGAATTCCACCTCGTTACCACCTCTTGCTTCAGATGATGGCGGGGCAGGTTCAGGAGTGTTTGCTGGTGCTCCAGTCTTTGGCACGCGGTGGCTGAATGCCAAAAGTGGCCCGCAATTCTTCGGGCCACTGACAGCATCTCTTGCACACCCCTGTCGTTTTTTAAATAATTCTGCACCACCAAATTCAATGTATGTGCAAAACATGAGACGTGCTGGAATTTGCCCACATGTAATGCACGCACAATATTGGTGGCGTTGTCCGATGTCACAAATCCCCAGGAGAGTCCAATTGGGGTAAGCCATTCTGTGATGATGTTCCTCAGTTTCCGTAAGAGGTTGTCAGCTGTGTGCCTCTTATGGAAAGCGGTGATACAAAGCGTAGCCTGCCTAGGAATGAGTTGGCGTTTGCGAGATGCTGCTACTGGTGCCGCCGCTGCTGTTCTTGCTGCAGGAGGCAATACATCTACCCAGTGGGCTGTCACAGTTATATAGTCCTGAGTCTGCCCTGCTCCACTTGTCCACATGTCTGTGGTTAAGTGGACATTGGGTACAACTGCATTTTTTAGGACACTGGTGAGTCTTTTTCTGACGTCCGTGTACATTCTCGGTATCGCCTGCCTAGAGAAGTGGAACCTAGATGGTATTTGGTACCGGGGACACAGTACCTCAAGAAATTCTCTAATTCCCTGTGAATTAGTGGTGGATACCGGACACACGTTTACCACCAACACAGCTGCCAAGGCCTGAGTTATCCGCTTTGCAGCAGGATGACTGCTGTGATATTTCATCTTCCTCGCAAAAGACTGTTGGATAGTCAATTGCTTACTGGAAGTAGTACAAGTGGTCTTCCGACTTCCCCTCTGGGATGACAATCGACTCCCAGCAGCAACAACAGCAGCGCCAGCAGCAGTAGGCGTTACACTCAAGGATCCATCGGAGGAATCCCAGTTTGGAAAGGACTCATCAGACTTGCCAGTGACATGGCGTGCAGGACTATTGGCGTTCCTGTCTAAGGAGGAAATTGACACTGAGGGAGTTGGTGGTGTGGATTGCAGGAGCTTGGGTACAAGAGGAAGCTTCCGCTGTCACCCAAAGTTTTTGAACTTGTCAATTACTTCTGATGAATGCGCTTCAGGTGACGTATAAGGGAGGATGTTCCTAGGTGATTAACGTCTTTACACCTACTTATTACAGCTTGACAAAGGCAACACACGGCTTGACACCTGTTGTCCGCATTTATGTTAAAATAATTCCACACCGAAGAGGTGATTTTTTTTTTGTAATTTGACCAGGCATGTCAATGGCCATATTCATCCCACGGACAACAGGTGTCTCCCTGGGTGCCTGACTTAAATAAACCACCTCACCATCAGAATCCTCCTTGTCAATTTCCTCCTCAGCGCCAGCAACACCCATATGCTCATCCTGGTGTACTTCAACAGTGACATCTTCAATTTGACTATCAGGAACTGGACTGTGGGTGCTGCTTCCAGCACTTGCAGGGGGCGTGCAAATGGTGGAAGGCGCCACCTCTTCCCGTCCAGTGTTGGGAAGGTCAGGCATTGCAACCGACACAATTGTACTCTCCTTGGGGATTTGTGATTTAGAAGAGCGCACAGTTCTTTGCTGTGCTTTTGCCAGCTTATGTCTTTTAATTTTTCTAGCGGGAGGATGAGTGCTTCCATCCTCATGTGAAGCTGAACCACTAGCCATGAACATAGGCCAGGGCCTCAGCCGTTCCTTGCCACTCCGTGTCGTAAATGGCATATTGGCAAGTTTGCGCTTCTCCTCAGACGCTTTTAATTTAGATTTTTGGGCCATTTTACTGAACTTTTGTTTTTTGGATTTTACATGCTCTCTACTATGACATTGGGCATCGGCCTTGGCAGACGACGTTGATGGCATTTCATCATCTCGACCATGATTAGTGGCAGCAGCTTCAGCATGAGGTGGAAGTGGATCTTGATTTTTCCCTATTTTACCCTCCACATTTTTGTTCTCCATTTTTTAATGTGTGGAATTATATGGCAGTAATATATCAATAGCAATGGCCTACTGTACTGTACTATATGTATGCTACTGGTCACCAAAATGCTGCACTGTCCTACTATATACTGCTCACAATAATGCAGCACAGAGATAGTATACTTGACACAGAGCTGCAAGATACAGCAATGGCCTACTGTACTGTACAATATGTATACTGCTGGTCACCAAAATTCTGCACTGTCCTACTATATTCTGCTCACAATAATGCAGCACAGAGATAGTATATTTGACACAGAGCTGTAAGATACAGCAATGGCCTACTGTACTGTACTATATGTATACTGCTGGTCACCAAAATGCTGCACTGTCCTACTATATACTGCTCACAATAATGCAGCACAGAGATAGTATACTTGACACAGAGCTGCAAGATACAGCAATGGCCTACTGTACTATATATGTATACTGCTGGTCACCAAAAAGCTGCACTGTTCTACTATATACTGCTCACAATAATACAGCACAGAGATAGTATACTTGACACAGAGCTACAAGATATAGCAATGGCCTACTGTACTGTACTATATGTATACTGCTGGTCACCAAAATGCTGCACTGTCCTACTGTATACTGCTCACAATAATGCATCACAGAGATAGTATACGTAACACAGAGCTGCAAGATACAGCAATGGCCTACTGTACTGTATTATATGTATACTGCTGGTCACCAAAATGCTGTACTGTCCTACTATATACTGCTCACAATAATGCAGCACAGAGATAGTATACTTGACACAGAGCTGCAAGATACAGCAATGGTCTACTGTACTGTACTATATGTATACTGCTGGTCACCAAAATGCTGCACTGTCCTACTATATACTGCTCACAATAATGCAGCACAGAGATAGTATACTTGACACAGAGCTGCACGATACAGCAATGGCCTACTGTACTGTACGTATACTGCTGGTCACCAAAATGCTGCACTGTCCTATTATATACTGCTCACAATAATGCAGCACAGAGACACAGAGCTGCAAGATACAGCAATGGCCTACTGTACTGTACTACTATAATTATATACTGGTGGTCCCCACAATGCAGCACACTGAGCACAGATATTTGCAGCACACTGAGCACAGATATGGAGCATTTTCAGACAGAGAACGTAGATATTTTCAGTACACTGAGCACAGATATTTGCAGCACACTGAGCACAGATATTTGCAGCACACTGAGCACAGATACGGAGCTTTTCAGGGAAAGAACGCAGCCACGTCCTCTCCGTTCAATCTCCAATTCACAAGTGAAAATGACGGCGACGCGTGGCTCTTTTTATAGAATACGAATCTCACAAGAATCCGACTGCGGGATGATGACATTCGGGCGCGTTAGGGTTAACCGAGCAAGGCGGGAAGATCCAAGGCTGCCTCGGAACCGTGTAAAATAGGTGAAGTTCGGGGGGTTCGGATCTCGGAGAACAGAACCCGCTCATCTCTATCAAAAACGCCCGCAAATTGAATAGTGCAGTGTTGGATCCTCTCCGTCGGATAGGATCCGACACCAATTGAAAACACCCTATAGCTGAAATCAGATGGATCTCTGCATACATGCAAAAATACCTAACCCACAATCCTGTCTACATGTAATAGGAGTTCTTGTGCGAGTGCCAAGTTGCAGCCCAGTCAGGTTCTGAGACAGGGGTTGTCAAAGAGGACATCCGTGCTGGGCCCATGGGTCAGAGGGGTCTGGCTAGGGATCAGGAACATTAAAAAAAAAACAGAGTTGCAGCGCCTGTTAATACTTGTAGACTGATTGGCTGCCCGCCGCAAAGCTAATTAAGAGTCCAGGTGCAAAAACCTCCCCCCCACCTTACCCTATCACTTGGTCAAGTGGTGCATGTGGCCGTCCCAACATCATGACGCTGACACTGCGACCAAGGTTCTTGCACCCCGCCCTCCCTCACCATTGTGACAGTCTATGTGAACTGAGGAACACATCCGTGCCATTGCATTTCTTCTCCACTAGACTGTGTGCCTGTGTGTCATCAACTAAAAGTTCAGTGCTATACATTACTTTCACCCCATTGGTCCAACATAAACTGTTGGCCTTTATGTTACTAACCCTTGAAGGAAATTTTACCCATTGGAGGGATTTTCTCTCTGTGACCAAATACTCAAAATAAAGTTTGGTTTTAGAGCTATCATAGCTGGCAGTGATTTATTTGTTTTACCAGACTTAGGGGTATATTCAATTGAAGTCGAAAGCTGCCATCTGTCGAAAAGACGGCAGTTTTCGACTTTTTAGGTTGAATCGTGATGAAGTCGATGAATTCGACTTGTCGAAAAGCATGTGGAACGGCGGAATAGCTGCCAATCCACGTGCTTGTGTCGAAAACGGGGCCCTTTTCGACCATCTCAGTTCGACTTCAAAAAAATCGAGTGAGATGGGGAGAGCAGCGCCGGGGACGGGGAGAGCCGAGGCGGGGACAGGGTGAGCAGCGCTGGAGGATGTCACAACCGCTGCTCACAGCAGCATCCACCCGGCTCCAGCAAGCGTGACAGGGGGGACGGGGAGCGGTGGCTGTGACGGGGGATGGGGAGCGGCGGCTGTGACAGTGGGACGGCGCGGCGGCTGTGAAAGAGGGGGAGACGGAGAGCGGTGGCTGTGACAGGGAGGACGGGGAGCGGCGGCTGTGACAGGGGGGGCGGAGCGGCAGCTGTGAGAGAGGAGGGACTTGGGGGGAGACGGGGGAGAGCCGCGGACAGATGGGGAAAGCAGCATTACAGCAGTGGCTATATAGCCGTTGCTGTAGTGCTGCTCCCCCCCATCTGCCCGCGGCTCTCCCCCGTCTCTCCTCCCGCATCTCAGTTCGACTTTTTTAAAAGTCGAATTGAGATGTCCATTGAATAGCCCAGGTTGGATCCATTCCGACAAATGAATGTTGGAATGGATCCGACTTCAACTGAATATACCCCTAAGTCTATTCACTAAGACTTGGACGGAGATAAAGTGGATGGAGATAAAGTACCAGCCAATCAGCTTCTAACTGACATTTTTCAAACCCAGCCTGTGGGACTTTACTGTATCTCTGGCTTAGTATCCAAGGCTTAGTAAATAGACCCCTAACTGTACTACACCTATTATGGGAATTTGTATGTACATGTGTTTGTGCAACAGTAATGTGCACTGGGCGCTTCCGATTATCTTGCCAGCTCAGTGGTCGGGGTGGGGGCGGAGGGGGGTGGTTTTTTTTGGGATATCAGTGTACCGGGTCCCAAGATTTCTTTTGCCAGCCCTGTGCCCGGTTACACTCTTTCAGCCTCAAGTGGAGATGTCTACAGCTCTAAGGGGGAGATGTATCAAGCCATAGAGGGAGATAAAGTGAAGGAGGTGTGCAAAGACATCAATCAGATTTTTACTGCTATTTATCTAGCACTGTTTTTTAAATGACAGATACTGTAGTCACTGATTGGTTGATTTGGGAGCTAACTCCACTTTATCTCTCTTAAAGGTTGATACAACTCCCCTGTAGTTGTATTTGTATATTCTGGGGTTCAGACTCATGTACAGTGCAAAAAATTTCAGATCCGAACGCAAAACAGACTTGCTTCTACCCTTGATCAGGAATTTAACCTATACATACTCGTATAAATAGGATTTTAATTACCTATCGGTAAATCCTTTTCTCGTTGTTCGTAGAGGATACTGGGGTCCACATTAGTACCATGGGGTATAGACGGGTCCACTAGGAACCATGGGCACTGTAATAAATCAATAGTGTGGGCTGGCTCCTCCCTCTATGCCCCTCCTACCAGACCCAGTCTAGAAACTGTGCCCGAGGAGACTGACATACTTTGAGAGAAGGATTAAACTGAACAGTGGTGAGATTCGAACCAGCACACACAACAAGAGGAAAGCCAAGCTAACCAGTCTTGAACAGGAACAGCCTCAGCCGAATCAACAATAATACTTAACCAAGTAACAGTGCAGAAAAACGAACCCCCGGGCGGGCGCCCAGTATCCTCTATGGACTACGAGAAAAGGATTTACCGGTAGGTAATTAAAATCCTATTTTCATTTACATCATAGAGGATACTGGGGTCCACATTAGTACCATGGGGATGTACCAAAGCTCCCAGACCGGGTGGGAGAGTGCTGAGGTTCCTGCAGTACTGAGTGACCAGACTGAATGTCCTCAGCGGCCAAAGTATCGAACTTGTAGAACTTAGCAAACGTGTTCGATCCAGACCAAGTAGCCACTCGACAGAGCTGTAAAGCCGAGACACCCCGGGCAGCCTCCCAGGAAGAACCCAAAGACCTAGTAGAGTGGGCCTGTACTTTTGGAACCGGCAATCCTGCCGAAGAATAAGCCTGCTGGATAGTAAATCTGATCCAGTGAGTGATAGACTGCTTTGAAGCAGGACACCCAATTCTCTTGGAATCATAGAGAAAGAGATCATAGAGAAAGCCCTTACCACATCCAGGGATTTAGAGGTAGCAGAGGTGTCAGCAAACACCGGAACTACAAGAGGTTGGTTGACATGAAACGCAGACACCACCTTACGAAGAAATTGCTTACCAGTTCTGAGTTCAGCTCTATCTTCATGAAAAATCAAATAGGGGCTTTTGTGAGACAACGCCCCCAGTTCGGACACACGCCTTGTGGAAGCCAAGGCCAACAGTGTAACAGTCTTCCACATAAGAAACTTAAGGTCTACCTCCTGTAAAGGTTCAAACCAGTCCAATTGCAGAAACCGCAATACCACGTTAAGATCCCAAGGTGCCGTGGGAGGCACAAAGGGCGGTTGGATGTGCAGAACACCCTTCAAGAACATATATGGTGGCAGATGCTCAATTAGCTTAGTGATATCATTCAGGTGCTTGAAAGAGAGGAGTATTTCTAAGCAAGAAAAAAAAAGGCTATTCAGGTGCTTGAAAGGGAGGGGTATTTCTAAGCAAGAAAAAATAGGCCCTTCAAGAATGTCTGAACCTCAGAAAGGGTAACCAATTGTTTCTGGAAGAAAATGGACAAGGCCGAAATGTGGACCTTCAAGGAGCCCAAACGTAGGCCCACATCCACACCTGACTGTAGAAAAAGGAGAAAACGTCCCAGTTGAAAGTCCACTGCAGGAAATTTCCTCTGTTCACACCACAAGACATACTTTTTCCAAATACGGTGGTAATGTTTAGACGTTACCCCTTTCCTGGCCTGGATCAGGGTTGGAATAACCTTGTTTGGAATGCCTTTCCAGGCTAAAATCTGATGCTCAACTTCCATGCCGTCAAACGTAGCCGCTGTAAGTTTTGATAGATGAACGGCCCCTGCTGCAGAAGATCCTCTCGCAGAGGTAGAGGCCACGGGTCCTCCAGGAGCAACCCCAGTAGATCTGCGTACCAGGCCCTTCTCGGCCAATCTGGAGCAATGAGAATTACCTGAACCTTTTCCCTTTTTATTCTTTTGAGAATTCTTGGGATCAACGGAAGAGGTGGGAACACATAAACCATCTGGTAAAGCCATGGAGTCACCAGAGCATCCACCGCCACCGCTTGTGGGTCCCTTGACCTGGAACAATTGTGCTCTAGCTCCTTGTTGAGATGAGAGGCCATCATGTCTATCTGTGGAATCCCACACCAACTTGTCAATGACTTGAACACCTGTGGGTGAAGGCCCCACTCTCCTGGGTGGAGGTCGTTGTCTGCTGAGGAAGTCCGCTTCCCAGTTTTCTACTCCCGGAATGAAGATTGCCGACAGTGCCGCCGTGTGTCCTTCTGCCCAGAGGAGAATTCTTGTTACCTCTGACATCGCAGCTCTGCTCTTCGTTCCTCCCTGTCGGTTTATGTACGTTACAGCCATCACATTGTCCGACTGAACCTGAATGGCTTGATCTTGAAGAAGATGCAATGCCTGAAGAAGGGCGTTGTATATGGCCCTTAGTTCCAGAGTGTTGATCGGAAGCAAGGCTTCCTGACTTGACCATCTTTCTTGGAACTGCTCTCCAACCTCTGAGGTTAGCAGAATCCAATTTTGAATCCCGAACCAGCGGCCTTCGTTCAGGTGAGACGTGTGAAGCCACCACAGAAGGAAGATCCTGGCTTTTGGGGACAGGCGTATCCTCTGGTGCATCTGTAGATGTGATCCAGACCACTTGTCCAAGAGATCCAGCTGAAAGGGCCTTGCATGGAACTTTCCGTACTGTAGCGCCTCGTAGGCGGCTACCATTTTCCCCAGAAGGCGGATGCAGAGATGTACCGATATCTGGGATGGCTTCAGGACATCCCACACCATTGACTGGATTACCAACGCCTTTTCCAATGGAAGGAACACCCGCTGTGCCTCCATATCCAGTATCATCCCCAGGAACGGAAGCCTCTGTGTTGGTTCCAGGTGAGATTTCAGTAGGTTCAGAATCCACCCATGCTGCTGGAGTAATTAAGTTGAGACGGCAATGTTTTCCAACAACCTTTCCCTGGAAGGTGCCTCTATCAGCAGGTTGTCCAGGTACGGAATTTTGTTCACTTCCTTTTTGTGGAGGAGAAACATCATCTCTGCCATCACCTTGGTGAACACCCGCGGAGCCATGGAAAGGCCAAATGGCAGTGCCTGGAACTGGTAGTGACAGTCCTGTAGTGCAAACCATAGATAAGCCTGATGAGGCGGCCAAATCGGAATGTGAAGCTATGCATCTTTGATGTCCAGAGACACCAGGAATTATCCCTCCTCCAGACCTGAGATCACTGCTCTCAGAGACTCCATCTTGAACTTGAACACCCTCAAATATGGGTTTAGGGATTTGACGTTGAGAATGGTCCTCACCGAACCGTCCGGTTTCGGGACCACAAACAGGTTGTATTGTTGTTGAAGTGGAATCGGGACAATGACCTGAGTCTGTACCAGTTTTTGAATTGCTGCCTGTAAGGTCAAGCTTGCTTCTGGAGAAGCTGGTAAGCCAGATTTGAAGAATCTGGTTGGTGTGAGTTCCTTAAACTCCAGTCTGTATCCCTGTGCGATAAGATCTTTGACCCAGGGATCCTGGCAAGAAGTTGCCCAAATGTGACTGAAATAACGTAACCGGGCTCCCTCCTTCCTGTCTTCCAGGCAGTGCGGTCAAACGTCATGCTGAAGGTTTTGAGGAAACAGCCCCTGAGGTCTATTCCTGAGAACCTGCAGCTGTGGGTTTTCTGGGTTTACCTCTGTTACCCCTGAAGGTTGTAGAGGAACCCCTGGATTTGCCTTTACGTTTTGCTGTCCGAAAGGACTGCAGAGTAGGAGCAGAGTAGGTTTTCCTAGCTGGTGTTTTTGCAGAAGGAAGATAAGTAGACTTACCCGCTGTAGTCTTGGCTATCCAGTTATCTAGTTAATCTCCAAAAAGAGCCTCACCCATGAACGGTAAGCTTTCCACGCCCTTCCTGGACTCCACATCCACAGTCCATTGTCGCAGCCACAAGCCCCTGCGTGCCAACACTGCCATGGCAGAGGTGCGCGCATTGAGTAAGCCAACTTCCTTTAAGGCTTCCACCATAAAGTTAGCAGAACCTCGAATATGCTACAAGAGTAAACATTTTTTGTTCCTGGTTAAGGAATCTAAACCATCAATCAGTGTACCTGACCATTTAGAAATGGCCCGAGTGATCCATGCACAAGCAATTGTGGGTCTCTGGGCCACCCCAGCTGACGTATATAAAGATTTGAGAGTGGTCTCAATCTTACGGTCAGCTGCGTCCTTTAAGGACGCTGACCCGGGAACCGGTAAGACTATCTTACGCAATAACCTGGATATAGAAGCGTCTACAATTGGCTCGTTTTCCCATTTCTTCCTATCCTCCGAAGGAAGGAAAGGAAAAAACCAACCGTTTAGGGATCTGAATTTTTTTATCAAGGTTTACTCATGCCCCCTCAAAAAGGGCATTTACTTCCTTTGAAGCGGGGAAAGTAGCCGAGGATTTATTTTTAGTATTAAAATATGATTCCTCTTTCACCTCCTCTGACTTGCAATATATAATGGCAAACTGCTCTAATCAACCTGGTAACACTCCTCAGGTGCTGCAGGAGGGGGTTACTTCTAGACAAGAAAAAAAAAAAGGATTTTCCCACGCACTCTTCGGGCTGTTAGTAACAAGAGCTGTATACTATATAATAATAGAAAATGTAGAGCTCTTCGTTACATATATTTCGCAAAAAATATGATAAGCCTCCAGGCCACTTCACGGCCGCTGTATTACTGGAGGTCCCTAATACTAAGTATAAGTCCAGGGACCCAACAAAGTCAGCTCAGGCCCAACCACCCAAGGGCAGCACACCACTGACATACTATAGTGTTAATAAGAAAGAAGCAGGAGCTATATGTTAGAAAGTGATACAAAAATTGGGGTGTTAGTAAAATACTCAAAAGAGTAAAATTAGTGGAAAAATAAAAGTGTTACACAAGTGCTAAATAAATATTATGGCGTGCTGCCCCAAGGAAGCCCGGTCACACCAAACCTGGGGGGGTACCACTCCCCAAACCCACACACAGCATAATAATAATAATAATTACATCCACTATGGGTCATATATTTGCTTAGTGTATGGCCACATGGAGGATACAGGGTTGACTCCAGGTAAACTAGCTCTCAATCTGGATATATTTTGTATGTGCCATTATCATGTGGCCATACACTAAGCAAATATACTGTATGACCCATAGTGGATGTAATTATTATTATTATGCTGTGTGTGGGTTTGGGGAGTGGTACCCCCCCAGGTTTGTTGTGACCGGGCTTCCTTGGGGCAGCACGCCATAATATTTATTTAGCACTTGTGTAACACTTTTATTTTTCCACTAATTTTACTCTTTTGAGTATTTTACTAACACCCCTATTTTTGTATCACTTTCTAACATATAGCTCCTGCTTCTTTCTTATTAACACATATTAACACTATAGTATGTCAGTGGTGTGCTGCCCTGAGGTGGTTGCAAAATATATGTAACAAAGAGCTCTACATTTTCTATTATTATATGGTATACAGTAGAGATGTGCACCGGAAATTTTTCGGGTTTTGTGTTTTGGTTTTGGGTTCGGTTCCGTGGCCGTGTTTTGGGTTCGAACGCGTTTTGGCAAAACCTCACCGAATTTTTTTTGTCGGATTCGGGTGTTTTTTTCAAAAAACCCTAAAAAACAGCTTAAATCATAGAATTTGGGGGTCATTTTGATCCCAAAGTATTATTAACCTCAATAACCATAATTTCCACTCATTTTCAGTCTATTCTGAACACCTCACACCTCACAATATTATTTTTAGTCCTAAAATTTGCACCGAGGTTGCTGGATGACTAAGCTCAGCGACCCAAGTGGCCGACACAAACACCTGGCCCATCTAGGAGTGGCACTGCAGTGTCACGCAGGATGGCCCTTCCAAAAAACACCCCCCAAACAGCACATGACGCAAAGAAAAAAAGAGGCGCAATGAGGTAGCTGTGTGAGTAAGCTAAGCGACCCTAGTGGCCGACACAAACACCTGGCCCATCTAGGAGTGGCACTGCAGTGTCAGGCCGGATGGCCCTTCCAAAAAATACTCCCCAAACAGCACATGACGCAAAGAAGAAAAAAAAGAGGCGCAGTGAGGTAGCTGTGTGACTAAGATAAGTGACCCTAGTGGCCGACACAAACACCTGGCCCATCTAGGAGTGTCACTGCAGTGTCACGCAGGATGGCCCTTCCAAAAAATACTCCCCAAACAGCACATGACGCAAAGAAGAAAAAAAAGAGGCGCAATGAGGTAGCTGTGTGACTAAGATAAGCGACCCTAGTGGCCGACACAAACACCTGGCCCATATAGGAGTGGCACTGCAGTGTCACGCAGGATGGCCCTTCCAAAAAACACTCCCCAAACAGCACATGACGCAAAGAAAAATGAAAGAAAAAAGAGGTGCAAGATGGAATTGTCCTTGGGCCCTCCCACCCACCCTTATGTTGTATAAACAGGACATGCACTTTAACCAACCCATCATTTCAGTGACAGGGTCTGCCACACGACTGTGACTGAAATGACGGGTTGGTTTGGACCCCCACCAAAAAAGAAGCAATTAATCTCTCCTTGCACAAACTGGCTCTACTGAGGCAAGATGTCCACCTCATCATCATCCTCCGATTCATCACCGTGTACATCCCCCTCCTCACAGATTATCAATTCGTCCCCACTGGAATCCACCATCACAGCTCCCTGTGTACTTTGTGGAGGCAATTGCTGCTGGTGAATGTCTCCACGGAGGAATTGATTATAATCCATTTTAATGAACATCATCTTCTCCACATTTTCTGGAAGTAACCTCGTACGCCGATTGCTGACAAGGTGAGCGGCGGCACTAAACACTCTTTCGGAGTACACACTTGTGGGAGGGCAACTTAGGTAGAATAAAGCCAGTTTGTGCAAGGGCCTCCAAATTGCCTCTTTTTCCTGCCAGTATACGAACGGACTGTCTGACGTGCCTACTTGGATGCGGTCACTCATATAATCCTCCACCATTCTTTCAATGGTGAGAGAATCATATGCAGTGACAGTAGACGACATGTCCGTAATCGTTGGCAGGTCCTTCAGTCCGGACCAGATGTCAGCATCAGCAGTCGCTCCAGACTGCCCTGCATCACCGCCAGTGGGTGGGCTCGGAATTCTGAGCCTTTTCCTCGCACCCCCAGTTGCGGGAGAATGTGAAGGAGGAGATGTTGACAGGTCGCGTTCCGCATGACTTGACAATTTTCTCACCAGCAGTTCTTTGAACCCCTGCAGACTTGTGTCTGCCGGAAAGAGAGATACAACGTAGGTTTTAAATCTAGGATCGAGCACGGTGGCCAAAATGTAGTGCTCTGATTTCAACAGATTGACCACCCGTGAATCCTTGTTAAGCGAATTAAGGGCTCCATCCACAAGTCCCACATGCCTAGCGGAATCGCTCTGTGTTAGCTCCTCCTTCAATGCCTCCAGCTTCTTCTGCAAAAGCCTGATGAGGGGAATGACCTGACTCAGGCTGGCAGTGTCTGAACTGACTTCACGTGTGGCAAGTTCAAAAGGTTGCAGAACCTTGCACAACGTTGAAATCATTCTCCACTGCGCTTGAGACAGGTGCATTCCACCTCCTATATCGTGGTCAGTTGTATAGGCTTGAATGGCCTTTTGCTGCTCCTCCAACCTCTGAAGCATATAGAGGGTTGAATTCCACCTCGTTACCACTTCTTGCTTCAGATGATGGCAGGGCAGGTTCAGGCGTTTTTGGTGTTGCTCCAGTCTTCTGTACGTGGTGCCTGTACGCCGAAAGTGTCCCGCAATTCTTCTGGCCACCGACAGCATCTCTTGCACGCCCCTGTCGTTTTTTAAATAATTCTGCACCACCAAATTCAAGGTATGTGCAAAACATGGGACGTGCTGGAATTTGACCAGATTTAATGCACACACAATATTGCTGGCGTTGTCCGATGCCACAAATCCACAGGAGAGTCCAATTGGGGTAAGCCATTCTGCGATGATCTTCCTCAGTTGCCGTAAGAGGTTTTCAGCTGTGTGCGTATTCTGGAAAGCGGTGATACAAAGCGTAGCCTGCCTAGCAAAGAGTTGGCGTTTGCGAGATGCTGCTACTGGTGCCGCCGCTGCTGTTCTTGCGGCGGGAGTCAATACATCTACCCAGTGGGCTGTCACAGTCATATAGTCCTGAGTCTGCCCTGCTCCACTTGTCCACATGTCCGTGGTTAAGTGGACATTGGGTACAACTGCATTTTTTAGGACACTGGTGAGTCTTTTTCTGAGGTCTGTGTACATTTTCGGTATCGCCTGCCTAGAGAAATGGAACCTAGATGGTATTTGGTACCGGGGACACAGTACCTCAAACAAGTCTATAGTTGGCTCTGCAGTAATGATGGATGCCGGAACCACGTTTCTCACCGCCCAGGATGCCAAGGCCTCAGTTATCCGCTTTGCAGCAGGATGACTGCTGTGATATTTCATCTTCCTCGCAAAGGACTGTTGGACAGTCAATTGCTTGGTGGAAGTAGTAAAAGTGGTCTTACGACTTCCCCTCTGGGATGACCATCGACTCCCAGCAGCAACAACAGCAGCGCCAGCAGCAGTAGGCGTTACACTCAAGGATGCATCGGAGGAATCCCAGGCAGGAGAGGACTCGTCAGAATTGCCAGTGACATGGCCTTCAGGACTATTGGCATTCCTGGGGAAGGAGGAAATTGACACTGAGGGAGTTGGTGGGGTGGTTTGCGTGAGCTTGGTTACAAGAGGAAGGGATTTACTGGTCAGTGGACTGCTTCCGCTGTCGCCCAAAGTTTTTGAACATGTCACTGACTTATGATGAATGCGCTGCAGGTGACGTATAAGGGAGGATGTTCCGAGGTGGTTAACGTCCTTACCCCTACTTATTACAGTTTGACAAAGGCAACACACGGCTTGACACCTGTTGTCCGCATTTCTGTTGAAATACTTCCACACCGAAGAGCTGATTTTTTTGGTATTTTCACCAGGCATGTCAATGGCCATATTCCTCCCACGGACAACAGGTGTCTCCCCGGGTGCCTGACTTAAACAAACCACCTCACCATCAGAATCCTCCTTGTCAATTTCCTCCCCAGCGCCAGCAACACCCATATCCTCCTCATCCTGGTGTACTTCAACACTGACATCTTCAATCTGACTATCAGGAACTGGACTGCGGGTGCTCCTTCGAGCACTTGCAGGGGGCGTGCAAATGGTGGAAGGCGCATGCTCTTCACGTCCAGTGTTGGGAAGGTCAGGCATCGCAACCGACACAATTGGACTCTCCTTGTGGATTTGTGATTTCGAAGAACGCACAGTTCTTTGCTGTGCTTTTGCCAGCTTAAGTCTTTTCATTTTTCTAGCAAGAGGCTGAGTGCTTCCATCCTCATGTGAAGCTGAACCACTAGCCATGAACATAGGCCAGGGCCTCAGCCGTTCCTTGCCACTCCGTGTGGTAAATGGCATATTGGCAAGTTTACGCTTCTCCTCCGACGATTTTATTTTAGATTTTTGAGTCCTTTTTTTACTGATATTTTGTGTTTTGGATTTTACATGCTCTGTACTATGACATTGGGCATCGGCCTTGGCAGACGACGTTGATGGAATTTCATCATCTCGGCCATGACTAGTGGCAGCAGCTTCAGCACGAGGTGGAAGTGGATCTTGATCTTTCCCTATTTTTGGAACCTCAACATTTTTGTTCTCCATATTTTAATAGGCACAACTAAAAGGCACCTCAGGTAAACAATGGAGATGGATGGATACTAGTATACTTATGGATGACGAGTGACTGACGACACAGAGGTAGCTACAGCCGTGGACTACCGTACTGCGTCTGCTAGTATAGAGATGATAATGATATAAAAAATATATATATATCACTACTGCAGGTATATATAATATAATGACGGACCTGCTGGACACTGTCAGCAGACTCCTAAACTACTAGTATGAAGAAGATAGAAAAAAAAACCCCACCACAGGTAGGTATACAATTATGGACGAGCACTGACGACACAGAGGTAGCTACAGCCGTGGACTACCGTACTGCGTCTGCTAGTATAGAGATGATAATGATATAAAAAATATATATATATCACTACTGCAGGTATATATAATATAATGACGGACCTGCTGGACACTGTCAGCAGACTCCTAAACTACTAGTATGAAGAAGATAGAAAAAAAAAACCCCACCACAGGTAGGTATACAATTATGGACGAGCACTGACGACACAGAGGTAGCCACAGCCGTGGACTACCGTACTGCGTCTGCTAATATAGAGATGATAAAGATGATAGAGATGAACAAAAAAAATATAACACTACTGCAGGTAAATATTTATATAATATAATAAATGACGGACCTGCTGGACACTGTCAGCAGAATGCGTTTATAGAATAAAAAAAAAAAAACACCACAGGAGCGTTTAACTTTTTCAGGCAGACAATATACTGGTGGTCACTGGTCAGTCACACTGGCAGCAAAAGTGTGCACTGTACTCCTGCTATAACTGCACCCCAGTCTCCCCCACAATTCAGCTGTGTGAGCAGTGAGCACTCAGCACAGTCAGATATACATAGATGATATTATCATGCAGCACACTGAGGCTGAGCACAGATATGGTATGTGACTGTGTATCGTTTTTTTTCAGGCAGAGAACGGATTATATTAAATAATAAATAAAACTGGTGGTGGTCACTAGTAACTATCAGCAAAACTCTGCACTCTGAGTACTCCTAATGCTCCCCAAAATTACTAAGTTAGTAGTAAATCAACTCAAGTGTCTCTATCTATTCTAACGGAGAGGACGCCAGCCACGTCCTCTCCCTATCAATCTCAATGCACGTGTGAAAATGGCGGCGACACGCGGCTCCTTATATAGAATCCGAGTCTCGCGATAGAATCCGAGCCTCGCGAGAATCCGACAGCGGGATGATGACGTTCGGGCGCGCTCGGGTTAACCGAGCAAGGCGGGAAGATCCGAGTCTGCCTCGGACCCGTGTAAAAAGGCTGAAGTTCGGGGGGTTCGGATTCCGAGGAACCGAACCCGCTCATCTCTAGTATACAGTTCTTGTTACTAATAGCCCGCAGAGTACGTGGGAAAAATCCTTTTGTTTACCTTCTCTGACTTGTCAGGAATGTGCATGACCGTTCTGATAGCCTCAATGAGGGCCTGTATTACCTGTGACAGGACAGCATCCCCCTCACCTGCGTCCACTTCACCCTCCTCTGGATCCGATGTATCAGGCGTGCTGCGGGAGGGTACGCTGCACCATGGTGTGGCTTGCGAATGACTCCCTCAGGAGCTCAGTGTCTTGTCAGCAGAGAAACAGGACCGTTAACTCTAAGGAAGTTGGGCCGTTCTCTCCCCTAAGTCCCACGAAGCAGTCACCCTGCATGATTTGGGCCAGAGTATGCTTTGCGGGCAAATGGCTAGGGCTTGGGGTGGAGGTATGGAAGCTGAGTCCTTATTCATGAGGTCATCCATAGATTGCCGTAAGAACTGTATCTCCTTCTCATTATGAGACAGTTTATTAGAAATAGTAGAAATCATACCAAGGGGGTTCAGCCCCACTGGACTGGGAGTGAGCACTTTCCTGAGTACAGGGTAGTGAGTCCCCAGGGGATGATGGACATTCTGCTGTACACGACACACAGTCCCTGGACATGATTGTATAGGGACGCTCACACACAGACATTGGGTGAAAACACAGTATATGTAGGCAGGGTCCTCAGAGAGACACAGAAGCCAGTGCCAGCCACACAGTGTCCCTATATTAGCAGTAAAATTAAGCTGCGTCGCAAGAATACAGCACCTGAGTAGTGCTTACAGTCCCTACACTGCTCCCCCCCGCACTAAGACCCCCCTGGTACTGCTGAGGAGACTGAAGTCCTTGTGGAGGAGCTGCGCTTCCCTTTGAGTGCTGCCTGATTGAGCTGTAGGGGAAAATGGCGCTGGAGAGCTGTGTGATCCACTCTGAGTGAAGCCAAGCCCCCTGTAATGGCGCGTGGCTTCCTGCATTTTTATACTGGCCCTGAGGTATAATTGTGCCCAACTAGGTGACTGAACCCCTGATAGGATGTGCCAGTGTGGGTACAATAGGAGGCCTAGCCCGCCCCGCCGCAGCGTGTGTGAGCGTCCCCGGAGCGCAGCCTGTATCAGAGCTGCGCTCATACCCTAATGCCGCCAATACTCACTGTCTTCAGGCTCTGTTAGGGCGTAGCGGCGTGCCGCGGGAGGGTACGCTGCACCATGGTGTGGCTTGCGAATGACTCCCTCAGGAGCTCAGTGTCCTGTCAGCAGAGAAACAGGACCGTTAACTCTAAGGAAGTTGGGCCGTTCTCTCCCCTAAGTCCCACGAAGCAGTCAGGCTGTTGCCTAAACAGCCCTGACTGAAAACAACAAACTTTGAAAATAAATGTAGAAAACTCTTCAGGAGCTCTCCAAAGCGTAACCGGCTCCTCCGAGTACATTTCCTAAATTGGGTCTGGTAGGAGGGGCATAGAGGGAGGAGCCAGCCCACACTATTGATTTCTTAAAGTGCTTATGGCTCCTAGTGGACCCGTAATACCCCATGGTACTAATGTGGACCCCAGTATCCTCTAAGACATGATTGACCTCTAGTGTCTATGCTGTGCTATGGGAGAGACATCATGACGTCTCTCCCATAGATCCGAGGAGAGGAGCGGCGGCAGCAGAGGTCTGCAACGGCCGGGACTCAGGAGCGGGGATTGTAAGTATCCTTTTTTTTTTTTTTTTGCGGCGCTACTGGGGGCACAAATGGCGCTACTGGGGGCACAAATGGCGCTACTGGGGGCACAACTCTACAGGGGGGCGTAACTGACCACGCCCCTGTATGAAGCCACGCCCCTATTTTCCACCCGGGGCTCCACAAGGACTAAAACCGGCCCTGATCACAATATTAGATGGCACTACTGTCTATGTAAAATTAGTTCTGCCGAGCAATAACAGACATCCAAGTGAGCGAAGCTGCTGGCAAACGCTAATTGAGAATGCAATTGCAGCATAGCATGGAAACGCATAATATAATATATAATATGATTATAAGTATGTCATATTTTATTCCTTCACATAAATTTTTGGAGCTCATTAAAAGGGCCCATTAACAGAGTTACTGTAACATACTTACATATTGGAATTTGTGACTGTAGCCAGGGCCGTTTCTTGGGGTGGGTGAGCCATGCAATCGCACGGGGTGCCCGCCGCGGCACTGACTGTGGCTCCCTGGCTTCCCCCTCCTCTCTTTCCCCAGGTACCCAGCTCGGGGGGCGGAGTTTCGCAGAATGACGCGGTTGCATCGTGACGTCAGACCGTAACCACGTCATCCCACGAAGCTCCGCCCCCCGAGCGGAGTACTGAGGAGGAGGGGGAGCCAAGCTACGAAGAGGGAGAGGCGGCTGGCGCGAGGAGCGACTGGTGAGGCGGACCGAAGAGCGGGAATCACCTCTGTAAGTATTTTCTTACTTTCTTTCTTTCTTTCTTTCTTTCTTTCTTTCTTTCTTTCTTTCTTTCTTTCTTTCTTTCTTTCTCTCTCTCTCTCTTTGTAAAATGGGGACACCTGCCGTAATGTGTAAAAAGGGGACTCTTGCCTGCCGTAATGTGTAAAAAGGGGACTCTTGCCTGCCGTAATGTATAAAATGGGGACTCTTGCCTGCCACAATGTGTAAAAATGGGACACTTGCCTGCCATAATTAATAAAATGGGGACTCTTGCCTGCCGTAATGTATAAAATAGGGACTCTTGCCTGACGTAATGTGTAAAAAGGGGACACTTGCCTGCCGTAATGTATAAAATGGGGACTCTTGCCTGCCATAATGTGTAAAAATGGGACACTTGCCTGCCATAATTAATAAAATGAGGACTCTTGCCTGCTGTAATGTATAAAATGGGGACTCTTGCCTGACGTAATGTGTAAAAAGGGGACTCTTGCCTGCCGTAATGTGTAAAATGGGGACTCTGCCTAAGGTAATGTATAAAATCGGGATCTTGCCTGCCGTAATGTGTAAAATGGGGACTCTGCCTGAGGTAATGTGGGGATTTAATGTATCAAGGGCATTGCGGTGTGTGGCACAATATGGTGCAGGGGGCATTAGTGTGTGGGGCTTAATATGGTAGAATTTTTTTATTCCCCATGGTGGGCGTGATCTGTTGGTGCAGGGTCAAATACTGGGGTGAGAGGTAGTCTTTTCAGATGAGGTCATGCTCATTAAAATGAGACCATGCCCATTAAAATGAGGCCATGACCCCTTGCCGGGAGCAAGTTTTTTATTTTTATTTTTTAATCTAAGGAAGAGGGGGCGCATTTTTTTTAATGTCATGGGGGGGGGGGGGGGCGCATTTTTAAATCTCGCACTGGGAGCCAAATTGGCTACAAACAGCCCTGACTGTAGCAATAGATGAAATAGGCCATTAGCACAAAACAATAAAAAAATACTTAAGAAAAAACTGAGAGGAATTATCATAATTTAAAAAGTGACAAAGCTGTCACGTCTGGTTTTTGCCTTTTGCTGGGCCTCAGGCAAAAAAATCTTTTGGGCTCTTTGACCTTACATTATGCAGTACACCCAGCAAATGCAGGTGCATTATGGGCAGTGCGGATGGTGTAATGGTTAGCATTACTGCCTCACATCACTGAGGGCATGGATTCAATTCCCACCATGGCTTTAACTGTGTGGAGTTTGTATATTATCCCTGTACTTGCGTGTGTTTCCTCTGGGTACCCAGGTTTTCTCCCACAATCCAAAAATATACTGGTAGGTTAATTGGCTGGGATGGATATGACCAGCGCTTGGGATCCCACCTGTCACCATACCGACACCAGGATCCCGGTGAGTAGAATGCCGGCATGGGGGGTAAGCGAAATGAAGCCCCTTGCAGGCTTGGTGGTGAGCTGTGCTCACCACAGGTTCTATTCCCAGTCTATGGGTGTCGTGGACACTCGTGAGTGGGAATAGTCCCTGTTAGTCGGCATGCAGGGGAGGGATGTAAGCATTGCTATTGTGACCGGCGGTCTCCTGACCGTTGGTCACATAACTACATCCCAACTGAACCCTAATGTGTAAGTATATGCATGTGCATTTGGTAGGGAAAAATAGACTGCAAGCTCCAGTGGGGCAGGGACTGATGTGAATGGACAAGTAATCTCTGTAAAGCACTGCTGAACACGTTTGCGCCATATAAAAAAAAATAATAATTACCTAGCAAAACAAAGCAAACCTGTATGGTTTAACATGTTGGCACTTTATTATGTAATTTACACAAGAAATTCACAAGGGCACAGTAATCCCAAGTTCTAATAAATTTTAGATAAAGTTGTTATACTGTAACTTACAATCTGTATAACGCTACATATGTATACAGTAGTTCTAGTATATCCATATTAATTTAATTCAAACATTAGCAAATGTAAATTATATTTATGTGAGCAATATTCTTGCCCAATCGCATATAGCTATGTAGAGGGGGCCCTAGGTCATTCAGGTTCTAGGCAAAAAATAAAAGGTGCCCCATAAAACACTAACATTAAAAATGCTAATTTACCATAAATAGTGTAAGATAAGTTATGCAGAAAAGGTAAGGCTGTCCATCACTGTTACATCAGTGGTCCTGCATGAATCCACCACAAAGTGTCTCTGCTGCCCAGGACAGTGCACGCCTGGCACTGAGGGATAAATCCTGTTTGGTCCAAGTTTAAACATGATTGGCATGGGGAGAGGCCGCTGATTGGCTGTGAGTGGTCTGCCTCTTAGCCAAGTGCCGGCATGCCTGCTGGGACCTTTAGTCCCACTGTAAAGCTCAAAATTACTGTACTTTGAATCTAACTTTCACTACTATCAACCTCGCACCCACCAGCAAGGGGTGCGGGGGATAGTCTAGAGCTTCAGCCCATGCCTCCGTTATACTTAAGAGGAGGGACCCCTTTATTGGGGGGTCCCCACTTCCCGAGGAATCCCTGACCTGTGCTGATTAGTTGAGGGGATAATGCTTTGACTAGGGGGACTCCATCCAGGGCAATAGAGAGCCTGGCTGGGCCCAGGTACTTTTCAGGGGGTGAGACCTAATCACAGGAAGCATGGTTATGCACGTTTAGGAAAAAAAAACGAGTTTTATGGTAAGAACTTACCTTTGTTAAAACTCTTTCTGCGAGGTACACTGGGATCCACAAGGAATGGACAATGGGGTGTAGAGTACGATCTTGATCCGAGGCACCAACAGGCTCAAAGCTTTGACTGTTCCCAGAATGCATAGCGCCGCCTCCTATATCACCCCGCCTCCCTGCACAGTACCTCAGTTTTTAGTTAACCAGCCCAATGCAGTAGTAGGAAAAAAGATGACAACAGTTAGTAGCCACATACACCACACTCTAACGACAGGAGACGTGTCAGCGGCTAATGCCATACCAACCCAAAGAAGCTAAGTGCGTCAGGGTGGGCGCCTTGTGGAGCCCAGTGTACCTCACAGAAAGAGTTTTAACAAAGGTAAGTTCTTACTATAAAACTCATTTTCTGCTGCTGGGTACACTTGGGCTCCACAAGGAATGGACAATGGGGATGTCCTAAAGCAGTTCCTTATGGGAGGGGACGCACTGTAGCGGGCACAAGAACACGGCGTCCAAAGGAAGCATCCTGGGAAGCGGCAGTATCGAAGGCATATAACCTTATGAACATGTTCACAGAGGACCACGTAGCCGCCTTGCACAATTGTTCAAGGGTCGCACGACGTTGGGCCGCCCAAGAAGGTCCAACAGACCGAGTAGAATGGGCCTTAATGTGATCAGGAGCAGAGAGACCAGCCTTCACATAAGCATGTGCAATCACCATTCTAATCCATCTGGCCAGAGTTTGCTTGTGAGCAGGCCAGCCCAGTTTGTGAAACCCAAACACAACAAAAAGAGAATCAGATTTCCTAATAGGAGCAGTTCTCTTCACATAGATACGGAGAGCCCGTACCACATCCAAAGACCGCTCTTTGGGAGACAGATCAGGAGAAACAAGTGCCGGAACTACAATCTCCTGATTAAGGTGGAACGAAGAAACCACCTTAGGTATATAGCCGGGACGAGTCCTAAGAACCGCCCGGTCACGGTGAAATGTCAGTTATGGGGAACTACAGGACAAGGCACCAAAATACGACACTCTTCTAGCTGAAGCAATAGCCAGCAGAAACACCACCTTAAGGGAAAGCCACTTAAGGTCAGCTGAACCAAGAGGTTCAAACGGAGACTCTTGTAACGCCTCCAAAACCACCGACAAGTCCCAAGGAGCCACAGGAGGGACATAGGGAGGTTGGATATGCAACACGCCCTGAGTAAAGGTATGCACATAAGGTAAGGTTGCAATTTTTCTCTGAAACCACAGCGACAAGGCAGATATTTGAACCTTGAGGGAGGCCAGACGCATGCCTAAGTCCAGGCCCTGCTGAAGAAACGCCAACAACTTGGCTATACTAAACTTGGAAGCGTCATAATCGTTAGATGCGCACCAAACAAAGAAAGAATGCTAGACCCTATAGTAAATCCGATCCGAAGCTGGTTTCCAGGCCCGCAACATAGTTTGAATGACCGCCTCAGAAAACCCTTTAGCCCTTAAGACGGAAGCTTCAAGAGCCACGCCGTCAAAGACAGCCGGGCTAGGTCCTGGTAGACACAGAGGCCCTGAACGAGGAGGTCTGGGCGTTGTGGAAGTAGAATTGGACGCTCTGACGATAGGCCTTGCAGGTCTGAGAACCAATGCCGTCTGGGCCACGCTGGAGCTATGAGAAGCAGAATTCCTTTTTCATGCTTGAGCTTCCGAATAACCCTGGGCAGGAGTGACAGCAGAGGGAACACGTACGGCAGCCGAAACCTCCACGGTACCGCCAGCGCATCCACGGATGCTGCTTGAGGATCCCTTGTCCTTGCTTCGAAGACCGGAACCTTGTGATTGTGTCGAGATGCCATCAGATCTACGTCTGGAAGGCCCCACCTTTCCACTAGGAGTTGAAACACTTCTGGAAGGAGGCCCCACTCGCCGGCATGCACGCCCTGACGACTGAGAAAGTCCGCTTCCCAATTCAGGACTCCCAGAATGAATATTGCCTATATGGCCGGTAGATGGCGTTCTGCCCACTGTAGAATCCGTGAGACTTCCTTCATTGCTAGTCAGCTTTGAGTGCCGCCTTGATGATTTATGTAAGCCACTGTGGTGGCGTTGTCCGACTGTACTTGAACAGGACGGTTCTGAATTAAATGCTGGGCTAGTTTCAAGGCATTGAAGACCGCCCGCAACTCCAGAATATTGATCGAGAGGAGGGACTCCCCCTTGGTCCACCGACCCTGAAGGGAGTGTTGCTCCAGCACCGCGCCCCAACCTCTTAGACTGGCATCTGTTGTCAACAGGACCCAGTCGGATATCCAGAACGGACGGCCCCTGCACAGTTGTTGGTCCCGGAGCCACCAGAGCAGCGACAGACGGACCTCCTGAGTCAATGAGATCATTTGAGACCTGATCCGGTGAGGCAGGCCATCCCATTTGGCTAGAATCAGCCTCTGGAGAGGGCGAGAGTGAAATTGAGCGTACTCCACCATGTCGAATGCTGACACCATGAGGCCCAGCACCTGCATCGCCGAATGTATCGACACTTGCGGACGAGATTAGAAGCAATGAATCCTGTCCTGAAGTTTCAGGACTTTTTCCTGAGACAGGAACAACCGTTGGTTGTGAGTGTCCAATAGTGCTCCCAGATGCACCATGCTCTGAGCAGGGATCAGGGATGACTTCTTCCAGTTGATGAGCCACCCGTGGGCTTGCAGAAACCAGACCGTCACATCTAGATGATGCAGGAGAAGTTCTGGGGAATTTGCCAGGATTAACAAGTCGTCCAAATACGGCAGTATCCTGACCCCTTGACGGCGGAGTACCACAGTCAACACCGCCATGACTTTTGTAAAGACTCGCGGAGCTGTTGTTAAACCAAAAGGTAACGCCCGAAACTGGTAATGGCAGTTGCCAATCGCAAATCTCAGGTATTGCTGATGAGACACTGCTATAGGAATATGCAGGTAAGCATCCTGTATATCCAGGGAGACCATGAAGTCCCCAGGTTCCAAGGCCAGAACTATAGAGCGAAGGGTTTCCATCCGGAACTTGGAAACCTTCACAAACCTGTTCAATGCCTTGAGGTTGAGAATGGGCCGGGAGGACCCATTCGGTTTCGGGACTAGAAACAGCGGAGAATATTACCCCCGGCCCCTCTGCGCAAGAGGCACCTGTACTATGACTGCTGTATCCAGGAGGGTCTGTACCACCGAATGTAGAGTGTTTGCCTTTGTTTGGTCCAACGGGACGTCTGTCCGGCAAAATCGATGAGGGGGTCGATTTTTGAAGGCTATGGCGTAACCTTGAGTGATGACTTTCCGTACCCAGGCATCTGAAGTGGTCTTCAACCATTCCTGGGTATACCCTCGAAGCTGGCCCCCCAACCTGGGATCCCCCAGAGGGAGGCCCGCCCCGTCATGTGGCAGGCTTATCTGTTTTGGAAGCTGGCTGACGGGCCGCCCAGGCTCTTTTGGGCTTAGACTTACCAGGTTTGTAAGTGCGGGCCTGCTTGTTGTACGCCTGACCTTTTGCTTTACCTGAAGGATAAAAGGGGCCAAAGGAAGTACCTTTAGCCTTCGATACAGAAGGAGCAGTACTTGGCAGTAGCCAAGTCAGCCATAATCTTATTTAAATCCTCCCCAAACAGAATATCTCCAGGGTTTTTCTAGAGTTCAGATCCACAGACCAGGATCTCAGCCACAATATCCGGCGAGCCAGGACTGACGTAGTAGAGGCCTTGGCTGCCAGGATACCGGCATCAGAAGCCGCCTCTTTAATACAACGAGAAGCTGTGACAATATAAGACAAGCATTGTCTAGCATGGTCAGAGGAGATTTCAGCATCTAACTCCAAGTCCCATGCTTCAATGGCCTCTGCAGCCCAAGTAGCTGCAATAGTGGGCCTTTGTGCAGCACCTGTGAGGGTGTAAATCGTTTTCAGACAACCCTCCACACGTTTATCCGTAGGCTCTTTTAGAGACGTGACGGTGGTGACCGGTAGAGCTGAGGAAACCACCATCCTAGCCACATGTGAGTCCACTGGAGGAGGCGTTTCCCAATTCTTAGACAGAGCCGGCGCGAGGGGATAGCGAGCCAGCATCTTCTTTTGAGGCACAAACTTCATACCCGGGTTTTCCCAGGGTTCCTGACGGATATAGACTAGGTGGTCAGAGTGAGGTAAAACTTGTTTAATCACTTTCTGACGCTTGAACCTATCTGGTTTCTTAGGAGGAACAGATGGCTCGGGATCATCCGTAATCTGTAAAATCAACTTAATAGCCTCCAAAAGATCAGGAACATCCACATGTGAACCACCCTCCCCATCAGCCGTATCTGAGTCAGAACCTGTGGGGTCAGTGTAAGTGCCGTCTTCATCCGACGAGGTGTCAGTGACAGCAGTGGATTGTGAGGAGACAAGCGCACGCTTAGAGGACCCCTTGGACATAGGCGAGCGACGGTCAGACTTTTTAGTAGTCAGGGACTGGTTCAACTTCTTTATTTGAGCAGATAAATCGTCCGCCCATGGCGGGTTAGCTGCAGTGACCACATACGGTTGTACCGGCATTGGGGGTCCCATAGGGGGTGTTAGTTTATGAACTAGCTTATGCAGAAGCGTGGAAAAGTGGGCACGTCATTATTTGCCCCCGTTGCCACCGTCCCACTGGGGGGCAAGGAGCCCCCAGAACCAGAGCCCAAAGCTGCTATATTCTCCTCATAGGTATCTGCGGCTTCAGCAACACCAGCAGTGTGTTCAGCCCCAGAACCGTTGCCCTCAGAAGCAGACATGATATAACTTGCAGTATCAGGTAACACAGTACAATTTGTCAGCAGCACAATACCTCTAGCCCAAACCCCTGCGCAGTGTAGTCAGCACCAGCAGAGATAAAGGAGAGATATGGTGACTAAATCACAGAGAAAAATACGTAATACAGTATATCTTTGTGAAAATCCTATATTAGATAAAATCTGACGCACCAAGCCCCCTCAGGTTATAGAATATAGGGATAGCAAGTTGAGTGAAAGACACGAAATGGACACCATTCAGCTATCAAATGCACACACAAATAGTCACAGTCTGTACAATGCAGAGGTTATTACTAACAATAATACTGCACTGGACTAGCTTACACAGCTATATAACAGTAGATATAACAGTACACAGTAAGAACTGGATGTATATCACAGGGTAATTGTACTAGGAAACCACGCGCAAGTGCACTCTTTCTTAACTAACACTGACTAAAAAAGGCAGGTAGAATACTTAAGTGTCTTGTAAAGTCCCAGCACTGACAACCAGGTGGCTTTACAGAGGAGGATTTGCCCAAGCATTCCCAGGAACAGTGAGCTGAGGGATAATGGCGCCGCAGACACTGCCAGGGAGTGAGGAAGAGACAGATATGCAGCTCCAGGGCAGGAACATTTGCAGAAAATGGCGCCTTGGGGCTGGGGGAGGGGCTTCAGGTCCAAGCTCAATCCCCCTGCTGGCAAAACCACCGGGCTCTAATAAAATGGTTTATAGAGAAAACCTGACCTGTCCCATGCCCTGGTGATCTAGTGGGAACGCCTGTATAGCCACAGTGTCCACCGCCAGCACACACGGCCCGCCTCCCACTGACCGCGCCGGATCGCAATAAAGACCGGGTCCCACTTACCATCTCCCGAAGCGCGGCCACGCGATCCCGGAGAGCCCCCGTCGTGTGTGCCTGACAAGAAGAAAACCGGAGCCTCCTGCTGTAGTTACCCGGCAACCAGGGCTCGGGAGTGTACAGCGCCGCTGGGGATAGCTGGAGCTGCAGCAGTGAATGTCCACTGACATGTAACACTGCTGCTGCCCTTGAAGTCTTCACTTTTTTCCTCAGAAAAAAAGCTCTTATTAGGGCTGCCTGAAGCAGCCCCTCTGTTAAGTGCTTGCTACTGCAGCACCAACTACAAAACTGAGGTCCTGTGCAGGGAGGCGGGGTGATATAGGAGGCGGCGCTATGCATTCTGGGAACAGTCAAAGCTTTGAGCCTGTTGGTGCCTCGGATCAAGATCCTACTCTACACCCCATTGTCCATTCCTTGTGGAGCCCAGTGTACCCCGCAGCAGAAATGTAAGCAATTGCATACCCTCCAACATGACCCGCCCCACTAGGTACAAAATGCTCTGTTTCTGGACTTTCCTCTTAATTTATGATTGCCATCACCTGTGAAGAAACAGCTTTCTTATCATGTAACTAGTTCAGCACAGGTGATGGAAATCATAAATTAAGAGGGAAGTCCAGAAACAGAGCATTTTGTACCTAGTGGGGCGGGTCATGTTGGAGGGTGTGCAATTGTATTTTAAGCACCTCCCTGGCCACACACCAGCTTAGTACACAGAAGCATGTGCTGGGTTGAGGAGAAGAGCTGTAGCTCCTAAGGGAGGGGGGGACCTGGGCTTCTCCATCAGACCTGGGCCCCTCCATCAGACCTTGGCCCGCGTAATTAGTACCCACCCTCTCGGTGCCACTGACCCCATCAAGTGTGTTTCCTTGTTGTGGCATTACCCCCCTGCTAGTGGAATCCACTGCTAGTTCTTTAAATACAGCCGAACCCTGTGCAGTTTTTTTACCTGTAATGTTTTAGGATTATGGCTGGTGCAAGACACAGATGTTGAAGTTCTGCTCACTAAATCATAAATAGCAATACATACAGAGTGAAAACATGTTGTGTGACCAAAATGGCAGTCACAGGCAGCAGCTTACACTAGCGGGCAAATGTCTGTGTGGTGAATAGTGAGAAGAACACTTTCTGACTACATATTTCACGCATTGCATCTACCGTTGCTTGCCACCACTCCTTGGCACAATATCTCATCCACTGAAATACCCTTTCCAAAATCTGACAAAAAAAGGCCTAAAAAAAATTGAGTAACATTTTTATTTTTTAAATATAACTTGTTCTGTCTTCCAATGGCAATTGTTGCTGTTTAGTCCTCATCCCACTGGCTGCATTACTCCAAGGCATTGGCATTTCTATCATGGGTAGTGGGGCCCACCGGGGGGTTTTCCCCTGTACTCTTGTGGGCCACTCCAACTTGGCCAACTGCTCTTCGTTCACACTCACCAGCATTTCCTAGGTTCCAAGGCCCTAGGCTGCTGCGTAATGGTAGCCAAAGGGAATGGTCAAATGAAAGGATGTCTGTAATCTGTATGTACAATTTTCCCAGGAATTCTCGTTAAGCATTTTTGTACAGAATTTTACACAGTCCTTGGAATTTGGCTTTGTTTATTCATATGATTCTCCCTTTCATTATTGTGCTGTTTGGAATTCTCCATTTTTTGTTTTGCATACACTACTCCATTTATTACACCCCCACCACAAAGCATAATGATTTCATTCTGTTACTGTTACTAGCTCATCTCTCCTTTTGTTGAATGTACAAATACAGAGCAATAATAATGTCACACTGCGAAATGCTTATTTAAGTGAGGAAGTAGTCTGTGACCAATTAAAAAAAAGTGAATTTAATAAGTCACCTGGTCCCGACAAGGGTTCTCATGGAGCTACACTCCGAACTAGCAAGACCTCTAGATTGGATTTTCATTGACTTACTTACATCAGGCATGGTTCACAAAGACTGGCGTATAGCGGAAGTAGTGCCGATATTTAAAAAGGGAAGTAAATCTGAACCAGGTATTTATTGACCAGAAAGGCTTACATCTATAGTGGGGAAAGTACTGGAAGATATTTTAAGTAGAGATGTGTGGCTGGCACTTTTCGTGTTTTATGTTTTGGTCTTGTTTCTAATTCCACTTTCGTGTTTTGGTTTTGGCTTGGTTTTGCCAAAACCACCCTTTCGTGTTTTGGATCTGGATGATTTTTGAAAAAACAACAACATAAAAACAGCTAAAATCACAGAATTTGGGGGTAATTTTGCTCCTACTGTATTATTAACCTCAATAACATTAATTTTCACTCATTTCCAGTCTATTCTGAACGCCTCTCACCTCACAATATTGTTTTTAGGCCTAAAAGTTGCACCAAGGTGGCTGTTTGACTAAGCTAAGCGACACAAGTGTGCGGCACAAACACCTGGCCCATCTAGGAGTGGCACTGCAGTGTCAGACAGGACGGCACTTTTCAAAAACTAGGCCCCAAACAGCACCTCATGCAAAGATATAGAAGAGGTGCAATGAGGTAGCTGTATGACTAAGCAATGCGACACAAACAATTGGCCCATCTAGGAGTGGCACTGCAGTGGCAGACAGGAGGGCAGATATAAAAAAAGGCCCCAAACAGCACACGATGCAAAGAAGAAAAAAAGGTGCTCAGAGGTTGCTGTATGACTAAGCTAAGCAACACAACCACCTGGCCCATCTAGTAGTGTCATGCAGTGGCTGAATGTCGAAAGTGGGCCGCAATTGTTCGGTCCACTGACAGCATCTCTAGCACGCCCCTGTCATTTTTTTTTATTCTGCAATTGGTGGACTTATATGGCAGTACCCCAGGGCTAATACAGCAGTACCCCTGGACTCATACGGCAGTGTCAGACAGGATGGCACTTTTCAAAAACTAGGCCCCAAACAGCACCTCATGCAAAAATTTGGAAGAGGTGCAATGAGGTAGCTGTATGACTAAGCCAAGCGACACAAACAATTCCCACTGGAATTATACGTCCAAATCACTGGAATTGTTCGTCCAAATCACTGGAATTATACGTCCAAATCACTGGAATTAAATGGCAAAATCACTGGAATTATATGTCCAAACACTGGAATTGAATGGCAGTATCACTGGACATATATGGAAGTGTCAGACAGGATGGCACTTTATCCAGGGGTATGGTGCATAGTCATGCATTATAGTTACTATAAATAGGGATAAAATGCAACGGCTGACAGCAGCATCAGTCAGAAATTTTAGTCAAATCATCATGCATAGGAGACCACAAATAGGTTGAACTCGATGGACAATTGTCTTTTTTCAACCTCAGATACTATGTTACTATGTTACTATGGATTACTGTACTGTACTACTATATACAGGTCACCACAATGCAGCAATGATAATAATGAGCACAGATATGGAGCACTGTTCAGGATACTAGAACTGACACAGAGCAGCAAAATACAGCAATGGACTACTGTACTGTACTACTATATACTGGTCACCACAATGCAGCAATGATAATAATGAGCACAGATATTGTGCACTGTTCAGGATACTAGAACTGACACTGGGCAGCGAGAACAGCACTGGACTACTGTACTGTACTACTATATACTGGTCACCACATTGCAGCAATGATAATAATGAGCACAGATATTGAGCACTGTTCAGGATACTAGAACTGACACGGAGCAGCAAAATATAGCAATGGACTACTGTACTGTACTTCTTTATACTGGTCACCACAATGCAGCTGTCAGGAATCGACTCACCACAGTTACATCTGTCCGTCGGTGCGGACTCCGTCCGGGGTCCCTACGTTTTGCTGTCACCCGACTCCCTGTTGCCGGACGTCATCCTAGGCCTGGGAGCACTCCTGTTGTCAGCAGGCGTGAGAGTACGCCGCGTTCCCGCCGGGCCGCGGCATGGGCGCCGCCATGACAGTCTTCATCAGCCTGAGTATGGCGGCCAATCCGGAGCTTGGCCGCACCTCCTTGTTCCACTCCAACCAATGTCTGCACACCAGGGGGTATATCAGGAGCTGCAGGATGAGCCTGTGGTTGTCCTGAACTTTGTGTCACTCCTGCGACCCATGTGCCTGGATTCCCCCGTGTTCCTGGTTACGTTCCTGGATCCTCCGTGTTCCTGGTTACCTACCTGTTCCTCCGTGTTCCTGGTTACCTTCCTGCATTTCCGTGGAACTACAAGCATCAGCAATCCCTGCATTTGTATTTGGCTCCACACCTATCTACAACCACTGTGTGCTTCAGCCTCAGCAGTAGAGACTCTCTCCAGGTGCAATCCATCACCTCACCTGTGAAGCAGCTTGCTAGCTGCCTGTGCCTAACGAACTACACTGTGGACTTCCACCTGAGTCTCCTGCATCTGCTACCAGGTTTGCTACACATATATCACCATCTCTGCTGGCTCCACGTTTTAAACCACTCTGGTTCTCACACCAGTGAACTTATCTATCATTACCATTTCCTCCATAGACTCTCAGCTTCCAAGCTGCACCATTTCCATTGCATACTTTTTATTGTTTATTCCTGCACGTTAGTCTGCTGCCTTATTGTGTGAACTTTTATGTTAATAAAACACCATTGCGCTGATGCGCAGAAACCCAATCCAGCCTCCTCACTTCTTCCATCCTACCTCCACTGACCCACTAGCGCCCCCTCCGGGGACACAAGCAAAACTGAACCTGACAGTAAGTTCAGGACCGATGGACTCGGACGGTGGTCAGAGTGTGGGGTCAGGGGCCTTACAAAATCTGGTCTCCCGCTTGGATGGTCAAGAGGCTGTGCAGCAGCAGATGTTTCAGTTCCTGCAAGGAATGTCCTCCCGGATTGATACACTGCAACAATCCCTGCCTATTGTACCTGCTTCTCCAGTTCCAGTTACCCCAGCACCTGCAAGTGCTGTGAGCTCTTCTATGTCGGCTGCATCAGCTCCAGTGTCACGCTTGCACCTGCCCGTGCCCAGCAAATATGATGGCAGTCCGAAGCTATGTCGCGGGTTCCTTAACCAATGTGAAATCCAGTTTGAATTATTATCACACAATTTCCCCACGCCAAGATCCAAGGTTGCCTACATTATCTCACTGCTCTCTGGTTCTGCCTTGAGTTGGGTGTCTCCTCTGTGGGAACGTACTGACCCTCTGATAAACAACTACGCTGAATTCGTTTCAACCTTCAGACGCATCTTTGACGAACCGGGTCGTGCAACATCAGCCTCTGCAGATCTTATTCAGCTTCGTCAAGGTACCCGGAGTATGGGCCAATATGTCATCCAGTTCCAGACATTAGCCGCAGAGATCCAGTGGAATAACCAAGCCCTGGTAGCAGCCTTCTGGCATGGACTTTCGGATCGGATCAAGGATGAACTGGCAACCCGTGATATCCCTGAGCAATTGTCTGAACTAATCTCTCTGTGCATCAAGTTGGACTCTCGCATTCGCGAACGCAACAGTGAGCGTGCTCGTAGTGAGCCTCGCAAGTCAAGAATTGTACCTTCAGTACAATTTCAGCCTCCACCTTCGGATGAGCCTATGCAAATTAATAGGTCCCGCTTAACTCCTGAGGAGCGGTCAAGAAGACTCCGTGAGAGACTGTGTCTTTATTGTGCGGCTACAGGTCACCAGATTAATTCCTGTACAGTGCGTTCGGGAAACGCCAGATCCTGACTTGTAAAGGAGGAGTCAAGTTGAGATCTTCTAGACAAGCTCCTTCAAATCAAGACCTTATTCTTCCTGTGACTTTAGATACTACGGCTGGACTCCAATCTGCAACTGCGTTGGTGGACTGTGGAGCCGCGGGAAACTTTATCACTCAGGCTGCAGTAGATAAGTTTCATTTGCCTGTCTGCAAACTCTCATATCCAGTCTACATTACTGCAGTGGATGGTAGCCGAATTTCCAAGGGCTATATCTCTCACCAGACCAAGCCAGTGGTACTGGGAGTCGGGTTCCTGCATTCTGAATTAATAAAGTTTTTAGTTATTCCTCAGGCAACCCAGGAGATTGTGTTGGGTATGCCCTGGCTCCAACTACATAATCCGCGGATTGATTGGTCCACGTTACAACTCACTTCCTGGGGTTCACATTGCCATCAGTCCTGCTTAGCTCAAGTTTACCCTATAAGGTCTTCTGAAGTCAAGTCCCAGTCAATCTTCCTGTGGCCTACCAAGATTTCTCTGACGTCTTCAGTGAAAAGGCTGCTGATGTTCTGCCGCCCCATAGAGAGTGGGATTGCCCCATAGACCTCATTCCCGGCAAAAAACCACCTAGGGGGCGTACGTATCCGTTATCTGTTCCTGAAACTGAGGCGATGAGCGATTACATCAGGGAGAACTTACAGAAGGGATTCATCCGCCCCTCATCTTCACCCGCTGGTGTGGGCTTTTTCTTTGTTAAAAAGAAGGATGGAGGATTACGTCCATGCATTGACTACCGGGGTCTCAATGACATTAACATCAAAAATAGCTATCCATTACCCCTCATCACTGAGTTGTTTGATAGAGTCAAGGGAGCCCGCATCTTCACCAAGTTAGATCTCCGCGGTGCCTATAATCTCATCAGAATCCGTAGTGGTGACGAATGGAAGACAGCTTTTAATACTCGAGATGGTCATTACGAGTACCTGGTAATGCCATTCGGGTTGAGCAATGCCCCAGCAGTATTCCAGCACTTCGTTAACGAAATCTTCCGTGACGTTCTGTATAAGTATCTTGTAGTTTACCTGGATGATATCCTCATCTTCTCCCAAGATATCTCTTCTCATCGTCTACAAGTCCGTGAGGTCCTCCGACGTCTTCGTGAGAACCGTCTCTACGGCAAGTTGTCCAAGTGTACTTTTGAAGTTTCTTCCATACCCTTCCTGGGGTATATAATTTCCGGATCGGATCTCCAGATGGACCCGACAAAGTTGGAAGCTATTGCCAATTGGTCCATTCCGAATACTCTCAAGTCCATTCAGCGATTCCTGGGATTCGCTAATTATTATAGGAAGTTCATCCGAGGATTCTCAACTCTCATCGCTCCTATTACCAGCTTAACTCGGAAGGGGGCAGATCATTCCAACTGGTCAGAAGAAGCTTTAGCCGCATTTCAAAAAATCAAGCTGGCTTTCATGTCTGCTCCAGTTCTGTCTCAACCAGATGTTAACAAGCCATTCGAGTTGGAGGTGGATGCTTCCACAGTAGGAGTTGGAGCTGTTCTCTCCCAGAAGGGAACTGATGGGAAGATTCACCCTTGTGGATTTTATTCTCGTAAATTCCTTCCTGCAGAAGCTAACTATTCCATTGGTGACCAAGAACTACTGGCGATCAAGCTGGCCCTTGAGGAATGGAGGTATCTCCTGGAAGGGGCCAAATTTCCATTCAACATCTATACGGATCATAAAAATCTGCTTTACTTAAAGGCAGCCCAGTGTCTTAATCCTCGCCAGTCCCGGTGGGCTATGTTCTTTTCTCGTTTTAACTTTAAGCTTCATTTCCGCCCAGGTTCCCAGAATATCAAAGCAGACGCTTTGTCCCGATCTATGGAGTCCAAAGAAGGGACGTCCGATCCAGTTCCGCATTCCATCCTGAATCCAGTCGTATTTGCTTCATCTCAAGTTTCTCCTGCTCCGCCTCCTGGTAAGACTTTTGTTTCCCCAGAACTGCGCCCCAAGTTGCTGTCTTGGGCTCATCAGTCCAAATTCACTGGGCATCCTGGTGTCCTAAAGACCTTCAAGTTTCTCTCTGAGACATACTGGTGGCCGAAGATGAAAGTCGACATCAAAGACTTTGTGGCATCCTGTCCTAAGTGTGCGCAGCACAAGACTCCTCGTCAGTCTCCAGCAGGTCAGTTACAGCCATTATCTATTCCCAGCCGTCCCTGGTCACACCTGTCCATGGATTTCATCTCCGACCTCCCCTCTTCTCAAGGATATAATACCATCTGGGTTGTGGTTGACAGGTTTACCAAAATGGCTCATTTTGTTCCTCTCCAGGGTCTCCCTTCTGCCCCAAAAACTTGCTCAAATCTTCCTACGGGAGATTTTCCGTTTACATGGACTGCCCACTAAAATTATATCTGACCGTGGAGTTCAGTTCGTGGCAAGGTTTTGGAGAGCCCTTTGTTCTGCCATGCAAGTCAGTCTCAAGTTTTCGTCGGCTTACCACCCTCAGACAAATGGGCAGACAGAGAGGGTAAACCAAGAGTTGGAAACCTTTTTAAGACTTTATGTTTCATCTTCTCAGGATGACTGGTTGGATCTGCTTCCGTGGGCCGAATTTGCCCACAACTTCCACTACCATACTGCTACAGAAACAACTCCATTCTTTGCTGTATATGGACAACATCCTCGTGTTCCGGATTTTCAAGACCTTCCTAACATCGATGTTCCTGCCGCCACTGTTGTTTTGGGTCAGTTCTCTTCAACCTGGAAGAAGATTCATGCTTCCCTCAAGAAAGCTTCCAGTCGTTATAAGTTCTTTGCTGACCGGAAAAGACGCGCAGTTCCTAGCCTGAAGCCTGGTGACAAGGTTTGGCTCTCCACTCGGAACCTCCGTCTTAGAGTGCCATCGATGAAGTTCGCACCACGCTTCATCGGTCCCTTCACCATCGAAAAAGTCATCAGTCCTGTGGCTTACAAACTCAAATTGTCTCCTTCATTACGAATTCCTAATGCCTTTCATATCTCTCTCCTCAGACCGTTAGTCCTGAATCGCTTCCAAAGAGCTCTTCCAGTTGGTCCCAGAATACGAACCCAGCGGGGCGTAGAGTTTGAAATAGAGAAGATTCTGGATTCTCGTTGCCGGTACGGTCGTTTGCAATACCTCATCGACTGGTCCGGTTATGGTCCTGAGGAGAGAAGCTGGGTGAATTCTTCTGACGTCCATGCTCCAAGGTTGGTCCGTATCTTCCACAGAACTCACCCTTCCAAGCCACGTGGGTGTTCGGTGCCCACCCATAAAGGAGGGGGTACTGTCAGGAATCGACTCACCACAGTTACATCTGTCCGTTGGTGCGGACTCTGTCCGGGGTCCCTACGTTTTGCTGTCACCCGACTCCCTGTTGCCGGACGTCATCCTAGGCCTGGGAGCACTCCTGTTGTCAGCAGGCGTGAGAGTACGCCGCGTTCCCGCCGGGCCGCGGCATGGGCGCCGCCATGACAGTCTCCATCAGCCTGAGTATGGCGGCCAATCCGGAGCTTGGCCGCACCTCCTTGTTCCACTCCAGCCAATGTCTGCACACCAGGGGGTATATCAGGAGCTGCAGGATGAGCCTGTGGTTGTCCTGAACTTTGTGTCACTCCTGCGACCCATGTGCCTGGATTCCTCCGTGTTCCTGGTTACCTTCCTGGATCCTCCGTGTTCCTGGTTACCTTCCTGCATTTCCGTGGAACTACAAGCATCAGCAATCCCTGCATTTGTATTTGGCTCCACACCTATCTACAACCACTGTGTGCTTCAGCCTCAGCAGTAGAGACTCTCTCCAGGTGCATTCCATCACCTCACCTGTGAAGCAGCTTGCTAGCTGCCTGTGCCTAACGAACTACACTGTGGACTTCCACCTGAGTCTCCTGCATCTGCTACCAGGTTTGCTACACATATATCACCATCTCTGCTGGCTCCACATTTTAAACCACTCTGGTTCTCACACCAGTGAACTTATCTATCATTACCATTTCCTCCATAGACTCTCAGCTTCCAAGCTGCACCATTTCCATTGCATACTTTTTATTGTTTATTCCTGCACGTTAGTCTGCTGCCTTATTGTGTGAACTTTTATGTTAATAAAACACCATTGCGCTGATGCGCAGAAACCCAATCCAGCCTCCACACTTCTTCCATCCTACCTCCACTGACCCACTAGCGCCCCCTCCGGGGACACAAGCAAAACCGAACCTGACAGCAGCACTGATACCGAGCACAGATATGGAGCACTGTTCAGGATACTAGAACTGACACTGGGCAGCGAGAACAGCACTGAGACTTATCTACAAGCTACAAGAATCAGGGCTAGGAAGCACAATATGCACTTGGGTCAAAAACTGGTTAGATAATAGGGAGCAGCGCGTTGTGGTTAATGGATCTTTTTCAACTTGGACTGAAGTGCTAAGTGGTGTGCCGCAAGGCTCAGTATTAGGACCGCTATTGTTCAATATTTTCATTAATGACCTAACAGAAGGTCTAGAGAGCATGGTGTCAATTTTTGCAGATGATACCAAATTGTGTAAGGCTATAAATACAGAGGAGAATGCCGAGTCTCTTCAGAACGACTTAGTTAAATTAGAAGCATGGGCAGCCAAATGGAGAATGCGCTTCAACACAGACAAGTGTAAGGTAATGCACTGTGGTAACAAGAACAAAAATTACACCTACCTACTAAATGGGGTAAAATTAGGGGATTCTGTACTGGAAAAGGACTTAGGTGTCCTCATAGATAGCAAACTAAGCAGTAGTACCCAAAGTAGGACTGCAGCAAAGAAGGCTAATAAGATATTAGCATGCATAAAACGGGGTATTGATGCTAGGGATGAGAGTATTATACTCCCGTTATATAAATCACTAGTGAGGCCACATCTTGAATACTGTGTACAATACTGGGCACCGTACTACAAAAAGGATATCCTGGAGCTAGAAAAGGTTCAGAGGAGGGCGACCAAACTAATTAAGGGCATGGAGACGATGGAATACAAGGAAAGGCTTGAAAGACTAGGCATGTTTACATTGGAAAAGCGGAGACTAAGAGGGGATATGATCAACATCTACAAATATATAAAGGGACAATACACAGAGCTTGCGCAGGACCTGTTTTTGGTTAGAGTAACACAGAGGACTCGTGGACACTCGCTCAGGTTAGAGGAGAGGAGATTCTGCACAATACGGCGTAAAGGCTTTTTCACGGTAAGGACAATACGTGTTTGGAATTCCCTGCCTGAGGGAGTTGTAATGGTGGAATCTGTCAACACCTTTAAGAATGGGTTAGATAAATTCCCAATGGATAAGGATATCCAGGGGTATGGTGCATAGTCATGCATTATAGTTACTATAAATAGGGATAAAATGCAATGGCTGACAGCAGCATCAGTCAGAAATTTTAGTCAAATCATCATGCATAGGAGACCACAAATAGGTTGAACTCGATGGACAATTGTCTTTTTTCAACCTCAGATACTATGTTACTATGTTACTATGGATTACTGTACTGTACTACTATATACAGGTCACCACAATGCAGCAATGATAATAATGAGCACAGATATGGAGCACTGTTCAGGATACTAGAACTGACACAGAGCAGCAAAATACAGCAATGGACTACTGTACTGTACTACTATATACTGGTCACCACAATGCAGCACTGATACTGAGCACAGATATTGAGCACTGTTCAGGATACTAGAACTGACACTGGGCAGCGAGAACAGCACTGGACTACTGGACTGTACTACTATATACAGGTCACCACAATGCAGCAATGATAATAATGAGCACAGATATTGTGCACTGTTCAGGATACTAGAACTGACATGGAGCAGCAAAATACAGCAATGGACTACTGTACTGTACTACTATATACTGGTCACCACAATGCAGCACTGATACTGAGCACAGATATTGAGCTGATATTTAGCTGATATTGGGCTATTTAGGCAGAGAACCTAACCGCGTCCTCTCCGCTCAATCTACAAAGCACGAGTAAAAATGGCGGCGACGTGCGGCTCTTTATATGGAATCCAAATCTCGCGAGAATCCGACAGCGGGATGATGACGTTTTCCCCCGTTCAGGTTTTGCGTGTAAGGTGGGAAGAACCGAGGCTGCCTCGGACCCGTGTAAACCACGTGAAGTTCGGGGGGGTTCGGATCTAGACGAACCGAACCCGCTCATCTCTAGCCACAAGGGTCTGTACTTGGGGGGGTCATTCAGATCTGATCGCTGGGCTGCTAGTTTTGCTGTCCTGCGTTCAGATAGTCCCTGCCTACAGGGGGAGTGTATATTTGCCATGCAAGTGTGCGATGTTATGTGTATGCCGAGTGGCTAAAATCCACTTTGTGCAGTCTCTGCGCAGCCCAGAACTTACTCCTACAGTGCGATCACATCAGGCTGATCAGGGCCGGAGCTGACGTCAGACACCCTCCCTGAAAATGTTTGGGAACACCTGTGTTTTTCTGAACTCTCCCAGTAAACGGTCAGTTGCCACCCACAAACAGCTACCTCCTGTCAATCACCTTGCGAATGCCCGTGCAAATATAATTTTTGCACCATCCCATCGCTGGCCGGTGATGCCCATTGTTGTTGTCTGACGCGCGTGCGCATTGCGGTGCACATGCATGCACATTTATTACCTGATCAGCAGCTGTGTGAAAACACACAGTAGCGATCAGGTCTGAATGAACCCCAAGGACCACTATTGTTCAACATTTTCATAAATGATCTAGAAGTAGGTCTAGAGAGCATGGTGCTAATTTTTGCAGACGATACAAAACTGTGCAAAGTTATAAATTCGGAGAAGGATGCTGAATCTCTTCAGAACGACTTATTTAAACTGGAAGCTTGGGCAGCAAAATGGAGAATGAGGTTCAATATAGCAAATATAAGGTAATGCACTTTGGTAGCAAGAACAAAAATACTACCTACATATTAAATGGGGAAAAACTAGTGGATTCTGTACTGGAAAAAGATTTAGGTGTTCACATAGGTGGTCATTCCGAGTTGTTCGCTCGCAAGCTGCTTTTAGCAGCTTTTCACACGCTAAGCCGCCGCCTACTGGGAGTGAATCTTAGCTTCTTAAAATTGCGAACGAAAGATTCGCAATATTGCGATAAGACATCTCTATGCAGTTTCTGAGTAACTCGAAACTTACTCTGCCAGTGCGATCAGTTCAGTGCTTGTCGTTCCTGGTTTGACGTCACAAACACACCCAGCGTTCGCCCAGACACTCCTCCGTTTCTCCAGCCACTCCCGCGTTTTTCCCAGAAACGGTAGCGTTTTTTCACACACTCCCATAAAACGGCCTGTTTCCGCCCAGAAACACCCACTTCCTGTCAATCACATTACGATCACCAGACCGAAGAAAAAACCGTGAGTAAAATTCCTAACTGCATAGCAAATTTACTTGGCGCAGTCGCAGTGCGGACATTGCGCATGCGCACTAAGCGGAAAATCGCTGCGATGCGAAGAAATTTAACGAGCGAACAACTCGGAATGACCACCATAGATAACAAACTTAGCAGTAGTACCCAAAGGAGGAATGCAGCAAATAAGGCAAACAAGTTATTAGCATGCATTAAATAGGGGAATTGATGCAAGGGTTGAGAGTGTTATACTCCCATTATATAAATCATATATAAGTTCTAGTGAGGCCACATCTCGAATACTGTGCACAGTTATGGGCACCATACTACAAAAAGGATATTCTGGAACAAGAAAAGGTTCAGAGATGGGCAACCAAATTGATTAAGGGGATGCAGACGCTAGAATACAAGGACAGGCTTTCTAGGATAAGCATGTTTACACTGAAAAAAGGAGAGTAAGAGGGGACATGAATAACATTTACAAATATATAAGGGTCAATACACAGAGCTAGCGGGGGATTTGTTTTTGGTAAGATCAACACAAAGGACACATGGACACCCGCTTTGGTTAGAGGAGAGGAAATTTCGCACACAGAGACGGAAAGGTTTCTTCACAGTAAGACAATATGTATTTGGAATTCCCTGCCTGAGAGAGTAGTAATGGTGAACTCGGTCATTACTTTTAAGAATGGGCTAGATAAATTCCTATTGGATATGGATATACAGGGTTATGGTGGGTAAATCATGCACTACAGTAATATGAAAAAAAAAGTGCAATACACATAATAGCTTAACATTCACCACAGTTAAAATTAGTCTTAAAAATATTACAGTGTAGGAGATCATAAATAGGTTGAACTCGATGGACAAATGTCTTTTTTCAACCTCAGAAACTACTGTTACTACGTTAAAATGGTGAAATAAAATTAGACAATTCATTTGCTGGAAATTCACACCCTGCACAATACCCTGCACAGTTCCCTCTGGTCAGAGATTTGCTTATTACAGTCTGTCTGTTCTTCTTTAATCTAAAGCAATAACATTTGACAAATCACAGCTAAAATCGAGATATTCCGAAATGAAATAAAAGCAGGTAGCAGAATTGGAAAACGGTATTTGGGTCCAGGGTAGTAGAGAGCCTGGCCAGACCCATGTACTTTTCAGGGGGTGTGGTGTATTCAGGGGGTGTGGTGTATTCAGGGGGTGTGGTGTATTCAGGGGGTGTGTGGCCTTGAACCCTTAGAAAAAAATGCAGAAAAAATATTACCTTCAGCACCTAACTGGTCACATACTGCGGCCCAGCACACAGCAGCATGTGGTGTGCTGAGAAAAGCAGCTGCTGCTACTGCTGCTGATAGATAAAGGGGAGGAACGACTTGGTACCAGGCTAAGTGCCTCCATTAGGCCTGGGCCCTGGTAAAAAGTACCTGCTCCCCCCCCTTAGCACCATTGTTTGGGTCCGATATCAAAAATTAGATGAGGTTTCAGCAAAGCCATGTCACCATTGTAGCCTCTCGCTTTGCTCTCAGAACTAACACTCACGCTTATAGCATATTCAAACAGCCAGTAATATCACACATGTATGTAATGTGTTTAGGAGTTTCACTATACATGTGCTAATTCTGCATATGCTCAGAAAGGGTCTTCGCTCTACTCTTCTGAGAACAAGGAGAGGGCCTAGGAGTTGTGTATACTGTATCTTTGTTTTTGTATCACATAGGCACATATTGCTATGAACATATAGGCATAAACAAGGCATCATATTGTATGTTCATGTTCTGCATCACCACAGATGCCATCAATAGTTCAAGATAAGAGCTGTTCTGCCACTTACTAGCCTGTATGGATCTTCTCCATTATGCATAAAGTTACTTGTCAGGTCATTGGTTGCACTTGTCGTAAATGTAGTTTTGTTTAGTTAGACTTTGATAAATTGTCCCCTATAACCAACAAATGTCATAACCTCTTGCCAAATTCTTGTAGGCAGGGAGATTAAGGAAGATAACTGCTGCCCTTACTTACACACAATGGCAAGCTATTCCATCTGCACATGTGGATGTACTGTATGACACAATTGGGGAGATAAAGAAACCAGGGGTGGAATAGTGCTATTTAAATTATATGTATATTAATGTGGCAGAAGAAATATTATCAAGACACATAATTAACAATATAAAACATTTAATACACAGGTATAATGGAACAAATAGTGTAATGAAAAATACATATAAAGCAATAAGTATTGATATTTTATATATATGTCATTATAAAACCAACGGAATGTAAAGATATCTGCCCAATGCTTTTATTACGCCTTATACTGTATACAACCAGGGGCGGATTGGGATTGAAAACCAACCCGGGAAATTTATGGAAGCAGCCCTAATAGGGGTGGGGTCTGTTCTGTTGAGGTGGTGGAGTTTGTCAAGTGGGCAGGATTGCTGCTCAGAAGGCCTGGTGACAGGGTGGCATGGAAAGTGCGCGCAGCAAAATTTCAGGGGCGTGGCTTTGTGGGGAAGGGGCGTGGCCACATAATAGTGTCAATTCACATTACACCACACAGTAGTGCCACTTATACACATTGCACCAGGTAGAACCTCCTATACACACTGCGCCAGGTAGAGCATGTTATACATATTGCGCCAGATAGAGCATGGTATACACTTTGCGCCAGGCAGAGCACATTATACACATTGCCCCAGGTAAAGCACATTATACACTTTGCACCAGGCAGAGCACATTATACACATTGCCCAGGTAAAGCACATTATACACTTTGCACCAGGCAGAGCACATTATACACATTGCACCAGGTAACGCACACATACACATTGCACCAGTTAAAGCACATTATACACATTGCGCCAGGTAAAGCACATATACATATCGTACCAGGCAGAGCACATTATACACATTGCACCAGGTAGAGCACGACACAGACACACAGATGCTGACACACTAATGCTAACAGACACTGACTCACTGACGCCAACACACAAATCGATGCTGATGCACTGACACTGACACACAGACACTGGCACACAGACAGATGCTGACACAGTATTGCTTGACACACAGATGCTGACACACAGAAGCCTATACACACAGACTCTGACACACATGCAGACGCTGACACACTTACGATGACACACACACAAACTAACACAGACAGATGCTGACAGACAGACACAGTGACTGTTTCAATTTCCCATGATTAGTCACCCTTGCCTCCATGCCTGCAGCCACCGGGTGAGATTACATGCTGTCAGATTCAATGCACATAAATAGCCGACATACAGCTGGCAAATACCCCTGCTGTATACAGTCACCAGCAGCCCCCTCTTTCCCCCCACTCTCCCCCCCCCCCCCCCCAGTACAGTATGTTGCAACCTCCCTCTCTTCCCCCAGCAGCCTTCGGCAAACCTGCCGTCTCTGTCCCTGGCAGGCAGTAACCTAATGTAGTTGATTTTATGAACGATATTGGTGCCGCACAGTAGTTCATGTTATGCACCATAGTAGTGCTCTAGACCGCCCTATTCCCTATACCGCAAAGTGCCCACAATTAATATTATACCACATTGAAGTGCCCCAAATTAACAATATGCCATACCATACTTCCACCAGTACACATCAATACACAGAGCTTGGGAGGGACCTGTTTTCTATAAGATCAGCGCAGAGGACACGTGATCACTCGCTTAGGTTAGAGGAGAGGAGTTTCCGCACATTGAGGAGAAAAGGTTTTTTCACAGTAAGGACTATACGTGTTTGGAATTCCCTGCCTGAGAGAGTAGTAATGGCGGACTCAGTCAACACCTTTAAGAAAGGGTTAGATAAATTCTTATTGGATAAAGATATTCAGGGTTATAACTTATGGTGTGTAGGCACGCATTATAGTTAATATAACTAGTCCTAACATAAAAATAATTAGTCCTATAATAAGACTGCATAGCAGACCACAAATAGGTTGAACTCGATGGACAATTGTCTTTTTTCAACCTTAGTTACTATGTTACTATGTTACATGCCACACAGGCAGTCTGGGAACCTAACTTTATGACCTTGGTACAGTTGAATTAAGCCCAGAGGTGGGCCCCCAAGCCTCTGGGCCCCATAGCATTGACAATCCTTGAACAAAAGTTGTTATAGCAGATAAAAATAGAAATAAAAGGAGTTATAATAAAATTAAATTGTTATTTCAGAATTTTCAGATCTGGCTGCTGAAAATGGGAGCTATCAGGATAATAAAATACATGAGGCAAAAAAACATCTATGGCTGCTTATAAAATTATTGATATCAGGATAGTAAAAATGAGAGTTTATTAGGTGGGACCTTCATATTGGTGATTACCTGCCAACCCCCCTCTCTCTCCCCCCAATCAGCAGCTCTCCTCCCCCACAGTGGCCAGCAACGCTCCCCCCTCTCACCACCTCGCAGTGGCTCAACAATTGCATTACATTTTATTTTTAACAGGTTACCTGGGGGGGGGGGGCAGCACTGCTGCCACCTCCACTTGCTGGTAACGCTGCTGCCTCCGCCGCTGATAATGCTGCCGCCTCCACCGCTGGTGATGCTGCCGCCTCCGCTCGCTGGTAACACTGCCGCCTCCACCGCTAGTGATGCTGCTGCTTGGAGATAAAAACTCTCCTCTCCTGTGCGACCACTGCATAGGAAGCCACAACAACCCCGTGGTGGCCCGCATTTCAAAAACACTCTGTCAGGTAATGCTGCACAAGCTCCGATCGCGGCAGCTGGCCCTCTATTGAAGGGGGGGCGGGGGGGGGGCACTGATGGGACAAAGGGAACGGACAACCATGAGCTGCCATGGTGTCCCGGCGTCCCAATCCGAATACACGAATACATCTGATATCAATAATGTGAATCAACAAAAGTGCTGATGAATAACATATTAAGAAATAAGAACTAAAGAGTTGCAGTACTGTAAATTGGGTCCTGGGCTCATATACAGGATTCAATAACCATATCTATCCCAGCGATGTAAATGAGAAGCCACTTGGTGTCCTTTCTCCAATGATCACAGTGGGTTTTTTTTCATGAAGCAGTGAAAAGTGTGGAAAAGTGAGCCAGTGGAGAAGTTGCCCATGGTAACCAATCAGCATTGGAGTAACATTTATAATTTGCATACTATACAATTGTATGGAGCAGCTGATTGGTTGCCATAGACAACTTCTCCAAAGGCTCATTTCAAGCACTCTTTTCACTGCTTCAGGAATAGACCCCATAAATAGTAACGTAAGAGCCATGTTGAGTCACTGCAGTCCAAACAAGGAGTATGTGGCTGTAACCATTGTGGTATGACATGTGCCGCCACATGGATCACCGCAAGGCAGAGGGCGCTGTTCTGCAGCACCTATTATTTTTCTATTTTAATAAATCTTGCTTGCAATTTTCTCCTCTTTAGTCTCTTGGATGACTTGGCAGCCCCCATCTCCCCCTCACATCCCTAAGCACCTTCAGTCACACACTCCTTTATTTAAAGCACACATTTCAAAATACTCTCACACTTCCCCTACAGGAGCAAATATTGTAGCTTCATGAATAAGGTATCTGACTGCAATATGAAAGGTCCTTGGTTTGAATCCTGGATATAACAGTATCTTGAAATGTGTGCTTTAAATAAAGGAGGCTGTGACTGAAGGTCCTGGTTATGACTGCTGAGAAATATGTGATCTTAAATAAAGAATAATTTAATTTAAGTGCATAAATGATGGTATAAGGGAATTGGTGTCTACTTCTTTGGAATGTTCTGTAAGCAAAGGTATTCCATAAATGTATATTTTTAAATATATAGTACTATTCAAAAGTTTTAGGCAGGTGTGGAAATATTCTGCAAAGTAAGAGTACTTCAAAAATAAAAGTGATAATAGTCTATTTTTATAGATTAACAAAGTGCAAAGTAAATTGACAAATTAGAAATCTAAATCAAATCAATATTTGGTGTGACTACCCTTTGTCTTCAAAACAGCATCAATTCTTCTAGGTACACTTGCACTCAGTTTTTGAAAGAACTCGACAGGGAGGTTGTTCCAAACATCTAAATTTGGAGCCAATCAGACGTCTCCCTGATTTTATTGCATGATAGTACTTACCCATCATGCAATACCAACAGGGAGGCATCTGATTGGCTCAAAATGTATTCTGCATCAGGACAACAGCCCAAAACATACAGACAATGGGGGTAATTCCAAGTTGATCGCAGCAGGATATTTTTTAGCAGTTGGGCAAAACCATGTGCACCGCAGGGGGGGCAGAGATAACATTTACAGAGAGAGTTAGATTTGGGTGGGTTATTTTGTTTCTGTGCAGGGTAAATACTGGCTGCTTTATTTTTACACTGCAAATTAGATTGCAGATTGAACACACCCCACCCAAATCTAACTCTCTCTGCACATGTTATATCTGCCTCCCCTGCAGTGCACATGGTTTTGCCCAACTGCTAACAGAATTGCTGCTGTGATCAACTTGGAATTACCCCCCGATGTCATTAAGAACTGTCTTCAGTGTAAAGAAGAACAAGGAGTCCTGAAAGTGATGATATGACCCCCACAGAACCCTGATATTAAAATCATTGAGTCTGTCTGGAATTACATGAAGAGACAGAAGTATTTGAGCAAGCATACAACCGCAGAAGATATGTGGTTAGTTCTCCAAGATGTTTGGAACAACCTTCCTGTTGAGTTCATTCAAAAACTGTGTGCAAGTGTACCTAGAAGAATTGATGCTGTTTTGAAGGCACCACCAAATATTGATTTGATTTAAATTTCTCCTCTGATCATTTATTATTATTTTGTTAACTGATAAAAATAAACTACTAACACGTCTATTTTTTTTAAAGCATTCTCACTTTACAGCTTCTTTTCCTTACCTGCCTAAAACTTTTGCACAGTACTGAATATACAGTGTGTGTGTGTGTGTGTGTGTGTGTGTGTGTGTGTATATATCTATATATATCTATATATATATCATATGAGAAGGGGCATCGTAGCAAGTGCTTTCACTTTGTGTGTGTGTGTGTGGGGAGGGGGGAGGCAATGCTTTTTTTGGCCCAGAGCTCCAAAATGTCTAGCAATGGCTCTACTTGTGAAGATGACAGTTAACAGCTGATTAGTTGCTTGATACATCTACCCCATGGTGACAAACCAGGAGACCATTTCAATCATAACATACTGTAAATTACATTTACTGAAATTATTATTATTATTTTTTTGTAGCATACTAACATCCTGTGAAAGCAGATCACTCACTGATTAATAGTAATTGCAACAAAGAACCTCACAACATCAGGCGCTAATTAAAATATATACAGTATCAGTCAAAAGTTTGGACACACCTTGTCATTCAATGGTTTTTATTTATTTTAATTATTTTCTACATTGTAGATTAATACTGAAGACATCAAAACTATGAAAGAGCACATATGGAATTATGTTGTAAACAAAAAAGTTTTAAACAAATCAAAATATATTTTAGATTTTAGATTCCTCAAAGTAGCCGCATTTTGCTTTGATGACATCTTTGCACTCTCTTGGCATTCTCTCAATCAACTTCATGAGATAGTCTCCTGGAATGATTTTGAATTAACAATTGTGCCTTGTCAATCTGTGGAATTACTTGCCTTCTTAATGTGTTTGAGACCATCAGTTGTGTTGTGCAGAGGTAGGGTTAGTACACAGTGGACACCCCTATATGACTACTGTTGTAATCCATATTATGGCACAAACCACTCAGCAAAGTGCATCATTACAAAGTGCATCAAGTGCAACAAGTGCATCAACGACAGTCCATCATTACTTTAAGACATGAAGGTCAGTTGATACGGAAAATTTCAAGAATTTTGAATGTATCCTCAAGTGCAGTTGCAAAAACCATCAAGCGCTATGATGACACTGGAGAGGAAGACCAAGAGTAACCTCTGCTGCAGAGGATAAGTTCATTAGAGTTACCAGCATCAGAGACCGCTACTTAACAGCACCTCAGATTAGAGCCCACATAAATTCTTCACAGAGTTCAAGTAGCAGACAAATCTCAACATCAACTGTTCAGAGGAGACTTTGTGACTCATGACTTCATGGTCGAATTGCTGTGAAGAAGCCACTACTGAGGATAAACAAGAAGAAGAGAATTGTTTGTGCAAAAAAACACAAGGAATGGACATTAAACCAGTGGAAAGCTGTACTTTGGTCTGATGAGTCCAAATTTGAGATTTTTGGTTCCAACCGCCGTGTCTTTGTGAGACCCAGAGAAGGTGAGCGGATGGTTTCTGCGTATGTGGTTCCCATTGTGAGGCATGGAGGAGGAGGTATGATGGTGTGCGGGTGCTTTGCTGGAGACACTGTTGGCAGCGGTGCCGAGAGAGGCAGGGAGAGGGTACCTACTACTATATAGTTACCTATTACTATATGGTGGTGAGATACCGAGCGCAGTCTCGGATTATGCGCGCGATCTACCAACTTGACTTCACTGCTGATTTCCCAGCAACAGAAATATAGAGATAAAGACTCAGTATACTTATGCAAATATATATTCATGTTGCGGTGGTGCCACTATATATATATATATATATATATATATATCTGTTTCAGGAACATTTTTTTCAATTATCACCTACAATGGGCCCATTATAAATACCTGTGATCTACAAAAACAAGTTATATATTATTGAAAAAGGACATCCCACATTTGCCATCATAATGGTGCAAAGTATATTAGTATATTGTTTGTTATGTATGTGTTTTTATTCATGTGATACTCTTGCTTATATGCATGTGCTACTTTTAGAAGAAATATGTTACTAGTTTTAAAGAAAAATTCTTTATATTGATAGAAAATAAAAAAGCAAATTTATTGCAAAACTCTTCTGGTGGTTTTTGGACATATCAGACTGGGGTTAATGAAATGAGCGCACACTCTTTTCAGAAAACGTAATAGTAATTGCAGCAAGTTCATTAGCTCCACAATAAAAATAATGGGGAAATATACTAAGCCTTATAGAGTGATAAAGTGGAGAGACATGAAGTACCTGCCAATCAGTTCCTAGCTGTCATGTTACAAGCTGTATTTTAAAAAAAATGACAGTTGGGAGCTGATTGGCTGTTAGTTCATCTCTGTCCACTTTATCTCTATCCAAGGCTTCGTTTACTAATGAATGAAATGTGAAAGAATAATTATTTTTAGTGTCAATTGAAATAGCTGTAAAAGAAAAGCACATATAAAGGCTGTTGTTTTAGCACCACATTTGCTGTAGGTACCAGCATACTATTTTAACTATGCATAGTGGCATAGCTGTCAGTCTGCATTTTTTTCCCCATCAGTTCAACCCTTTAATTGCCACTAAGAGACACAATTATGCAATTATAATTATATTATATTATATGTATAATTATATAATATATAATTCTACATATAAACATGGCAGGAGAGTTGTAGCTTAATGTAGGTTTCAAGAGTTGCACATGCGACTCAACATATGATATTGCTGTGGCGACAGTAACAATACATGCCAGTCATTTTCAATTTAATTATGATGACTGCCATATTAGGAATAAATAAATAAATAAATAGGGCCCACAGTCACACAACAAAAGTGTAACCCCATGAGTGCTTATAGAATAAAAGCTAATAATAATCCATTATGAAACTGGATATGGTGTATGCCTAGCGCAGGTGCTATGGACACTGTACATCTGTCTGAAACAACCCCTTGCAGACAGACCACAACAGTGGCGTGCGGTGAGGCCAGTGGCTGGTAGGCACTACAGTTATAATGTCCGCCGAATCCTGCCAATGACCCCTACCGCCGCCGAGCAAATGCCCGCTACTGCTCCTGAGCAGCTGCCACCACCAATGGCTAACAAACTCGCCCACCATCAACTGACCCAGTCCTCCGCCACTAATTTGCATCTCAGTCCGATGCCGCCAATGCCCGCTGCCTGCCTGCTCATCATACTTGTGATATATTGTACATTTTTTAATAGAAAAAAATATAAAAATTAGTGTTTGGGACTGGGAAGGGAGTGGGAGGAGGACATGAATGCAGTTTTGTTTTCCAGGGCTTCCATTAACTTAATAGCACCGTAGATGCGGCACTATTAAGTTAATGGAAGTCCTGGACAACAAAATAGCCAGCAGTGGGTGATGCCAGGGAGAGGGTGACAACAGTGGGTGAAAGGGAGTGGGTGATGCCAGGGAGAGGGTCACCAGGGAGAGGGTGACAGCAGTGGGTGATGCCTGGGAGAAGGTGATGGGGGGGGGGTGATGCCATGGAGAGGGTGACAGCAATGGGTGATGCCAGGGAGAGGGTGGCAGCAGTGGGTGATGCCAGGGAGAGGGTGACAGCAGTGGGTGATGCCGGGGAAAGGGTGGCTGTAGAGGGTGACAGGGAGAGGGTGATACCAGGGAAAGGGTAACAGCATTAGCAGCGGGTGAGAGTGTAAAAGATAGAAGAAAAGGGTGATGGGAACAGACAATTATATTGGTATTTACTTTCATGGACCTGGGCTTAGAACTGCGGGGATCACCGGTGACAAGAGCAGCCTGAACAGTAATCCAGGGTCAGGAGAGACAGAGTGAAAGAAGAGGGGAGAAGCGGGGGATCGTGGCCCCTCTCCCCCTCTGGCCAGACTGGACTCACTGGGGTATATTTACTAAGTCCCGATTTCATTCGAGTTGACTTTTTTTTCTTTCTAAGTGTGATCTCGGGAATTTACTAAACACAAATCTCAGCAGTGTTGGGGCTATTCGTATTGAGATACACTGCCGACCACACAAATACAAATCAATAGACCATCGGTCAAACACGGCTGTTATTTAATAGAACTCGGTAATTTACTAAGAATTTGTATTCTCAATCACTGCTGACAATAGCCAAACACTGCCAGGAAAGCATAGAATTCATAAAAAAATGGAGCTTTCAAATAGACCTGCTTATTGCTTGCGTGTTGTGATAGTCATGCACAGATCAGTGAGATCCGTGCATGCTTATCTTTGAAAAAGGGTCTGAATGGGTTAAAAAATGTAAAAAAATTTTTTGTGAGGTCCCCTCTCCTAAGTATAACCAGCCTCGGGCTCTTTAAACCGATCCTGGCTGTTTAAATATTGGGAAAAAAATTTGACAGGGGTTCCCCATATATATACAACCAGCACCGGGCTCTAAGTCTGGTCCTGGTTCCAAATATGTGGGGAACAAAAAAGATGTAGGGGTGCCCCATATTTTTAAAACCAGCACCAGGCTCCACTAGCCAGGGACATAATGCCACAGCCGGGGGACACATTTATGTAGGTCCCTGCGGCCGTGGCATTAACCCCCCAACTAGTCACCCCTGGCCGGGGTTCCTTGGAGGAGTGGGGACCCCTTAAATCAAGGGGTCCCCCTCCTCCAGGCACCCAAGGGCCAGGGGTGAAGCCCGAGGCTGTCCCCAGCACCCCTGGGCGGTGGGTGCCGGGCTGATAGCCATAAGTGTGTAAAAAAAAGAATATTGTTGTTTGTTGTGGAACTACAAGACCCAGCAAGCCTCCCCCACTTGCTGGTACTTGGAGAACCTCAAGTACCAGCATGCGGGGAAATAACGGGCCAGCTGGTACCTGTAGTTCTACAACAACAAAAAATATCCAAATAAAAACACAACACAGACACACCTTGAAAGTAAAAATGTATTAAAACACACTTACACACTCATAAATACTTACCTACATCCCACGCCGGTCACGTCCACTTGTCCAGTAGAATCCAATAGGGGTACCTGTAAAAATGAAAATTATACTTACACACTTGGTTCCTTAAGTAATCCACAGGAGAAGGGGGGGGGGGAGAAAGGAAGGAGAGAGAGAGAGAGAGAGAGAGAGAGAGAGAGAGAGAGAGACACTAACCTGGGTTATCAAGCTGCTCGCGCTGCGGAGGAGGAACGAGAGGGGAGAGTCCTGCCCACTACCGCACTGAGAACGGGATGTACTAACCGCCCCCGCCGCGTTATCGGGCTTTTGTCAGCACTCCTTATCTCCGCGGTTACTGGTCTCCTCTCTGCAGCCCGGCGCTAGCCGTTGCTCCCCCCCACTCCCCGTATTTTTTTCTCCTCTCACTGCCGTCCGCCTTATCACCGCCGCGGCCACTGAGTCTTGCTCTCTCCGTAGCGCTTGGTCAGCACTGTGCTCCCCTATATGACACAGGAGGAGCCTGTCACCCTGTCTCATAGTGCCCAGTGCACTGCTGGTGTCACCCTAGTGCCGGGGCTGTGCTGCCTATTCACCGTGCTCTGTCCACTGGCTGTCAGACACAAAGTCTCCGGCATTGCCATGTCCCTTGCCGGCATAGTGTCCACCGAAGGTGTAGGACGGGACATGGGGATGGGGCTGGTTACCCCGGTACATGACAGAGGGTTTGCACCGATGGTGACAGCCGGCATACCGACACTTTTTTTCCCTCTTGGGGGTCCACGACCCCCCTGGACAGAGAATAAATAAAGTGGCGCGCATAGCGCGTCACCGTGTCCACAGTGTGGCGAGCACAGTGAGCCCGCAAGGGGCTCATTTGCGCTCGCCACGCTGTCGGTATGCCGGCGGTCGGTATGCCGGCGGTTGGTATGCCAGCGCCAGTATGCTGGTCGCCGGGAGCCCGGGCGCCGGCATACCATACTACACCCGATGGATGCGGTCTCCCCATGCACACGGTAACCTGCTCCTGTGTGTGATGAATCATGTGTTATGGCATTGACCAGGACGGGCATCCTCTCACTGTTTGTGCTGTGGGGCACATTCTCTGCCGTGTGCAGCGCAATGAGCCTTTCCCGGGGTGCTGAGCCCGGCTACATACACCGCTGTAAGCTCTTTACTACCCCGCACAGATGCCGGCTGCAATGACAGGGGTCCTCTCCTGTGTCATGTGGGGGAGCGCAGCGCTACGGAGAGCGCAGGACTCAGTGGCCTCGGCGGTGATGAGGCAGACGACAGTGCGAGGAGAAAAAAGACAGGGAGTGTGGAGGAACAACGGGTAGCGCCAGGCAGCAGAGTAACCGCGGCTGGGGAGATTAGTACATCTCGCTGTGACTCCTGCTCCTGCTTCAGGGCCTCAACGCCGGGACCCGCCGCCACTTCCGCCTCCTGCACTGCCATGTAAGTGATTGTTCGCATTATCTATGGGAGGCACTGCTTTAAGTAATTTAAGGATCCAAAATTATTAGAATAAAATAAAGAAAATACTTAATAGAACAGAATATGTGTCATAAGGATCTTCTTTGTATTATTTTAATAATTAATCACAGGGGAGGCACTGCCTACCCTGACTGCATGTCCCTGGACCATAAATGGGGAAAGCTGCTGCATGTGCAAGTAAAACACCGGGAAAGCATAAGTATCCTGTGGAGGTATGCAAGTTCACTGCCAGACGGACCACTGAATCGACACTACCAGTGCAGACCATCCCCGAGCACGAATAGTGGGAGATGGGAAGAATAGGTGGAGACTGGAGGAATATGGGTAAGAATAGTAGAAATGTGAAGAATAGGGGAAGACAGGCGGAATCTGAGTAAGAATAGGGGTAGATGAAAGAATAGGGGGAAAAGGGGAATATAAGTAAGAATAGAGGGAGATGGGAAGAATAGGGGGTGATAGGAGGAATATGAGTTAGAATAGAGGCAGATGGAAAGAATAGGGAGAGACAGGAGGAATATGAGTAAGAATAGAGGGAGATGGAAAGAATAGGGAGAGACAGGAGGAATATGAGTAAGAATAGAGGGAGATGGAAAGAATAGGGAGAGACAGGAGGAATATGAGTAATATTAGTGGTAGATGGGAAGAATAGGAGGAGACAGGAGGAATATGAGTAAGAATAGTAGGAGATGGGAAGAATAGGAGGAGACAGGAGGAATATGAGTAAGAATAGTAGGAGATTGGAAGAATAGGGCGAGACAGGAGGAATATGAGTAAAAATAGTGGGAGATGGAAAGAACAGGGAGAGACAGGAGGAATATGAGAAATATTAGTGGTAGATGGGAAGAATAGGAGGAGACAGGAGGAATATGAGTAAAAATAGTAGGAGATGGGAAGAATAGGGGGAGACAGAAGGAAAATTAGTAATATTAGCTGGAGATGGGAATAATAGGGGGAGACAGGAGGAATGTGAGTAAGATTAGTGGGAGATGGGAAGAATAGGGAGAGACAGGAGGAATATGAGTAAGAATAGTAGGAGATGGAAAGAACAGGGAGAGACAGAAGGAATATGAGTAATATTAGTGGTAGATGGGAAGAATAGGAGGATACAGGAGGAATATGAGTAAGAATAGTAGGAGATCGGAAGAATAGGGGGAGACAGGAGGAATATGAGTAAGAATAGTAGGAGATGGAAAGAACAGGGAGAGACAGGAGGAATATGAGTAATATTAGTGGTAGATGGGAAGAATAGGAGGAGACAGGAGGATTATGAGTAAGAATAGAGGGAGATGGAAAGAATAGGGAGAGACAGGAGGAATAGATGGAAAGAACAGGGAGAGACAGGAGGAATATGAGTAATATTAGTGGTAGATGGGAAGAATAGGAGGAGACAGGAGGAATATGAGTAAGAATAGTAGGAGATGGGAAGAATAGGAGGAGACAGGAGGAATATGAGTAAGAATAGTAGGAGATTGGAAGAATAGGGCGAGACAGGAGGAATATGAGTAAAAATAGTGGGAGATGGAAAGAACAGGGAGAGACAGGAGGAATATGAGAAATATTAGTGGTAGATGGGAAGAATAGGAGGAGACAGGAGGAATATGAGTAAAAATAGTAGGAGATGGGAAGAATAGGGGGAGACAGAAGGAAAATTAGTAATATTAGCTGGAGATGGGAATAATAGGGGGAGACAGGAGGAATGTGAGTAAGATTAGTGGGAGATGGGAAGAATAGGGAGAGACAGGAGGAATATGAGTAAGAATAGTAGGAGATGGAAAGAACAGGGAGAGACAGAAGGAATATGAGTAATATTAGTGGTAGATGGGAAGAATAGGAGGATACAGGAGGAATATGAGTAAGAATAGTAGGAGATCGGAAGAATAGGGGGAGACAGGAGGAATATGAGTAAAAATAGTAGGAGATGGGAAGAATAGGGGGAGACAGAAGGAAAATTAGTAATATTAGCTGGAGATGGGAATAATAGGGGGAGACAGGAGGAATGTGAGTAAGATTAGTGGGAGATGGGAAGAATAGGGAGAGACAGGAGGAATATGAGTATGAATAGTAGGAGATGGGAAGAATAGGGGGAGACAGGTTGAATATTAGTAAAAAGAGCAAGACATGGGAAGAATAAGGGGAGACAGGAGGAATATGAGCAAGATTAGTAAGAGATGGTGAGAATAGAGGGAGACAGCAAAAATATGAGTAAGAAATAGTGGGAGATGGGAAGAATAGGGGGAGACAGGAGGAATATGAGAAAGATTAGTAGGTGATGGGAAGAATAAGGGGAGACAGGAGGAATATGTGTAAGAATAGTGGGAGATGGGAAGAATAGGGGGAGACCGGGGGAATATAAGTTAGAATAGAGGGAGATGGAAAGAATAGGGGGTGACAGGAGGAAAATGAGTAAGATTAGTGGGAAATGGTGAGAATAGAGGGAGACATGAAAAATATGAGTAAGAAAAGTGGGGGAAGGGAAGAATAGGGGGAGACAAGAGGAATGTCTGTAAAAATAGTGGGAGATGGGAAGAATAGGGGGAGACAGGAGGAATATGAGTAAAATTAGTGGGAGATTGGAATAATAGGGGGAGACAGGAGGAATATGAGTAAAAATAGAAGGAAATGGAAAGAATAGGGGGAGACAGGAGGAAATTGAGGAAGATTATTGGGAGATGGTGACAATAGTAGGAGACAGCAGGAATATGAGTAAAAATAGTAAGAGATGGGAAGAATAGGGAGAGACAGGAGGAATATGAGTAAGAATAGTGGGATATGAGAAGAAAAAGGGGAGACAAGAGGAATATGAGAAAGATTAGTGGGATATGGGATGAATAGGAGGAAAGAAGAGGAATCTGAGTAAGAATAGTTGGAGATGGGAAGAATAGGGGGAGACTGGAGGAATAAGAGTAAGAATAGTGAAAATGGGAAGAATGGGGCAGACAGAGGAATAAGAGTAAGAATAGAGGGAGATGGGAAGAATACAGGGAGACGGAGAATATGAGTAAGAATAGTGGTAGATGGGAAGATTAGGGGGAGACAGTAGGAATATGAGTAAAATTAGTGGGAGATGGGAATAATAGGGGGAGACAGGAGGAATATGAGTAAAATTAGTGGGAGATGGGAATAATAGGGGGAGACAGGAGGAATATGAGTAAAATTAGTGGGAGATGGGAATAATAGGGGGAGACAGGAGGAATATGAGTAAAAATAGAAGGAAATGGGAAGAACAGGTAAAGACAGAAGGAAATTGAGGAAGATTAGAGGGAGAAGGTGAGAATAGGGGGAGACAGCAGGAATATGAGTAAAAATAGTAAGAGATGGGAAGAATAGGGAGAGACAGGAGGAATATGAGTAAGAATTAGTGATGTGCACCGGAAATTTTTAGGGTTTTGTGTTTTGGTTTTGTGTTCGGTTCCGCGGCCGTGTTTTGGGTTCGAACGCGTTTTGGCAAAACCTCACCGAAATTTTTTTGTCGGATTCGGGTGTGTTTTGGATTCGGGTGTTTTTTTCAAAAAACCCTAAAAAACAGCTTAAATCATAGAATTTGGGGGTCATTTTGATCCCATAGTATTATTAACCTCAATAACCATAATTTCCACTCATTTTCAGTCTATTCTGAACACCTCACAATATTATTTTTAGTCCTAAAATTTGCACCGAGGTAAGCTAAGCGACCCAAGTGGCCGACACAAACACCTGGCCCATCTAGGAGTGGCACTGCAGTGTCACGCAGGATGGCCCTTCAAAAAAATACTCCCCAAACAGCACATGACGCAAAGAAAAAAAGAGGCGCAATGAGGTAGCTGTGTGACTAAGATAAGCGACCCAAGTGGCCGACACAAACACCTGGCCCATCTAGGAGTGGCACTGCAGTGTCACGCAGGATGGCCCTTCAAAAAAATACTCCCCAAACAGCACATGACGCAAAGAAAAATGAAAGAAAAAATTGCCTAGTTTGAATATACCTATGGCCAGCTCTGCACCCTTATGTTGTATAAACAGGACATGCACACTTTAACGAACCCATCATTTCAGCGACAGGGTCTGCCACACGACTGTGACTGAAATGACTGGTTGGTTTGGGCCCCCACCAAAAAAGAAGCAATCAATCTCTCCTTGCACAAACTGGCTCTACAGAGGCAAGATGTTCACCTCATCATCATCGTCCGATTCATCACCCCTTTCACTGTGTACATCCCCCTCCTCACAGATTATTAATTCATCCCCACTGGGATCCACCATCTCAGGTCCCCGTGTACTTTCTAGAGGCAATTGCTGCTGGTGAATGTCTCCACGGAGGAATTGATTATAATTCATTTTATTGAACATCATCTTCTCCACATTTTCTGGAAGTAACCTCGTACGCCGATTGCTGACAAGGTGAGCGGCGGCACTAAACACTCTTTCGGAGTACACACTGGAGGGAGGGCAACTTAGGTAGAATAAAGCCAGTTTGTGCAAGGGCCTCCAAATTGCCTCTTTTTCCTGCCAGTATACGTACGGACTGTCTGACGTGCCTACTTGGATGCGGTCACTCATATAATCCTCCACCATTCTTTCAATGGTGAGAGAATCATATGCAGTGACAGTAGACGACATGTCAGTAATCGTTGGCAGGTCCTTCAGTCCGGACCAGATGTCAGCACTCGCTCCAGACTGCCCTGCATCACCGCCAGCGGATGGGCTCGGAATTCTTAGCCTTTTCCTCGCACCCCCAGTTGCGGGAGAATGTGAAGGAGGAGATGTTGACGGGTCACGTTCCGCTTGACTTGACAATTTTCTCACCAGCAGGTCTTTGAACCTCTGCAGACTTGTGTCTCCCGGAAGATAGATACAACGTAGGTTTTAAATCTAGGATCGAGCACGGTGGCCAAAATGTAGTGCTCTGATTTCAACAGATTGACCACCCGTGAATCCTGGTTAAGCGAATGAAGGGCTCCATCCACAAGTCCCACATGCCTAGCGGAATCGCTCTGTTTTAGCTCCTCCTTCAATGTCTCCAGCTTCTTCTGCAAAAGCCTGATGAGGGGAAAGACCTGACTCAGGCTGGCAGTGTCTGAACTGACTTCACATGTGGCAAGTTCAAAAGGTTGCAGAACCTTGCACAACGTTGAAATCATTCTCCACTGCGCTTGAGTCAGGTGCATTCCACCTCATTTGCCTATATCGTGGCCAGATGTATAGGCTTGAATGGCCTTTTGCTGCTCCTCCATCCTCTGAAGCATATAGAGGGTTGAATTCCACCTCGTTACCACCTCTTGCTTCAGATGATGGCAGGGCAGGTTCAGGTGTTTTTGGTGGTGCTCCAGTCTTCTGTACGCGGTGCCTGTACGCCGAAAGTGGGCCGCAATTCTTCTGGCCACCGACAGCATCTCTTGCACGCCCCTGTCGTTTTTTAAATAATTCTGCACCACCAAATTCAAGGTATGTGCAAAACATGGGACGTGCTGGAATTTGCCCAGATGTAATGCACGCACAATATTGCTGGCGTTGTCCGATGCCACAAATCCCCAGGAGAGTCCAATTGGGGTAAGCCATTCTGCGATGATCTTCCTCAGTTGCCGTAAGAGGTTTTCAGCTGTGTGCGTATTCTGGAAAGCGGTGATACAAAGCGTAGCCTGCCTAGGAACGAGTTGGCGTTTGCGAGATGCTGCTACTGGTGCCGCCGCTGCTGTTCTTGCAGCGGGAGGCAATACATCTACCCAGTGGGCTGTGACAGTCATGTAGTCCTGAGTCTGCCCTGCTCCACTTGTCCACATGTCCGTGGTTAAGTGGACATTGGGTACAACTGCATTTTTTAGGACACTGGTGACTCTTTTTCTGAGGTCTGTGTACATTTTCGGTATCGCCTGCCTAGAGAAATGGAACCTAGATGGTATTTGGTACCGGGGACACAGTACATCAATCAAGTCTCTAGTTGGCTCTGAATTAACGATGGATACCGGAACCACGTTTCTCACCGCCCAGGCTGCCAAGGCCTCAGTTATCCGCTTTGCAGCAGGATGACTGCTGTGATATTTCATCTTCCTCGCAAAGGACTGTTGGACAGTCAATTGCTTACTGGAAGTAGTACAAGTGGTCTTCCGACTTCCCCTCTGGGATGACGATCGACTCCCAGCAGCAACAACAGCAGCGCCAGCAGCAGTAGGCGTTACACTCAAGGATGTATCGGAGGAATCCCAGGCAGGAGAGGACTCGTCAGACTTGCCAGTGACATGGCCTGCAGGACTATTGGCTTTCCTGGGTAAGGAGGAAATTGACACTGAGGGAGTTGGTGGTGTGGTTTGCAGGAGCTTGGTTACAAGAGGAAGGGATTTAGTGGTCAGTGGACTGCTTCCGCTGTCACCCAAAGTTTTTGAACTTGTCACTGACTTATGATGAATGCGCTGCAGGTGACGCATAGGGGGGGATGTTCCGAGGTGGTTAACATCCTTACCCCTACTTATTACAGCTTGACAAAGGCAACACACGGCTTGACACCTGTTGTCCGCATTTCTGTTGAAATAATTCCACACCGAAGAGCTGATTTTTTTTGTATTTTGACCAGGCATGTCAATGGCCATATTCGTCCCACGGACAACAGGTGTCTCCCCGTGTGCCTGACTTAAACAAACCACCTCACCATCAGAATCCTCCTTGTCAATTTCCTCCCCAGCGCCAGCAACACCCATATCCTCATCCTGGTGTACTTCAACAGTGACATCTTCAATTTGACTATCAGGAACTGGACTGCGGGTGCTCCTTCCAGCACTTGCAGGGGGCGTGCAAATGGTGGAAGGTGCAAGCTCTTCCCGTCCAGTGTTGGCAAGGTCAGGCATCGCAACCGACACAATTGGACTCTCCTTGGGGATTTGTGATTTCGAAGAACGCACAGTTCTTTGCTGTGCTTTTGCCAGCTTAAGTCTTTTCTTTTTTCTAGCGAGAGGATGAGTGCTTCCATCCTCATGTGAAGCTGAACCACTAGCCATGAACATAGGCCAGGGCCTCAGCCGTTCCTTGCCACTCCGTGTCGTAAATGGCATATTGGCAAGTTTACGCTTCTCCTCAGACGCTTTTAATTTTGATTTTTGGGTCATTTTTTTACTGATCATTTGTGTTTTGGATTTTACATGCTCTGTACTATGACATTGGGCATCGGCCTTGGCAGACGACGTTGATGGCATTTCATCGTCTCGGCCATGACTAGTGGCAGCAGCTTCAGCACGAGGTGGAAGTGGATCTTGATCTTTCCCTATTTTTTTAACCTCCACATTTTTGTTCTCCATATTTTAATGCGCAACACTAAAAGGCACCACAGGTATACAATGTAGATGGATGGATAGTATACTTTATGTATGACGACGAGTGACTGAAGACACAGAGGTAGGTACAGCAGTGGCCTACCGTACTGCTATATACAGTATAATGGACCTGGTGGACACTGTCAGCAGACTGCGTTTATAGTATAAAGAAAAAAAGACACCACAGGTATACAATGTAGATGGATGGATAGTATACTTTATGTATGACGACGAGTGACTGAAGACACAGAGGTAGGTACAGCAGTGGCCTACCGTACTGCTATATACAGTATAATGGACCTGGTGGACACTGTCAGCAGACTGCGTTTATAGTATAAAGAAAAAAAGACACCACAGGTATACAATGTAGATGGATGGATAGTATACTTTATGTATGACGACGAGTGACTGAAGACACAGAGGTAGGTACAGCAGTGGCCTACTGTACTGCTATATACAGTATAATGGACCTGGTGGACACTGTCAGCAGACTGCGTTTATAGTATAAAGAAAAAAAGACACCACAGGTATACAATGTAGATGGATGGATAGTATACTTTATGTATGACGACGAGTGACTGAAGACACAGAGGTAGGTACAGCAGTGGCCTACCGTACTGCTATATACAGTATAATGGACCTGGTGGACACTGTCAGCAGACTGCGTTTATAGTATAAAGAAAAAAAGACACCACAGGTATACAATGTAGATGGATGGATAGTATACTTTATGTATGATGACGAGTGACTGAAGACACAGAGGTAGGTACAGCAGTGGCCTACCGTACTGCTATATACAGTATAATGGACCTGGTGGACACTGTCAGCAGACTGCGTTTATAGTATAAAGAAAAAAAGACACCACAGGTATACAATGTAGATGGATGGATAGTATACTTTATGTATGACGACGAGTGACTGAAGACACAGAGGTAGGTACAGCAGTGGCCTACCGTACTGCTATATACAGTATAATGGACCTGGTGGACACTGTCAGCAGACTGCGTTTATAGTATAAAGAAAAAAAGACACCACAGGTATACAATGTAGATGGATGGATAGTATACTTTATGTATGACGACGAGTGACTGAAGACACAGAGGTAGGTACAGCAGTGGCCTACCGTACTGCTATATACAGTATAATGGACCTGGTGGACACTGTCAGCAGACTGCGTTTATAGTATAAAGATAAAAAGACACCACAGGTATACAATGTAGATGGATGGATAGTATACTTTATGTATGACGACGAGTGACTGAAGACACAGAGGTAGGTACAGCAGTGGCCTACCGTACTGCTATATACAGTATAATGGACCTGGTGGACACTGTCAGCAGACTGCGTTTATAGTATAAAGAAAAAAAGACACCAAAGGTATACAATGTAGATGGATGGATAGTATACTTTATGTATGACGACGAGTGACTGAAGACACAGAGGTAGATACAGCAGTGGCCTACCGTACTGCTATATACAGTATAATGGACCTGGTGGACACTGTCAGCAGACTGCGTTTATAGTATAAAGAAAAAAAGACACCACAGGTATACAATGTAGATGGATGGATAGTATACTTTATGTATGACGACGAGTGACTGAAGACACAGAGGTAGGTACAGCAGTGGCCTACCGTACTGCTATATACAGTATAATGGACCTGGTGGACACTGTCAGCAGACTGCGTTTATAGTATAAAGATAAAAAGACACCACAGGTATACAATGTAGATGGATGGATAGTATACTTTATGTATGACGACGAGTGACTGAAGACACAGAGGTAGGTACAGCAGTGGCCTACCGTACTGCTATATACAGTATAATGGACCTGGTGGACACTGTCAGCAGACTGCGTTTATAGTATAAAGAAAAAAAGACACCACAGGTATACAATGTAGATGGATGGATAGTATACTTTATGTATGACGACGAGTGACTGAAGACACAGAGGTAGGTACAGCAGTGGCCTACCGTACTGCTATATACAGTATAATGGACCTGGTGGACACTGTCAGCAGACTGCGTTTATACTTATAGTATAAAGAAAAAAAGACACCACAGGAGTGTTTTTCAGGCAGACAAATGTATACTGGTGGTCACTGTCAGCAAAACTGTGCACTGTACTCCTGCTATAGCTGCTCCCCAGTGTGAGTGTGAGCACTCAGCACAGTCAGATATATCATGCAGCACACTGAGGCTGAGCACAGATATGGTATGGAGCGTTTTTTTCAGGCAGAGAACGGATAAAAAAAACTAGCAAAACTCTGCACTGTACTCCTCCTGAGTCCTAACAGCTGCTCCCCAATCCTCCCCACAATAAGCTAAGCAGTAGCAATCAGATCAACTAACTACTATAACTATATAAACGGAGAGGACGCCAGCCACGTCCTCTCCCTATCAATCTCAATGCACGTGTGAAAATGGCGGCGATGCGCGGCTGCTTATATAGAATCCGAATCTCGCGAGAATCCGACAGCGGGATGATGACGTTCGGGCGCGCTCGGTTTACCCGAGCCACACGGGAGAATCCGAGTACGGCTCGGACCCGTGTAAAAAGGCTGAAGTTCGGGGGGGATCGGTTTCCGAGAAACCGAACCCGCTCATCACTAGTAAGAATACTGGGATATGAGAAGAAAAAGGGGAGACAGGAGGAATATGAGAAAGATTAGTGGGATATTGGATGAATAGGAGGAGAGAAGAGGAATCCGAGTAAGAATAGTTGGAGATGGGAAGAATAGGGGGAGACTGGAGGAATAAAGTAAGAATAAAGGAAATGGGAAGAATGGGGCAGACGGGAATTTGAGTAAGAATAGAGGGAGATGGGAAGAATAGGGGGAGACAGGAGGAATATGAGTAAGAATAGTGGAAATGGGAAGAATAGTGGGTCACCCACTATTCTTCCCAATATGAGTAAGAATAGAGGGAGAGGGGAAGAATACAGGGCGACGGAGAATATAAGTAAGAATAGAAGGAGATGGGAAGAATAGGGGGAGACAGGAGAAATATGAGTAATTGCTCCGTCTGGTCAGGGGGAAATTTTCTCATTGATAATGCCATAATTACACCGAAATTAGAGAAGTGGGAGGGGGGGATTGGAAAGTCTGGACTTGATCTCTTCAAAGATCAGATCTTCGCCCTCCTGGCCGGTGTGTTTTTTCCTTTGACGTCTCTTCAGGGGGGGGGGGGGGGGGGGGGCAGCGGAGGAGCTGGTGCTGCTGATGTGTCTGAGGTGTCAGGTGTTTCTGTGGTTGGAAGCTGGTGCAGGGAATCCTTCGTCTCCAAGCTGAAGTTCAGGTCTGGGGTGGAGGGAATCTGCACACTTGTATTCTGTAGTGGTTAGAAACAAAAAATACTTGTTTTCTAATATTTTTTATATCTTTTATTATAGCTCCCTGCAAGTACATTTGAATAGCAAGCTGTGGCAGAGGAGTTTGCCACCACCTGGCATTTCCCAAACTGTGGTGGAGCGATAGATGGCAAACACGTCCGCATCAAGCCTCCTGCAAACAGCGGCCCCGTTTATTTTAATTATAAAGGGTATTTCAGCATCGTGTTGATGGCATTGGTGAATGCCAACTATGAATTCATCTTTATTGACGCTGGCAAAAACTGTCGTACATCAGACGGTGGCTCGCTGAAGAATTCCACCTTCTATGAGCGGCTCACCACAAAGACCCTCAACTTGCCATCTATGGAGCAAGCCCAGCACGGACTCAATTTTGTTTCCGTGGCTGATGAGGCATTCTCACTGCACGAGAACATTATGAAACCGTACCCCCAAAGGCACCCGACAAGGGAGAAGCACATCTACAATGTTAGACTAACCCACGCACGACGAATTGTAGAGAATACTTATGGGATCCTGTCTAGCCGCTTCCGCATATTCGTAACGGCTATCAATTTGCAGGTGGAGAAGATAGATTGGGTGGTGACTGCGTACTGTGTTCTGCATAACTATTTTTGCATCCAAACCACCTAGCATAGGACACAGCCCAGAGGAATGCCAGGAGGCCCAGACCCAGAACACCCAGAGGACACTTCAGCATTTCCCTCTGTGGAACCATCTCTACTCCATTCAAGGGCAAATCTACAGGCAAAACAGGTCAGGGATGAGTACCTGGACTATTTTACCGGGGTGGGTGCAGTCGATTGGCAGGAGGACCGCATTTAATTAGTGTCATCTGTTGGACTGTTAGAGGAACTTTGCTAAACTTAAATACGTATTTTTAAAAATACACTTACAGATGCCGTTAGAGATGGCTCACCGTCTTCCGGCTCTGGTGTCTTTGGTGTAGCAGTCCGAGGGAGGGAGGGAGGGAGGGAGGGAGGGAGGGAGGGAGGGAGGAAGGGAGGGAGGTGAAACCCGTTCGGGTATGCTCCTGTTCCAGGACGAACTTGAGCATACTGTAGTACCACAGCGTTAAGGAACATCGTGCGCAGGTTTTGTAACTTTTTCCTCACCCATTGTTTGTCAGCACTGGACACAAAGGGCTTGCAGTACGCCACTAAGTCATCCAATGCTGCATTCTGCCAGACTTTATCCGAATAGCCCTTGGACTTTACTTTCCGCACACATTCGTAGCCGCGGTACATCTCCAAAAGGCCGGTATTAAAATCAGTGTCAGAATTGGTAGACATATCTGTAATGTAAAAAAGTGGGGTACAAATGGTTTTAAAAAGGTATATGGTTAAATGTTATTGTGAAATGTTTATATGGTTCAAAGGTTTTTTTGTTTACATTGTGTTTAATTTGAAATAATATACTGTATGTTTTTAATAAAAAGTTTTAGTTTTTAGTAAAAAGTTTCCTCATTACACAAACAACAGTTGTGATAATGGTCAATTTGGGGGGTTAAATGACTTTGGGTCCCCTGAAACACATGGTGCAGCATGGCGGTACAGTGGCGGGGAAAACACATGGCCAGTCCCTACTGGAGGGTAAATGGTTAAATGGCTTTGGGGCCCCTGAAACACATGGTGCAGCATGGCGGTACAGTGGCGGGGAAAACACATGGCCAGTTGAGGTTTTTAAAATGACTTTGGACCCATATGAAAATAATAAAATGTGAAAAATAATTAGTATACATTGGTGGTCAGTGTGAAAACATTAGTGGTCAGTGTGAATACATTGGTGGTCAGTGTGATCGATTGGAAATACTTACTTGGGGTTTAAACTAGAGATGAGCGGGTTCGGTTCCTCGGAAACCGAACCCGCCCGAACTTCATGTTTTTTTACACGGGTCCGAGCGACTCGGATCTTCCCGCCTTGCTCGGTTAACCCGAGCGCGCCCGAACGTCATCATCCCGCTGTCGGATTCTCGCGAGGCTCGGATTCTATCGCGAGACTCGGATTCTATATAAGGAGCTGCGCGTCGCCGCCATTTTCACACGTGCATTGAGATTCATAGGGAGAGGACGTGGCTGGCGTCCTCTCCGTTTAGAGAAGAGAGTGAGACAGTAGAGAGAGACACAGTAGTAGTAATTTTGGGGAGCATTATTAGGAGGAGTACTACTATACTACTACTACTTGCTGAAGTGATATAGATTAGATAGTGTGACTGTATTAATTATCTGACTTGTGGGGGAGACACTGACAGTGGGGAGCAGTTAGAGTCTGAGAGCAGGACTCAGGAGTACATATAACGTACAGTGCACACTTTTGCTGCCAGAGTCAGTGCCACACTGCCATTGTGACCACACTGACCACCAGACCAGTATAATATATTTTGTGATTGTCTGCTTAGGAGTACTACTTGCAAGTTGCTGATAGTGTGACCAGTGACCTGACCACCAGTTTAATAATCAATCACCACCACCAGTTTAATATATATATATATATATATATATATATAATTGTATATAATATATATATATATAATATTGTATACCACCTACCCGTGGTTTTTTTTTTTTCATTCTTCTTTATACATACTACTATAGTAGCTTACTGTAGCAGTCTGCGGTGCTGCTGAGCTGACAGTGTCCAGCAGGTCCGTCATCAGTCATTACATAATAAATATATATACCTGTCCGGCTGCAGTACTAGTGATATTATATATACATATATATTGATTTCATCTCATTATCATCCAGTCTATATTAGCAGCAGACACAGTACGTTAGTCCATGGCTGTAGCTACCTCTGTGTCGGCACTCGGCAGTCCATCCATAATTGTATACCACCTCCCCGTGGTTTTTTTTTTTTCTTCTTTGTACATACTACTATAGTATAGTAGCTTACTGTAGCAGTCTGCGGTGCTGCTGAGCTGACAGTGTCCAGCAGGTCCGTCATCAGTCATTACATAATAAATATATATACCTGTCCGGCTGCAGTACTAGTGATACTATATATACATATATATTGATTTCATCTCATTATCATCCAGTCTATATTAGCAGCAGACACAGTACGTTAGTCCACGGCTGTAGCTACCTCTGTGTCGGCACTCGGCAGTCCATCCATAATTGTATACCACCTCCCCGTGGTTTTTTTTTTCTTCTTTCTTCTTTGTACATACTACTATAGTATAGTAGCTTACTGTAGCAGTCTGCGGTGCTGCTGAGCTGACAGTGTCCAGCAGGTCCGTCATCAGTCATTACATAATAAATATACATACCTGTCCGGCTGCAGTACTAGTGATATTATATTGATTTCATCTCATTATCATCCAGTCTATATTAGCAGCAGACACGGTACGGTAGTCCACGGCTGTAGCTACCTCTGTGTCGGCACTCGGCAGTCCATCCATAAGTATACTAGTATCCATCCATCTCCATTGTTTACCTGAGGTGCCTTTTAGTTGTGCCTATTAAAATATGGAGAACAAAAATGTTGAGGTTCCAAAATTAGGGAAAGATCAAGATCCACTTCCACCTCGTGCTGAAGCTGCTGCCACTAGTCATGGCCGAGACGATGAAATGCCAGCAACGTCGTCTGCCAAGGCCGATGCCCAATGTCATAGTACAGAGCATGTAAAATCCAAAACACCAAATATCAGTAAAAAAAGGACTCCAAAATCTAAAATCAAATTGTCGGAGGAGAAGCGTAAACTTGCCAATATGCCATTTACCACACGGAGTGGCAAGGAACGGCTGAGGCCCTGGCCTATGTTCATGGCTAGTGGTTCAGCTTCACATGAGGATGGAAGCACTCAGCCTCTCGCTAGAAAAATGAAAAGACTCAAGCTGGCAAAAGCACCGCAAAGAACTGTGCGTTCTTCGAAATCCCAAATCCACAAGGAGAGTCCGACTCCAATTGTGTCGGTTGCGATGCCTGACCTTCCCAACACTGGACGTGAAGAGCATGCGCCTTCCACCATTTGCACGCCCCCTGCAAGTGCTGGAAGGAGCACCCGCAGTCCAGTTCCTGATAGTCAGATTGAAGATGTCAGTGTTGAAGTACACCAGGATGAGGAGGATATGGGTGTTGCTGGCGCTGGGGAGGAAATTGACCAGGAGGATTCTGATGGTGAGGTGGTTTGTTTAAGTCAGGCACCCGGGGAGACACCTGTTGTCCGTGGGAGGAATAGGGCCATTGACATGCCTGGTCAAAATACCAAAAAAATCAGCTCTTCGGTGTGGTAGTATTTCACCAGAAATGCGGACAACATTTGTCAAGCCGTGTGTTGACTTTGTCAAGCTGTAATAAGTAGGGGTAAGGACGTTAACCACCTCGGAACATCCTCCCTTATACGTCACCTGCAGCGCATTCATAATAAGTCAGTGACAAGTTCAAAAACTTTGGGTGACAGCGGAAGCAGTCCACTGACCAGTAAATCCCTTCCTCTTGTAACCAAGCTCACGCAAACCACCCCACCAACTCCCTCAGTGTCAATTTCCTCCTTCCCCAGGAATGCCAATAGTCCTGCAGGCCATGTCACTGGCAATTCTGACGATTCCTCTCCTGCCTGGGATTCCTCCGATGCATCCTTGCGTGTAACGCCTACTGCTGCTGGCGCTGCTGTTGTTGCTGCTGGGAGTCGATGGTCATCCCAGAGGGGAAGTCGTAAGCCCACTTGTACTACTTCCAGTAAGCAATTGACTGTCCAACAGTCCTTTGCGAGGAAGATGAAATATCACAGCAGTCATCCTGCTGCAAAGCGGATAACTGAGGCCTTGACAACTATGTTGGTGTTAGACGTGCGTCCGGTATCCTCCGTTAGTTTACAGGGAACTAGACAATTTCTTGAGGTAGTGTGCCCCCGTTACCAAATACCATCTAGGTTCCACTTCTCTAGGCAGGCGATACCGATAATGTACACGGACGTCAGAAAAAGACTCACCAGTGTCCTAAAAAATGCAGTTGTACCCAATGTCCACTTAACCACGGACATGTGGACAAGTGGAGCAGGGCAGGGTCAGGACTATATGACTGTGACAGCCCACTGGGTAGATGTATGGACTCCCGCCGCAAGAACAGCAGCGGCGGCACCAGTAGCAGCATCTCGCAAACGCCAACTCTTTCCTAGGCAGGCTACGCTTTGTATCACCGCTTTCCAGAATACGCACACAGCTAAAAAACCTCTTACGGCAACTGAGGAAGATCATCGCAGAATGGCTTACCCCAATTGGACTCTCCTGTGGATTTGTGGCATCGGACAACGCCAGCAATATTGTGTGTGCATTAAATATGGGCAAATTCCAGCACGTCCCATGTTTTGCACATACCTTGAATTTGGTGGTGCAGAATTTTTAAAAAAACGACAGGGGCGTGCAAGAGATGCTGTCGGTGGCCAGAAGAATTGCGGGACACTTTCGGCGTACAGGCACCACGTACAGAAGACTGGAGCACCACCAAAAACAACTGAACCTGCCCTGCCATCATCTGAAGCAAGAAGTGGTAACGAGGTGGAATTCAACCCTCTATATGCTTCAGAGGTTGGAGGAGCAGCAAAAGGCCATTCAAGCCTATGCAATTGAGCACGATATAGGAGGTGGAATGCACCTGTCTCAAGCGCAGTGGAGAATGATTTCAACATTGTGCAAGGTTCTGATGCCCTTTGAACTTGCCACACGTGAAGTCAGTTCAGACACTGCCAGCCTGAGTCAGGTCATTCCCCTCATCAGGCTTTTGCAGAAGAAGCTGGAGACATTGAAGGAGGAGCTAACACGGAGCGATTCCGCTAGGTATGTGGGACTTGTGGATGGAGCCCTTAATTCGCTTAACAAGGATTCACGGGTGGTCAATCTGTTGAAATCAGAGCACTACATTTTGGCCACCGTGCTCGATCCTAGATTTAAAGCCTACCTTGGATCTCTCTTTCCGGCAGACACAAGTCTGCTGGGGTTGAAAGACCTGCTGGTGACAAAATTGTCAAGTCAAGCGGAACGCGACCTGTCAACATCTCCTCCTTCACATTCTCCCGCAACTGGGGGTGCGAGGAAAAGGCTCAGAATTCCGAGCCCACCCGCTGGCGGTGATGCAGGGCAGTCTGGAGCGACTGCTGATGCTGACATCTGGTCCGGACTGAAGGACCTGACAACGATTACGGACATGTCGTCTACTGTCACTGCATATGATTCTCTCACCATTGAAAGAATGGTGGAGGATTATATGAGTGACCGCATCCAAGTAGGCACGTCACACAGTCCGTACTTATACTGGCAGGAAAAAGAGGCAATTTGGAGGCCCTTGCACAAACTGGCTTTATTCTACCTAAGTTGCCCTCCCACAAGTGTGTACTCCGAAAGAGTGTTTAGTGCCGCCGCTCACCTTGTCAGCAATCGGCGTACGAGGTTACATCCAGAAAATGTGGAGAAGATGATGTTCATTAAAATGAATTATAATCAATTCCTCCGTGGAGACATTCACCAGCAGCAATTGCCTCCACAAAGTACACAGGGAGCTGAGATGGTGGATTCCAGTGGGGACGAATTGATAATCTGTGAGGAGGGGGATGTACACGGTGATATATCGGAGGATGATGATGAGGTGGAGATCGTGCCTCTGTAGAGCCAGTTTGTGCAAGGAGCGATTAATTGCTTCTTTTTTGGTGGGGGTCCAAACCAACCCGTCATTTCAGTCACAGTCGTGTGGCAGACCCTGTCACTGAAATGATGGGTTGGTTAAAGTGTGCATGTCCTGTTTATACAACATAAGGGTGGGTGGGAGGGCCCAAGGACAATTCCATCTTGCACCTCTTTTTTCTTTAATTTTTCTTAATTTAATTAATTAATTAATTTTTCTTAATTTAATTTTTTGCGTCATGTGCTGTTTGGGGAGGGTTTTTTGGAAGGGCCATCCTGCGTGCCACTGCAGTGCCACTCCGAGATGGGCCCGGTGTTTGTGTCGGCCACTAGGGTCGCTTATCTTACTCACACAGCTACCTCATTGCGCCTCTTTTTTTCTTTGCGTCATGTGCTGTTTGGGGAGGGTTTTTTGGAAGGGACATCCTGCGTGACACTGCAGTGCCACTCCTAGATGGGCCCGGTGTTTGTGTCGGCCACTAGGGTCGCTTATCTTACTCACACAGCTACCTCATTGCGCCTCTTTTTTTCTTTGCGTCATGTGCTGTTTGGGGAGGGTTTTTTGGAAGGGACATCCTGCGTGACACTGCAGTGCCACTCCTAGATGGGCCCGGTGTTTGTGTCGGCCACTAGGGTCGCTTAGCTTACTCACACAGCTACCTCATTGCGCCTCTTTTTTTCTTTGCGTCATGTGCTGTTTGGGGAGGGTTTTTTGGAAGGGCCATCCTGCGTGACACTGCAGTGCCACTCCTAGATGGGCCCGGTGTTTGTGTCGGCCACTAGGGTCGCTTAGCTTACTCACACAGCAACCTCATTGCGCCTCTTTTTTTCTTTGCGTCATGTGCTGTTTGTGGAGGTTTTTTTGGAAGGGCCATCCTGCGTGCCACTGCAGTGCCACTCCTAGATGGGCCCGGTGTTTGTGTCGGCCACTAGGGTCGCTTATCTTACTCACACAGCTACCTCATTGCGCCTCTTTTTTTCTTTGCGTCATGTACTGTTTGGGGAGGGTTTTTTGGAAGGGACATCCTGCGTGACACTGCAGTGCCACTCCTAGATGGGCCCGGTGTTTGTGTCGGCCACTAGGGTCGCTTAGCTTGCTCACACAGCTTCCTCATTGCGCCTCTTTTTTTCTTTGCGTCATGTGCTGTTTGGGGAGGTTTTTTTGGAAGGGACATCCTGCGTGACACTGCAGTGCCACTCCTAGATGGGCCCGGTGTTTGTGTCGGCCACTAGGGTCGCTTAGCTTACTCACACAGCTACCTCATTGCGCCTCTTTTTTTCTTTGCGTCATGTGCTGCTTGGGGAGGGTTTTTTGGAAGGGACATCCTGCGTGACACTGCAGTGCCACTCCTAGATGGGCCCGGTGTTTGTGTCGGCCACTAGGGTCGCTTAGCTTACTCACACAGCTACCTCATTGCGCCTCTTTTTTTCTTTGCGTCATGTGCTGTTTGGGGAGGGTTTTTTGGAAGGGCCATCCTGCGTGCCACTGCAGTGCCACTCCTAGATGGGCCCGGTGTTTGTGTCGGCCACTAGGGTCGCTTATCTTACTCACACAGCTACCTCATTGCGCCTCTTTTTTTCTTTGCGTCATGTGCTGTTTGGGGAGGGTTTTTTGGAAGGGACATCCTGCGTGACACTGCAGTGCCACTCCTAGATGGGCCCGGTGTTTGTGTCGGCCACTAGGGTCGCTTAGCTTACTCACACAGCTACCTCATTGCGCCTCTTTTTTTCTTTGCGTCATGTGCTGTTTGGGGAGGGTTTTTTGGAAGGGACATCCTGCGTGACACTGCAGTGCCACTCCTAGATGGGCCCGGTGTTTGTGTCGGCCACTAGGGTCGCTTAGCTTACTCACACAGCTACCTCATTGCGCCTCTTTTTTTCTTTGCGTCATGTGCTGTTTGGGGAGTGTTTTTTGGAAGGGACATCCTGCGTGACACTGCAGTGCCACTCCTAGATGGGCCCGGTGTTTGTGTCGGCCACTAGGGTCGCTTAGCTTACTCACACAGCTACCTCATTGCGCCTCGTTTTTTCTTTGCGTCATGTGCTGTTTGGGGAGGGTTTTTTGGAAGGGCCATCCTGCGTGCCACTGCAGTGCCACTCCTAGATGGGCCCGGTGTTTGTGTCGGCCACTAGGGTCGCTTATCTTACTCACACAGCTACCTCATTGCGCCTCTTTTTTTCTTTGCGTCATGTGCTGTTTGGGGAGGGTTTTTTGGAAGGGACATCCTGCGTGACACTGCAGTGCCACTCCTAGATGGGCCAGGTGTTTGTGTCGGCCACTAGGGTCGCTTAGCTTACTCACACAGCTACCTCATTGCGCCTCTTTTTTTCTTTGCGTCATGTGCTGTTTGGGGAGGGTTTTTTGGAAGGGACATCCTGCGTGACACTGCAGTGCCACTCCTAGATGGGCCAGGTGTTTGTGTCGGCCACTAGGGTCGCTTAGCTTAGTCATCCAGCGACCTCGGTGCAAATTTTAGGACTAAAAATAATATTGTGAGGTGTGAGGTATTCAGAATAGACTGAAAATTAGTGGAAATTATGGTTTTTGAGGTTAATAATACTTTGGGATCAAAATGACCCCCAAATTCTATGATTTAAGCTGTTTTTTAGGGTTTTTTGAAAAAAACACCCGAATCCAAAACACACCCGAATCCGACAAAAAAAATTCGGTGAGGTTTTGCCAAAACGCGTTCGAACCCAAAACACGGCCGCGGAACCGAACCCAAAACCAAAACACAAAACCCGAAAAATTTCCGGTGCTCATCACTAGTTTAAACAACAAATATCCGCTTTGTTTGGATCTGGGCTACTGCTGCGTGGTCGCGTGCTGTGCTGCTGATGCTGCTGCTGCCGCTGATGGGAATGTCCTGAATGCCAGTCAAACTTCCTACTATAGATCAAAAGCTATATATCGCGAGCACAAAAACCACACTTTTTTCTATTCGATTCCATACAATTCCACTTGATCACGACAAATAACGAGTGCAGCACCAACAACCTGGAGGAGTCGACCAGACGCTCACAGGGCCGCGCATCAGATTGGATCGGATACACAGCAAAAATGCACAATTTCCCCCAATATATCGGCCCGAATGACCGAATTGAGCTGAAATTGAGCAAAATCGTTCTAGTGAATGGGGCCCTTTACACTCGCACCCATGTTATTTGAATACCCACTGTCCTCTTGGCATTTTCTTTTCACAGTAACAAATGTGGTTTTACCCTCGTCACCAGTTATGATGAATTACATTTTGAATAAACCCTAAAGTTGGCCATACACTGCATTTATCTGCCCAGTCAACCAATAATCAGCACGTGCTGACAATTGCACAATGTATGGCAGTAGTAGAGCATCTTATCGGTCCGAAAAATCTTCCAGCATGCCCAACAGATATTATAGTTCATGGTCGGATATACTCTCCATCAGACAGACTGGTAAGGGGAGAGTGGGGTAAGGAAAGCCAATTTTACTTATGTTGTCCCCTAAGCAAGGAAAAAGGAGACTAGAGTAAAACTAAAACATCTGCCTCTATTTCAGGATCTATGCTGTCAATCCAAATTATAAGAATACATTTATAACAAAGGGCTGTGAAAATATTACTCAAAAAAAATAATATTTACTAATGCCTTTTCCTTTTCCAAATAGTCTTATTTCTTTTCTTAAAGGTAATTTTAAACAATATAAAACCGACCAAATAAAATGTATTATTCAACAGTGAAACAATTTTTATACATCATCTGTTCAGCATTTCAATGACTATTCAATATTCCACCCATCAATGTTGCAGGGAATACGAAGTGTTTTTGTTCCTCCAGCCTTTTGATTTTGAGGTGGCTTCTTCAGCAAAACATGTTGGGAAAGATTCATCAAAACTTGGAAAGACATAAAGTGGAGGGAGACAAAGTACTAATCAATCAGCTTCTGTCATTTAACAGTCTGTGTTTGAAAAATGAGTCAGGAGCTGATTGTTTTATTACTTTATCTCACTCCACTTTATCTCTCTCAAAGCTTTGATCTTCCCCTCTGTGGAGAAAAATAGCATATCATTTTCCTTCAATTTAAAAGTGGGTTTCTCTTTCCTTTCCCGGATGCACTCACTTTGTCGCCCTCGATTTCAAAGTAGCTCATTTTACTACACAGCCACCATTTACGAAAAAGCTGCCTGACTTAGGGGTCTATTTACTAAGCCTTGGATGGAGATAAAGTGGCTGGAGATAAAGTAACAGCCAATCGGCTTCTAACTGCCATGCCACAGGCTGAGTTTGAAAAATTACAGTTAGGAGGTGATTGTATGATATATAATTTTAGGCCCTGGGTAAATCTGCTTTGATATAACAGTCATTATACCTGACATGTAGAAAAAATACTTTGGCAAGAAAAAAAACAGTTTCTTGAGAAAAAACCCCCATACCACTTAACCATGTGCTTCTCTCCATCACAGCTAGATGGAGATGATGTGTGCTGCCTGACATGACAACAAAAGTGTACAGTTCCTTAGATACAGGGGATGGGTTAATTCACCCACTTACAAAAATGACACCACTCTCCCCTATCTGAAAGCACTGTCTATGGCAAGGATATTGCATACCTCCCAACTGTCCCGATTTTTGCGGGACAGTCCCATTTTTTTTAGGACTGTCCCGCTGTCCCACCCATGGGCCGCAGTGTCTCGCAGTTTGGGGGGGGTGGCAGTTGGGAGGCTCCTGCACTCACTGCCCTGCTTAGCAGAACAGCGGTCAATAGACGCTGGGCGCATGCGCACAGCGTCTATTCACGGGAGACGGAGGAAGAGAGTGTATGCCAGCAGCTCACGGAGCGCTGGGCATGCCCCTTAGCGATGGAAACAGGGGGTGTGGCTTGCGATAGTGGGACTCCTGCAAAGCCACACCCCATTTCTCATAGACCACTCCCACTTTTGCTCACAGGCGCGGCTTTGCCACGAAGATGTTCCACTCGCCTTTTGCCAAATGTTGGGAGGTATGGCTATTGTATGATCCCATGGAATTGGTGACAGGAGGAGGAAGTCTCCCTGCAGCGAATGTGTGCTAAATAATATGATAACATAATTGTTTTTAAAATCTTTTTTTACAGCTGTATAAATAAAACAGAATTTGTTATGTACAGTACTTATCCACAAGGGCTGTCCCTCTCTGGTCTCACACAGTTGCAGAGGAGATCTGTAGCACTTACCAAACTCCCTGGTTATTTATATATTCTGCAGTTCCACTGCTCTCTCATTCTGCCACCACCCCACCTCCTATTCTCATTTTACTACCACTATTTACCCCATCCACACTATGGCCAGACTGGCAACATCCCCCATTAATCCTTGTTTTCCTAATCCTGTATTCTGTCCCCTGGTACCACCTCTATCCTTCTCTCCCAGTCTCCTACATCTCATCCTCTCTCCTCTCCTCTGTCTCCCATCCTCCCCTCTACCTCCCTCCCCCTCCTGTTCTGTTTCCCCATTGCAATCTACTTCTGCCCCCTCACAGGCTCTCTAATCCACTACTCAACCCTGCTCTCTCCCTCCTCTGCCTGTCACCTCACCTCTCCTCCACCACTATCATTCTACACTTCCTCCATGCCTCACTCCTGCAGTTTCCCTTCCTAGCCAAGGACCCAGCACCATCATTACACCCTCTATATCCCTTCCTTCAAAATTAATCTTACCTCAATGCTTTATCAACCCTGATAATCTCATTCATATCTCTCCCACAAACTCCTACCCCCTAACCAGTGCCCACTCATGACCTTTTCATCTCCAATTCCCTGCACCTCCTGGACATTGCAGAACCCTGGACTACGCCCTATGACACCACTTCTCCTGCTGCTCTCTCTGCTGGGGGCCTCACATTCTCACACACCCTGCCGGGGGTTTCCATGGTGGTGATGTTGGGATCCTTTTACCCTCTACCTACACATACCAACTTATACCTCCAGAACCATCCCTTACATTCTCTATATTTGAGGTCCATGCGATATGCCCAGTGACGTGCGGTGAGGTCATTGGTTGGGGAGGCACTGGCAGCTAACAAGCCCTCCCGCCCCCCCCCCCACCGAAAAAAAAAAAAAGTGTGGTCCCCCAACACATCAGTAAAACCAGCACTAGGCAGAACCAGCCAGGGGGAGTAATGCCATAGCAGGGGAGACACTCAGTGTGGTGTCCCCCTGCCATAATGTCCCCCTGCCATAACATTAATCTGCCCCCCCAGCCAGCCAGCCCAGGGTTGGAATTCCTCGGAAAGTGGGAACCCCAAAAAATAAAAATGGGGTCCCCCCTCCCGAGCAATAACCAGCACTGGGCTGATAGCCCAGTGCTATGCCCCGCACCCCTGGTGGCGGTGGGTGCGGGGTTCATTGTGTGTTAATATTCTTTACAGGTGGCCTACAGGTCCCAGCAAGCCTGCCCCAGCATGCTGGCACTTGGAGAACCACAAGTGCCAGCATGCCCGGACATAAAGGGCCTGCTGGCACCTGTAGTCCACCTGCAAAGAATAGTAATATTGTTCTTTACAGGTAGCCTACAGGTCCCAGCAAGCCTGCCCCAGCATGCTGGCACTTGGAGAACCACAAGTGCCAGCATGCCCGGACATAAAGGGCCCGCTGGCACCTGTAGTCCACCTGTAAAGAAAATATTAAAATAAAACACCACACGTCTTGAAAATAAGCTTTATTAAACTGGGTCTTCACCTGGGGGCGGCGGCCTTTAAGCTCTTTTGCGTGGCCGCCGCCTTCCCAGGGCTTACGGCGTCTTCACCTGGGGGGCGCCAACCCCCCCCATGGGCTTCCAGCGTCTTCACCTGGTGGGAGGCGGCTGCTAAGCTCTTTTGCATAGCCGCCGCCCAGCCAGGACTTCCGGCGTCTTCTTTCTTCAGGAGCTCTTCACTGCTCCTCCTCCGCCGTCGGGCTGACTCTCCTCCGCCTCGCGCTGACTTATATAAGTCAGCCGGAGGGGGCGGGGCGATGACGCGGCGAGCCGTGACTGGCTCGCGGCGGCCATCTTGAATTTCAAAAATGACGCTGAGGCGCCATTTTTGAAACTGGAACCGCTCCGCTGCCAAACTCTGCAGGATAAAGGTACATTTCCGCTGCCGCAGCCCGCACCGCCGCCGCAACCCGCACCGCCACCGCCCGCACCACCGCCGCATCCCGCCGCCCGCACCATCGCCGCATCCAGCCGCCCGCACCTCCTCCGCCAGCGTCGCCGACACAGTGATTGACAGCGGATCCAGTGACGGATCCGCTGGCCAATCACTGTGGCCTCACTGACAGGGACGTGCTTTCATAGGTTGAAAGCACGTCCCTGTAGGAAAGCGGCACCTCTAATGGTGCCGCTTTCCCATATATTTTCAATGGGCTTTTACAGCCCATGGCTAGTCCCCGCCCGTGCCCGCCCCCCGCTCCCCATACTTTCCCAAGTGACAACGGGAGGCACCACGATCGGTGCCTCCCAAACACATACAGAGGGGAGCAATGCAAAGAATAATATTAAGAAGATACATATGACACAGAATATGTGTCATATGCATCTTCTTTGTATTATCTTAATCATTAATGACAGGGGAGGCACTGCCTCCCCTGCCTCCCCTGACTGCACGTCCCTGGATATGCCTCTACCAACCTACTAATCTTCGAGTTGCTGTCATTTACCGTCCATCTGGCATTTCCTCCAAATTCCTTGACAACTTTGCTTCCTGGCTACCTCACTTCCTCACTTCTCACATTCCCTCCATTATCCTAGGTGATTTCAACATCCCTATCGATAACCCAACAAAATCTCCTGCCTATAACTCCTTAACCTCACCACTTCACTTGGTCTCTCCCAGTGGACCACATTACCCTCCCATGTAAATGGGAGTTCACTGGATCTGGTTTACACTCACCGCTACAATATAACTGACTTCTCCAATTCCCTTTTTCCCCTCTCTGACCACCACATGATCTCTTTCAACTTATCTATCTATGCTCCCCCATCTTTCATCAGGAACTGTCCCCTCTGCCTTCAAGCATGTACTCATCTCCCCTATTCTTAAAAATCCTACCTTTGATCCAAACACCTTCTCCAACTATCGACCCATCTCTCTCCTCCCTTTTGCCTGCAAACTCCTTGAGCGTATTGTCTATAACCTCCTCACTGCCTTTCTTTCCTCCCACTAACTGCTTGACGCATTCCAGTCTGGTTTCCATTCTCTCCACTCCACTAAAACTGCCCTCAAAAAAGTGTGCAATGACCTCCATATGCAGCCAAATCTAAGGGCCACTACTCTCTGCTTATTCATCTTGATCTCTCTGCTTCTTTTGACACTGTGGACCTCCTTCTCCTTCTGAAAATACTTCACTCTCTTGGTCTGCGTGATACTGCCCTCTCCTCGCTGTCCTACCTCTCTGTTCGTTCCTTCTCTGTCTCCTCTCATGACACTACCTCCACCCCACTTCCACTAACTGTTGGTGTCCCCCAAGGTTCTGTTCTTGGTCCTCTCCTTTTCTCTCTATATACGTCCTCTTTAGGTGAACTCATTAGTTCTTTTAACTTCCAATATCACCTCTATGGTGATAACACTTAAATCTACCTTTCCTCCCCTGATCTCTCCTCACTCGTACCTCCAACTGTCTCTCCGCTATCTCTTCCTGGATGTCCCAGTGCTTTCTTAAACTCAACACGTCCAAGACTGAGCTGATCATCTTCCCACCCTCCCGCACAACCTCACCTCCCACAATCTCATTATCCACTGATGGCACGACTATCTCCTCTAGCCCCCAAGTATGCTGTCTTGGCTTAATCCTTGACTCCTCCCTATCCTACAAACCACACATTCAGCACCTCTCACAAACCTGTCATTTTCATCTCAAAAACATTTCCAGGATCAGACCCTTTCTCACCCAGGATGCCACCAAGACCATTATCCACTCACTGATTATTTCCAGACTGGATTACTGTAATCTCCTCCTAACTGGCCTCCCTGACAATTACCTCTCTCCACTCCAATCTATCCTCAATGCTGCACCTCGGCTCATCTTCCTCTCCAAATGCACTATGTCCACCTCCCCTCTCCTACAAGCCCTTCACTGGCTTTCCTTCCCTTTCAGAATCCAATTCAAACTTCTCACACTCACTTATACCCCTTTTCTACTTGCTCTTTAAAACACGGGTAAATGCGTGGGGGTGCGCATTTACCCGTGTTTTTCCCTTGTGGAAACGGGTCCCCCGGCAAATTCCCGGATCAAGGGAATCCTACCCGGGTAGCTAGCCGGGTTGAACACATGTTCAACCCGGCTAGCTGTCTAGTGTGAACGGGAGCCGTGTCGAGGCGACACGGTTCCCGTTCACAGTGTAGAGGGAGGGCGGCGCTGGGAGATCACATGATCTCCCAGCACCGCCCCTGCCGCGTCACTAGCAATATGCCGGGTTGGTGAGCGCTGCTGAAAGGGGGCTGTAGCACGGGTCGCGGCCGTGTCAGGCGACACGGCTGCGACCCGTGCTTATAGTGGAAAAGGGGTATTACAAAGCACTCACCCACTCCTCTCCCATTTACATCTCTGACCTTATCTCCCTTTACTCTCCCACCAGTCCTCTTTGCTCTGCTAATGCACGCCGACTCTCTTGTCTTCTGATTACTTCCTCCCACTCCAACCTCCAAGATTTTTCACGTGCTGCTCCCTTACTTTGGAATTCTTTACCTCTCTCCATCAGACTCTCCACCTCTCTACAGAACTTCCAATGGGCTCTCAAGACACACTTCTATAACCCAGCCAAATCTCATCCTAACCCTCTGTCCCACGCTCGGTCTACCCCATCTATGTCACCCCTGTGTGTGTGCCCCTCCCCTTTAGAATGTAAGCTCTCACAAATAGGGCTCTCTTCCCTCATCCTTTTCTTACTTTAATAATCCTTAACTGCCCAAATCCTGCAGTTCTCGGCCACTTTGATACTTATCTCAGTGTCGTCTACTGATGTAGTTATGCTTAGCTGCCCAGTACTTGTCCGATATTGTCTTCATCTGTAAGTCACTGTTTTCCTGTTTTGATTATGAGCATATTTACTCTGTAATTGGACGCTGCGGAACCCTTGTGGTGCCATATAAATAAAGGATAACAATAATAATAATAATAATAATAATAGAGAGAGAGAGTGAATACTTGCCTACTCTCCTGGAAGGGCCGGGAGGCTCCCGAAAATCAGGTGAAGCTCTCACCCCCCCGGGAAAGTAGGCAAGTGTCCCAGATTCGCACGCACTCTGCCAGCCATCTACCTACTTACTGTAAAGTGGGTGGACCGGGTGGCAGATGAAGCAATTTGCACTGAATCACATTATCTGAGCCAAGCCCCCCCACTGTACAATGCCGGTAATCTCAGCATTGCATAGCAGGGGGCGTGGCTGTGCTGACCTGGCAACTATGATAGAGAGAGAGAGAGAGAGAGAGAGGGGGGGAGAGATAGATTATATATATATATATATATATATATATAGAGAGAGAGAGAGAGAGAGAAAGAGAGAGAGAGTGAGTGAAAGAGAGTGAGAGAAAGTGAGATTGTGTGTGTGTGTGTGTATATATATATATATATATATATATACACAGATGGAGCCACACTAATTGTGGCTCTTTTTGTGTCTGGGCACACCTACCGCCACTTCTGGGGTGCGCACGCATCCATGATGCGCATGCACCCCATTCACTAGAATGGGGGTGTCTCTGTGTGCTCCCGGTGTGACTAGGCGGACGGATCACCTAGTCATGCCGGAAGTGCTCGTATGTGATGGAGCTGCACTAGGTGAGTGCGGCTCTATCTGTATAAATATAAGGTCTCTTCTAAAATGACGTAATCAGGAATGGCATTCCAGGACGTCTGCAGCCTGGCTTGCCCTGCTGTCACCGCAGTCACCGCCGCCACTTCCTGTGTCTGGGGGGAGGAGATAACTGCATGGATCTCTCCTGCCCCTCACTGTGTCCTGGTCTCCAGAAGCCATTTAAAACGTGGCTGGGTTGTCAGCCAATCAGACCTTACGGGCCAGCAGCCAATCAGGCGCTGGCCTGCAAGCTCGATTATCTGACGGCCCCGCCACATTTTAAATAGACGCAGGAGACAGAGACACAGTGAGGGGCAGGAGAGATCCGTGCTGCGCTCTCCTTCCCTCAGACACGGGAAGCGGCGGCAGAACAAGTGGCAGCAGTGACAGGAGGAGCAGCAGCAGCAGCAGCAGCAGCAGCGGGGATGAGCGGCAGCAGGGTCATTGTGTATCTGGCACTGCTGGGGGGCATTGTATATCTGGCACTGCTGCTGGGGGGCATTGTATATCTGGCAATTCTGGGGGTGGCATTGTGTACCTGGCACTGCTGGGGGTGGCATTGTGTATCTGGCACTGCTGAGGGGCATTGTGTATCTGGAACTGCTGAGAGGCATTGTGTATCTGGCACTGTTGGGGGCATTGTGTATCTGGCACTGCTGGGGACATTATGTATCTGGCACTGCTGGGGGGCATTGTGTATCTGGCACTGCTGGGGACATTATGTATCTGGCACTGCTGGGGGGCATTGTGTATCTGGCACTGCTAAGGGTATTATGTGTATCTGGCACTGCTGGGGGGCATTGTGGATATGGCACTGCTGGGGGGCCTTGTGCATCTGGCAGTGCTGGGGGCATTGTGTATGTACGGCACTGCTGAGGGTATTATGTGTATATACTGCACTGCTCGGGGCAATGTGTAACTGGCATTACTGGAAGCAATGTGTAACTGGCACTGCTGGGGGGCATTATGTGCATATATGGTACTGCTGAGCGCATTATGTGTATATACGGCACTGCTGGGGACATTATGTGTTAAAAAAATTTCTCCACCAACTGATGCCCCTCCCCTTTGGTAGCTCCACTGACATCACCGCCTACTTCTGTTCCGCCCACAGTTCCTGAACCTATTTTCCTACAAAAATAGCACTGTATATATATATATATATATATATACACTGCTCAAAAAAATAAAGGGAACACTTAAACAACACATCCTAGATCTGAATGAATGAAATATTCTTATTAAATACTTTGTTCTTTACTTAGTTGAATGTGCTGACAACAAAATCACACAAAAATTATCAATGAAAATCAAATTTATTAACCCATGGAGGTCTGGATTTGAAGTCACACTCAAAATTAAAGTGGAAAAACACACTTCAGGCTGATCCAACTTTGATGTAATGTTCTTAAAACAAGTCAAAATGAGGCTCAGTAGTGTGTGTGGCTTCCACGTGCCTGTATGACCTCCCTACAACGCCTGGGCATTCTCCTGATGAGGTGGCAGATGGTCTCCTGAGGGATCTCCTCCCAGACCTGGACTAAAGCATCCGCCAACTCCTGGACAGTCTGTGGTGCAACGTGGCATTGATGGATGTAGTGAGACATGATGTCCCAGATGTGCTCAATTGGATTCAGGTCTGGGGAACGGGCGGGCCAGTCCATAGCATCAATGCCTTCATCTTGCAGGAACTGCTGACACACTCCAGCCACATGAGGTCTAGCATTGTCTTGCATTAGGAGGAACCCAGGGCCAGCCGCACCAGCATATGGTCTCACAAGGGGTCTGAGGATCTCATCTCGGTACCTGATGGCAGTCAGACTACCTCTGGGGAGCACATGGAGGGCTGTGCGGCCCCCCAAAGAAATGCCACTCCACACCATTACTGACCCACTGCCAAACCGGTCATGCTGGAGGATGTTGCAGGCAGCAGAACGTTCTCCTTGGCGTCTCCAGACTCTGTCACGTCTGTCACATGTGCTCAGTGAGAACCTGCTTTCATCTGTGAAGAGCACAGGGCGCCAGTGGCGAATTTGCCAATCTTGGTGTTCTCTGGCAAATGCCAAATGCCCTGCACGGTGTTGGGCTGTAAGCACAACCTCCACCTGTGGACGTCGGGCCCTCATACCACCCTCATGGAGTCTGTTTCTGATCGTTTGAGTAGACACATGCACATTTGTGGCTTGCTGGAGGTCATTTTGCAGGGCTCTGGCGGTGCTCCTCCTTTTCCTCCTTGCACAAAGGCGGAGGTAGCGGTCCTGCTGCTGGGTTGTTGCCCTCCTACGGCCTCCTCCACGTCTCCTGATGTACTGGCCTGTCTCCTGGTAACGCCTTCATGCTCTGGACACTACGGTGACAGACACAGTAAACCTTCTTGCCACAGCTCGTATTGATGTGCCATCCTGGATGAGCTGCACTACCTGAGCCACTTGTGTGGGTTGTAGACTCCGTCTCATGCTACCACTAGAGTGAAAGCACCGCCAGCTTTCAAAAGTGACCAAAACATCAGCCAGAAAGCATAGGAGCTGAGAAGTGGTCTGTGGTCACCACCTGCAGAACAACTCCTTTATTGTTGGTGTCTTGCTAATTGCCTATAATTTCCACCTGTTGTCTATTCCATTTGCACAACAGCATGTGAAATTGATTGTCAATCAGTGTTGCTTCCTAAGTGGACAGTTTGATTTCACAGAAGTGTGATTGACTTGGAGTTACATTGTGTTGTTTAAGTGTTCCCTTTATTTTTTTTGAGCAGTGTATATATATACATATATATATATATATATATATATATAGAGAGAGAGAGAGAGAGAGAGAGAGAGAGAATAATGATACAAAGGCGTCCGAAATGTGAAATTATGACTTTACTGTAGCTTATCTGTGTAGAGTCATAGTTTTTCTATTGGTTCATGTGCATGTTACATACTTTGAAGTAGTGATGCGCTCCGGACATTTTTCGGGTTTTGTGTTTTGGTTCCGCGGCCGTGTTTTGGATTCGGACGCGTTTTGGCAAAACCTCACCGAAAATTTTTTGTCGGATTCGGGTGTGTTTTGGATTTGGGTGTTGTTTTCAAAAAACCCTAAAAAACAGCTTAAATCATAGAATTTGGGGGTCATTTTGATCCCATAGTATTATTAACCTCAATTACCATAATTTCCACTCATTTCCAGTCTATTCTGAACACCTCACACCTCACAATATTATTTTTAATCCTACAATTTGCACCGAGGTCGCTGGATGGCTATTGGCTAAGCTAAGCGACACAAGTGGCCGACACAAACACCTGGCCCATCTAGGAGTGGCACTGCAGTGTCAGGCAGGATGGCACTTCAAAAAAATTGTCCCCAAACAGCACATGATGCAAAGAAAAAAAGAGGCGCACCAAGGTCACTGTGTGACTAAGCTAAGCAACACAAGTGGCCGACACAAACACCTGGCCCATCTAGGAGTGGCACTGCAGTGTCAGGTAGGATGGCACTTCAAAAAAATTAGGGATGAGCGGGTTCGGTTCCTCGGAATCCGAACCCGCCCGAACTTCATGTTTTTTTACACGGGGCCGAGCGACTCGGATCTTCCCGCCTTGCTCGGTTAACCCGAGCGCGCCCGAACGTCATCATCCCGCTGTCGGATTCTCGCGAGGCTCGGATTCTATCGCGAGACTCGGATTCTATATAAGGAGCCGCGCGTCGCCGCCATTTTCACACGTGCATTGAGATTCATAGGGAGAGGACGTGGCTGGCGTCCTCTCCGTTTAAAGAGAAGAGAGTGAGACAGTAGAGAGAGACACAGTAGTAATTTTGGGGAGCATTAGGAGGAGTACTAGTTACTTGCTGAAGTGATAGATAGTGTGACTGTATATTATCTGACGTGTGGGGGAGACACTGACAGTGGGGAGCAGTTAGAGTCTGAGAGCAGGACTCAGGAGTACATATAACGTACAGTGCACACTTTTGCTGCCAGAGTGCCACACTGCCATTGTGATCACACTGACCACCAGTATAATATATATTGTGATTGTCTGCTTAGGAGTACTACTTGCAAGTTGCTGATAGTGTGACCAGTGACCTGACCACCAGTCACCACCAGTTTAATATATATATATATAATTGTATATAATATATATATAATATTGTATACCACCTACCCGTGGTTTTTTCTTTTCTTTCTTCTTTATACATACTACTATAGTAGCTTACTGTAGCAGTCTGCGGTGCTGCTGAGCTGACTGTGTCCAGCAGGTCCGTCATCAGTCATTACATAATAAATATATATACCTGTCCGGCTGCAGTACTAGTGATATTATATATATATATATATTGATTTCATCTCATTATCATCCAGTCTATATTAGCAGCAGACACAGTACGGTAGTCCACGGCTGTAGCTACCTCTGTGTCGGCAGTCGCTCGTCCATCCATAATTGTATACCACCTACCCGTGTTTTTTTTTTCCTTTCTTCTTTATACATACTACTATAGTAGCTTACTGTAGCAGTCTGCGGTGCTGCTGAGCTGACAGTGTCCAGCAGGTCCGTCATCAGTCATTACATAATAAATATATATACCTGTCCGGCTGCAGTACTAGTGATATTATATATATATATATATATTGATTTCATCTCATTATCATCCAGTCTATATTAGCAGCAGACAGTACGGTAGTCCACGGCTGTAGCTACCTCTGTGTCGGCAGTCGCTCGTCCATCCATAATTGTATACCACCTACCCGTGGTTTTTGTTTTTTGTTTCTTCTTTATACATACTACTATAGTAGCTTACTGTAGCAGTCTGCGGTGCTGCTGAGCTGACAGTGTCCAGCAGGTCCGTCATCAGTCATTACATAATAAATATATATACCTGTCCGGCTGCAGTACTAGTGATATTATATATATATATATATTGATTTCATCTCATTATCATCCAGTCTATATTAGCAGCAGACACAGTACGGTAGTCCACGGCTGTAGCTACCTCTGTGTCGGCAGTCGCTCGTCCATCCATAATTGTATACCACCTACCCGTGGTTTTTTTTTCTTTCTTCTTTATACATGCTACTATAGTAGCTTACTGTAGCAGTCTGCGGTGCTGCTGAGCTGACAGTGTCCAGCAGGTCCGTCATCAGTCATTACATAATAAATATATATACCTGTCCGGCTGCAGTACTAGTGATATTATATATATATATATATTGATTTCATCTCATTATCATCCAGTCTATATTAGCAGCAGACACAGTACGGTAGTCCACGGCTGTAGCTACCTCTGTGTCGGCAGTCGCTCGTCCATCCATAATTGTATACCACCTACCCGTGGTTTTTTTTTCTTTTCTTTCTTCTTTATACATACTACTATAGTAGCTTACTGTAGCAGTCTGCGGTGCTGCTGAGCTGACAGTGTCCAGCAGGTCCGTCATCAGTCATTACATAATAAATATATATACCTGTCCGGCTGCAGTACTAGTGATATTATATATATATATATTGATTTCATCTCATTATCATCCAGTCTATATTAGCAGCAGACACAGTACGGTAGTCCACGGCTGTAGCTACCTCTGTGTCGGCAGTCGCTCGTCCATCCATAATTGTATACCACCTACCCATGGTTTTTTTTTTCTTTCTTCTTTATACATACTACTATAGTAGCTTACTGTAGCAGTCTGCGGTGCTGCTGAGCTGACAGTGTCCAGCAGGTCCGTCATCAGTCATTACATAATAAATATATCTACCTGTCCGGCTGCAGTACTAGTGTGATATAATATATATTGATTTCATCTCATTATCATCCAGTCTATATTAGCAGCAGACACAGTACGGTAGTCCACGGCTGTAGCTACCTCTGTGTCGGCAGTCGCTCGTCCATCCATAAGTATACTAGTATCCATCCATCTCCATTGTTTACCTGAGGTGCCTTTTAGTTGTGCCTATTAAAATATGGAGAACAAAAATGTTGAGGTTCCAAAATTAGGGAAAGATCAAGATCCACTTCCACCTCGTGCTGAAGCTGCTGCCACTAGTCATGGCCGAGACGATGAAATGCCAGCAACGTCGTCTGCCAAGGCCGATGCCCAATGTCATAGTACAGAGCATGTAAAATCCAAAACACCAAATATCAGTAAAAAAAGGACTCCAAAATCTAAAATAAAATTGTCGGAGGAGAAGCGTAAACTTGCCAATATGCCATGTACCACACGGAGTGGCAAGGAACGGCTGAGGCCCTGGCCTATGTTCATGGCTAGTGGTTCAGCTTCACATGAGGATGGAAGCACTCAGCCTCTCGCTAGAAAACTGAAAAGACTCAAGCTGGCAAAAGCACCGCAAAGAACTGTGCGTTCTTCGAAATCCCAAATCCACAAGGAGAGTCCAATTGTGTCGGTTGCGATGCCTGACCTTCCCAACACTGGACGTGAAGAGCATGCGCCTTCCACCATTTGCACGCCCCCTGCAAGTGCTGGAAGGAGCACCCGCAGTCCAGTTCCTGATAGTCAGATTGAAGATGTCAGTGTTGAAGTACACCAGGATGAGGAGGATATGGGTGTTGCTGGCGCTGGGGAGGAAATTGACAAGGAGGATTCTGATGGTGAGGTGGTTTGTTTAAGTCAGGCACCCGGGGAGACACCTGTTGTCCGTGGGAGGAATAGGGCCGTTGACATGCCTGGTGAAAATACCAAAAAAATCAGCTCTTCGGTGTGGAAGTATTTCACCAGAAATGCGGACAACATTTGTCAAGCCGTGTGTTGCCTTTGTCAAGCTGTAATAAGTAGGGGTAAGGACGTTAACCACCTCGGAACATCCTCCCTTATACGTCACCTGCAGCGCATTCATAATAAGTCAGTGACAAGTTCAAAAACTTTGGGCGACAGCGGAAGCAGTCCACTGACCAGTAAATCCCTTCCTCTTGTAACCAAGCTCACGCAAACCACCCCACCAACTCCCTCAGTGTCAATTTCCTCCTTCCCCAGGAATGCCAATAGTCCTGCATGCCATGTCACTGGCAATTCTGACGAGTCCTCTCCTGCCTGGGATTCCTCCGATGCATCCTTGCGTGTAACGCCTACTGCTGCTGGTGCTGCTGTTGTTGCTGCTGGGAGTCGATGGTCATCCCAGAGGGGAAGTCGTAAGCCCACTTTTACTACTTCCACCAAGCAATTGACTGTCCAACAGTCCTTTGCGAGGAAGATGAAATATCACAGCAGTCATCCTGTTGCAAAGCGGATAACTGAGTGTTATGCACACCAGTGCCTGCAGGAATGTACTGGTGTCTGAACAGAGAGGGATGCAAAACAAATGAACTAACAGACAGACTGGGAAATATGACATCACGTACACAGAAAGTGATAGGGTAACAAAACCAACACAAAGTGAACAGATAAGCCCAGAGGCTAAGAAACTGGGTGTCTCCCTAGTATTACAAATGCTCAGATGGAAAAAGCAAGATGTTGTGTTTTAATACGTAGAGAACCCGAAATGCTGCTGCTAAGGGCAACAGCAAAACCCTAAAGGGTTACCAACGGGTGTGGCAGCAAACTCCTTGGTCAGAGATGGAATAATAGACACAAGGAGAGTCTCCACAATCCTAATTCTCACTTGCAGGGCACAGGTTCAGCTTCCTGCCACTAAACTGACACATGGACGCCCTGCACAGTGAGAGAGGATTAAGCATGCAGGTCTGAAAGTACAGCCACAAACCTGCTGGGTTCACAGAATAGCAAAAGAACTTCAGCAGGCTAAACGACTGACTCCAGTCTTACTGCTAGGTCTGGATTGGCAGAGTGTAGTACCAAATCTCCAGGCCTATTTGCAGTAAGCAATAACAAATACAAAGCTACACAGTACTGGCTAATTTTCAGGAACTGACTAACCAACAAAGATTCAGCAGCATCTGCTTAATCTGAGAAGAGGCCTTATAAAGCAGGTGCTGTCCACGCCCCACTCAGACCTCACAGACTGTGAGCACAAAAACCAGCACCGGATCCCCTGCCTGTAACCACTGCACAGCAAAAGACCCGAACTGGAGTATCAGCTGCGCTCAGGTTACTCCGCTAGCACTTGTCTCCCGGTTGCCATGACGACGTGGCAGCACAGGGCAGGAGACCCTAACAGTACCCCCCCTCTGACGAGGGGTCAAAGAACCCCTACCACCGGGTTTATCGGGGAACTGCGAGAAGAAAGAGCGTATCAGTCTGGGGGCATGAAGATCACAACTGCGCACCCACGACCGCTCCTCCGGGCCATACCCCTTCCAGTGCACCAAAAATGACAGCCGACCCCGAACCATCTTGGAGTCAAGAATCCTTTCAACAACAAACTCCCTCTGGCCACGTATCAGAAGAGGGGAAGGTCTTCCTCTGGAAGAAGGATTACTAATCGCCCGTTTTAAAAGGGAACAATGAAATGTTTTATTGATACCCAAAGAACGGGGCAGATCTAACTGAAATGCCACTGGATTGATAACCCTGGTGATCTTATAAGGGCCGATGAACCGGGGGCCTAACTTATGAGATGGCTGTCTCAACTTCAAATTCTTGGTAGACAACCAGACGAAGTCTCCTAATTTGAAGCTGCAGGGTCTTTTCCGCTTATCAAAAACCCTTTTGGTCACTAATGACACAGACACAAGGGCTTTCTTCACTTTCCTCCAAATACCTCTAAGGACCGAAACGACAGAGGAACCACCAGGGGGTCAAAAGAATTGGCCTTAGGATGATGCCCATACACACAAAGGAAAGGAGAGATCCCTGTAGCAGAGTGAGCCGCGTTGTTATAGGCAAACTCCGCCATGGACAGATGAGCAACCCAGTCAGTCTGACACTTGGAGACATAACACCTGAGGAACTGCTCCAAGGACTGGTTCACCCTTTCAGTCTGCCCATTAGACTGCGGATGGTAGCCTGACGACAAGCTGACAGAAATCTGGAGATCGGAACAAAATGCCCTCCAGAATTTGGCCACAAACTGGGATCCGCGGTCAGAGACCACATCAAGTGGCAACCCGTGGAGACGCACAACATGCAGCATAAATAATTCAGACAGGCGTCTGGCCGATGGCAGCCCAACCAGTGGAACGAAGTGCGCCATCTTCGAAAACCTGTCAACGACAACCCAGATGGCTGTCATCCCCGAGGATTTGGGCAAGTCCACCACAAAATCCATTGAAATGTGGGTCCATGGCTTAGATGGAATAGAGAGTGGATGCAATGGGCCAACAGGAACCCCTCTAGGAGTCTTATTTCGGGCACAGATGTCACATGCCCGAACCCACTGATCCACATCCTTAGCCACCGAGGGCCACCACACCGCCCTAGATAGCAACTCCCGAGTTCTGGCAATACCCGGGTGACCTGCCGACTTCTTGGCATGGAATTCCAGGAACACTCGCTGTCTTAACCTAGGAGGCACAAACAAAAGACCTACCGGAAGGTCTGGAGGAGCCTGCTCCTGTGCTCTAAGGACTAATGACAAGAGGTCCTGGGTAATGCCCACTTTAATACATGAGGGGGACACAATGGGCAACGGCTCCTCGGTGGTCTCTTGGATTGGAGCAAAACTCCGCGAGAGCGCATCAGCCTTGATGTTTTTTGACCCAGGGCGATATGTTATCAAAAAATTAAAGCGAGCAAAAAACAAAGCCCATCGTGCCTGCCTGGCATTGAGACGCTTTGCTGACTCTAAATATGCCAAATTCTTATGGTCGGTGAGAATTGAGACCACAAACTTAGCCCCCTCAAGCCAGTGTCTCCACTCCTCGAGTGCATCCTTAATAGCCAACAATTCCCGGTTACCCACGTCATAATTCATCTCGGCAGGCGAAAATTTACGGGAAAAGTAAGCACAGGGATGAAGGCGATTATCAGACACTCCCATCTGAGAGAGCACTGCCCCAATACCCATCTCAGAGGCATCCACCTCCACCACAAAAGGACGCTCTGGATCTGGGTGTCGCAGCACTTTGGCCGAGACAAATGCCCTTTTGAGACGGGCAAAAGCCGATTTGGCCTCACGAGACCAGTGAGCAACATCCGCCCCTTTCTTAGTGAGTGCCACCAAGGGCGCCACTATAGACGAAAATCCAGCGATAAATCGTCTATAAAAATTTGCAAAGCCCAGGAAACGCTGAAGCGCCTTCAAACTAGTGGGCTGCACCCAATCCAGGACTGCCTGTACCTTGGAACCCTCCATTTGGAAACCTTCTGGGGAGATAATATATCCTAGAAATGCGATTTGCTGAACTTCAAATTCGCACTTCTCCAGCTTCGCCCCAAGCCGGTGGTCTCTGAGTTTCTGGAGGACTAAGCGTACATGCTTCCGATGTTCCTCCAGGGAATGGGAGAAGATTAGGATGTCATCTAAGTATACGACCAAGAATCTATCCAAATATTCCCTGAGCACATCGTTCATGAAATCCTGGAAGACTGCCGGGGCATTACAGAGCCCAAAAGGCATCACCAAATATTCATAATGCCCTGAGTGAGTATTAAAGGCAGTCTTCCATTCATCCCCCTCTCTTATTCGGATTAGATTGTACGCACCGCGTAGGTCAATCTTAGAAAAAATGGTGGCAGTACGAAGCTGGTCAAACAAGACCGAAATGAGAGGCAGTGGGTATGAGTTTTTAATCGTGATACGGTTCAATTCCCTGAAGTCGATGCAGGGTCGCAATGAACCATCCTTTTTACCCACGAAGAAGAACCCCGACCCAACTGGAGACTGTGAAGGTCTGATAAATCCTTTAGCCAAGTTCTCCTGAATGTACTCTGCCATAGCCTGAGTCTCAGGACGTGACAGGGAGTACAACCTGCTCTTGGGAAGCTTAGCATTCGGCAACAAATTAATGGCACAGTCATAGGGGCGATGGGGAGGTAGTACCTCTGCAACTTTTTTGGAGAACACGTCCGCAAAATCTGCATAACACCCTGGCAATCCTGGCAAACTTAGCTGCGAGAGCCTGACTGGAAGGCTCAAGCAACTCCTGAAACAATCAGTACCCCAACTAAGAATCTCCCCAGAGACCCAGTCAAATTGAGGATTGTGGGCCCTTAACCATGGTAACCCCAACACCATTGGGGCAAAAGTACAGACAGTCACATAAAAGGACAATTTTTCAGAGTGTGTGGCTCCAATAAACAAAGAAATCTGGCTAGTGCAAGAGGTAATTTTACCCTGGGATAATGGTTCCCCGTTTAACCCACAAATTTCAATTTCCGACGCCAAGGGTACTAAGGAAACAGAGTGTTTCAGGGCGAATTGGCGGTCCATAAAAACCCCGTCGGCCCCACTGTCCACAAAGGCCTCAGTCTTGACAGTTTGACCGAGGATCTTCAAGGTCACCGGAATGATAAAAGTCTTCTTGGGAAATTCTGACTTCTGGCCTGACAGGATATTTCCCATCACCCTCAGGCCCTGAAGTTTTCCGGCTTTTCTGGGCATGATACTACCACATGACCCTTATTCCCACAGTACAAACACAACCCCTGCTGTCTCCTCCGCGTCTTCTCACGCGAGGAGAGGCGGGTAGCCCCAATCTGCATAGGCTCCTCGGAAAATTCCTCAGAGTCTGAGGTTCCCTTGGGAAAGAAGGAAACCTCGGTCTCCCTTTCAAGCCTACGCTCTCTCAGCCGTCTATCAACCCGGATGGATAACTGCATGAGCTGATCCAAGCTATCAGGCAAGGGATATTGTACCAGTTGGTCTTTTATCTGGTTAGAAAGACCTCTTCGGTACTGGTGTCTCAGGGCTGGGTCATTCCACTGGGTATCATGGGCCAACCTCCGAAACTCCGTACTGTAAACCTCAACTGGCCTTCGCCCTTGCTTAAGGATCGAAATCTGAGCCTCGGCTGAGGCCGTCTTGTCAGGGTCATCATACAACATGCCCAGTGCCGTAAAAAAAGCATCAACACTTTTAAGCGATGGACAGTCAGGCTGCAACCCATATGCCCAGACCTGTGGGTCTCCTTGTAGCAAGGAAATCACTATGCCCACCCGCTGAATCTCTGACCCAGAAGACTGAGGCCTAAGCTGGAAATATAGCTTGCAGCTCTCCTTGAAACAAAAGAACTGCGAGCGATCTCCAGAAAAACGATCCGGAAGATTTACTTTCGGCTCCTTAACCCCTGAAGGTGCTGCTGCTGCGGGAGCTCCGCCAGCGGCCTGGGAGGTGTGCATTTTAATGGACAAATCACTAAATTGACGAGTCAGGACCTGCACCTGATCGACCACCTGTTGCAACGTATTTTGAGGGGTATGCTCCATATTCCCACAAAATTTCAACAGGAGTATTGGGCTGCTGAATATGTTATGCACACCAGTGCCTGCAGGAATGTACTGGTGTCTGAACAGAGAGGGATGCAAAACAAATGAACTAACAGACAGACTGGGAAATATGACATCACGTACACAGAAAGTGATAGGGTAACAAAACCAACACAAAGTGAACAGATAAGCCCAGAGGCTAAGAAACTGGGTGTCTCCCTAGTATTACAAATGCTCAGATGGAAAAAGCAAGATGTTGTGTTTTAATACGTAGAGAACCCGAAATGCTGTTGCTAAGGGCAACAGCAAAACCCTAAAGGGTTACCAACGGGTGTGGCAGCAAACTCCTTGGTCAGAGATGGAATAATAGACACAAGGAGAGTCTCCACAATCCTAATTCTCACTTGCAGGGCACAGGTTCAGCTTCCTGCCACTAAACTGACACATGGACGCCCTGCACAGTGAGAGAGGATTAAGCATGCAGGTCTGAAAGTACAGCCACAAACCTGCTGGGTTCACAGAATAGCAAAAGAACTTCAGCAGGCTAAACGACTGACTCCAGTCTTACTGCTAGGTCTGGATTGGCAGAGTGTAGTACCAAATCTCCAGGCCTATTTGCAGTAAGCAATAACAAATACAAAGCTACACAGTACTGGCTAATTTTCAGGAACTGACTAACCAACAAAGATTCAGCAGCATCTGCTTAATCTGAGAAGAGGCCTTATAAAGCAGGTGCTGTCCACGCCCCACTCAGACCTCACAGACTGTGAGCACAAAAACCAGCACCGGATCCCCTGCCTGTAACCACTGCACAGCAAAAGACCCGAACTGGAGTATCAGCTGCGCTCAGGTTACTCCGCTAGCACTTGTCTCCCGGTTGCCATGACGACGTGGCAGCACAGGGCAGGAGACCCTAACACTGAGGCCTTGACAACTATGTTGGTGTTAGACGTGCGTCCGGTATCCGCCGCTAGTTCACAGGGAACTAGACAATTTCTTGAGGCAGTGTGCCCCCGTTACCAAATACCATCTAGGTTCCACTTCTCTAGGCAGGCGATACCGAGAATGTACACGGACGTCAGAAAAAGACTCACCAGTGTCCTAAAAAATGCAGTTGTACCCAATGTCCACTTAACCACGGACATGTGGACAAGTGGAGCAGGGCAGGGTCAGGACTATATGACTGTGACAGCCCACTGGGTAGATGTATGGACTCCCGCCGCAAGAACAGCAGCGGCGGCACCAGTAGCAGCATCTCGCAAACGCCAACTCTTTCCTAGGCAGGCTACGCTTTGTATCACCGGTTTCCAGAATACGCACACCGCTGACAACCTCTTACGGCAACTGAGGAAGATCATCGCGGAATGGCTTACCCCAATTGGACTCTCCTGTGGATTTGTGGCATCGGACAACGCCAGCAATATTGTGTGTGCATTAAATATGGGCAAATTCCAGCACGTCCCATGTTTTGCACATACCTTGAATTTGGTGGTGCAGAATTTTTTTAAAAACGACAGGGGCGTGCAAGAGATGCTGTCGGTGGCCAGAAGAATTGCGGGACACTTTCGGCGTACAGGCACCACGTACAGAAGACTGGAGCACCACCAAAAACGCCTGAACCTGCCCTGCCATCATCTGAAGCAAGAAGTGGTAACGAGGTGGAATTCAACCCTCTATATGCTTCAGAGGTTGGAGGAGCATCAAAAGGCCATTCAAGCCTATACAATTGAGCACGATAAAGGAGGTGGAATGTACCTGTCTCAAGCGCAGTGGAGAATGATTTCAACGTTGTGCAAGGTTCTGCAACCTTTTGAACTTGCCACACGTGAAGTCAGTTCAGACACTGCCAGCCTGAGTCAGGTCATTCCCCTCATCAGGCTTTTGCAGAAGAAGCTGGAGGCATTGAAGGAGGAGCTAAAAGGGAGCGATTCCGCTAGGCATGTGGGACTTGTGGATGGAGCCCTTAATTCGCTTAACAAGGATTCACGGGTGGTCAATCTGTTGAAATCAGAGCACTACATTTTGGCCACCGTGCTCGATCCTAGATTTAAAACCTACCTTGGATCTCTCTTTCCGGCAGACACAAGTCTGCTGGGGTTCATAGACCTGCTGGTGACAAAATTGTCAAGTCAAGCGGAACGCGACCTGTCAACATCTCCTCCTTCACATTCTCCCGCAACTGGGGGTGCGAGGAAAAGGCTCAGAATTCCGAGCCCACCCGCTGGCGGTGATGCAGGGCAGTCTGGAGCGACTGCTGATGCTGACATCTGGTCCGGACTGAAGGACCTGCCATCGATTACGGACATGTCGTCTACTGTCACTGCATATGATTCTCTCACCATTGAAAGAATGGTGGAGGATTATATGAGTGACCGCATCCAAGTAGGCACGTCAGACAGTCCGTACTTATACTGGCAGGAAAAAGAGGCAATTTGGAGGCCCTTGCACAAACTGGCTTTATTCTACCTAAGTTGCCCTCCCACAAGTGTGTACTCCGAAAGAGTGTTTAGTGCCGCCGCTCACCTTGTCAGCAATCTGCGTACGAGGTTACTTCCAGAAAATGTGGAGAAGATGATGTTCATTAAAATGAATTATAATCAATTCCTCCGTGGAGACATTGACCAGCAGCAATTGCCCCCACAAAGTACACAGGGAGCTGAGATGGTGGATTCCAGTGGGGACGAATTGATAATCTGTGAGGAGCGGGATGTACACGGTGAAATATCGGAGGATGATGATGAGGTGGACATCTTGCCTCTGTAGAGCCAGTTTGTGCAAGGAGAGATTAATTGCTTCTTTTTCGGTGGGGGTCCAAACCAACCCGTCATTTCAGTCACAGTCGTGTGGCAGACCCTGTCACTGAAATGATGGGTTTGTTAAAGTGTGCATGTCCTGTTTATACAACATAAGGGTGGGTGGGAGGGCCCAAGGACAATTCCATCTTGCACCTCTTTTTTCTTTCATTTTTATTTGCGTCATGTGCTGTTTGGGGAGTGTTTTTTGGAAGGGCCATCCTGCGTGACACTGCAGTGCCACTCCTAGATGGGCCAGGTGTTTGTGTCGGCCACTAGGGTCGCTTAGCTTACTCACACAGCTACCTCATTGCGCCTCTTTTTTTCTTCTTTGCGTCATGTGCTGTTTGGGGAGTGTTTTTTGGAAGGGCCATCCTGCGTGACACTGCAGTGCCACTCCTAGATGGGCCAGGTGTTTGTGTCGGCCACTAGGGTCGCTTATCTTACTCACACAGCTACCTCATTGCGCCTCTTTTTTTCTTCTTTGCGTCATGTGCTGTTTGGGGAGTGTTTTTTGGAAGGGCCATCCTGCGTGACACTGCAGTGCCACTCCTAGATGGGCCAGGTGTTTGTGTCGGCCACTAGGGTCGCTTAGCTTAGTCATCCAGCGACCTCGGTGCAAATTTTAGGACTAAAAATAATATTGTGAGGTGTGAGGTATTCAGAATAGACTGAAAATGAGTGGAAATTATGGTTTTTGAGGTTAATAATACTTTGGGATCAAAATGACCCCCAAATTCTATGATTTAAGCTGTTTTTTAGGGTTTTTTGAAAAAAACACCCGAATCCAAAACACACCCGAATCCGACAAAAAAAATTCGGTGAGGTTTTGCCAAAACGCGGTCGAACCCAAAACACGGCCGCGGAACCGAACCCAAAACCAAAACACAAAACCCGAAAAATTTCAAGTGCACATCCCTAAAAAAAATTGTCCCCAAACAAAGAAAAATGAAAGAAAAAAGAGGTGCAAGATGGAATTGTCCTTGGGCCCTCCCACCCACCCTTATGTTGTATAAACAGGACATGCACACTTTAACGAACCCATCATTTCAGTGACAGGGTCTGCCACACGACTGTGACTGAAATGACTGGTTGGTTTGGGCCCCCACCAAAAAAGAAGCAATCAATCTCTCCTTGCACAAACTGGCTCTACAGAGGCAAGATGTCCACCTCATCATCATCCTACGATTCCTCACCCCTTTCACTGTGTACATCCCCCTCCTCACAGATTATTAATTCGTCCCCACTGGAATCCACCATCTCAGGTCCCCGTGTACTTTCTGGAGGCAATTGCTGCTGGTGAATGTCTCCATGGAGGAATTGATTATAATTCATTTTGATGAACATCATCTTCTCCACATTTTCTGGAAGTAACCTCGTACGCCGATTGCTGACAAGGTGAGCGGCTGCACTAAACACTCTTTCGGAGTACACACTGGAGGGAGGGCAACTTAGGTAGAATAAAGCCAGTTTGTGCAAGGGCCTCCAAATTGCCTCTTTTTCCTGCCAGTATACGTACGGACTGTCTGACGTGCCTACTTGGATGCGGTCACTCATATAATCCTCCACCATTCTTTCAATGGTGACAGAATCATATGCAGTGACAGTAGACAACATGTCAGTAATCGTTGGCAGGTCCTTCAGTCCGGACCAGATGTAAGCACTCGCTCCAGACTGCCCTGCATCACCGCCAGCGGGTGGGCTCGGAATTCTGAGCCTTTTCCTCGCACCCCCAGTTGCGGGAGAATGTGAAGGAGGAGATGTTGATGGGTCACGTTCCGCTTGACTTGACAATTTTCTCACCAGCAGGTCTTTGAACCTCTGCAGACTTGTGTCTGCCAGAAAGAGAGATACAACGTAGGTTTTAAATCTAGGATCGAGCACGGTGGCCAAAATGTAGTGCTCTGATTTCAACAGATTGACCACCCGTGAATCCTGGTTAAGCGAATTAAGGGCTCCATCCACAAGTCCCACATGCCTAGCGGAATCGCTCTGTTTTAGCTCCTCCTTCAATGTCTCCAGCTGCTTCTGCAAAAGCCTGATGAGGGGAATGACCTGACTCAGGCTGGCAGTGTCTGAACTGACTTCACGTGTGGCAAGTTCAAAGGGTTGCAGAACCTTGCACAACGTTGAAATCATTCTCCACTGCGCTTGAGTCAGGTGCATTCCCCCTCCTTTGCCTATATCGTGGGCAGATGTATAGGCTTGAATGGCCTTTTGCTGCTCCTCCATCCTCTGAAGCATATAGAGGGTTGAATTCCACCTCGTTACCACCTCTTGCTTCAGATGATGGCAGGGCAGGTTCAGGAATGTTTGGTGGTGCTCCAGTCTTCTGTACGCGGTGCCTGAATGCCGAAAGTGGCCCGCAATTCTTCGGGCCACCAACAGCATCTCTTTCACGCCCCTGTCGTTTTTTAAATAATTCTGCACCACCAAATTCAATGTATGTGCAAAACATGGGACATGCTGGAATTTGCCCAGATGTAATGCACGCACAATATTGCTGGCGTTGTCCGATGTCACAAATCCCCAGGAGAGTCCAATTGGGGTAAGCCATTCTGCGATGATCTTCCTCAGTTCCCGTAAGAGGTTTTCAGCTGTGTGCCTCTTATGGAAAGCGGTGATACAAAGCGTAGCCTGCCTAGGAACGAGTTGGCGTTTGCGAGATGCTGCTACTGGTGCCGCTGCTGCTGTTCTTGCTGCGGGAGGCAATACATCTACCCAGTGGGCTGTCACAGTCATATAGTCCTGAGTCTGCCCTGCTCCACTTGTCCACATGTCCGTGGTTAAGTGAACATTGGGTACAACTGCATTTTTTAGGACACTGGTGACTCTTTTTCTGAGGTCTGTGTACATTTTCGGTATCGCCTGCCTAGAGAAATGGAACCTAGATGGTATTTGGTATCGGGGACACAGTACCTCAATCAAGTCTATAGTTGCCTCTGAATTAACGATGGATACCGGAACCACGTTTCTCACCGCCCAGGCTGCCAAGGCCTCAGTTATCTGCTTTGCAGCAGGATGACTGCTGTGATATTTCATCTTCCTCGCAAAGGACTGTTGGACAGTCAATTGCTTACTGGAAGTAGTACAAGTGGTCTTCCGACTTCCCCTCTGGGATGACGATCGACTCCCAGCAGCAACAACAGCAGCGCCAGCAGCAGTAGGCGTTACACTCAAGGATGCATCAGAGGAATCCCAGGCAGGAGAGGACTCGTCAGACTTGACAGTGACATGGCCTGCAGGACTATTGGCTTTCCTGGGTAAGGAGGAAATTGACACTGAGGGAGTTGGTGGTGTGGTTTGCAGGAGCTTGGTTACAAGAGGAAGGGATTTAGTGGTCAGTGGACTGCTTCCGCTGTCATCCAAAGTTTTTGAACTTGTCACTGACTTCTGATGAATGCGCTGCAGGTGACGTATAAGGGAGGATGTTCCGAGGTGGTTAACGTCCTTACCCCTACTTATTACAGCTTGACAAAGGCAACACACGGCTTGACACCTGTTGTCCGCATTTGTGTTGAAATAATTCCACACCGAAGAGGTGATTTTTTTTGTATTTTGACCAGGCATGTCAATGGCCATATTCGTCCCACGGACAACAGGTGTCTCCCCGGGTGCCTGACTTAAACAATCCACCTCACCATCAGAATCCTCATTGTCAATTTCCTCCCCAGCGCCAGCAACACCCATATCCTCATCCTGGTGGACTTCAACACTGACATCTTCAATTTGACTATCAGGAACTGGACTGCGGGTGCTCCTTCCATCATTTGCAGGGGGCGTGCAAATGGTGGAAGGCGCAAGCTCTTCCCGTCCAGTGTTGGGAAGGTCAGGCATCGCAACCGACACAATTGGACTCTCCTTGGGGATTTGTGATTTAGAAGAACGCACAGTTCTTTGCTGTGCTTTTGCCAGCTTTAGTCTTTTCATTTTTCTAGCAAGAGGATGAGTGCTTCCATCCTCATGTGAAGCTGAACCACTAGCCATGAACATAGGCCAGGGCCTCAGCCGTTCCTTGCCACTCCGTGTCGTAAATGGCATATTGGCAAGTTTACGCTTCTCCTCAGACGCTTTCAATTTAGATTTTTGGGTCATTTTACTGAACTTTTGTTTTTTTGATTTTACATGCTCTCTACTATGACATTGGGCATCGGCCTTGGCAGACGACGTTGATGGCATTTCATCGTCTCGGCCATGACTAGTGGCAGCAGCTTCAGCACGAGGTGGAAGTGGATCTTGATCTTTCCCTATTTTACCCTCCACATTTTTGTTCTCTATTTTTTAATGTGTGGAATTATATGCCAGTATCAATAGCAATGGCCTACTACTATATATACTGCGCACAACTAAAATGCACCACAGGTATAGAATGTAGATGGATAGTATACTTAATGACGACACAGAGGTAGGCACAGCAGTGGCCTTCCGTATCGTACTGCTATATATAGTATACTGGTGGTCACTGTGTCAGCAAACTGCAAAACTAAAATGCACCACAGGTATAGAATGTAGATGGATAGTATACTTAATGACGACACAGAGGTAGGCACAGCAGTGGCCTTCCGTATCGTACTGCTATATATAGTATACTGGTGGTCACTGTGTCAGCAAACGGCAAAACTAAAATGCACCACAGGTATAGAATGTAGATAGATAGTATACTTAATGGCGACACAGAGGTAGGCACAGCAGTGGCCTTCCGTATCGTACTGCTATATATAGTATACTGGTGGTCACTGTGTCAGCATACTGCAAAACTAAAATGCACCACAGGTATAGAATCAGAATGTAGATGGATAGTATACTTAATGACGACACAGAGGTAGGCACAGCAGTGGCCTTCCGTATCGTACTGCTATATATAGCATACTGGTGGTCACTGTGTCAGCAAACTGCAAAACTAAAATCCACCACAGGTATAGAATGTAGATGGATAGTATACTTAATGACGACACAGAGGTAGGCACAGCAGTGGCCTTCCGTATCGTACTGCTATATATAGTATACTGGTGGTCACTGTGTCAGCAAACTGCAAAACTAAAATGCACCACAGGTATAGAATGTAGATGGATAGTATACTTAATGACGACACAGAGGTAGGCACATCAGTGGCCTTCCGTATCGTACTGCTATATATAGTATACTGGTGGTCACTGTGTCAGCAAACTGCAAAACTAAAATGCACCACAGGTATAGAATGTAGATGGATAGTATACTTAATGACGACACAGAGGTAGGCACAGCAGTGGCCTTCCGTATCGTACTGCTATATATAGTATACTGGTGGTCACTGTGTCAGCAAACTGCAAAACTAAAATGCACCACAGGTATAGAATGTAGATGGATAGTATACTTAATGACGACACAGAGGTAGGTACAGCAGTGGCCTTCCGTATCGTACTGCTATATATAGTATACTGGTGGTCACTGTGTCAGCAAACTGCAAAACTAAAATGCACCACAGGTATAGAATGTAGATGGATAGTATACTTAATGACGACACAGAGGTAGGCACATCAGTGGCCTTCCGTATCGTACTGCTATATATAGTATACTGGTGGTCACTGTGTCAGCAAACTGCAAAACTAAAATGAACCACAGGTATAGAATGTAGATGGATAGTATACTTAATGACGACACAGAGGTAGGCACAGCAGTGGCCTTCCGTATCGTACTGCTATATATAGTATACTGGTGGTCACTGTGTCAGCAAACTGCAAAACTAAAATGCACCACAGGTATAGAATGTAGATGGATAGTATACTTAATGACGACACAGAGGTAGGCACAGCAGTGGCCTTCCGTATCGTACTGCTATATATAGTATACTGGTGGTCACTGTGTCAGCAAACTGCAAAACTAAAATGCACCACAGGTATAGAATGTAGATGGATAGTATACTTAATGACGACACAGAGGTAGGCACAGCAGTGGCCTTCCGTATCGTACTGCTATATATAGTATACTGGTGGTCACTGGTCAGCAAAACTCTGCACTGTACTCCTCCTGTATAATATTAATTATACTGGTGGTCCCCAGTCCCCACAATAAAGCAGCACACTGAGCACAGATATGGAGTGTTTTTCAGGCAGACAACGTATACTGGTGGTCACTATCAGCAAAACTCTGCACTGTACTCCTGCTATATAATACAGCTGCTCCCCAGTCCCCACAATTAAGCAGTGTGAGCACAGATATATTATGCAGCACACTGAGCACAGATATGGAGCGTTTTTTTCAGGCAGAGAACGGATAAAACTGGTGGTCACTGATCAGCAAAACTCTGCACTGTACTCCTCCTAACAGCTGCTCCCCAGTCCTCCCCACAATTAAGCAATAAAGCAATCAAGTTAAACAATAAACGGAGAGGACGCCAGCCACGTCCTCTCCCTATCATCTCCAATGCACGAGTGAAAATGGCGGCGACGCGCGGCTGCTTATATAGAATCCGAATCTCGCGAGAATCCGACAGCGGGATGATGACGTTCGGGCGCGCTCGGGTTAGCCGAGCAAGGCGGGAAGGTTCGAACCTGCCTCGGACCCGTGTAAAATGGGTGAAGTTCGTGGGGGGGGTCGGTTTCCGAGCAACCGAACCCGCTCATCACTACTTTGAAGTGACCAAAACAATAATGGACAACAAACAATGTAATTCTGAAACTGGCGACTGTCATTAAATATATAGCAATATGCCTGTGAACGACTGCCTGAATACTCAGAATTTCTAAAGTTATCAAACCAGAGAATCCAATTTCAAATAAAATTTAAAGAATCATAACATCATTTTAATTTTTTACCACCTAAGTGGTAAACAGAGCAAACAGTGCATATTTATAGAATAAAAAAAACTGCTGATTAAAAATAGGATTTTGGTTACCTACCGGTAAATCCTTTTCTCGTTGTCCGTAGAGGATGCTGGGGTCCACATTAGTACCATGGGGTATAGACGGGTCCACCAGGAGCCATTGGCACTTTAAGAGTTTGAGAGTGTGGGCTGGCTCCTCCCTCTATGACCCTCCTACCAGACTCAGTCTAGAAACTGTGCCCGAGGAGACGGACATCTTCGAGAGAAAGATTTAACACAGACACATCAAGCTAACTAGCTTGGAAAACTCAGCAACTGCTGAAACATTACTTACCAAGTAACAATGCAGAACATAACTAAACAAAGTTGTACTGAACCAGATAACGGTTGCAGGAAAACGAAGTGCTGGGCGGGCGCCCAGCATCCTCTACGGACTACGAGAAAAGGATTTACCGGTAGGTAACCAAAATCCTATTTTCTCTTACGTCCTAGAGGATGCTGGGGTCCACATTAGCACCATGGGAATGTATCAAAGCTCCCAAAACGGGAGGGAAAGCGCGGAGGCTCCTGCAGAACTGATTGACTGAACTTCAGATCATCAGAGGCCAAAGTATCGAACTTGTAGAACTTAGCAAACATGTTCGACCCAGACCAAGTTGCCTCTCGGCAAAGTTGTAACGCCGAGACACCCCGGGCAGCCGCCCAGGAAGAACCCACCTTATGAGTAGAGTGCGCCTTAACAGATTTTGGACACAGCAATCCAGCCGTAGAATAAGCATGCAGGATAGTGAACCTGATCCAGCGAGAGATCGTCTGCTTAGAAGCAGGACACACAATTTTCTTGTGCTTGTACAGGACAAACAGAGCGTCCGCTATTCTGTGACGAGTAGTCCTCAATACATAGCTCTTCAGAGCCCTTACAACATCCAGGGACTTTGAAGAATTTAAGGAGAGAGTAGCAACTGGCACCACGATAGGCTGGTTGATATGAAATGCCGACACAACCTTCGGAAGAAACTGCTGACGCGTCCGAAGCTCAGCTCTGTCTTCATGGAAGATCAAGTATGGGCTTTTACATGGCAAAGCCCTTAACTCCGACACACGTCTAGCAGAAGCTAAGGCCAACAAAGTGACAGCCTTCCACGTAAGAAACTTGACCTCTACCTCTTGTAGAGGCTCAAACCAGTCAGATTGGAGAAACTGCAACACCAAGTTAAGATCCCATGGCGCCGTAGGCGGTACAAAGGGAGGTTGGATGTGCATGGCTCCTTTCAAAAAGGTCTGAACCTCAGGGAGGGCAGCCAATTGATCCTGGAAGAAAATGGATAGGGCCGAAATCTGGACCTTTACGGATCACAACCTCAGGCCCATATCCACACCTGCTTGCAGGAAGAGGAGAAACCGTCCCAGTTGAAACTCCACTGTAGGAAACTTCTTGGACTCACACCAAGACACATATTTTTTTCCAAATACGATGGTAATGTTTAGACGTTACTCAGGGCCGGCTCTACCATTAGGCAGCTGCCTAGGGGCTCTGGCCACTAAGGGGCACCACTGAATTCATCTAGCAAAAAAACTGAAGGATGTCTCTTTATGCTGGTCAGTAATAAACTTACAGGTGGGGGGATGGAACACAATAAGGAGCATACAATTATATGTATGTCTGTGCATATATATGTATATATACCAGCTCTCATGAGCAGGGTCCTCTTCCCTCATGTGCTTTTATGTCCTATACCGTATTGAACTGTAAGTCGCTGTCTTCATGTTGTGCTTATTTGTTTACTCTGCGGATCCCATGTGGTGCCATATAAATGATAATAATAATATACCCATACAATTAAAGGGATGTAGTTAGTATCCCAGCAGACGGAATGCTCGCAACTCCAGAATCCTGGCAGTCAGCATCCTGAATGTAAATATGCTGGGGATGCTTAGGGCTAAGGGATAAGGTAAAATATTGCAGATTAGGGGGCGCTAGGCTGAAGCTTAGCCTAGGGTGCAAAGAGACCTTGCACCGGCCCTGACGTTACTCCTTTCCTAGCCTGTATCAGGGTAGAAATAACCTTGTTCGGAATGCTAGTATCAGGCATTCAACCTCCATGCCGTCAAACGTAGCCGTGGTAAGTCTTGATAGGCGAACAGCCCCTGCTGCAGTCCTCTCGAAGAGGAAGAGGCTTTGGCTCTTCTCGTAGTAGATCCAGAAGGCCCGCGTACCAAGCCCTTCTCGGCCATTCTAGAGCAATGAGGATCACTTGAACCCTTGTTCTCCTTATGAGCTTTAGGATTCTTGGGATGAGTGGGAGTGGTGGAAACATGTACACTGACTGGAACACCCACGGAGACATCAGGGCGTCCACTGCCACTGCCTGTGGGTTCCTCAACCTGGAACAATAATGCTGAAGCTTCTTGTTGAAACAAGAGGCCATTGTGTCTATTTGGGGTAATCCCCAAAGGTCTGTTATTTCCTTGAACACCACCGGATGGAGACCCCACTCCCCTGGATGGAGATCGTGTCTGCTGAGGAAGTGTGCTTCCCAGTTGTCCACTCCCGGAATGAAGATTGCTGACAGTGCCAACGCATGTATTTCTGCCCAGAGGAGGATTCTTGCCACCTCTAACTTTGCAGGTCTGCTCTTCGTTCCGCCTTGTTGGTTTATGTAAGCCACTGTTGCATTGTCCGACTGCACTTGAATGGCCCAATTTTTAGAAGATAGGCTGCATGAAGAAGACCATTATAAACAGCTCTTAATTCCAGAATGTTGATCAGTAGGCCGACTTCCAGAATTGACCACCTTCCTTGGAAGGTTTCCCCTTGAGAGACTGCGCCCCAGCCCCGAAGGCTTGCATCCGTGGTTAGAAGGATCCAGTCCTGAATCCCGAACCTGCTGCTCACCATAAGGTGAGTTAATCGGAGCCACCAGAGGAGTGACATCCTGGCTTTTGGCGACAGATGAATTCTCAGGTGCATGCAGATGAGATCCTGACCACTTGTCAAGGAGATCCAGCAGGAAAAACCTAGCATGAAACTTTCCGTACTGGATGGCCTCGTAAGGCAATTGCAGTGACGAACCGACAACTGGGCAGTCTTCAGGACATCACAGACCGATGTTTGCATCACCAACGCTGTTTCTCATGGAAGAAACACCCTCAACACTTCCGTGTTGAGGATCAATCCCAGAAAGTACAACCTCCTGGATGGTTTCAAAGTGATTTCGGAATGTTCAGAATCCAAACGTCGACTCTGAGTAGATGGGTCGTGAGAGCCATGGACCGCAACAGCTTCTCCTTGGATGATGCCTTTATCAGCAGAACGTCCAGATATGGAATCATGTTCACCCCTTGTGTGCGGAGGAGAACCATCATCTTTGCCATCACCTTGGTGAATACCCTCGGTGCTGTGAAGAGGCCGGATGGCAGGGCCTGGTACTGGAAATGACAGTTCAACAGAGCGAATCTGAGAATTGCTTGACGCGGCGGCCAAAACAGAATGTGGGGTTATGCATCCTCGATATCCAGGGATACCAGAAAAACCCTTCTCCCGATATTACCACCCTTAGAGACTCCATTTTGAACTTGCACTCCCTCAGAAAAGGTTTTTTTTTAAGTTTAGAATGCGTCTGACCGAACTATCCGGTTTTGGTATATGAAAAAGTTTGAATAGAAACCTTTGTTTTGCATATGAGGTGGTACTGGCACAAGTACCTGTGCCTCCACCAATGTCTGGACGGTGAGAGAAATGAAATACCAGCCTGTATCCCTGGGACACAGTATATTGCACCCAGGGATCCAGGTCGAACGACACCCAGACATGACTGAAACGTCTGAGCTGCTCTCCCACCGGACCCACCACCAGGGCGTGCAGTCCACCATCATGCGGAGGACTTTAGTGCACCTGAAGCAGGCTTCTGTTCCCGGGAACCTTCAGCAGCAGGTTTTCTGGACTTGGGCCTACCTCCCCGAAAGGAGGCGTTGGATGGCCTGGCTTCTCTGTTTGGCAGCCCCACAGGGCTGTGATGCAGTTGAAGAAAAGGGTTTCTTCGGAGCAGGTGTAGTTGAGGGAAGAAAAGGTGACTTACCCGCTGTAGCCATGGAGATCCACGCATCTAGCGCTTCCCCAAAGAGAGCCTGACCTGTGTAGGGTAGGCTCCACACTTCTCCTGGATTCTGCGTCGGCAGACCACTAACGTAGCCACAGTCCACGACGACCTGAGACAGACATGGAAGAAATTCCTGCAGACATGGAACCCAGGTCCTTCATGGATTCAATCCAGAAAACCTGCCAAACCCTGAATGTTACGCAAAAACAATTTAACATCATTTTTGTCCATTTTATCCAAATCCTCAAGTAACGTGCCTGACCACTTTACTAAGGACTTGGCAATGCATGTACTGGCAATAGTGGGACTTGACATTGCCCCTGAAGCCGTGCACACTGATCTGAGCGTATTATCAATCTTACGGTCAGCCGGCTGCAATACCGGTCGGGTTTCCCACTCATTCCTATCCTCCACAGGGAAAGGAAAAACCACCTGTATCCTCTTAGGTATCTGGAATTTTCCGTAGGATTAACCCATGCTTTTTCAAACATAGCATATAAAGCCTTTGACGCAGGGAAGGTTAGCGATGTTCCCTTATCAGTGAAGGAAGCCTCCTCAACCTGCTCAGGCGTTGTATCAGAAATACTCAACATAATTGTAATAGCCTCTGTAATTAACTGCACTTGTGTACGATATGCAGCACCCCCAAACATATCCCCATCACCGTCCGCAGTGTCAGAAACGGTACCCGTGTCAACCTGCCTAATCTGTGCAAGAACATGTGTTTGGGAACATACAGAGGAGGGCACTGAGGCGACAGAACTTCTCCAGACTGCCATAGAGTCCTGTAAAGCCTGAGGTGCAAATTCAGATTGTGCAGCTCTATTAGAAGTCTGAGAAATCACAGATTCGATAGAGGAAAAAAGCTCAGTTTCCCTTGCTGGTATCTTTGCTAAACCAGTGCTATCCTGATTACATTGAATGGGATCATCCTGAGAGGACATATCCTCTGCAGCATATGACACAGAGACCCTGGACATTGCTTAATGGAGACCACAGACACGACACACACACACACACACACACACACACACACACACACACACACACACACACACACACACACACACACACACGAGGGCAGACAGAGTTTCCCCCCCAAGAATGGCAAGAGAGACACAGAGATTGGAGCCAACCCACACACAGCGCTTTTAACACAAAGGGAGACCCTTATCAGCGCTGACTGTGCACCTTAATAGATTACAAAGTCGTTTTGCAGCCCCCCCCTCCCCCCCCCCCCCCTTCTACAACCCCCTGGTATGTGAGAGATAGCTGTATTTGTTGTGGAGGGACTTGCTTCTTCCTGGACAGTGCTGTGCAAGCAGGAAGATGGCGCTGAACGCTGCTGGGTCTGCTCTGAGGAGCCCCCATAATGGCGCTGTCTTCCCGCTCTTCATAAGATTATACTGGCCTGAGGTTTGATGCTGGCTGAGATCCTGGGACCCCGACAGGCTGTGTGACCAGTGTAGGGTGTAGGCGCTGGCTCAGGGCGCCTCTCACAGCGCTGCACAGTGTACCGTTGAGCCTCCTGGAGTGCAGTTAATACTGCGCTCCTACCCTGATGCTGCCACCTTCACACCGGCTCCCCGCTTGCTAGGGGGGTCGGTGTCTCGCTCGCCACAATCTTCAGCTCTGCAGGGGGGTGGCGGCATGCTGCTGGGGTGAGCGATCCCCTGTGGCGGGGAACAATCTATCCCAGTGGTGGCCAACATGTGGCTCTTGAGCCACATGCGGCTCTTTCTTTATTCAAATGTTGCTCCCAACACTCAAAGTCACGTGACCACAAGAGATCTGTAAACCGCTGCACTCCAGCCGGACATGCAGCAGCACTACGTAGACTGAGGGAGCCAAATACACACGGGGGAGCTGGCTGGAATGACACAGGCGGGTGCTGGCTCGAGTGACACAGGAGGGTGCTGGCTGGAGTGACACATGGGGGAACTGAAGTGCATTATGTGAATTTGGCTTTTCAGTATATTTTATGCGGGTCTGGCTTTTTCAATTATTTGATGTAGAAGTGGCTTTTTCATTGTATTTTATGTTGGATCTGTCTTTTTCAATGTATTTTATACCAGGGGCGTGGCCTAGTAGGCACAAAGTCACACCCCATTTTTGAAAGTGCGCCTTCGGCTCGAAGTCGGCTCTTTGATGTACCTAACAAGATTTCTTGACTCTTTGTCTCTGACTGGTTGGCTATCCCCTCTGGCGCTCAGTGTCCATTCAGTGGAGACAGTGGCTCAGACCCCGCAGGGCAGACACTGCTCCCCCCCTAAGTACCTCGCTGCAGGGAGGCTGTTGCCAGCAGCCTCCCTGTAAAACAATAAACTCTAAAAAATAACTTTTACTAAGGAAACTCTGGAAAGCTCCCCTAGCTGTGACCGGCTCCTCCGGGCACATTTTCTAAACTGAGTCTGGTAGGAGGGGCATAGAGGGAGGAGCCAGCCCACACACTCAAACTCTTAAAGTGCCAATGGCTCCTGGTGGACCCGTCTATACCCCATGGTACTAATGTGGACCCCAGCATCCTCTAGGACGTAAGAGAAATGACATTATCTTATAAGAGAATGCACGTGCACATCAGAAGTACCACACATACTGATCTGGACAAACATATCTCTACGAGGACCCTCGAGGTAGAAGTAGGCTGTGAGATACATGGGGCTAAATTTACTAAGATGGGAGTTCTATTTAAGATGGGATGTTGCCCATAGCAACCAATCAGATTCCAGGTATTATCTTCTAGATGGTGCTAGATAAATGAGAAGTAGACTCTGATTGGTTGTTATGGGTAACATCCCATCTTAAATAGAACTCCCATCTTAGTAAATTTACCCCATGGAGTGGGAAGGATTGAAAGGAGAGAGAAACCTGGTTTAATCGACATACCAATTGCCTTCAGATACAGTATTTCAATGGAACAGAAAATGGCAACTGGAGTAACAGGTGCCTTCTCTAATCCTGCATTGAGTCCAGTAGCTGATAAAATTCCAGTATACCTTCAAAACAATTATGTGATGAAAATCATCAATAACAACTTGTAATTATTCATTTTGTTATATTTGTGAAAAGTTAATAATGTTGAAAGTAGAATACCAGGGGTTGACTGGCACATATTGAACTGGTTGGGCAAGCACACATCGCAAAGTTCAAATGTAGGCATATTACTTTACTCTAGAGATGAGTGGGTTTGGTTCGTCGAGATCCGAAACCCCCCCAACTTCACGTGGTTTACACGGGTCCGAGGCAGCCTCGGTTCTTCCCGCCTTACACGCAAAACCCGAACGGCGGAAAACGTCATCATCCCGCTGTCGGATTCTCGCGAGATTCGGATTCCATATAAAGAGCCACGCATCGCCGCCATTTTCACTCGTGCATTGTAGATTGAGCGGAGAGGACGTGGCTACTTTCTCTGCCTGAATAGCCCAATATCAGCTAAATATCAGCTCAATATCTGTGCTCAGTATCAGTGCTGCATTGTGGTGACCAGCATATAGTAGTATAGTACAGTAGTCCATTGCTGTATTTTGCTGCTCCATGTCAGTTCTGGAATCCTGAACAGTGCTCAATATCTGTGCTCATTATTATCATTGCTGCATTGTGGTGACCAGTATATAGTAGTACAGTACAGTAGTCCATTACTGTATTTTGCTGCTCTGTGTCAGTTCTAGTATCCTGAACAGTGCTCAATATCTGTGCTCATTATTATAATTGCTGCATTGTGGTGACCAGTATATAGTAGTACAGTACAGTAGTCCAGTGCTGTTCTCGCTGCCCAGTGTCAGTTCTAGTATCCTCATCAGTGCTCAATATCTGTGCTCAGTATCAGTGCTGCATTGTGGTAACTAAAAGTCAAGTGTCTTGTGCTGCATCTTGCTGCTGTAGGGTGCTGTGGTAGTGTCCTGTCACTGTGCATAGGTCATCATCATTCCAGTCACAGTGGTATCTTGTATCTATCTAGTGGTATCTAATTCCTGACATTACTGCCGTCTAATTCCAGATATATTACTGGCATATAATTCCACACATTAAAAAATGGAGAACAAATATGTGGAGGATAAAATAGGGAAAGATCAAGATCCACTTCCACCTAGTGCTGAAGCTGCTGCCACTAGTCATGGCAGAGACAATGAAATGCCATCAACGTCGTTGGCCAGGGCCAATGCCCAATGTCATAGTAGAGAGCATGTAAAATCCAAAAAACAAAAGTTCAGTAAAATGACCCAAAAAAATCTAAATAAAAAGCATCTGAGCAGAAGCGTAAACTTGCCAATATGCCATTTACGACACGGAGTGGCAAGGAATGGCTAAGGCCCTCTCCTATGTTCCTCATGACTAGTGGGTCAGCTTCACATGAGGAAGGAAGCACTCATCTTCCCGCTGGAAAAATGAAAAGAGATAAGCTGGCAAAAGCACAGCAAAGGTCTGTGCGTTCTTCCAATTGTGTCGGTTGCGATGCCTGACCTTCCCAACACTGGACGGGAAGAGGTGGCTGCTTCATTTTCTACCGCCACTGGAGCTGCCAGGAAAAGGATAACATTTCCAAAACCACCCACTGGCGGTGATGCAGGGCAGTCAGGAGCTATAGCTGACATCTGGTCCGGACTGAAGGACCTGCCACGATTACTGACATGTCGTCTACTGTCACTGTGTATGATTCTCTCACCATTGAAAGAATGGTGGAGGATTATATGAGTGACAGCATCACTGTAGGCATGTCAGACAGTCCGTAGAAAAAGAGGCAATTTGGAGGCCCTTGCACAAACTGGCTTTATTTTACCTAAGTTGCCCCCACTCCAGTGTGTACTCTGAAAGAGTGTTTAGTGCAGCCGGTAACCTTGTCAGCAATCGGCGTAGGAGGTTACTTCCAGAAAATGTGGAGAAGATGATGTTCATCAAAATGAATTATAATCAATTCCTCCGTGGAGACATTTACCAGCAATTGCCTCCAGAAAGTACACAGGGACCTGTGATGGTGGATTCCAGTGGGGACGAATTAATACTCTGTGAGGAGGGGGATGTACACAGTGAAAGGGGGGAGGAATCGGGGGATGAGGATGAGGTGGACATCTTACCTCTGTAGAGCCAGTTTGTGCAAGGAGAGATTGATTGCTTCTTTTTTGGTGGGGGCCCAAACCAACCAGTCATTTTAGCCACAGTCGTGTGGCAGACCCTGTCGCTGAAATGAAGGGTTTGTTAAAGTGTGCATGTCCTGTTTATACAACATAAGGGTGCAGAGCCGGCCATAGGTATATTCAAACTAGGCAATTGCCTAGGGCATTTGATATGCCTAGGGGCATCAGAAGCTTCTGCTGATTAAAATGATATGCAGCATGCCTATATTCTGTGTGTAGCATTTCATATGCAGATACAGCCACAGTCTCACACAGTATATAGGCATGCTGCATATCATTTTAATCAGCAGAAGCTGCTTGTGCATCCTAGCCACATAGCAATGCAAATAAGATGCATTTTCATAAAACAAAAGGTGCCAGACGTTAGCATTGAGGCAAGATTTATGAGGACACATCTGTATCCAAGCAGAGGCAGAGGTCACAGTGTTAGTGGTAGTGTGAGTGCTGTGTGCATGTGAGTGGGTTGGTTGTGCATGCAGTAGTGTTCGGAATATATGTAAGGAGTATGTGTGTCATATAAAAATGCATTAATAATGTGCAACATATGTGTAGGGGGCACTATGTGTGTCATTATGTGTATAAGGGCATTAATAATGTGCGGCATATGTGTAACAGGGTACTACTGTATGCGTGTCATTATGTGTATAGGGGCACTAATAATGTGCAGCAAATGTGTAGTGGGCACTATGTGTGTCATTATGTGTATAAGGGCATTAATAATGTGTGGTAAATGTGTAAGGGACATTATGTGTAAAAGGGCATTAATAAAGGTTGTCATAATGTGTAAGGCGCATTATGTTTATAAGGACATTAATAATGTGTGTCATATGTGTAAGGTGCATTACTGTGTGGAATTATGTGTATAAATGCATTACTAATGTGTGGCATTATGTGTATAAGGTGCTTTACTATGTGGCGTTGTGTATAGAAAGGGCACTACTGTGTCATCTAATGTGAATAAAGAGCAATATGGTGTGGTGTTATGTGAATAAGGAGCAATTAAGTGTGATGTAATGTGAATTAGGGGCTCTACTGTGAGGAGTAACGTTTAAGGTAAAGTGATACTACTGTGGGATGTAATATGAATTATGGACACTATCACATGATCAAATGTGAATAAAGGTGCAGTACTGTGTGGCGTGATTGGAATTGGGGTTACTATTGTGTGGCCATGCCTCTTGCCAGCAAAACCACACCCCTTTTTGGGCTGTGCGCCAAATGTGCAAACTGTTCCTATTTAAAATATAGAGGGTACAAACACAAAAATAAGGATTGCTCTGGGTGAGGGGTGATGGTGCTGGGAAAGAGGTGCAAGGTCAGAGGCGGAACCAGCGGTGGTGCTAGGGGGCACCAGCCAAAATCTTGCCTAGGGCATCATATTGGTTAGGATCGGCTCTGTAAGGGTGGGTGGGAGGGCTCAAGGACAATTCCATCTTGCACCTATTTTTTTTATTTTATTTATCTTTGATCATGTGCTGTTTGGGGACTATTTTTTTTAAGTGCCATCCTGTCTGACACTGCAGTGCCACTCCTAGATGGACCAGGTGTTTGTGCCGGCATCTTGGGTTGCTTAGCTTAGTCATCCAGCGACCTCGGTGCAAATTTTAGGACTAAAAATAATATTGTGAGGTGTGAGGTGTTCAGAATAGACTGGAAATGAGTGGAAATTATGGTTATTGAGTTTAATAGTACTATAGGATCAAAATTACCCCCAAATTCTATAATTTAAGCTGTTTTTGAGGGGTTTTTGGAAAAAAAACAAAAAAAACACCCGGATCCAAAAACACACCGGAATCAGACAAAAATTCTTCAGGGAGCCGATGAAACCAAAGTGATGGTTTATTTCTCACAGCACACAGGAATAGATAATTCACAGGAGACAGAAGTAAATATAGCCCAGGAACAGTATACAGGTAGCAGTCCAGATAATAAGTACCAGTAGAGGATTTAGGTCCACAGCAATTCCATGCAGAAGTTCCAGGTAAACAGGTCCATACAGCAGAACTATCACTGAGAACACAGCAGTGATAGCAGATTAGTCCACAGGAGAATATGGGTATAAGTCCACACAGTAGTAAATTCGTACAAGTCCACACAGCACTGGTGATGCGTTCCACAAGGTACCCTGGCAGAGTATCATCCCTTGGCCAAAGTCCTGCAACTAACATGCCGAGCTGACTTGCGCAACCTCTTTTAAAACCTTCCAAATGCCCATCATGCTGCGCTCACCTGGGGAGGAGACGCAGGTTCCTGATTGGTGGTATCCCACCTCAGGTATTTCCCTACTCCCTCCCACAGCTGGCCTTCTCCTGCTGACCACATACTGGGTCAGGCTCCGAGTTGTCTGTGAGAGACCAGAGTTTAATAAAGGACAGTAAACAGAAGGAACAATGACAGGGAAATTGGTTTAAGTCCTGATTGTCCCCTGTGGAGGGGCATCTTCAGAGAGACATTACCTGGACCTCAAATCTGTTTCCTGTGTGACCATATAAGGATCACAGGATTATCCATGATACTTGTAACCTCATACACAGACTGGCATTCTCCTACAATAACATAACATGACATCACTATGTGCCAGGTCACAGCCCACCTGTATTTACCTGGGTAAGATTATAGTTCAAAATATATTGGCTAATGGATGAACACACACATGGGATAATAGTGACACAAGCCAGAGAGACATGGGAACAGAAGGAATAAAAAGTACATTAAACGCTTTAAAGATTGAAACACCACAAATACAGTGTTAGCCCCTGCCTATGTCTTTACAGGAGGTTTTGCCAAAACGCGTCCGAATCCAAAACACAACCACAGAACCAAATCCAAAACCAAAACACAAAACCCGAAAAATGCCCAGTGCACATCCCTACTTTACACTAAATTTATATTAATATAAATAAATCAAACATACATATAAAAATATTCCCTTACACTCTATGTAAAAATTTACCCTCTAGATACTGTCAGAACACATTTCGCAAATTACTAATCCATAAACTGAGGACAGTGGAATAGTATGCACACATGTAGTCAATTTGTTCACCAGCTATTAATGAGATTAGTATGCAGCTATCCAGGAAAGTGTTATTGTGCCAATATCCAGCAACAAACACAAACTCTCTCTAATAGATTAGTATGAAGCCAGCAAAGGATAAACTCCTGATGCTGAACATATTAAAAGTAAATTTTACCTACACAACATACATCAGTTTCACATATAAAAGAGTTGCCGCTCTGTTACCCCTCTATTATAGGTAAAATGGCTTTTTCCAGTATTTGCTCCTGGTAAACTGGGGAAAAGAGTATTAATAAATCCACAGGTGTGCAACTGCATACCTCCCAACTTTTCCTTTCCATAAAGAGGGCCACACGCGTGGCGAAGCCGCGCATGCTCCCGAAAAAGGGGTGTGACCTAAAAAGGGGCGTGGATTCGCGGAGGACCCGCAATCGCGAACCACGCCCCCCATTTTCGTCACTGAGGGGGCATGCCCAGCGCTCAGTGAGCCGCTGGCATGCTCCCTCTCCCTCTGACTCCAGTGAATAGACGCTGTGCGCATGTGTACAGCGTCTATTCACTGCTGCTCTGCAAGCAGGGCAGCGAGTGCAGGAGCCTCCCAACTGCCCCCCCACCGCGGGAAACTGCGGCCCGCGGGTGGGACAGCGGGACAGTCCCCAAAAAACGGGACTGTCCCGCGAAAATCGGGACAGTTGGGAGGTATGGGTGTGACTGTTGTAGCGTTGTTATTATGACCCAACATGATGCTGTATATGGGTTACAGTTGTTCATAAGCTAAAGGGTTGCTGTTGTCAGTGACTGCGGTTGTATACAGCAGTCACCACTACATTAAGTATACAGTCACCACTACATTAAGCTTCGGTTCAATCAATGTAGCTGTAGTTGTCCACTAAAAAAAGGAAAGGCGCCTGTGATAGAACCAGTGTTGAGATGCTATTTGCTGCTCTCAGAATAGGGTATTAGCGTCCCTATATAAAGTAAACAAGCAAAAAAGGAAAAAGAGAGCGCAAATAGACTTGAATTATTCCATATTTATTATATCTAAAATTGCACATACACCAAAAATTAAACTATACCAATTGGCAACTGAATTTAAAACAACTTAGCACTTTAAAAATATATTTCATAGCATAGGATCCCTAACACTCGAATATCCTTATGGTTCCACTCAAGTAATACCCTACTGATTACCAGATAGTTTTCACAGGTGTCCTTTAGTGAAATCAGTGTAGAAAGAGTCCAAGAATGGTGAAAGACCCTTATTTATATCCACCAGTCACGTCCTGAGAGTTTTGGTCCACGGCGCCGGGATTGCGCGCACCGCCTGGCGTGTCCAAGGTGATTGTAGCTGCGGCGTCTGTATTCACCTCTCAGTGCCCAACTGGACCGCCTGGAGCCAGCGGACCAAAAACTCTCGGGAAGCGGTAAGCCTAACCGCTCTGAACACAATAAGTGACTAAGGTAGAGAGCGGCAGACGGAGACGCTCTATAGAGGCTGCAATATGAGATAGCCTGCTTCACAAACTGACTTTCAGCTACCTGAAGTATCAGTATATTTGCTACATTAACTGTTTCAATTCTTTCTTAAAAGAAACAATAACCATGATTTCGGTATAAATACATGTATTATCACACAGGACGTGACTGGTGGATATAAATAAGGGTCTTTCACCATTCTTGGACTCTTTCTACACTGATTTCACTAAAGGACACCTGTGAAAACTATCTGGTAATCAGTAGGGTATTACTTGAGTGGAACCATAAGGATATTCGAGTGTTAGGGATCCTATGCTATGAAATATATTTTTAAAGTGCTAAGTTGTTTTAAATTCAGTTGCCAATTGGTATAGTTTAATTTTTGGTGTATGTGCAATTTTAGATATAATAAATATGGAATAATTCAAGTCTATTTGCGCTCTCTTTTTCCTTTTTTGCTAGCTGTAGTTGTAACTGGTCTGCCTGCTTAGTGCACTGCACAGTATAGTGTGGTACATTGGCAATGGGGCAGGATGGAGAGTGATGACAGTTCAGACAGTCTTCTTTTCCAGCTCTCAAACTTTCTCTTTCTGCCTCTGCTGATTCTTTCTTTATTCCTTTAACTTATTTTCTCATACGTCCTAGAGGATGCTGGGATCCACTTCATGACCATGGGGTATAGACGGTTCCGCAGGAGCCATGGGCACTCTTAAGACTTTTCAATGGGTGTGAACTGGCTCCTCCCTCTATGCCTCTCCTCCAGACCTCAGTTTTAGAAATGTGCTCAGGCAGACTGGATGCACTCTAAGGGAGCTCTACTGAGCTTCTCTGAAAAGACTTATGTTAGGTTTTTTATTTTCAGGAAGAACTGCTGGCAACAGTCTCCCTGCTTCGTGGGACTGAGGGGGCAGAAGTAGGAACTAACTTCCTGAAGAGTTTCATGGCTCTGCTTCTGGCTGACAGGACACCATTAGCTCCTGAAGGGTACTGAACGCTAGCCGTGTCTAGATGCTCACTCCCACAGCACGCCGTCACCCCCTCACAGAGCCAGAAGTCAGAAGACAGGTGAGTAGAAGAAGACAGATCTTCTATCAAGTAAAGTGACGGCTGAGGTACAGCGCAGCTGGCGGGAGCGCAGAGCGCCATTGCTGCCCACACACACAGGCACTGCAGGGTGCAGGGCGTGTGTGTGTGTGGGGGGGGGGGGGGGGGGGGCGCCCTGGGCAGCAAAATACCTATATAAACTGGCAAAAAGGGGGAATAAGATGCCCAGGCACAGCCCTAACCCCGCCAGTATAAATATTATGCAAAGTCTCTGAGGTAAAAATGCGCCATTGCGGGGGCAGAGCTTCATCCTCAGGCAGCCAGCACACTGCTCAGCGCCATTTCCTCAGGCTGCAGAGACATCGCTGGTCCTCCTCCACTTCTGACTACAAGTATCAGGGTGCATAACAAGGGGGGGCACAAGCGGTTTTGGTGCTTTGCAAGTGTGTTTTACTGTGTAAAAAGCGCTGCATGTCAGTGGGCATACTGTGTTCACAGGTTTTATATACTGGTGCTGGGGTTGTGAACTGGCTGCTCCTAAACGGTGTCCCTCTGACAGATTTTACTGTAGGTCTGTCCCCTATAAGTCCCAGTGGGTCTGTGTGGGTGTTGTACACGTGTGTGACATGTCTGAGGCAGGGAGTTCCTCCCCGGAGGAAACCATTTTAGGGACACAGACTTGTAATGTGGTGGCGCTGCCGGCACACCAAGAGCCTGCATGGGTGAAAGAAATACGTGATAGTATGCATCATATCAATAGGAGATTAGATAAGTCTGAATCTCATGCTGAGTGCTGGAGAAAATCTGTGGAAGATGTGATTTTTCAGGGCTCTGTTCTTCCATCCGCAGGCACATTCGAGACCATTTGCGAATATTGTAAATACTGATACAGACACGGACATTGATTCTTGTGTCGACGATAGTGACTCCAGAGAAATAGATCATAAATTGGCAAAAAATATACAATATATGATTGTAGCTATAAGGGAAGTTCTGGAAGTCACGGAAGCCACTCCTGTACCTCAGGAGAAGGCTTATTTCTATAAAGAAAAGAAATCCAAGGTCACTTTCCCTCCTTCCCACGAGCTTAATACTCTCTTTGAAGGGAAGTCGGTGAATCACGAAAATAAATTTTGTATTCCCAAGAGAATTCAGATAGCTTATCCTTTCCCGATAGAGGACAGGAAAAAATGGGAGTCAACCCCTGTGTTAGACAGGTTGACAAAGAAGGTAATTCTCCCTGCACCTGGCACGGCTTCACTAAAAGAGCTGGCAGCCCGAAAGATGGAAACTACATTGAAATCCATTTATGTTGCCAATGGTACGCTGCTCAGGCCCACAATTGCTTACGTGTAGGTGAGTCGCACTATTGAAATATGGTCAGAAAGCGTGTCATCAGAAATTGACACGATTGATAAAGATGAGATACTCCTTAAGTTAGGGAATATCAAAGACGCTGCCGCGCATACATGCTAGAATCGATGAAAGATATTGGACTCTTGAGTTTACAAGCGTTACCATGGCAGAATCGGCTTGGCGGGCATTGTGGATTCGCCAGTGGAACGCGGATGCAGATTCCAAAAGAAATATGGAAGCTCTCCCATATAAAGGTGAGGCCTTATTTGGCGATGGACTGGGCGCATTAGTCTCGGCGGCTACCGCAGGTCATTTGACATTTTTGCCCTCTGCACCTGCATTGGCAAAAAAGACATATCACCCTCACATGCAGTCCTTTCGGCCCAATAAATACAAAAAAGCGAGAGGTTCCCCCTTCTTTGCAGGTAGGGGAAGGGGAAAGGGAAAGAAGTCCACAGCGGCTTCAGGTTCCCAGGAGCAGAATTTTACCCCTACTTCTGCCAAATCTACAGCATGATGCTGGGGCTCCTTTGCGGGAGGCCGCTCGTGTGGGCGCACGTCTCAAACTGAAAAACAGTAAATGGAAAGAAGATCAAAGGCGCTACTTTACATAAAACTTGTATATAAAGAAAGAGATATAATATACATCACATGAATTCTTTGTAGTCCCTTGTTAGTCTCTTTCTATTATTCCAGTAATTGCCGGGTATTTACATGCAAAAAAACAGAATTGAACACAAAATGTGTAGTAATGTTTGTAATGAAGTCAATTTCTGTGAGTTCTCCGGCGGAAAAGAGCCCTATATTGTGTGGATTTCTTGATAGCAGATAAGGATAGTTTCTCACCACCACTTCACAGGCACAGATAAACGTACCAAAACTCACTTAGAATTATATATCACCATACATGTAAAGGTTTCTTTTACACTTCTGATCATAGCACATGAAGCAAGCTCTGTTCAATAAAACGTACCACACTCACTTTTCAGCAGATGGAGTTCCATACATAGCGGTTTCTTTAAACAGATGAATCACTCTTCTCTCCAAAAATTTTTTTTTTATTTCCATAAAATAAAATTGAACAATCAGATAAAACTCTCCATATTCAAAATCCAAAAACTTGGAATGGTATGAATGGAGAAGGATAAAAAGCACTGTCTGGTAGCACCAACGCCGTTTCGACACAAGGTCTTTATCAAGGTGTATGCCTTGATAAAGACCTTGTGTCGAAACGGCGTACACATTTTGTGTTCAATTCTGTTTTTTTGCATGTAAATACCCGGCAATTACTGGAATAATAGAAAGAGACTAACAAGGGACTACAAAGAATTCATGTGATGTATATTATATCTCTTTCTTTATATAAAAGTTTTATGTAAAGTAGCGCCTTTGATCTTCTTTCCATTTACTGTTTTTCACTTGTTCTTCACGTGATCTGGATTTGGGCAGATCATAGGAGGGTTAGGATTGGGCTGCTAACTTCATTCGCGCCAGAATTCACACACACCTTATTTTTATTGCACGTCTCAAACTGTTCAGCCAAGGTTGGATTCTGTCTGGCCTGGATCCCTGGGTGTTGCAAATAGTGTCCCAGGGATACAAGCTGGAGTTTCGAGATGTTCCCCCATGCCGATTTTTCAAATTGACCTTGCCAGCTTCTCTTCCGGAAAGGGAAGCAGTAACAGCGGCAATCCAAAAATTATGTCAGGATCAGGTCATAGTCCTGGTGCCTTTGTCACAACAAGAGGAGGGGTTTTATTCAAACCTTATTGTAGCTCCGAAGCTGGACGGCTCAGTCAGACCGATCCTAAACCTAAAAAAATCTGAATCTCTACTTGAAACGATTCAAGTTCAAAATGGAATCACTGAGGGCAGTGATTTCCAGTCTGGAGGAGGGGGACTACATGGTGTCTGTAGACATAAAAGATGCTTACCTGCATGTTCCCATTTATCCTCCTCACCATGCTTATCTGAGATTCGCGGTTCAGGATTGCCATTACCAATTCCAGACGTTACCTTTCAGTCTCTCCACGGCGCCGAGGGTATTCACCAAGGTGATGGCGGAGATGATGGTTCTCCTGCGTCGAAAAGGAGTCAATATAATTCCTGATAAAGACGAGATCCAGGGAGCAATTGTTACAAAACATCACACTCTCCCTGTCAATACTCCAACAACACGGTTGGATCATAAATTATTCAAAGTCACAGTTGGAACCGACGACAAGATTGTCTTTTCTCGGGATGATCCTGGACACAGAAGTTCAGAGAGTTTTTCTTCCAGTGGAAAAGGCTCTGGAAATCCAGAGAATGGTAAAACAGATATTGAAGCCAACAAGTGTGTCGATCCATCAGTGCATTCGTTTGTTGGGAAAGATGGTGGCGGCCTACGAGGCCATACAGTTTGGCAGGTTCCATGCCAGAGTTTTCCAGTGGGACCTCTTGGACAAGTGGTCGAGTTCCCACTTACACATGCACTGAAAGATAATCCTGTCATCGAAAGCCAGTAGTTCACTCCTGTGGTGGTTACACGGCTCTCACCTGCTAGAGGGACGCAGATTCGGGATTCAGGACTGGCTCCTGGTAACCATGGATGCAAGTCTCCGAGGCTGGGGAGCTGTCACTCAGGGAGAAAGCTTCCAAAGAAAATGGTCAAGTCAGGAAGCCTGCCTTCACATAAACGTGCTGGAATTGAGACCCATTTACAATGGCCTTCAACAAGCGGTACATCTTCTTCAAGATCATCCTGTGCAGATCCAGTCGGACAATGTAACAGCAGTCATGTACATAAACAGGTAGGGCGGAACGAAAAGCAGAGCGTCAATGGCAGAGGTGACGAAGATCCTCCTCTGGGCAGAAAGACATGTAAAGGCTCTGTCGGCAATTTTCATTCCGGGAGTAGACATCTGAGAAGCAGACTTCCTCAGCAGACACGATCTTCATCCAGGAGAGTGGGGCCTCCACCAAGAAGTCTTTGCAGAGGTGACAAGTCTTTGGGGAGTTCCTCAAGTAGACATGATGGCATCTTGTCTCAACAAGAAGCTTCAGAAATATTGTTCCAGGTCGAGAGACCCTCAAGCAATAGCAGTGGATGCTCTAGTGGCCCAGTGGGTATTCCGGTCGGTGTATATCTTCCCTCCACTTCCGCTGATCCCAAAAGAGCTCAGGATCATAAGAAGAACAAGAGTTCGAGCAATCTTCATTGCCTCAGACTGGCCAAGGAGGGCTTGGTACCCAGATCTTCAGGAGTTGCTCATAGAAGATCCTCTGCCTCTTCCTCTTCGCGAGGACCTGCTGCAGAAGGGGCCATGCGTGTATCAAGACTTACCGTGGCTACGTTTGACAGCATGGCTGTTGAGCGCTGGATCCTAGCCCAAAAGCATATTCCCAAGGAAGTTATCCTCACCCTTATTCAGGCCAGGAAAGGAGTAACGTCGAAGCATTACCACCGTATTTGGAGAAAATATGTGTCTTGGTGTGAATCCAAGAAGGCTCCTATGGAAGAGTTTCAGTTGGGACGTTTCTCCATTTTCTGCAGGCTGGTGTGGAAGCGGGCCTCCGATTGGGATCAATCAAGGTCCAGATTTCGGCCTTGTCAGTGTTCTTCCAAAAACAACTGGCCTCTCTCCCAGAAGTTCAGACCTTCATGAAAGGGGTTCTGCACATCCAGCCTCCATTTGTGCCTCCAGTGGCACCATGGGACCTTAATGTGGTGTTGCAGTTCCTTCAATCGGATTGGTTTGAGCCTCTACAAGAGATAGAGTTGAAGTTTCTCACTTGGAAAGTTGTGATGCTTTTGGCATTGGCATCCGCACGGCGGGTGTCTGAATTGGGGGCCTTGTTTCACAAGAGCCCTTACCTGATCTTCCATGAAGATAGGGCAGAGTTGAGAACTCGTCAATATTTTCTTCCAAAGGTGGTTTCATCTTTCCACATAAACCAACCTATTGTGGTGCCAGTAGTTACTGACACGTTCACTGAGTCAAAGTCTCTAGATGTGGTTAGGGCTTTGAAGATATATGTCGCTAGAACAGCTCGAATATGGAAAACAGAGTCTTTGTTTGTCCTGTATGCTCACAACAAGATTGGGTGTCCTGCTTCCAAGCAGACTATTGCGCGTTGGATCAGAGGTACGATTCAGCACGCTCATACTACGGCTGAATTGCCGTTACCGACGTCGGTGAAGGCCAATTCCACTAGAGGGGTCTCAGCATTACAACTTTGCTGAGCAGCTACTTGGTCGGGGTCAAACACATTTGCAAAATTCTACAAGTTTGACACCTTGGCCGATGAAGACCTCAAGTTCGGTCAATCGGTGCTGCAGGGTCATCCGCACTCTCCCGCCCATACTGGAGCTTTGGTATAAACCCCATGGTCATGAAGTGGACCCCAACATCTTCTAGGACGTATGAGAAAACAGGATTTTGATACCTACCGGTAAATCCTTTTCTCCCAGTCCGTAGAGGATGCTGCGCGCCCGTCCCAGTGGGTACTTTACCTGCAGTTTTGTTCATTAAGTTACACATGTTGTGTTATATTAGTTTCAGCATGTTGCTGTTATTGGTTCATGCCTGTTGGCGTTGTGATGTTAGTGTATTAGAATGCTTAATATTTGTAGACACTCCCTTACTAATCTGTGTAAGCCTGAATCTTCAGTGATGGTCCCTGGGACCAGGGGGATGCTGGGAAGTGGGTGGTCCAGTATGCAGTGTACCTAGAGTTGGTGATGGAATAAAAAGCACGGCAGTGAACTCACATGTCTCTGTGTCCTGATGACTGGATTTACAAACATATGAACAAAACATGGTGTCAGAAGAAGTTTAACTTGGACTGCTAGTGCTCTCAGAGTGTGAAAGAATCGTGCAGAAGTCTGTAAGGCTGTGATACTCGGTGTCTGCAAAGCCTGCCGTGTGCTCCTTTCTTCAAACAGTGAGTAACCATGGATAAACTGGTTCCTCCAACCGGCATGCTGATGTCTGGTAACTTGTCTGAAAACTGGAAAAGATTTAAGCAAAGGTTTAATATATATCTTGCTGCATGTGGAGCTGATACAGAGGCTGACAAAACGAAGGCATCCATTTTCCTCCATGTGATAGGAGAAAATGTGCTGGACATTTATAATAGTTTTCAGTTTGCTGAGGGGCAGAATATGGTGCTATCTTCTATAATGCACAAGTTTGAAGATTACTTTGTGCCAAGAAAAAATGTGACATATGAAAGATAATTTTTTCACATGTGATCAGAAGTCTGTAGATGGATTTGATCAGTATGTTACAGAGCTGCAATCACTCAGTAAAACCTGTGAGTTTGGTGATTTAAAGGATTCACTGATTAGAGATCGTATTGTCTGTGGAATACCTGATAATGGACTCAGAGAGAGACTGCTGAGAGAGCAAGACCTAACACTAGACAAGGCAGTGACTATGTGTAGATATGCAGAAATAACTAGATTTCAAGCCAAAATGTTACACAAGGAAGTTGATGCTGCTGTCCATGTAGTGCAGGAAACAGAGCCAAGCAAACCTCCATTCTCAAGAATGAAGCAGTCTAAGCCACAGTCTAATAAGGAAATGTGTAGTAGATGTGGAAATGCTCACAATCCTAAAATGTGCCCGGCTTATGGTAAAATCTGCATGAAATGTGCTAGACTTAATCACTTTGCCAAATGCTGTAAAATGAAAAGTAAAACAACCAATGTGCGTGCTGTTAAACAAACAGAGGAATTCTTTGTGGATTGCATTGAACTTTGCAGTGCAGATAAGAAAGAATGGATTGTCCCTTTAACTGTGAACGAGATTGTCATTCCCTTTAAGCTTGATACTGGTGCGCAGGTGAATTTAATATTGTTTCAAGACTATAAGACTTTTAGAGTAAAACCTAAAATTCATCCAGCCAAAGTGAAAGTTACAGGGTACACTGGGGAGGAAATTCCTGTGAAAGGTACATGCTTAGTAACACTGAAATATTAGGGACAACAGTTTAAAACATCTCTACTGATTGTGGATAAAAATGTGCAACCGATTCTAGGATTAAGTTCCTGTGAGAAACTAAGCTTGCTAAAGAAAGTTTTTATTGTGACATCACAAGTAGAAGATGACCGCAAATCGATGTTTACAGAATACAGAGACTTGTTTGAAGGTCTAGGTTGTTTGCCTGGAGAGCATACAATAAATATAGACACACAAGTTTCTTCAGTGATACACCCCTGTAGAAAAGTGCCGTTTGCGCTGAGAGAAAAACTGAAACAAGAGTTAAATCGCATGGAAGCCTTGGGTGTGATACAGAAAGTTGATGAGCCTACTGAATGGGTAAGCTCCTTAGTAATTTTTGAAAAGAAAAATGGACAACTCAGAATATGTCTAGACCCCAGAGATTTAAACAAAGCTATTAAACGAGAACATTTCAAACTACCAACCAGAGATGAAATCATGTCGCAATTTGCGAGAGCAAAATGGTTCAGTAAATTGGATGCATCTTCAGGATTCTGGCAAATGAAGCTAGATGAGGCCAGCTCAAAGCTTTGTACATTTAATACACCAGAAGGTCGATACAGATTTCTTCGACTGCCATATGGAATATTGTCTGCTCCAGAAGTATATCACAAAAAGATACACATGATTTTTAAACATATTCCAGGTGTTGAAACAATGATGGATGACATTATTGTCTGGGGATCTACAAAGGAAGAACATGATTCTAGATTGAGACAAGTAATGGAACTTGTCGAGAAAGTGAATCTAAAGCTAAACAAGGACAAATGTGAATTTGGCGTGAATACACTTACCTTTATGGGCGACGTGGTCTCGGATCAAGGTGTAAAACCAGACCCAAGAAAAATATTAGCCATAGTGAACATGGAACGTCCTAACAACAAAGACGACATCAGAAGATTCCTAGGAATGATTACTTACTTAGGAAAGTTTATTTCTCAACTCTCTGAATGAACAGCCTCTCTTAGATGGTTGTTGGACAAAGATAACGAGTGGATGTGGTCACATGAACAAGGATAAAGTTGGCAAAACTTGAAACAGATCATTACAGAGCAACCAGTGCTAAAATTCTTTGATCCTGCGAAAAGAATAAGAATTTCAGCAGTTGCTTCGCAATTTGGCCTAGGCTCAGTGCTGTTACAAGAACATGAGGATACATGGCAACCAGTAATCTATGCATCAAGAGCACTGACAAGTGCTGAAACAAGGTATGCTCAGATAGAAAAAGAACTTCTAGCGATCACATATGCATGTGAGCGATTTCTTCAGTTTGTGTATGGTCAAACATTTACAGTGGAATCTGACCACAAGCCATTGGTAGCTATCATGACTAAATCATTACATGACTGTCCCATGAGAATTCAACAAATGCTTATCAGACTACAGAAATATGATGTACACTTGCTGTACTGTCCCGGCAAATACATGTACATTGCTGATACACTTTTTCGTGCTGTGGACAAAAGTGAAGGTTCCAAAAGTCTGATGAATGAAGAGATAGAAGCCTATGTTAATTTGATTGTAGCTTCTCTACCAGTGTCTCTTGCAAGACAAGAACAGATTAGGAAAGAAACTGAGACAGATGACACAATGAAAGTGTTGAAAGATATCATTCTGAAAGGTTGGCCAGCAGAAAAACATGCGTGCCCGCTGTCTATCCATGATTATTGGATGTACCGCAGTGACCTTACAGTTGTCGATGGTATTATTTACAAAGGCAATAGGTTTGTCATACCTGCACGACTAAGAAAAACTATGCTGTGCAAGATACATGAAGGCCACTTATGAGAAGAAAAATGTAAGCGGAGAGCGCATGAAGTTATGCAATGGCCAAGAATGAACCAAGACATAGCACAGACTACAGCTACATGTGAATTATGTCTTACGTATAGATCGAAACAACAAGTCGAGCCACTGAGTCCTCACGCAGTGCCAGAGAGACCATACCAGAAAGTTGGCGCAGATTTGTTTGATTGTAATGGGAAAACGTACATTGTCGTGACTGATTATTACTCTAACTACCCTGAGGTGAAGACACTACATACAACTACTAGTAAAGCCGTAATCAATTGCATGAAGTCAATCTTTGCAAGGCATGGTGTTCCTATGGAAGTGTTCACTGACAATGGTCCTCAGTTTTCCAGTGCTGAATTCAGACAATTTGCTGATGAGTGGGAATTTGTCCATACTACGTCATGTCCCCACTATCCACGCTCAAATGAGTTGGTGGAAAGTTCAGTAAAAACTGTAAAGAGTCTCATGAAAAAAGCTCAAGAAGGTAAAGAAGATTTCTACAAAAGTCTTTTAATCTACCGCAGTACACCTTTACAGAATGGACATTCTCCTGCACAAATGCTGATGGGAAGGAGGATTAGAGCAAATCTCCCGATACATGATGAACTGCTTAATACACATAACTCAGCGTTGGTCAGACTGAGTAAGGAACGTCAACAGGCGAAACAGAAACTGTTCCATGACAGGCGAGCAAAAAGCTTATCTGATCTAAAATCAGGTGACCAAGTCCGTCTCTGAGATCACGAGAAAGGTATTTGGGTGCAGAAAGGTATTGTGCAAGCACAAGTAACACCAAGATCTTATACTATACGCACAGAGTGTGGAACAGAAGTAAGAAGAAATCGGGTGGATTTAAGATCTCAATCTAACCATAATGAAGACAACATGACTGAAGAATAAGAAAGATTTAAAAATATACACCCGGCGCTGTCACCTACAATGTAAAAGCAGCTAGTCTCGGGACACTGATCCCAGTTGTCCCAAGATTTAAAAGAACTAGAACAAACAATGAGACAGCGCTTTTCACGTTGTATGTTGTATGAAAAAATAGCCTTTACTTTATATTTCATATATAGAATACAGATATAAAAAGATTTTCACCTATACATATATATAGAGATATCACACTAAGATACTGGCCAGTACCAATTTAATCTAAAAAATATATTAAAATTATCTCTGCAACAGAAAACAATTCATTCAAAATTATCCAACTAGAATAACAAATGCCCTATATCTCTATAATTCTCCTAATAGGGCTCTAGGATGTAAATTCCTTAAATTTCCTATACAGCACAATAAGCCTTATTAGTAAGCAGAGAAGTCCACATGCACATGTTAATTTAAGCAAGAAAGAATTTAAAGCAGAGGAATTTATCCAACAGTTCAAGCAGGTTGTTTGTTAGTGCCCTATAGATGTAGTTGGTGGTGCAGCTGTTAGTTTGAGATCAGCTGTTAGCTTTTTAGTCAGATAGATATTGAGCCTGTGTTCTAATCAATACCGTCCATACCTTACAGCAGACTTGATGTTGTTATATTAAGCATTTATTGCTATTAGTATATAATCAACTGTGTATACAAATAGGCAGTATGTATACAGCTCCGTCTGAATATCTGAGAATCCACAATACACCATGAATGCGGTACACTCTGTACTCTAATGGATACCTCTCCTCATAATGCTTGTAGGCATATCAGCCTTCCAGCCAGTGGCAATGATACTGTGATCCTTATCTCACTCTCCGGTGTAAGGGCTTTTCTCCTTAATGCTCTGGGTGCCTGATAGCTACTTCAAACAGTCGCGGCCGCGGCAGCACAGCGTGGTGAAAGCTGCAATAGATCCCGGCTCTCCTCAGCACAGCCAGCGCCGGTACGAGCACTCAGTCACGGCAGCAGCAGCAAATGATGATGTGGTGTTACCACAGTGAGTTCACAAACGCGTTTCTCTGCCTACCCTCCGGCTTCGGCGGCTTCCTCAGTGAATAATTGATTATTCACTGAGGAAGCCGCCGAAGCCGGAGGGTAGGTGGAGAAACGCGTTTGTGGACTCACTGTGGTAACACCACATCATCATTTGCTGCTGCTGCCGTGACTGAGTGCTCGTACCGGCGCTGGCTGTGCTGAGGAGAGCCGGGATCTATTGCAGCTTTCACCACGCTGTGCTGCCTGCAGCAGCCGTGGCTGTTTGAAGTAGCTATCAGGCACCCAAAGCATTAAGGAGAAAAGCCCTTACACCGGAGAGTGAGATAAGGATCACAGTATCATTGCCACTGGCTGGAAGGCTAATATGCCTACAAGCATTATGAGGAGAGGTATCCATTAGAGTACAAAGTGTACCGCATTCGTGGTGTATTGTGGATTCTCAGATATTCAGACGGAGCTGTATACATACTGCCTATTTGTATACACAGTTGATTATATACTAATAGCGATAAATGCTTAATATAACAACATCAAGTCTGCTGTAAGGTATGGACGGTATTGATTAGAACACAGGCTCAATATCTATCTGACTAAAAAGCTAACAGCTGATCTCAAACTAACAGCTGCACCACCAACTACATCTATAGTGCACTAACAAACAACCTGCTTGAACTGTTGGATAAATTCCTCTGCTTTAAATTCTTTCTTGCTTAAATTAACATGTGCATGTGGACTTCTCTGCTTACTAATAAGGCTTATTGTGCTATATAGGAAATTTAAGGAATTTACATCCTAGAGCCCTATTAGGAGAATTATAGAGATATAGGGCATTTGTTATTCTAGTTGGATAATTTTGAATGACTGAAGAATACCCTTCATCTGACATGTATGATGATCCTGAGAATGGTGAACCAACCACGATTCTAGAAAGGTCCAACATGGTCGATGAAACACAGACTGTGTATGAAAGGCCCAAAAGGGAAATACACAGACCCGAGAGACTCATTGATACGTGTTAGATGATGTTCTTAATATGATGTTGTTAATTGTTGCATTGAAGCGTACAGGGCTTATCTTTAAAGAAAAGAGGATGTGATGTTAGTGTATTAGAATGCTTAATATTTGTAGACACTCCCTTATTAATCTGTGTAAGCCTGAATCTTCAGTGATGGTCCCTGGGACCAGGGGGATGCTGGGAAGTGGGTGGTCCAGTGTGCAGTGTGCCTGGAGTTGGTGATGGAATAAAAAGCACAGCAGTGAACTCACATGTCTCTGTGTCCTGATGACTGGATTTACAAACATATGAACAAAACAGGCGTGTGTTATTTTAAATGCCATGTTGTGCGGCATGGTTGAGGTGTGAGCTGGTATGTATCTCACTACTAGTATTAAAGTAAATCCTTTTCTCGAAATATCCGTCTCCCTGGGCACAGTTCCTATAACTGAGGTATGGAGGAGGGGCATAAAGGGAGGAGCCAGTTCACTCCCATTGAAAAGTCTTAAGAGTACCGTCTATACCCCATGGTCATGAAGTGGACCCCAGCATCCTCTACGGACTAGGAGAAAAGGATTTACTGGTAGGTATCAAAATCCTGTTATTATCATCTCCTATATAATAGCCCAGATCTGTCACTCTGTGACTGTGTGGCTATCGCTGGGCGTGGCTAGGTGCTCTCATTGGGTTAGCAGCAGGTCTATCACACCCAGTCCACCAGCTGATTGGGTAAGAAACGCCCTCCCACACAGGTTACATCCTATGGGAGGCACTGCCCTTTGGCTGCTGTGTGTTCCCAGAGCAGGATAAACAATGTGGCTGATGGAGCTGCAGATCCAAGTCCACATCCCAAAATAGGCCCACTGCATCTACAGCAACATACCCTCCAACAATTTACACACAAAAATTGCCACAAATTAGAAAAGGGCCATGGCCACAGGTACAGTGGCGTGGCCACGCCCGTTTTCCTATACTTTCTATGGAAGTTTGGAGAGCCAAAAATCGGTAGAAACCATAAAAAAAGGTACTGTACCTTCAAAAAAGGTACAGTTGGTGGGTGTGCCACTGCATCTGCAGCAAGTCTCTGCGCTGTAGATAGGGAAAACAAAAAAATCCTTTTACTGCAGTGTCCTATATCTTGCTGCCAGTCTGCCTGCCCCATCCGGCATCAACAATCCCCACTCCCTAGCCGCGGTGCAGGTGGAACAAAAGCTGCTGCGGTCACCGACATAGATGTGTATGAAAGTGGCGCAGCGGAAGGCTTTCATAGCCCTCCCTGCGCCGAATACTCTCTGAGCCCCGGAGCCTACTCTGAGCATGATGTCACAGAAGTGCCTCCCCGCCACAGCCACGCCCAGTTCCCCAGAGGCCCTGACTCCGCAACACAGCACCTGGGCTGCCAACCTGGAAGCCCCGAGATGGCTAATGTAATGGATAGAGTTGGTGATATCGCGTAGGGTAATGTCTGGACACTGAATCAATGTAAAAGGTGACAGTTCTGTGCAGTGCAGTGGGTGTGCAGTGTCACTGACACTGCACAGCACTCTCACCTTTTACATTGATTCAGCCAGCCAGTCAGTCAGTTCTGCCAGCCAGTCACTATTGTTAGCGCCAGTGTCCCAACGCGCCGTATTACAAGGAATTAGACACACTAAATAAACTACAGATCCCGGCAGGGCCTGAGCGCCGAAGCTGGGAGCTGTAGTTTATTTAGTGCATCTTCTTCCCTGTAATTCAGCGCGTTGGAACACCGGCGCTAACAATGGTGACTGGCTGCTTGGCTGCTGTGTGAGTCTCCGGGAGAGCCATTGCCAAAGGGAGGACAGCAGCTTAGCCGCTTCCAGGAGGAGAAGCAGGAGAAGCATTACCCGCCCCTCCTCCACTCACAGTACCTTCGGGCCCCATCCGCGGCATTCCTTCCCCTCCACCACTTGTGGTGGCTCTGGACCCCCACTTGCAGCACCCCCGCACCCTCCCCCACCCACCCCTCCCCCACCCGCAGCACCTATGCACCTGCAGTGGCTCCTGACCCCCACCTGTGGCACCCATGTACCCTCCCCCCACCAATGCCACCACTGCTCCAGCACCTCCCCCACCCACAACCACCCTTCCGCCCACCCCCGGACCCCCATCCCCATCCGCGTCTCCCCCGCACCCGTCACTCACCAAACCACAGCACCTACTAGGTGATTCATCAGGCCCTGCATACGCTTTTCACGCCGTTGCAAGGGGCTATGACCCCTTAACCATCGCACACCCTTTGTCCGTGCAATATTTTACCACTCACACAATTATGATTGGAGGTAACACTCCATATAATACAAATATTGCACGCCACAAGGGCATGCAAGCGTTAAGGGGACGTAGCCCCTTACTATGGTGTGAAGAGCGCCCGTAGGGCGCGATGAATCATCTAGTGTGTGTATATATGTTCCAGCATAACTCTGGAATGCCTGGAGCAATTTACAACAAACTTGTACACATATGATTTACAATCTGAAAACAAATACAGTGGGGATAAAACACCCCTAGCACCCCTAGGGGTGGGGGTGAAAAGGTGGTGACATGTAAAAATCCATATTTTTCGGGGTCGCAGAGATGAATAAGCCCAGGCACGGCCAGCATCGCTGCCTGTCACACGGCCATGGCTCGTCGCCTTCTGTAACCCCACTCCCCCCTCCGATCTCCCTGGGCCACACATGTGAGGTGTAGACAGGTCCCGTTTGGCCAGCGCAGTGATATCCCTCGCCTGGCGGAGTGCTGAGGCTGCTTATGAGTACACTGTGTGCAGCCCGGAGCCTCCATCTACCTACTACCAAGGAGTCCCCGACGACTACCCCGGGAGCCGCCATGCCGGGCATGATGGACAGGAGCACCGACATCCTGGCCAAGAGCCACTCCAATGGCACCAAGAGCCCATTCAGCGCCTCCAACGGACACTGTTCGGAGGAGAGTGGCAGCGACAAAAAGCATGGTGGTAGCCTCGGACTGAGTGAATGAGCCTCCCATGTCTCCCCTCTCCCGTCTGAGTGTGAGTGTGTGGCCGGGACCGGCCGGCCTTCTCCGCTATAGACGTCTTCTGTTTTCCTTTGCAGATGTGGGCATGAGGGTGGGAGCAGACTTTCCTGAGTTTGAGCCCGGTACATACCCCATTGTATTTCTCTCCCCTGGGCAGCCATGGTGGTAGCCTCAGTGTAGTGGGAGGGTCCCTGGCCAGCGACAGGGTCCTGCTACCATAACATTCTGTATTGTATGCCTCCCCAGATGATTCACGAGCTGGAAAATAAAGGCCTTTATCCCGCTATGATCCTAAAAATGAAAGTTATACGCATAGAAATACTTGAAATTCTGTAGCGAAGCATGGGTATTCAGCTAGTATATATATATATATATATATATATATATACTGTATAAATATATATACTGTATATATATATATATATATATACTGTATATATATATATATATATATAGTATACTAATAACAATATAATTAGAGATGAGCGGGTTCGGTTCGTCAAGATACGAACACCCCCGAACTTCACCTATTTTACACGGTTCCGAGGCAGCCTCGGATCTTCCCGCCTTGCTCGGTTAACCCGAGCGCGCCTGAACGTCATCATCCTGCTGTCGGATTCTCGCGAGATTCGTATTCTATATAAGGAGCCGCGCGTCATCGCCATTTTCACTCGTGCATTGGAGATGATAGCGAGAGGACGTGGCTGCGTTCTCTCAGTTTCTGTGTTCAGTGTGCTGCAAATATCTGTGCTCAGTGTGCTGCAAATATCTGTGCTCAGTGTGCTGCAAATATCTACGTTCTCTGCCTGAAAAACGCTCCATATCTGTGCTGCATTGTAGTATATAGTAGGAGGACAGTGCAGAATTTTGCTGACCACCAGTATATATATAGCAGTACGGTACAGTAGTCCATTGCTCTACCTCTGTGTCGTCAAGTATACTATCCATCCATACCTGTGCTGCATTTTAGTTGTGCGCAGTATATAGTAGGAGGACAGTGCAGAATTTTGCTGACCACCAGTATATATATAGCAGTATGGTACAGTAGTCCATTGCTCTACCTCTGTGTCATCAAGTATACTATCCATCCATACCTGTGCTGCATTTTAGTTGTGCGCAGTATATAGTAGGAGGACAGTGCAGAATTTTGCTGACCACCAGTATATATATAGCAGTACAGTACAGTAGTCAATTGCTCTACCTCTGTGTCGTCAAGTATACTATCCATCCATACCTGTGCTGCATTAGTAGATAAAGTCAACCTTTCTGTCAAACTTGACAGGTACCACACCCACTTCTCCTAGGACCCGCCCCCTTTTAATATTAAATGATAGTGTTTTATATCGCTTAATATAAAATTTTATATAAATTGATAGTGTTCGATATTAAACCGTATTAAAAATTATTGCGTAACACCAGTCACAGAGTGTCGCGCAACACCAGTCGCAGAATGTCACGCAACGCGGCGCGTCAAATCAGGCGGATGAAAGATGCATATTACACAGTGTTAAAACCAGGTAGTTTTAGCGGCATTGATAAATATTATGGGTCGGTTAAAAATAAATTTAAAAGATCCGACGTAAGAAAGTGGTTACAAGAACAAGACGCATACACGCTGCACAAGCCAGCAAGAAAAAACTATAAAAGGAACATGATTTGTGTATCGGGTATAAACCAACAGTGGCAATGCGATTTGGTCTCGCTGATAGATTTGTCAAAATACAACGATGGCGTTAAATACATATTAACAATCATCGATATATTCAGTAAGAGGGTGTGGGGTGAAAGTCTGACCGCTAAGAATGCAGCAACGGTCGCTAATGCTTTTGAAAAAATATTCCAGCGCGGCGATGTGCCGTTGAAGCTACAAACCGATAATGGTAAAGAGTTTCTAAACAGAAGCATAAAAAAGGTGTTAGAAAAATACGGTATAAAGCATTTCACGACCAATAACGATGTGAAAGCGGCTGTTATAGAGCGCTTCAATAGGACTTTAAAAACACGCATGTGGCGCTATTTCACGGCAAAGAATACCTACAGATATATAGACGTTTTACAAGACTTCATACGCAGCTATAATAACACATACCATAGAACGATTAAGTGCGCTCCAAACGATGTGAATGACTCTAACGCATTGAGTGTCTTCAAAACGACCTACGGTGATTACTTTAGAAGTAAGAAAGCCCCAGTTTGTTTAGGAATCGGTGACCACGTCCGTATTTCTAAATATAAGGACATATTTCAGAAAGGTTACGAACAGAGCTTTTCTGAGGAGATTTTTGTTGTACATAGTGTGAACACTAAAGGGATTAAACCGCTTTATAAGTTGGCAGATCTGTACGGTGAAGTTATAACAGGTAGTTTTTACCCCGAAGAGCTTCAAAGCATACCAAAAAACTATAACAGAGTTTACAAAGTGGAAAAGATTTTAAAAAATTAGACGGTCAGAGGCCGTAAATACGCGTTAGTCAAGTGGCGCGGGTACCCCGCAAAATTTAACAGTTGGGTCGCAGCATCGGTGATAAAAGACATATAAAGATCATCAGGATCTAACAAGACGTGCGATGGATGACAAGTCGTTCTACATAACCTTACCCAGCAACGCATCGGCTGTTACCTTCCCGCAAAATAAGATTTCTAACTATACGACAAAGTTGGCTAAACCGATAGACTTAAATGGCGAATGGGAAGTGGCACTTACTGAGATACAATACCCGCATACGTGGAATACATTGGATTTACAAGATTGTAGACTGCAATTATCATGGGATGGAACGGCGGAACAGCCGGTGGCGAGAGTCGCGAGTTTGTGCATTAAACCCGGTTTTTATGAAACAATCGAAGCGTTACTAAACGTAATCAACGCTGAAATTGTACAACTGAAACTGGACGTTGGATTAAGACTAACGTATGATCCATTTGCACGCGTTGTAACATGTGACAGTAAACTGTTGTATCAAATCCACGCCGGTTCTAAGCTGACATGGATACTGGGTTTACAACCTAAAACTAATATTTCTAAACCATGCGCCGACATCAAAGGCGGCCAATATACGATGTACGTGTACACAGACATTATCGAACACCAACGGGTCGGGGATAGTTATGTACCGCTACTTCGCACTGTTGAAATGAAGGGTTATAACAATGAGGTTGTCACAATACGATACGAGAAACCCGATTACGTACCATTGTGCAAAACACATTTTGACACGATAGCCATAGAGATAAAGAACGACCAAAACGAGAACATGGCATTTAAGTTTGGGAAAGCGATCGTGAAGCTACACTTCAGACGTCGCAAAACTGAATTTTATTAACTAAGCAGAATGGTCGCTGTTAAAAATTATGGCGATCCGGGACTCTATGCGCAATATTATAAATCTCAAGCCGGTAATGGATTACCAGGTTTTCACGGCAGCGCATACATGTACGGCTGCGGTTTAGGCGGTATTTTTCGAAGTCTTTTCAGAAAAGCTGTTCCTCTTTTCCGGAGAGGTTTAGAGTTGGCTAAACCGCATATGAAGACAGCGGTTCGTAATATAGCGAAAGATGTTATCGGGCAAGCCACAACGGCCGTTGTGAATAAGATACACGAGGCGAACCAAGCAAAGCAAGACGGTTCAGGACTAATATATACAAGAAAAGGCGTGTCTAAAAGAAAACGGAAGCGTATGATAACGCTTCCGCCTTGGGACATACCCTTTTTAAATAAAAAACAGAGACGACGCAACTCAAAGAAGAAGAGAAAGCCGAAGAGTGCCGCTGGTGATATTTTTTAAACATGTCTTTCATACACCACGAATCCGTTGAATGTGCAAAAACAGAGCTGGATCTTTTTGACGTGCCCCCGACACAAACTAGCATAGAGAAAAGTCTATACGTCGAAGTTCAACCTTTAGCGGCGTTATCCGACACAGCTCCGCTTGAGTTTTATATAGCAGCCAGCGGTGAACACTACTACGATCTGAACAATACGCTGTTGTACGTGACATGTAAGATCGTACGAACCGATAACACGCCGATACCGCAAGGTGCGCGGGTCGCGCTTATTAATTACCCAATAGCGACTTTATTCAACCAAGTGGATGTAACTTTGGGCGACAGGCTCATATCACAATCCAACAATCTTTACGCATACCGCGCGTACATTGAGACTATATTAAATTACAGCTCGGACGCATTATCAACAAAACACACAACAGGACTATTTTACAAAGATGTGGATGGTGAATTTAACAACACGGCGCTGGACGGCCCGAATACGGGATTCAAAAAACGAGCAGGCGCAACAGCGCAGAGTCGCACTGTTGAACTGCTAGGACCGCTTCACTGCGACCTTTTCCATCAACATAAACTAATTTTAAACGCCGTTGATCTGAAGATTAAACTAACCAGAAACAAAGACGCATTCTGCTTAATGTCGTCTGAGGCGGATGCCTTTAAAATACAGATCACAGCTGCATCCCTGTTCGTGAAAAGAGTTCAGGTCTCACCGGCCGTGCGGATTGGGCACGCGCAGGCTCTGTTAAACGGTAACGCGAAATACGCGATTGACCGCGTTGGGATGAAAATCTACAGCGTACCAACAGGCAGTAGAGTATTTAATCTAGAAAATTTATTTTTAGGTCAAGTGCCGAAAACAGTTATAGCCGGTTTCGTGGATAACGAATCATTTTCAGGAATCCATAACCGGAACCCCCTGTGCTTTGAACATAAAAATGTAAGTTTTGCGTCCCTTTATCTGGATGGAACGCCGCACCCCGCCAAGCCATTTCAACCCGACTTTGAAAGCGGTAATGCTGTAAGAGAGTATATGTCACTCATACAGATCACAAATAAGCAGAAATCTGACAATGGTATACTGATTGACCGCGAAGAGTACCTCAGGGGCTACACGCTATTTGCTTTTGACCTTTCACCAGAACAGGAGTGTGGAGAACACCTTTCCCTGATAAGAACAGGCAATCTACGTGCCGAATTCCGCTTTGCAGAAGCGTTGGACCGGACAGTCAATGTGATAATATACGCTCTATTTGATAACATCATCGAGATTAATCAAAGGCGCGATGTGCTGTACGATTATCTATAAATGAAATAAACTAACACTACGCTGCTGAAAAAATGAACACATTACAGATAAACTGTATTCTGTACGCCGTGCAAAGCACAAGGCATGTTTTTAAAGGAACGTATCCGTGCGATATGTTACCGGTCAGTAAACTGTTGCAATATCCCTGCGCGTTTGTAATCAATACGCATAGCAGCGGGCAGCCGGGTGAGCACTGGTTGGCCGCTTATTTTAACGAACAACGTGAATGTTACTTTTTTGATTCTTACGGGTTAGCCCCTGACAGCCCCCTATTCCCAAAGGCAATAATACATTTTTTAAACTTGAATTCAAAAAGTGTTTATCACCAAAATATGCAGTTGCAAAATTTTAACAGTACCGTTTGCGGTCAATATTGCATATACTTTATATTTTACATGTGTAAAAAATACAAATATGTGGATGTACTGGCCCGTTTTAGTGATGACACAAAACGTAATGATTGTTTTGTTTCAAATTTTGTAAGACGACTACCAAGAAGCCATTGTCTGAATCATTATGCATATAGATATATACAGAATTGTGTAACTTGTAACCAGCGTTGTGCGTGAAACGTTTTATGTACAACGTGTCATAACTTGACACGTTGTACATAAAACGTTTCACGCACAACGCTGTGTGTGAAGCGTGTTACGCACAACGTTGTATTGTTTGTGTAACTTGTAATCAACATTCTGTTTGATACGTTTTATGTACAACGCATCATATCTATGATGTTTTTCTAATAAACAACGTTGTTTATTAAACTTTATATCGTGTGCTTGAAATTTCTTCCGTTTACAGCAATAGAAACAAAGAACAAAACGTTGTTTTATAAAGCATAAGCATATTTTATTGATATATGTATATATATATATATATATAACACGGTAAAGATGCATTTAAAACATTACATAAAATATTATTGACATAAGTTAAACATTGTGGCGCAAAATACCAACACAAAATACAGTGTATAAAAATAATATAAATTAGTTATATGTTATAGTTTCAGCCACTGTGAATCCTGAAATAGATTTACGGATCTTTTCCTAGGCAGTAAGTAACCGTGCGGTGTTGTTAAACCTGGGGGACTTAAAACATTTATTCGCCCTTTGTTAAGGGTTTGTAACGACATGGGCGATGTCACAGCGCCATCAGAGTCATCCTGCATCTCAGCTTTTAATCGTTCTAAACACATTCTATTCCCCGCATTGGCTATGACGGTTGAGGGAATATTCAATTCAGACATAGCCCGCATAAATTCAGGCCAACCATTCGGTATATTACGGATCGACACACCGTTACTTTGCGTGATGCTTCTTATTAAATCTAACATGTTGGAACCAGGCACAGTGACGCCTTTGTACAGAAACTCCCCTTTACTGTTCCAGTCTGTGATGTGTTTAGAGCGTGTCATTTTACTCAATAGTATTTCACAGTTTTTCTTATACCGGTCATTAACACCGCTCAAAAGCTCATGATAAACAGCATCGGGGGCAATAGGCTGTGTCGTATTATTTGATTCATCAACAGATTTTGCAACGGGTGATAAAAGAGCTAAAGTTGACATTTCACTATCAGCCTGCTTACTCAACACCAGGTATCTCTGCAACAACATTGTATATCGCTTTGCTTTTTCATATTCTGATAAATCATTATTCTGTAGTATTTTCACGATCTCTACATCTAGACCGTGCGTTGCTGTTTTACGTATGTCGTCGCTGTTCGTTTTATTATGTAAACGTTCTATCTGATTCTGAGGCACCAGATACATTTTCTCAGCGTACTCCATCAGCGATTAGACAATAGACCTGTAATTAGCGGTATAGCAAAACCAAGCAGCGAGCCGATAAAACCCCCCGACTGTTTAACCAGACTCTTCTTTTTTCCAATGGCACATTTCTTATTACAAAGTGATTTTATAAGCGCACGCTTCTTTTTAAGGTAGTTCAGCTGCCGTTGAGACAGCGGTATTTTGCCTTTAAGCGTGTTGAGCGCTATCTCACAAATAGCCGTGACTAAATCGTTTGAAGCGTTGGATAAAATAGCATTTCTTTGGATTGGTGTTGCTTTAATTAACGTTTTTAAAAGCACCCAATTACGTCTTATCCGCCCCGACATGTTCACCGTTGTTAGAATGGCAACAAATGACTAAAGGTTGTACTGTTATAGCTTTATAGAACCACGCTTCTTAATGACAAAAGCGACAGGCTTGTCTGGTGGGAATAAGCCGCTTCGTAAACGATAATCGTCAAGAGCGTTGTTTCTTAAATCAACCAGCAAATACCCATAAGGGGCAGCCGTTGCGGATTCATAGGATTCGAGAAAAAAACGATGTTTCGATGGGTACATTTGTCTAGCCAGAATGCCCACCTGCATTTTATCCCTGGGGTTTTTGAACAGGACCATATATTTTGTGTTTAAATGTATAGTTCTGCTCTTTTTACCTTGACAAAATATGTTTTGGACAAGGTACAGGATACTGAGATTACGATGATGTACATACTTTGTGAAAGCCTTCTCAACCTCAGAATTATTACTTGCCGCGTCCATCAAATCATCAATCACTGTTAAATTAACCTTATCAGGGGGAAAAAGTTGATCATCGCTAAAAGACTCTGGTAACCCCTCTATAAAGCGCGTACCGGGGTAATCACGCAGAAGTTGGTCGTATATAGGTTGCCAACAGGTGTAAAACCAAACAACATTATCAGGTACATGAGTCATATGTGTTGCAGCGTGTTGCAACAGCGTTTTGACAAAATAACTTTTACCCGAATTGGACGGCCCCGCTAAAATACATGAGAAAGGGTGTTGAAATCTGGTGTCCATCTTAATAGCCGAACGGCAGTGTTGTGAAGTTGTCCGTAAGAGCCCGTTTAGTATAAACACACCTTTGCGTCTTCTGCAAAGTACGCGTCTCTATCTGCCAGCACTTTTTCACACGTACTATACCGGGTTGACGGATCACAACCTTTTTCTGGTCATCGCCTTCGGGGTTTAAAGGATAATCTAAGACCAGTTCTTTCAGGCTGTCAAAGTTAACGTGCTGCGCATTATCAACATTGAGCGTTATACCTTTAACTTTTAAACAGGTCTTTCCGTTGTTTAGTCGATAGCCGTATGACTTGGGACCGGCTGAGACAAATTCTGTTATATGGGTGCCTGTGGGCAGTTCGCTGGTCAACTCACCTAAATAATCACCCAATGGCGGGCTCCAGTCACCGGGTCTACTGACAAAAATTACAGAATCGGTGTCGTGATAAAGACATCTATCTTGTAATCTATACAGTAGTTTGTACAGTTCAACACGTGCATAAGCCGTTGTAAAGATAGCTATAGTTACATTTGAAATTGCACCCCTGGTGTAATGGTCTTTGGCATACTTCCAATTTACCATAACTGTATCATCGTCAATAAAATCCAAAGCGGACACGTCATAGTACGGTAAGAACGCGTATTCAAAAAGCTTGTCGGGGTCGGTCACTAGACACGTATTGGGCATGTTGCTACGTTGACCAAATTTACCCCATAAGGAATTTAAAAACAATTTTGAAATTTGTCTTTTAGCGGGGTTGATTTCTATGTGTTCGGGTCGTAAAGACAAGCCTTCATTTTTTTGATAGGCGTCTATATACTCTTGGCGTTTCTCGGCGTCTGTACACCATTCGGGATAACCAGAGGCAATGCCGCTAAAACTACCTGGTTTTAACACTGTGTAATATGCATCTTTCATCCGCCTGATTTGACGCGCTGCGTTGCGTGACATTCTGCGACTAGTGTTACGTGACACTCTGCGACTGGTGTTACGCGAAAATTTTTAATTCTGAGGTTGAGAAGGCTTTCACAAAGTATGTACATCATCGTAATCTCAGTATCCTGTACCTTGTCCAAAACATATTTTGTCAAGGTAAAAAGAGCAGAACTATACATTTAAACACAAAATATATGGTCCTGTTCAAAAACCCCAGGGATAAAATGCAGGTGGGCATTCTGGCTAGACAAATGTACCCATCGAAACATCGTTTTTTTCTCGAATCCTATGAATCCGCAACGGCTGCCCCTTATGGGTATTTGCTGGTTGATTTAAGAAACAACGCTCTTGACGATTATCGTTTACGAAGCGGCTTATTCCCACCAGACAAGCCTGTCGCTTTTGTCATTAAGAAGCGTGGTTCTATAAAGCTATAACAGTACAACCTTTAGTCATTTGTTGCCATTCTAACAACGGTGAACATGTCGGGGCGGATAAGACGTAATTGGGTGCTTTTAAAAACGTTAATTAAAGCAACACCAATCCAAAGAAATGCTATTTTATCCAACGCTTCAAACGATTTAGTCACGGCTATTTGTGAGATAGCGCTCAACACGCTTAAAGGCAAAATACCGCTGTCTCAACGGCAGCTGAACTACCTTAAAAAGAAGCGTGCGCTTATAAAATCACTTTGTAATAAGAAATGTGCCATTGGAAAAAAGAAGAGTCTGGTTAAACAGTCGGGGGGTTTTATCGGCTCGCTGCTTGGTTTTGCTATACCGCTAATTACAGGTCTATTGTCTAATCGCTGATGGAGTACGCTGAGAAAATGTATCTGGTGCCTCAGAATCAGATAGAACGTTTACATAATAAAACGAACAGCGACGACATACGTAAAACAGCAACGCACGGTCTAGATGTAGAGATCGTGAAAATACTACAGAATAATGATTTATCAGAATATGAAAAAGCAAAGCGATATACAATGTTGTTGCAGAGATACCTGGTGTTGAGTAAGCAGGCTGATAGTGAAATGTCAACTTTAGCTCTTTTATCACCCGTTGCAAAATCTGTTGATGAATCAAATAATACGACACAGCCTATTGCCCCCGATGCTGTTTATCATGAGCTTTTGAGCGGTGTTAATGACCGGTATAAGAAAAACTGTGAAATACTATTGAGTAAAATGACACGCTCTAAACACATCACAGACTGGAACAGTAAAGGGGAGTTTCTGTACAAAGGCGTCACTGTGCCTGGTTCCAACATGTTAGATTTAATAAGAAGCATCACGCAAAGTAACGGTGTGTCGATCCGTAATATACCGAATGGTTGGCCTGAATTTATGCGGGCTATGTCTGAATTGAATATTCCCTCAACCGTCATAGCCAATGCGGGGAATAGAATGTGTTTAGAACGATTAAAAGCTGAGATGCAGGATGACTCTGATGGCGCTGTGACATCGCCCATGTCGTTACAAACCCTTAACAAAGGGCGAATAAATGTTTTAAGTCCCCCAGGTTTAACAACACCGCACGGTTACTTACTGCCTAGGAAAAGATCCGTAAATCTATTTCAGGATTCACAGTGGCTGAAACTATAACATATAACTAATTTATATTATTTTTATACACTGTATTTTGTGTTGGTATTTTGCGCCACAATGTTTAACTTATGTCAATAATATTTTATGTAATGTTTTAAATGCATCTTTACCGTGTTATATATATATATATATATACATATATCAATAAAATATGCTTATGCTTTATAAAACAATGTTTTGTTCTTTGTTTCTATTGCTGTAAACGGAAGAAATTTCAAGCACACGATATAAAGTTTAATAAACAACGTTGTTTATTAGAAAAACATCATAGATATGATGCGTTGTACATAAAACGTATCAAACAGAATGTTGATTACAAGTTACACAAACAATACAACGTTGTGCGTAACACGCTTCACACACAGCGTTGTGCGTGAAACGTTTTATGTACAACGTGTCAAGTTATGACACGTTGTACATAAAACGTTTCACGCACAACGCTGGTTACAAGTTACACAATTCTGTATATATCTATATGCATAATGATTCAGACAATGGCTTCTTGGTAGTCGTCTTACAAAATTTGAAACAAAACAATCATTACGTTTTGTGTCATCACTAAAACGGGCCAGTACATCCACATATTTGTATTTTTTACACATGTAAAATATAAAGTATATGCAATATTGACCGCAAATGGTACTGTTAAAATTTTGCAACTGCATATTTTGGTGATAAACACTTTTTGAATTCAAGTTTAAAAAATGTATTATTGCCTTTGGGAATAGGGGGCTGTCAGGGGCTAACCCGTAAGAATCAAAAAAGTAACATTCACGTTGTTCGTTAAAATAAGCGGCCAACCAGTGCTCACCCGGCTGCCCGCTGCTATGCGTATTGATTACAAACGCGCAGGGATATTGCAACAGTTTACTGACCGGTAACATATCGCACGGATACGTTCCTTTAAAAACATGCCTTGTGCTTTGCACGGCGTACAGAATACAGTTTATCTGTAATGTGTTCATTTTTTCAGCAGCGTAGTGTTAGTTTATTTCATTTATAGATAATCGTACAGCACATCGCGCCTTTGATTAATCTCGATGATGTTATCAAATAGAGCGTATATTATCACATTGACTGTCCGGTCCAACGCTTCTGCAAAGCGGAATTCGGCACGTAGATTGCCTGTTCTTATCAGGGAAAGGTGTTCTCCACACTCCTGTTCTGGTGAAAGGTCAAAAGCAAATAGCGTGTAGCCCCTGAGGTACTCTTCGCGGTCAATCAGTATACCATTGTCAGATTTCTGCTTATTTGTGATCTGTATGAGTGACATATACTCTCTTACAGCATTACCGCTTTCAAAGTCAGGTTGAAATGGCTTGGCGGGGTGCGGCGTTCCATCCAGATAAAGGGACGCAAAACTTACATTTTTATGTTCAAAGCACAGGGGGTTCCGGTTATGGATTCCTGAAAATGATTCGTTATCCACGAAACCGGCTATAACTGTTTTCGGCACTTGACCTAAAAATAAATTTTCTAGATTAAATACTCTACTGCCTGTTGGTACGCTGTAGATTTTCATCCCAACGCGGTCAATCGCGTATTTCGCGTTAACGTTTAACAGAGCCTGCGCGTGCCCAATCCGCACGGCCGGTGAGACCTGAACTCTTTTCACGAACAGGGATGCAGCTGTGATCTGTATTTTAAAGGCATCCGCCTCAGACGACATTAAGCAGAATGCGTCTTTGTTTCTGGTTAGTTTAATCTTCAGATCAACGGCGTTTAAAATTAGTTTATGTTGATGGAAAAGGTCGCAGTGAAGCGGTCCTAGCAGTTCAACAGTGCGACTCTGCGCTGTTGCGCCTGCTCGTTTTTTGAATCCCGTATTCGGGCCGTCCAGCGCCGTGTTGTTAAATTCACCATCCACATCTTTGTAAAATAGTCCTGTTGTGTGTTTTGTTGATAATGCGTCCGAGCTGTAATTTAATATAGTCTCAATGTACGCGCGGTATGCGTAAAGATTGTTGGATTGTGATATGAGCCTGTCGCCCAAAGTTACATCCACTTGGTTGAATAAAGTCGCTATTGGGTAATTAATAAGCGCGACCCCCGCACCTTGCGGTATCGGCGTGTTATCGGTTCGTACGATCTTACATGTCACGTACAACAGCGTATTGTTCAGATCGTAGTAGTGTTCACCGCTGGCTGCTATATAAAACTCAAGCGGAGCTGTGTCGGATAACGCCGCTAAAGGTTGAACTTCGACGTATAGACTTTTCTCTATGCTAGTTTGTGTCGGGGGCACGTCAAAAAGATCCAGCTCTGTTTTTGCACATTCAACGGATTCGTGGTGTATGAAAGACATGTTTAAAAAATATCACCAGCGGCACTCTTCGGCTTTCTCTTCTTCTTTGAGTTGCGTCGTCTCTGTTTTTTATTTAAAAAGGGTATGTCCCAAGGCGGAAGCGTTATCATACGCTTCCGTTTTCTTTTAGACACGCCTTTTCTTGTATATATTAGTCCTGAACCGTCTTGCTTTGCTTGGTTCGCCTCGTGTATCTTATTCACAACGGCCGTTGTGGCTTGCCCGATAACATCTTTCGCTATATTACGAACTGCTGTCTTCATATGCGGTTTAGCCAACTCTAAACCTCTCCGGAAAAGAGGAACAGCTTTTCTGAAAAGACTTCGAAAAATACCGCCTAAACCGCAGCCGTACATGTATGCGCTGCCGTGAAAACCTGGTAATCCATTACCGGCTTGAGATTTATAATATTGCGCATAGAGTCCCGGATCGCCATAATTTTTAACAGCGACCATTCTGCTTAGTTAATAAAATTCAGTTTTGCGACGTCTGAAGTGTAGCTTCACGATCGCTTTCCCAAACTTAAATGCCATGTTCTCGTTTTGGTCGTTCTTTATCTCTATGGCTATCGTGTCAAAATGTGTTTTGCACAATGGTACGTAATCGGGTTTCTCGTATCGTATTGTGACAACCTCATTGTTATAACCCTTCATTTCAACAGTGCGAAGTAGCGGTACATAACTATCCCCGACCCGTTGGTGTTCGATAATGTCTGTGTACACGTACATCGTATATTGGCCGCCTTTGATGTCGGCGCATGGTTTAGAAATATTAGTTTTAGGTTGTAAACCCAGTATCCATGTCAGCTTAGAACCGGCGTGGATTTGATACAACAGTTTACTGTCACATGTTACAACGCGTGCAAATGGATCATACGTTAGTCTTAATCCAACGTCCAGTTTCAGTTGTACAATTTCAGCGTTGATTACGTTTAGTAACGCTTCGATTGTTTCATAAAAACCGGGTTTAATGCACAAACTCGCGACTCTCGCCACCGGCTGTTCCGCCGTTCCATCCCATGATAATTGCAGTCTACAATCTTGTAAATCCAATGTATTCCACGTATGCGGGTATTGTATCTCAGTAAGTGCCACTTCCCATTCGCCATTTAAGTCTATCGGTTTAGCCAACTTTGTCGTATAGTTAGAAATCTTATTTTGCGGGAAGGTAACAGCCGATGCGTTGCTGGGTAAGGTTATGTAGAACGACTTGTCATCCATCGCACGTCTTGTTAGATCCTGATGATCTTTATATGTCTTTTATCACCGATGCTGCGACCCAACTGTTAAATTTTGCGGGGTACCCGCGCCACTTGACTAACGCGTATTTACGGCCTCTGACCGTCTTATTTTTTAAAATCTTTTCCACTTTGTAAACTCTGTTATAGTTTTTTGGTATGCTTTGAAGCTCTTCGGGGTAAAAACTACCTGTTATAACTTCACCGTACAGATCTGCCAACTTATAAAGCGGTTTAATCCCTTTAGTGTTCACACTATGTACAACAAAAATCTCCTCAGAAAAGCTCTGTTCGTAACCTTTCTGAAATATGTCCTTATATTTAGAAATACGGACGTGGTCACCGATTCCTAAACAAACTGGGGCTTTCTTACTTCTAAAGTAATCACCGTAGGTCGTTTTGAAGACACTCAATGCGTTAGAGTCATTCACATCGTTTGGAGCGCACTTAATCGTTCTATGGTATGTGTTATTATAGCTGCGTATGAAGTCTTGTAAAACGTCTATATATCTGTAGGTATTCTTTGCCGTGAAATAGCGCCACATGCGTGTTTTTAAAGTCCTATTGAAGCGCTCTATAACAGCCGCTTTCACATCGTTATTGGTCGTGAAATGCTTTATACCGTATTTTTCTAACACCTTTTTTAGGCTTCTGTTTAGAAACTCTTTACCATTATCGGTTTGTAGCTTCAACGGCACATCGCCGCGCTGGAATATTTTTTCAAAAGCATTAGCGACCGTTGCTGCATTCTTAGCGGTCAGACTTTCACCCCACACCCTCTTACTGAATATATCGATGATTGTTAATATGTATTTAACGCCATCGTTGTATTTTGACAAATCTATCAGCGAGACCAAATCGCATTGCCACTGTTGGTTTATACCCGATACACAAATCATGTTCCTTTTATAGTTTTTTCTTGCTGGCTTGTGCAGCGTGTATGCGTCTTGTTCTTGTAACCACTTTCTTACGTCGGATCTTTTAAATTTATTTTTAACCGACCCATAATATTTATCAATGCCGCTAAAACTACCTGGTTTTAACACTGTGTAATATGCATCTTTCATCCGCCTGATTTGACGCGCCGCGTTGCGTGACATTCTGCGACTGGTGTTGCGCGACACTCTGTGACTGGTGTTACGCAATAATTTTTAATACGGTTTAATATCGAACACTATCAATTTATATAAAATTTTATATTAAGCGATATAAAACACTATCATTTAATATTAAAAGGGGGCGGGTCCTAGGAGAAGTGGGTGTGGTACCTGTCAAGTTTGACAGAAAGGTTGACTTTATCTACTTGCATTTTAGTTGTGAGCAGTATATAGTAAGAGGACAGTGCAGAATTTTGCTGACCACCAGTATATATATAGCAGTACGGTACAGTAGTCCATTGCTCTACCTCTGTGTCGTCAAGTATACTATCCATCCATACCTGTGCTGCATTGTAGTTGTGCGCAGTATATAGTAGGAGGACAGTGCAGAATTTTGCTGACCACCAGTATATATATAGCAGTACGGAACAGTAGTCCATTGCTCTACCTCTGTGTCGTCAAGTATACTATCCATATCTGTGCTGCACTGTAGTTGTGCGCAGTATTATAGTAGGAGGACAGTGCAGAATTTTGCTGACCACCAGTATATATATATATATATATATATATATATATAGTCAAAAAGAAGAGGCGGCACTCGGAGGCTTAAAGGTGTTAAATTGTATTGTCACAAACGAGAACTAACGTTTCGGGGTCAAACTACCCCTTTGTCAAAGTGAACACTTTTTGACTGTGAACTTTTCCTGGAGGGCACCGGAGCATTTATGCAAGCATCAGTGGGAGTGCCGGTCCTTTTTGGAATGTATATATATATATATATATATCTCAGCATCATGTGCTGTTTGGGGACTATTTTTTTAAGTGCCATCCTGTCTGACACTGCAGTGCCACTCCCAGATGGGCCAGGTGTTTGTGTCGGCCACTTGGGTCGCATAGCTTAGCCATCCAGCGACCTTGGTGCACCTCTTTTTTTCTTTGCATCATGTGCTCTTTGGGGACTATTTTTTTAAGTGCCATCCTGTCTGACACTGCAGTACCACTCCTAGATGGGCCAGGTGTTTGTGTCGGCCACTTGGGTCGCTTAGCTTAGCCATCCAGCGACCTTGGTGCACCTCTTTTTTTCTTTGCATCATGTGCTGTTTAGGGACTATTTTTTTAAGTGCCATCCTGTCTGACACTGCACTCCTAGATGGGCCAGGTGTTTGTGTCGGCCACTTGGGTCGCTTAGCTTAGCCATCCAGCGACCTTGGTGCACCTCTTTTTTTCTTTGCATCATGTGCTCTTTGGGGACTATTTTTTTAAGTGCCATCCTGTCTGACACTGCAGTGCCACTCCTAGATGGGCCAGGTGTTTGTGCCGCCCTCTTGGGTTGCTTAGCTTAGTCATCCAGCGACCTCGGTGCAAATTTTAGGACTAAAAATTATATTGTGAGGTGTGAGGTGTTCAGAATAGACTGGAAATGAGTGGAAATTATGGTTATTGGGGTTAATAATACTATGGGATCAAAATGACCCCCAAATTCTATGATTTAAGCTGTTTTTGAGGGTTTTTTTTGTAAAAAAACACCTGAATCCAAAACACACCCGAATCCGACAAAAAATTTTCAGGGAGGTTTTGCCAAAACGCGTCCGAATCCAAAACACGGCCGCGGATCCAAATCCAAAACCAAAACCCAAAAAATTTCCGGTGCACATCACCAAATATAATATGTATATACAGTGTATATATATATATATATATATATGTATATATTAGTGATGAGCGGGTTCGGTTCCTCGGAATCCGAACCCTCCCGAACTTCACCCTTTTTACAAGGGTCCGAGGCAGACTCGGATCCTCCCGCCTTGCTCGGTTAACCCGAGCGCGCCCGAACGTCATCATCCCGCTGTCGGATTCTCGCGAGATTCGGATTCTATATAAGGAGCTGCGCGTCGCCGCCATTTTTCACTCGTGCATTGGAAATGATAGTGAGAGGACGTGGCTGGTGTCCTCTCACTTTGTTTCAGGGGGCTGCAGTGCAAATATCTTTATCCTGGGGACCAGCAGTATTATATAGGAGGAGTACAGTGCAGAGTTTTGCTGACCAGTGACCACCAGTATTATACGTTCTCTGCCTGAAAAACGTTCCATATCTGTGCTCAGTGTGCTGCATATATCTGTGCTCACACTGCTTTATTGTGGGGACTGGGGACCAGCAGTATTATATAGGAGGAGTACAGTGCAGAGTTTTGCTGACCAGTGACCACCAGTATTATACGTTCTCTGCCTGAAAAACGCTCCATATCTGTGCTCAGTGTGCTGCATATATCTGTGCTCACACTGGTTTATTGTGGGGACTGGGGACCAGCAGTATTATATAGGAGGAGTACAGTGCAGAGATTTGCTGACCAGTGACCACCAGTATTATACGTTCTCTGCCTGGAAAACGCTCCATATCTGTGCTCAGTGTGCTGCATATATCTGTGCTCACACTGCTTTATTGTGGGGACTGGGGACCAGCAGTATTATATAGGAGGAGTACAGTGCAGAGTTTTGCTGACCAGTGACCACCAGTATTATACGTTCTCTGCCTGAAAAACGCTCCATATCTGTGCTCAGTGTGCTACATATATCTGTGCTCACACTGCTTTATTGTGGGGACTGGGGACCAGCAGTATTATATAGGAGGAGCACAGTGCAGAGTTTTGCTGACCAGTGACCACCAGTATTATACGTTCTCTGCCTGAAAAACGCTCCATATCTGTGCTCAGTGTGGTGCATATATCTGTGCTCACACTGCTTTATTGTGGGGACTGGGGACCAGCAGTATTATATAGTAGGAGTACAGTGCAGAGTTTTGCTGATCAGTGACCACCAGTATTATACGTTCTCTGCCTGTAAAACGCTCCATATATGTGCTGCATTGTAGTATATAGTAGGAGTACAGTGCATAATTTTGCTGACCACCAGTATATAATATATAGGAGTACGGTACAGAAGGCCACTGCTCTACCTACCTCTGTGTCGTCAAGTATACTATCCATCCATACCTGTGGTGCATTTCAGTTTTGCACAGTTTGCTGACCACCAGTATATAATATATAGTAGTACGGTACAGTAGGCCACTGCTCTACCTACCTCTGTGTCGTCAAGTATACTATCCATCCATACCTGTGGTGCATTTCAGTTTTGCACAGTTTGCTGACCACCAGTATATAATATATAGCAGTACGGTACAGTAGGCCACTGCTCTACCTACCTCTGTGTCGTCAAGTATACTATCCATCCATACCTGTGGTGCATTTCAGTTTTGCACAGTTTGCTGACCACCAGTATATAATATAAGCAGTACGGTACAGTAGGCCACTGCTCTACCTACCTCTGTGTCGTCAAGTATACTATCCATCCATACCTGTGGTGCATTTCAGTTGTGCGCTGTATATATAGTAGTAGGCCATTGCTATTGATACTGGCATATAATTCCACACATTAAAAAATGGAGAACAAAAATGTGGAGGGTAAAATAGGGAAAGATCAAGATCCACTTCCACCTCGTGCTGAAGCTGCTGCCACTAGTCATGGCCGAGACGATGAAATGCCATCAACGTCGTCTGCCAAGGCCGATGCCCAATGTCATAGTAGAGAGCATGTAAAATCCAAAACACAAAAGTTCAGTAAAATGACCCAAAAATCAAAATTAAAAGCGTCTGAGGAGAAGCGTAAACTTGCCATTATGCCATTTACGACACGGAGTGGCAAGGAACGGCTGAGGCCCTGGCCTATGTTCATGGCTAGTGGTTCAGCTTCACATGAGGATGGAAGCACTCATCCTCTTGCTAGAAAAAAGAAAAGACTTAAGCTGGCAAAAGCACAGCAAAGAACTGTGCGTTCTTCTAAATCACAAATCCCCAAAGAGAGTCCAATTGTGTCGGGTGCGATGCCTGACCTTCCCAACACTGGACGGGAAGAGGTGGCGCCTTCCACCATTTGCACGCCCCCTGCAAGTGCTGGAAGGAGCACCCGCAGTCCAGTTTCTGATAGTCAAATTGAAGATGTCACTGTTGAAGTACACCAGGATGAGGATATGGGTTTTGCTGGCGCTGAGGAGGAAATTGACAAGGAGGATTCTGATGGTGAGGTGGTTTGTTTAAATCAGGCACCCGGGGAGACACTTGTTGTCCGTGGGATGAATATGGCCATTGACATGCCTGGTCAAAATACAAAAAAAATCACCTCTTCGGTGTGGAATTATTTTAACAGAAATGCGGACAACAGGTGTCAAGCCATGTGTTGCCTTTGTCAAGCTGTAATATGTAGGGGTAAGGACGTTAACCACCTCAGAACATCCTCCCTTATACGTCACCTGCAGCGCATTCATCATAAGTCAGTGACAAGTTCAAAAACTTTGGATGGCAGCGGAAGCAGTCCACTGACCACTAAATCCCTTCCTCTTGTAACCAAGCTCCTGCAAACCACACCACCAACTCCCTCAGTGTCAATTTCCTCCTTACACAGGAAAGCTAATAGTCCTGCAGGCCATGTCACTGTCAAGTCTGACGAGTCCTCTCCTGCCTGGGATTCCTCCGATGCATCCTTGAGTATAACGCCTCCTGCTGCTGGCGCTGCTGTTGTTGCTGCTAGGAGTCGATCGTCATCCCAGAGGGGAAGTCGGAAGACCACTTGTACTACTTCCAGTAAGCAATTGACTGTCCAACAGTCCTTTGCGAGGAAGATGAAATATCACAGCAGTCATCCTGCTGCAAAGCGGATAACTCAGGCCTTGGCAGCCTGGGCGGTGAGAAACGTGTTTCCGTTATCCACCGTTAATTCACAGGCAACTACAGACTTGATTGAGGTACTGTGTCCCCGGTACCAAATACCATCTAGGTTCCATTTCTCTAGGCAGGCGATACCGAAAATGTACACAGACCTCAGAAAAAGAGTCACCAGTGTCCTAAAAAATGCAGTTGTACCCAATGTCCACTTAACCACGGACATGTGGACAAGTGGAGCAGGGCAGACTCAGGACTATATGACTGTGACAGCCCACTGGGTAGATGTATTGCCTCCCGCAGCAAGAACAGCAGCGGCGGCACCAGTAGCAGCATCTCGCAAACACCAACTCGTTCCTAGGCAGGCTACGCTTTGTATCACCGCTTTCCAGAAGAGGCACACAGCTGACAACCTCTTACGGAAACTGAGGAGCATCATCGCAGAATGGCTTATCCCAAATGGACTCTCCTGGGGATTTGTGACATCGGACAACGCCAGCAATATTGTGCGTGCATTACATCTGGGCAAATTCCAGCACGTCCCGTGTTTTGCACATACATAGAATTTGGTGGTGCAGAATTATTTAAAAAACGACAGGGGCGTGCAAGAGATGCTGTCGGTGGCCCGAAGAATTGCGGGCCACTTTCGGCATTCAGCCACCGCGTGCCGAAGACTGGAGCACCAGCAAACAGTCCTGAACCTGCCCTGCCATCATCTGAAGCAAGAGATGGTAACGAGGTGGAATTCAACCCTCTATATGCTTCAGAGGATGGAGGAGCAGCAAAAGGCCAATCTGTTGAAATCAGAGCACTACATTTTGGCCACCGTGCTCGATCCTAGATTTAAAACCTACGTTGGATCTCTCTTTCCGGCAGACACAAGTCTGCAGACTTTCAAAGACCTGCTGGTGAGAAAATTGTCAAGTCAAGCGGAACGTGACCCGTCAACACCTCCTCCTTCACATTCTAAAGCAACTGGGGGAGCGAGGAAAAGGCTAAGAATTCCAAGCCCACCCGCTGGCGGTGATGCAGGGCAGTCTGGAGCGAGTGCTGACATCTGGTCCGGACTGAAGGACCTGACAACGATTACTGACATGTCGTCTACTGTCACTGCATATGATTCTGTCACCATTGAAAGAATGGTGGAGGATTATATGAGTGACCGCATCCAAGTAGGCACGTCAGACAGTCCGTACGTATACTGGCAGGAAAAAGAGGCAATTTGGAGGCCCTTGCAGAAACTGGCTTTATTCTACCTAAATTGCCCCCCCTCCAGTGTGTACTCCGAAAGAGTGTTTAGTGCAGCCGCTCACCTTGTCAGCAATCGGCGTACGAGGTTACTTCCAGAAAATGTGGAGAAGATGATGTTCATCAAAATTAATTATAATCAATTCCTCCATGGAGACATTCACCAGCAATTGCCTCCAGAAAGTACACAGGGACCTGAGATGGTGGATTCCAGTGGGGACGAATTAATAATCTGTGAGGAGGGGGATGTACACAGTGAAAGGGGTGAGGAATCGGACGATGAGGAGGAGGTGGACATCTTGCCTCTGTAGAGCCAGTTTGTGCAAGGAGAGATTGATTGCTTCTTTTTTGGTGGGGGCCCAAACCAACCAGTCATTTCAGTTACAGTTGTGTGGCAGACCCTGTCGCTGAAATGATGGGTTTGTTAAAGTGTGCATGTCCTGTTTATACAACATAAGGGTGGGTGGGAGGGCCCAAGGACAATTCCATCTTGCACCTCTTTTTTCTTTCATTTTTCTTTGCATCATGTGCTGTTTGGGGACTATTTTTTTGAAGTGCCATCCTGCCCGACACTGCAGTGCCACTCCTAGATGGGCCAGGTGTTTGTGTCGGCCACTTGTGTCGCTTAGCTTAGCCATCCAGTGACCTTGGTGCACCTCTTTTTTTCTTTGCATCATGTGCTGTCTGGGGACTATTTTTTTGAAGTGCCATTCTGTCTGACACTGCAGTGCCACTCCTAGATGGGCCAGGTGTATGTGTCGGCCTCTTGGGTTGCTTAGCTTAGTCATTCAGCGACCTCGGTGCAAATTTTAGGACTAAAAATAATATTGTGAGGTGTGAGGTGTTCAGAATAGACTGAAAATGAGTGGAAATTATGGTTATTGAGGTTAATAATACTATGGGATCAAAATGACCCCCAAATTCTATGATTTAAGCTGTTTTTGAGGGTTTTTTGTAAAAAAAACACCCGAATCCAAAACACACCCGAATCCGACAAAAAATTTTCAGGGAGGTTTTGCCAAAACGCGTCCGAATCCAAAACACGGCCGCGGAACCGAATCCACAACCAAAACACAAAACCCGAAAAATGTCCGGTGCACATCACTAATATATATATAAATATATATATATATATATATATATATATATATATATACATACAGTGGGGATCAAAAGTTTGGGCACCCCAGGCAAAAATTCATTTTAATGTGCAAAAAGAAGCCAAGGTAAGATGGAAAAATCTCCAAAAGGCATCAAATTACAGATTAGACATTCTTATAACATGTCAAAAAAAGTTTGATTTTATTTCCATCATTTACACTATCAAAGGAACAGAAAACAAAAAATGGCGTCTGCAAAAGTTTGGGCCTTGACAAAGGGGCTGCGGGCCCCGAAACGTTGGAACAGTGATTTGTTAATACACGGAGTTTTTTACATAAGCCCTGGAGTGACGCTGTTTTGTTCGTATATATATATATATATATATATATATATATATGGCACTACAATAACACACAATAACATACCATCCTCTTTTTTATTTAGTGTTAATAATTTTATATTTTAAAAAACATAATACTTGTTAATTTACTGTTGTTGTGCTAAGGGTTAGATCAATTCCTTGAAAAATAACTTTACAATGGATTAAAATACATTTGGTTTTCTTGGCAATTGCTAAACTGTACATTGTATTGACTTTGTCAATAGTTTCTTTGTGGCTGAAAAGAAATCAATTTCATTAATTACATAAACACTTCCTTCCACTGTCAATGCCAGCAAAATTTTGCCCATGTAATGTATATTGTGTCAACAGATTAAATTGCTGTATCTACAGTAGTTATTGTTCAGCTGCAGTATGAATTAATAAGAAATTTTAGAAGGAGAAATGCTCCGTAATGTTGTAATGCTGAAGCAAAATACAGACTGAACAACAAAAACATATTCTCCTGCAGAGTTCAATGTTGTTAGTCGGCCACAGTTGAGGACCGAGGGCCTGATTCAGTTGTGGTTACACACAAGCAGCAGCGATAGCACTAATATGGTAATATGGCATCATGCCTCCTGCTGCATTACTAGTCTGAATTGCATCCAGAAATGCAGTATTAGATCTCCCCTGCACCACTGGGCAGCTTTTAGCATCCATGGGGATGCACAAGCCACCCATCGCTTAGGCCAGGAAATCTCCATGCAACAAAGGAGGTCCCTGGCCTCTTCCCTCCCCTTAAACAGCAGCATCATGCCTCTGTTGTCACAAACGTAGCTTGTTGTCGCCCTCTCCACTCCCCAAAGATGGCATCAGACTGTCAATCTCTGACAGTCTGATGCCGTCCCTGCGTACTGTGTCGCAGGACCCATTCGTGCACACTCAGAACGGGTCTTGACCATGTGCAAAGTACCAAAACATCAGTACTTTGCAGTGCAGGACAGCACTCTGTCCACATCTGAATCAGACCTTAACTAAACTAGAGTAAAGGGGTATGCAGAGTTCTGTTTACCTATATGCCGTCACTGCCCATATAAGTATGCTTGGTTTGATAGCTGTCATTATTATCAGTGCTCACTTGCACACCCCCATACTTGGAGTAAAAGATGCATCTGTAAACAGACATATTTATGCATATTTACAACTCTGCATGGGATCCAGTGCATGATGAGGGTCTACGAGAGGTGTGCAATGAGTCATGATAAGGGTGTACGAGGGGTGTGCAATGAGTCAGATGAGGGTATACGAGACAAGGGTGGCATCCAGCCTGCAGCTAGCTACCTGCATAGGTAATAGGCAGCAGCGGCTCCAACCATCTCGGACGGTAAGCCCAGCTGTGCTGCAGTCCACAGTCCCGGTGGATGCACAATTAATCTTTCAGGCTTCAGGACCACCGCATGCGCACTAGCAAGATCCACAGTCCCCGTGCCTCCACAATAAATCTTGTATGCTCTGGGACTAGCGCGTGTGCACTAACACCAGTTTCTACGGACTGCAACAGCCCCTAGAAGCCAGCTGTGGCTGATGGTAAGGCAGGGAGTGGTTTCCTATTGGAAGCCTGCTCTCTGTTATCCACGGCCTGAACTGGCAGTCCCAGGGGGAGAAAACACCTCTGGGGCTGCCTGTCCTTTGTGTGGCTGCCAAGTAGCACTTCCAATGGGAAGCCACTGCCTGTGCACAGACTCACCAGCTCATTGAGGGTGGCAGGTTTTACTGGGGTAGCTGCAGACTTGCAAAAAAAGGTGGTAGCCTCACTGCGAGGGCGTGGTCTTGTAGGAAAAGACTACCTTAAACCCCAGCGTTACACTTTGAACCCTCAGGGGTTAAGTGAGCCAGAACGGGGCGGAACTGCGTTCCGTCAGTTCCACTTGGAGACGGAACGCAGTTCTGCCTCTTTCGGCTCACCTAACCCGATGTGTGGCCGGCGCCGCAGGGAGATGCCGGGCACCCACTGAGATTGTGTTACCAGTGGGCGCCCGGCTCTCTCGCCACAGTGGCAGCCGGAGGCAGGAGCTCAGTACTGAGCCCCGGCTTCCGGCGCTGCACTGTGCGCTATGGGAGAGACGTCATGACGTCTCTCCCATAATGCCAAGGAGCGGAAGCCCAGAGGACTGCAGCGATCGGACATGGAGTGGGTGAGTATACTTGGTGAGTATTGTGATTTTTCCCCCCCCCTTTGTGTAGCGGCACATCTACTGGGCGGCATCTACTGGGGGGCAAACTACTGGGGGGAATTACTACTGAGGGGCATCTACTGTGGGCAAACTACTGAGGGGCATTACTACTGAGGGGTATCTACACTGGGCTAACTACTGGGGGGCATTACTACTGGGGGCATCTACTCGGGGCAAACTACTGGGGGGCATTACTACTGGGAGGCAAACTACTGGGGGGCATCGACTGGGGGCAAACTACTGGGGGGCATTATTACTGGGGGCAAACTACAAGGGGGCAAACTACTGGGGGCAAGCTACAAGGGGACAAGCTACTGGGGCAAACTACAAGGGGGCTAACTACTGGGAGCAAACTACAGGAGGGCATTACAACTGGGGGCATAACTACAGGGGCATTACTACTGGGGGATAAACTAGTGGGGGCAGAACTACAGGGGCTAAACTACTGGGGGCATTACTACTTGGAGGCATTACTACTGGGGGCATTCGTACTGGGGGCTAAACTACAAGGGGGCATAACTAGAGGGGCTAAACTACTGGGGGCATAACTACAGGGGCTAAACTACAAGGGGGAAACTACAGGGGGAATTACTACTGAGGGGCATCTACTGTGGGCAAACTACTGAGGGGCATTACTACTGAGGGGTATCTACACTGGGCTAACTACTGGGGGGCATTACTACTGGGGGCATCTACTCGGGGCAAACTACTGGGGGGCATTACTACTGGGAGGCAAACTACTGGGGGGCATCGACTGGGGGCAAACTACTGGGGGGCATTATTACTGGGGGCAAACTACAAGGGGGCTAACTACTGGGAGCAAACTACAGGAGGGCATTACAACTGGGGGCATAACTACAGGGGCATTACTACTGGGGGATAAACTAGTGGGGGCAGAACTACAGGGGCTAAACTACTGGGGGCATTACTACTTGGAGGCATTACTACTGGGGGCATTCGTACTGGGGGCTAAACTACAAGGGGGCATAACTAGAGGGGCTAAACTACTGGGGGCATAACTACAGGGGCTAAACTACAAGGGGGAAACTACAGGGGGGCAATACTACTGGTGGCTTTACTACTGGTGGCATTACTACTGGTGGCTAAACTACAAGGGGCAAACTACTGGGGCTAAACTACTGGGGGCATTACCACTGGGAGGCTAAACTAAAGGGGGGTAAACTACTGGGGTCATAACTGCAGGGGCATTAATACTGGGGGCATAACTACTGGGGCCAAACTACAGGGGGCTAAACAACTGGTGGCATTACTACAGGCAACATTACTACTGGGAGCAATACTACACAGGGGCATTACCATTAAGGGCATTACTACTGGGGGCACTACTAATGAGGGCATTGAAAAGGGGGCATTGCATAAGGGGCACCACTACTATGGGCTCTATATAAGGGTCACTACCACTGTGGGCACTACCAGTACAGTGGACATTGCATAAGGAGCACTACTACTGTGGGCATTGAATAAGGGATGCTGCTGCTGTGGGCATTATGTGTATTATGGGGTGCTACTACAGTGGGCAATATTACTATTGTGTGACAACGCCCTTTATTTTTGAGACCATACCCCTTTTTGCGGCATGCATCTACGGTGTGCGCAATACCTTTATTACATGGGCGCCGTGGGGAGGGGGAGTGAGTTCCACCACCTCTCTAGGACCACTTTAAGCACTGTGAACCCCCATAAATTGGCCACCATATCGGCCACTTATATAAAATTTTACAGGGTCACTTTTATCTCCCAATTTGCCCCTGGTCTCAGACACAACTGCAATTAAAAATGGCTGTCATATAGTACTGCACTATTGTTTGTTACTTCTTTTCATTGCATATTTGAGATGACCATATAGCAGAATCCTGGCATTTGAAGTTCCCGCAAAAAGATGCATAGTTCTGGTACGAGCACACCTTTCTTAAGGGCTGAAACTAGGATTGTTGGCAATTGCCCAATTAATTCCTTAATGGGCAATTGCCAGTATACTGTAATAGTAGAAATAATATGAAAAAAAAAAAAAACTGCCAGAAGAATTCAACCCACAAACAGTAAATCACACACATTAAATGATCCAAAATCAATGGCCTATATCATAACATATACAACCCAAGACAACATGTGTAAAACACAACTTTGGAATTGTGTAAAAAACACACTAATACACAGTTGGTAAAGTGTGCATCTAGCACAGGGGTGGCCAACCCGCGTCTCTTGAGCGGCATACTGCTCTTTCATCCGCCGCATGTGGCTCAGCCGGCTCCTGGCCACCGCTGCCCTGGGCACCCCTTCCCCCGTGCTGCTCACAGCGCCGGTCCGTGAGCCAATCAGAGCTCGCGGACCGGCAGCTGGGGGACATGTATATCTGGCACTGGGGGGCATATCTGGCACTGTGGGGACTTATATATCTGGCACTGTGGGGACATATATATCTGGCACTTGGGGGACATGTATATCTGGCACTGGGGGGCATATCTGGCACTGTGGTGACATATATATCTGGCACTAGGGGCATAGCTGGCACTGTGGGGGCATATATATCTGGCACTGGGGGCATATCTGGCACGGGGGCATTGCTGGCACTGGAGGGACATGTATATCTGGCACTGGGGGGACATGTATATCTGGCACTGGGGGCAGAGCTGACACTGTGTGGGGACATGTATATCTAGCACTGGGGGCATATCTGGCACTATGGGCACACTGCATTGGGGGCATAGCTTGCACTTTGGGGACATATATCTGGCACTAGGCGCATAGCTGGCACTGTAGGGACATATATATCTGACACTGGGGGCATAGCTGGCACTGGGGGCATAGCTGTCACTGGGGGGAAATGTATATCTGGCACTGGGGGGACATGTATATCTGGCACTGGGGGGGTCATATGTATCTGGCACTGTGAGGCATATATGTATCTGGCACTGTGAGGCATATATGTATCTGGCACTGTGGGGCATATATGTTTCTGGCACTGTGGGGCATATATGTATGTGGCACTGTGGGGACATATGTGTATGTGGCACTGTGGGGACATATGTGTATGTGGCACTGTGGGGACATATGTTTCTGGCACTGTGGAGGCACCCATTTTTTGACATTTTTATATGTATGTGGCACTGTACTGGGGTATTATATGTATTTGGTACTGTACAACATGACTAAAAACGGAGTTATGACACAAGGTCATACTCCTACAAGCGTCATAACGAAAGGTGTGCGCACAAAATGGGGTGTGGCTTTGTGAAAACTAGGCCACGCCCCCATTTTTGCATGCGCGGCTTCGGCACGCGCATGATACTGGCTCTTGCCCTTGACTACAGATATTTTCTGGCTCTATTCCTCTGACTGATTGGCCACCCCTGATCTAGCACATATTCCCTAGGAAAATAGGTATGAACACATGAAAACTAACATGCACTTCAGATACAGTATAGTGATATACTGACATATTTTTGAGATGATATATTTCCATGTGTTTTTCAGAGACATAGATCATATTGCTTTTTGAAAATGTAACTGCATTTAACCACAATTCTAACATTTTGGGTTAAATGGAGAAATACAAATTAAAGCAGATGTTAATTGTAAATTCAGTATCCTGCATGAGTCTTAAGGGCCCCATACACTAGAACGATTATGCCCGATTTCAGCCCAATTCGGACATTCGGGCCAATATATTGGGTGAAATCTGGCATTTTGTCTGTGTATCCGACCCGATGTGCGTTCCTGTCAGGGTCGGATCGGATCCACTAGGTCGCTAGTGCTGCCTCGTTATATATCGTTATCACCTGGAATCTTTTTGAAAAAGGTGTGTTTTTTGTGCCTGCGATATATCGCTTGCAATATATCGTAGGAAGTTTGACTGGCATTCTCAGGACACTCCCATCAGCGGCAGCAGCAGCACGCGACACAGCAGTGGAAGAGCACAGCAGATAAATCCAATCAAACTGGATATTTTTGTAGGCCCAAGTACAGTATGTATTTACACTGACCACCAATCTTTGTTCATCTAGCACACTGACCACCAATGTATTCACACTGTCCACCTATGTATTCACACTGTCCACCTATGTATTCACACTGTCCACCTATGTATTCACACTGACTACCAATGTATTCACACTGTCCACCTATGTATTCACACTGTCCACCTATGTATTCACACTGTCCACCTATGTATTCACACTGTCCACCAATATAATCACACTGACCACCAATGTATTATAAATTATTGTTCACATTTTAATTATTTGTGTGTGCCCAAAGTCATTTTTACCCCCATGCTGTACCTTGTGTTTCAGGGGCCCCAAAGTCATTTAAACCCCCTTATGGCCATATGTTTTCACCGCCACTGTACCTCAATGTTGCACCATGTGTTTCTGGGTCCCCAAAGACATTTCAAGTCAACCCCCTAATGGCCATGTGTTTTCACAGCCACTGTACCCCAATACTGCACCAATGCTCCTTGCTCCAAACAGATCTCTGCCTCTTCCGTTTCGGATTCCTGTCACGTTTCAGCTTCATATAGCCATAGGCTAACAGAAGTTGATACCTGTAGGAATCCACCACAGAACAGAATAAAGAGCACTTTGTTCAGTAAAAACAAACAAAGCAAAGCACACTAGCAATGTGGAACGCTCAGAAGGTATAAACCAGCCTCACTATTCACAGAGCAGCAGTGTGCACATGGCTAAAATGGCTGCTTCTATTTATATGCCTATTTGGCCCAGTCCCCCTAGCACCAATCCAGCAATCACATATTGTATAGGTGCAGTGTCTACAGGGCTAATGGCTGCTGTTAGTTAATTTGCCTTTGGGACAGCCCCCTAGCACCCTGATCCAGGCCATCATATATATTGTATGGTACCTGTGAATGCATTGCGATAAATTGCCTTGCGATATGTCGCCGCGTGACATATCGCTAGCGATATATTGCATGCAAAAAAAGTCAAATTGTACCAAATCGCTTGGAAATGTATGTAAACACTCCGGGAAAGCTCCCGGGAGAGTTCAAGGGAAATCGCCTCCGACTTTAGCCTCATACATATCGTTCTAGTGTATGGGGCCCTTAAGAACCATGCATTAGATTTTGCTTGAAACTTTTCCATCCCATGCTGCAGAGCACAGTCAGCCATATACTGTAAATGACCATGGTGGGGTCTCAACAAGAGGTTCTGCAGCAGATCTGTTGCCTAATCTAGGCTTTATACTAGTGATGTGCACCGGACATTTTTCGGGTTTTGTGTTTTGGTTTTGGATTCGGTTCCGCAGCCGAGTTTTGGATTCGGACGCGTTTTGGCAAAACCTCCCTGAAATTTTTTTGTCGGATTCGGGTGTGTTTTGGATTCGGGTGTTTTTTTTACAAAAACCTCTCAAAAACAGCTTAAATCATAGAATTTCCACTCATTTCCAGTCTATTCTGAACACCTCACAATATTATTTTTAGTCCTAAAATTTGCACCAAGGTCGTTGGATGACTAAGCTAAGCGACCTAAGTGGCCGACACAAACACCTGGCGCATCTAGGAGTGGCACTGCAGTGTCAGACAGGATGGCATTTCGAAAAATAGTCCCCAAACAACACATGATGCAAAGAAAAAAAGAGGTGCACCAAGGTCGCTGGATGGCTAAGCTAAGCGACCCAAGTGGCCGACACAAACACCTGGCCCATCTAGGAGTGGCACTGCAGTGTCAGACAGGATGACACTTCAAAAAATAGTCCCCAAACAGTACATGATGCAAAGAAAAATGAAAGAAAAAAGAGGTGCAAGATGGAATTGTCCTTGGGCCCTCCCACCCACCCTTATGTTGTATAAACAGGACATGCACACTTTAACAAACCCATCATTTCAACGACAGGGTCTGCCACACGAATGTGACTGAAATGACTGTTTGGTTTGGGACCCCACCAAAAAAGAAGCAATCAATCTCTCCTTGCACAAACTGGCTCTACAGAGGCAAGATGTCCACCTCCTCCTCATTGTCCGATTCCTCACCACTTTCACTGTGTACATCCCCCTCCTCACAGATTATTAATTCGTCCCCACTGGAATCCACCATCTCAGGTCCCTGTGTACTTTCTGGAGGCAATTGCTGGTGAATGTCTCCACGGAGGAATTGATTACAATTAATTTTGATGAACATCATCTTCTCCACATTTTCTGGAAGTGACCTCGTACGCCGATTGCTGACAAGGTGAGCGGCTGCACTAAACACTCTTTTGGAGTACACACTGGAGGGGGGGCAATTTAGGTAGAATCAAGCCAGTTTCTGCAAAGGCCTCCAAATTGCCTCTTTTTCCTGCCAGTATACGTACGGACTGTCTGACGTGCCTACTTGGATGCGGTCACTCATATAATCCTCCACCATTCTTTCAATGGTGACAGAATCATATGCAGTGACAGTAGACGACATGTCAGTAATCGTTGGCAGGTCCTTCAGTCCGGACCAGATGTCAGCACTCGCTCCAGACTGCCCTGCATCACCGCCAGCGGATGGTCTCGGAATTCTTAGCCTTTTCCTCGCAGCCCCAGTTGCGGGAAAATGTGAAGGAGGAGCTGTTGACGGGTCACGTTCCGCTTGACTTGACAAGTGTCTCACCAGCAGGTCTTTGAACCTCTGCAGACTTGTGTCTGCCGGAAAGAAAGATCCAACGTAGGCTTTAAACCTAGGATCGAGCATGGTGGCCAAAATGTAGTGCTCTGATTTCAACAGATTGACCACCCGTGAATCCTGGTTAAGCGAATTAAGGGCTCCATCCACAAGTCCCACATGCCTAGCGGAATCGCTCCGTTTTAGCTCCTCCTTCAATCCCTCCAGCTTCTTCTGCAAAAGCCTGATGAGGGGAATGACCTGACTCAGGCTGGCAGTGTCTGAACTGACTTCACGTGTGGCAAGTTCAAAGGGTTGCAGAACCTTGCACAACGTTGAAATCATTCTCCACTGCACTTGAGTCAGGTGCATTCCCCCTCCTTTGCCTATATCGTAGGTAGCTGTATAGGCTTGAATGGCCTTTTTCTGCTCCTCCATCCTCTGAAGCATATAGAGGGTTGAATTCCACCTTGTTACCATCTCTTGCTTCAGATGATGGCTGGGCAGGTTCAGGAGTGTTTGCTGGTGCTCCAGTCTTTGGCAAGCGGTGGCTGAATGCCAATAGTGGCCCGCAATTCTTCAGGCCACCGACAGCATCTCTAGCACGCCCCTGTCATTTTTTAAATAATTCTGCACCACCAAATTCAATGTATGTGCAAAACATGGAACGTGCTGGAATTTGCCCACATGTAACGCACGCACAATATTGGTGGCGTTGTCCGATGTCACAAATCCCCAGGAGAGTCCAATTGGGGTAAGCCATTCTGCGATGATGTTCCTCAGTTTCCGTAAGAGGCTGTCAGCTGTGTGCCTCTTCTGAAAAGTGGTGATACAAAGCGTAGCCTGCCTAGGAACGAGTTGGCGTTTGCGAGATGCTGCTACTGGTGCCGCCGCTGCTGTTCTTGCTGCGGGAGAAATCCATCAACCCAGTGGGCTGTCACAGTCATATAGTCCTGAGTCTGCCCTGGTCCACTTGTCCACATGTCTGTGGTTAAGTGGACATTGGGTAATACTGCATTTTTTAGGACACTGGTGACTCTTTTTCTGACGTCTGTGTACATTCTCGGTATCGCCTGCCTAGAGAAGTGGAACCTAGATGGTATTTGGTACCGGGGACACAGTACCTCAAGAAATACTCTAGTTCCCTGAGAATTAACGGTGGATACCGGAAACACGTTTAATACCGCCCAGGCTGCCAAGGCCTGAGTTATCCGCTTTGCAGCAGGATGACTGCTGTGATATTTCATCTTCCTTGCAAAGGACTGTTGGACAGTCAATTGCTTACTGGAAGTAGTACAAGTGGTCTTCCGACTTTCCCTCTGGGATGGCGATCGACTCCCATCTGCAACAACAGCAGCGACAGCAGCAGGAGGCATTACACTCAAGGATGCATCGGAGGAATCCCAGGCAGGAGAGGACTCGTCAGACTTGACAGTGACATGGCCTGCAGTACTATTGGCGTCCCTGTCTAAGGAGGAAATTGACACTGAGGGAGTTGGTGGTGTGGTTTGCAGGAGCTTGGTTACAAGAGGAAGGGATTTAGTTGTCAGTGGACTGCTTCCGCTGTCACCCAAAGTTTTTGAACGTGTCAATGACTTCTGATGAATGCACTCCAGGTGACGTATAAGGGAGGATGTTCCTAGGTGGTTAATGTCCTTACCCCTACTTATTACAGCTTGACAAAGGCTACACACGGCTTGACAAATGTTGTCTGCATTTCTGTTAATATAATTCCACACCAACAGGTGATTTTTTTTGTAATTTGACCAGGCATGTCAATGGCCATATTCGTCCCACGGACAACAGGTGTCTCCCCGGGTTCCTGATTTAAACAAACCACCTCACCATCAGAATCCTCCTTGTCAATTTCCTCCTCAGCGCTAGCAACACCCATATCCTGATCCTGGTGTACTTCAACAGTGACATCTTCAATTTGACTATCAGGAACTGGACTGCGGGTGCTCCTTCCAGCACTTGCAGGGGGCGTGCAAATGGTGGAAGGCGCCACCTCTTCCCGTCCAGTGTTGGGAAGGTCAGGCATCGCAACCGACACAATTGGACTCTCCTTGGGGATTTTTGATTTAGAAGAACGCACAGTTCTTTGCTGTGCTTTTGCCAGCTTAAGTCTTTTCATTTTTCTAGTGGGAGGATGAGTGCTTCTATCTTCATGTGAAGCTGACCCACTAGTCATGAGGAACATAGGAGAGGGCCTCAGCCGTTCCTTGCCACTCCGTGTCGTAAATGGCATATTGGCAAGTTTACGCTTCTCCTCAGACGCTTTTAATTTTGATTTTTGGGTCATTTTACTGAACTTTTGTTTTTTGGATTTTACATGCTCTCTACTATGACATTGGGCATCGGCCTTGGCAGACGACGTTGATGGCATTTCATCGTCTCGGTCATGACTAGTGGCAGCAGCTTCAGCACAAGGTGGAAGTGGATCTTAATCTTTCCCTATTTTACCCTCCACATTTTTGTTCTCCATTTTTTAATGTGTGGAATTATATGCCAGTAATATATCAATAGCAATGGCCTACTGTACCGTACTGCTATATATTATATACTGGTGGTCAGCAAAATTATGCACTGTCCTCCTACTATATATACTGCGCACAACAACTAAAATGCACCACAGGTATGGATGGAAAGTATACTTGAAGACACAGTGGTAGGTAGAGCAGTGGACTACTGTACCGTACTGATATAATACTGGTGGTCACTGGTCAGCAAAATTCTGCACTGTCCTCCTACTTTATACTACAATGCAGCACAGATATGGAGCGTTTTGCAGGCAGAGAACGTATAATACTGGTGGTCACTGGTCAGCAAAACTCTGCACTGTCCTCCTACTATATAATACTGGTGGTCCCCAGTCCCCACAATAAAGCACACTGAGCACAGATATTTGCAGCACACTGAGCACAGATATGGGGTGTTTTTCAGGCAGAGAACGTAGATATTTTCAGCACACTGAGCACAGATATTTGCAGCACACTGAGCACAGATATTTGCAGCACACTGAGCACAGATATTTGCAGCACACTGAACACAACTGAGAGAACGCTGCACATGTCCTCTCCCTATCATCTCCAATGCACGAGTGAAAATGGCGGTGACGCGCGGCTCCTTATATAGAATACGAGTTTCGCGAGAATACGACAGCGGGATGATGACGTTCGGGCGTGCTCGGGTTAACCAAGCAAGGCGGGAGGATCCGAGTCTGCCTCGGAACCGTGTAAAATGGGTGAAGTTCGGAGGGGTTCGGATCCCGAGGAACCGAACCCGCTCATCTCTACTTTATACCTGGTCTGGTGTAGTAGTGTTGGCTCCTGCAGCAGGCCTGTGTTACAGCAGTGCTAGGGATAATAGTTTGGATGCACCGGCTATCCTCTGGAATAAAAAGAGGATTAAAGAGGAGTCACAACTTTTTTGGGGAGGGGAGACATACAAAGGCCCTCATTCCGAGTTGTTCGCTCACTACCTGCTTTTAGCAGCATTGCAAATGCTAGGCCGCCGCCCTCTGGGAGTGTATCTTAGTTTAGCAGAATAGCGAATTGCTACTAAATAATTCTTTGCAGTTTCTGAGTAGCTCCAGACCTGCTCACAGATTGCGATCAGCTCAGTCCGTTTAGTTCCTGGTTTGACGTCACAAACATACCCTGCGTTCGGCCAGCCACTGCCCCATTTCTCCAGACACTCCTGCGTTTTTTCCTGACACGCCTGCGTTTTTTAGCACACTCCCGGAAAACGCTTAGTTACCACCCAGAAACGCCCCTTTCCTGTCAATCATTCACTGATCAGCAGTGCGACTGAAAGGCGCCGCAGGATCCACAGCAAATCTGTTAAGTTTTTAGTTAAATAACTAAGCGCATGCGCCCTGCGTGCCTTGCGCATGCGCATTTTGCAACAAATCGCAGCATAGGACTACAAAGCCCAGCATTCCAGCTAGGACCACACTTTGGGGGGCAGCAGCTGTCCTGGTATATAAAGACCTCACCTGAGTGTCCAGACTGATGATCGGCTGTTGCTGCTTCCTCTCGCCCTGTACTCCTCCAGTAGAGCTGACATTGTGCACACAGGCTGGGTGTGTGAGCATCCACGGACCAGCGCTTGGGAAATGAAAAGGGGCATGGTCATGGCTGGACCAATCAGCTGGAGATTCTGTTGTCACCGCCCCATTATTATTGTTCTAGTTGCTGGAGAGTTGTTTCCCAGGAGTCCATATTGGTGGAGCTGAGTAGCGGGGAATCCGGGACCCGGCAGCTACCTTAGGGCTGAGAGGAGGGAGGGGAGGTAGAGTAATCGTCTTGTCTTGACGCACCCTCAGATTCTTTGCCTGGGACCCTTGCATTGCGGCCCTGCTTTATTTACTGTATATTTCACTATCATGTATGCTTTACAATTGTATTTTCTAAAATAATACACCTACATAGTAGGCGCCTTTGTCTCCCCACCTCCACAGGTTCAGAAACCAGGACTACAACTGTAATTCGGAGATTGGCTGCCACCCTCTAATTTGAAAAGGTGTTTACATCCCTAATTAAGGAGATGGTCTTACCCTTTGGTCTTACAGTATATGAGGCTTAATTCAGACCTGATCGTAGATGTGCGAAAAAACGCACATTTACGGACAAAATCTCTGACATGCAGGGGGCAGGGGGACGCCCAGCACAGGGCTAGTCCGCCCCGCATGCCGTATCAGCCCCCTCCCCCCCCGCAAACATACGAAAGCATCACCTGGCGGCGATGCTTTCGCACCTGCCACATAGCTCCCTGCCTACGCAGCCTAGTTGCAAAGGCAGGAAGCTACCCGCCATGTTTTTGAGCGCAGCAACTGCCGAGGCCCACCCTGCAAACGGTCCGGACATGCCTGCATGCCTCCACCTCTGCAAGTCAATCGTCAATCAGGCAGAGGCGATTGCACAAGTGAGATGCCTTTGCATCTCACTGTGTGCGCATGCGCAGTGCGTCTGCTGTGCATGCGCACACCTCACCGGGCTTCAGCCTGCGACCGCTGTTGTAGGAGCGTCCAGATCTGAATTAGGCCCTTTATCTGGTATTTTTGTATTATTTTTGTTGTACGGCTGCTCACCTTATTTTACCTTCATATTGTTTTTCACTTTATTATTTGTAATTTTTTCACATTCTATTTACCACTTAATACAATGCTCATATACCAATTTTGTTCAAAATTGTTTTCTGAAGATTGTCCCAAACTAAAGACAAATAATTTTTCAAATAATTCTTCTTGATAATTTATTTTGGGATCTACAGAATTTTTTTCCTAAAGAGAACAAAATGTAATGTGATATTGCCACATTAGAGCAATACCTTAAAATGGGTCTACTACAATGTCCCGGCTGTCGGGATCCCAGGGCCCAGCATACCAGAATGTCAGAGTGGGGCCAAAATCTAAAAGGCCCCATACACTAGAACGATAATGCCCGATTTAATCCGATTTCGGGCATTCGGGCCGATATATTGGGTGAAATCTGTTATTTTGAAGGTGTTTCCGATCCCATCCGATGCGCGTTCCCATGAGCATTGGATGTGTGGGGCCCTTTACTCACAAAATCTAACTCCAAATCTAACTTTCTCTGCACATTTTATATCTGCCCCTCCTTTAGTGCACATGGTTTTGCCCATCTGCTAACAAATTTGCTGCTACGATCAGGTCTGAATTAGGCCCTTTATTCCTTTCAATACAAGCTATGCCTGTCAAGGCATTGTAAATGTATTAAGGATGTTTTATATAAGCATTGGCACATCCTTAAATTAGAATACATACTTAAGGATTTTACCCCGAAACTGGATGTCATTTTTAGAAAGGTTAAAACCTGGGATGTGCAGACATGGAAGGCAGTGCCTCCCCTGTCCTTAATGATTAAAATACAAAGAAGATACTTATGACACAGATCATACCTCCCGACTGTCCCGATTTCCGCGGGACAGTCCCGTTTTTTTGGGTCTGTCCCGCTGTCCCTCCCGCGGGCCGCAGTGTCCCGCGGTCGGTGGGGGCAGTTGGGAGGCTCCTGATCACTCACTGCTCTGCTCAGTTGAGAGCAGAGCAGCGGTGAATAGACGCTGTGCGCACGCGCACAGCGTCTATTCCAGTGAGTTAGAGGGAGAGGGGGCATGCCAGCAGCTCACAGAGCGCTGGCCATGCCCCCTCAGTGACGAAAACGGGGCGTGGCTCGCGCTTGTGGGACCTCCGCGAAGCCACGCCCCCTTCTACACAGGCCACACACCCTTTTCGGTCGCGGGCGCGCTACGAGCGCTAAGATGTCCCTCCTTCGTCTACTTCAATGTTGGGAGGTATGCACAGATTCTGCATGATAAGTATCTGCTTTATCCTTTGTATTATTTAAATTATGTATAAAAAAGTTTTACATATGTTCGGCCTCCTGCTGTCAATATGTAAGGGCCGAAAGCGGGTGGGCAGGGCCAAACATCGGGCAGTAGAAGCCCATAAACGAAGCCCATAAAAAACAACAACCTATAAGCGGCACTAGTATGAGTGCCTCTGTGACAGGGGCGTGCTTTGAGCCCATATGAAAGCACGCCGCTGTCACTAACACTGATGTGATTGGGCAGTGGGCAGGGCCGGACTGGCTGCCCGATACCAAACCACCCCCAATTCTTGGGCTGGCTGACTCGAGCAATAGACACCACCTCCTGCCTCCAATCTTACCAGCGGCGGCCAATAACCCCCCCCCGCGCGCGCGCGCGCTTCACCCGCTGGAGTTTAAAGCCGCTGCGGCTGCATCATATGTAGGGAGAGCAGTACTGCAGCGGAGGTCCTGCCCCCCTCCCAGGGCCGTCCACCACGCACTTTCACACACAAACAGCGCAAGTGCCCCAGGGAATACACTGCGGGGAGAAGACCTTTGCTGCGGGACTCCAGTGGTAAGGACAGACGGGGGGGGAATGGGGGAGGAGAGGAGAGAGAGGAGAAGACCTCTGCAGCGGGAATCCAGTGGTAAGGACAGCGGGGGGGGGGGGATGGGGGAGGAGAGGAGAGAGAGGAGAAGACCTCTGCTGCGGGACTCCAGTGCTAAGGAGAGCGGGGAAAGGAAAGGGAGAAGACTGCTGCTGTGGGGCTTTGGCGGTGGGGAGAGAGGGAGGGGGAGTCTGCTGCTGAGGGACTCTGGAGGTGGGGCTCTGGTGGTGGGGAGAGGGAGAGGGGGAGGGGAGTCCGCTCATGTGGGGCTCTGGTGGTTGGGAGAGGGAGGGGAGTCCACTGCTGTGGGGTCCAGGCAGTGGGGAAAGCGGGGGAGTCCGCTGCTGTTCGGCTCTGGTGGCAGGGAGAGGTAGAGGGGAAGGGGAGTCCGCTGCTGTGGGGCTCTGGTGGTTGGGAGAGAAGTCTGCTGCTGCGGGGCTCTGTAAATGGGGAGGGGGGGGAAGTCAGCAGCTGCAGGGTTCCGCTGGCGGGGGAGGGAGCAGATGCATTTGGGGGGGGGGGGGCAGTGGCAGTAGCGGCTATAGGATTCATCGGCGGTACTCGAAGGACATTATGGCTGCAGTGCCTCACCAGCCACTGACCTCACCGCACGCCACTGGTTAAAACTTTTAAGAATAGGTTAGCACCCAGTTTAATACCAAACACAAACTCAGGGCCGGCTCCAGGCCTACTAGTGCCCTGAGCGAGAACATGTAAAAGCGCCCCCCCCCCCCCCTCATGTGCGCACTGAAGGCGCGCGCGCTCCAGGAAAAATGGGCGTGGCCTCTGGAAAAGTGGGCGTGGCCTCATAACGTTATATTATTAGACTGTAAATAAATATATTTTCACACCCCCTCTACGCACACAATTAGCAGCCTTACACATAATGTCTCCAGTATAGTGTCAGATACACATAATGTGCAGTGCCAGATAGACATGACATGCCCCCCAGCAGTGCCAGCGACACACAATATACCCCCCAGCAGTGCCAGATAGACATGACATGCCCCCCAGCAGTGCCAGCTACACACAATATACCCCCCAGCAGTGCCAGCTACACATGATAGTGTTCACTTTTTAGGGCAGGGTGCTGATCACAGAGAGGGCACATTTTTAAGTTAGGAGGGAAAATGATGTACATACTGTAATGCTTGGTGCTCATCTACCTACACGGTAAAGCATGGACAGTGCGCGCCGAAGGCGAGTAGCTAAAATTTTGGGGCGTTGCTTTGTGGGAAAGGTGCGTGGCCAATTCGCATTACACCACACAGTAGTGCAGTTAATACACACTGCACCAGGTAGAACCTCCTAGACACTTTGTGCCAGGCAGAGCACGTTAGACACTTTGCGCCAGGCAGAGCACGTTAGACACTTTGCGCCAGGCAGAGCACGTTAAACACTTTGCGCCAGGCAGAGCACGTAAGACACTTTGCGCCAGGTAGAGCACGTTAGACATTTTGCGCCATGCAGAGCACTGAGACTCATTGCCTAGCCACAGACGCCTAGCGGGAACACTACATGATATGCTCCCCAGCCGTGCCAGCTACACATGACATGCCCCCCAGCAGTGCCAGATACAGAAATGCCCCCACAGTGCCAGATACATAAATGCCCCCACAGTGCCAGATACGTCCCCACAGTTCCAGATACATAAATGCCCCTACAGTGCCAGATACAGAAATGCCCCCACAGTGCCAGATACAGAAATGCCCCCACAGTGCCAGATAAATGCACCCACAGTGCAGATATGCCCCCACAGTGCCAGATAAATGCCCCCACAGTGCCAGATAAATGCCCCCACAGTGCAGATATGCCCCCACAGTGCCAGATAAAGAAATGCCCCCACAGTGCCAGATACAGAAATGCCCCCACAGTGCCAGATAAATGCCCCCACAGTGCCAGAAATGCCCCCACAGTGCCAGATACAGAAATGCCCCGACAGTGCCAGATATGCCCCCACAGTGCCAGACATGCCCCCACAGTGCCAGATATGCCCCCACAGTGCCAGATACAGAAATGCCCCCACAGTGCCAGATATGCCCCCACAGTGCAGATATGCCCCCACAGTGCCAGATAAATGCCCCCACAGTGCAGATATGCCCCCTCAGTGCCAGATAAATGCCCCCACATTGCCAGATAAATGCCCCCACAGTGCCATCCATAAATGTGCCTCCCCCCCCAAATACCTGCTGCGCTGAGAGGGGAGGAGTACTGCTGTCCGATGGCTGGCAGGCGGATGGCGGGCGAGTGCGGGACCAGGTGAGGGTGGACGGGCGGGCGGCCTCCAAGGCGCTAGTGTGTGCTATGCGCGCTGCGCAGCGCCTGATGTTAGACACCAGCGCCGCGCAGCAAGCATAGCGCACACAAGAGGTCATGGCGGCCGGGCCAACGCTGCACAGGGCCGGCTCCAGCCTAGAATATGGTGACGCCAGCGCGCGGTGCCCATTAAGGGTGGCGTTCTGCGCGGCCGCTCTATACGAACATGTCTAGAGCCGGCCCTGCACAAACTCTTTGATTTTAGTGCATCAGGTTTCTACAAACGGGGATGTTGTAACTTGAAACATGTGTAAATATACAAGAAAAGTAAAAACAACCTTTTTGAATTCCACAAATTCAGTAGAGTGAAAGACAAAAAAAGCTATATGAATTGTATTTCAACAAACATTATCTACATAGCAGTATGCACATGCAGGCTGAAATATGTGGGTAAAATGAAAAGGAACGTGAAATTACTCGTGCAAACAAAGTATAAAGAACAAAACAGACAACCGTTCCTTATATAGACATTTTATCAGTACACATACTGTGTATCAAACCCAGAACACTTGTATTTTAAAGCAATTGAGCAAGTGAAACATGGTGAAAGGGGTGTTGTTATAGAAAGGCTTTTATCGCAGAGAGAGAGAGATGTGCTGATTTTTACTCTTAATACTTAATTACGATATGACCTTAATGATAGCTTTGTGATTAAACCCTTTCTTTGATCCATTTTTTTATTTAAATTTTTCTATTCCATTAATCGTCAAGTATACCTGCAGTAGCTTAGTGCTACATATGTTTAATTGTACAAATTGCTAATTTTCTATCTATTTCTCATACTGTATGTGTTTCCTTTAATATAAGATAAGATTGTGTTGTATTTTTATTGACTTTTATACATGTAGTAGCTTACGGCTATATATGTAACTGCAGTAATTTCTAATCAATTATTAATTTTTTATGTCAATTGTTTTTTTATGTGATTTATTCTTTCTGTGATTTGATCACACTTTTTATAAACATATTTTTCTATAGATTTGTATATTATTTCTAACTAAGATATTGAGTTATCTTGACCTTTTTACCTACTTTTCAATTTTGTATTTTATAGAATGTTTTAGTATTATAGTATTCAAGGTTTGATATATTACGAATTTTTATTCATATACCTAACAGAGCATTTATTTATATATAATTTCCTACTGTATAACTATTCAGTACTGTACAAAAGTTTTAGGCAGGTGTAGAAAAAATGCTGCAAAGTAAGAATGCTTTCAAAATAGAAGTGTTAATAGTTTATTTTTATCAAGTAACAAAATGCAAAGTAAATGAACAGAAGATACATTTAAATCAAAAAAATATTTGGTGTGACCACCATTTGGCTTTAAAACAGCATCAACTATTCACTTGCACAAAGGTACACTTGCACACAGGTTTTGAAGGAACTCAGCAGCAACGTTGTTCCAAACATCTTTGAGAACTAACCACAGATGTCCTCTGGATGACTGAAAGGCTCTGGGGGTCCCCAGTGCACGAGAGGAATGATAGAGAGGAAAGGGGTGGCCACCACACTGCCTGCACTGCTATAAGTAGGCAGACTGACTGATCTCACTGACAACCAGGTGAGAGACTCCCCTTCCACATAATGCTTTAATAATCGATTCAGTAAAATAAAAATACCTAAAGCAAAATTAATCATGTAAAAAAATTCTAGAAATGCTAGACAACTGGTGCAGTCTAGGACTATTGAGTCCAGTTTAGAGAGAGAAAGATGCTTAGGAGAGATGCGAACACAGAATACTCAAACTAGTATGTCTAAATCCACCCATGAAAGAGAGAGACACTTAGAAAAGATGCGCTTATGCAACTCTCAGGCTAGGGTGGCTGAGACCAGTAACCAGAGAGAGCCGCATTTACACAATCAACATGATCATACAGTGCAAATCAGAAATGCAACATTTATTTTCGGAGTTAGATCGGCATCTTGTTATGACCCTTCTACAGATTATGCTAATGACCCTGATCTGTCCATAGGGAAAATGGATAAAATTTGTTAACACTGCAATACGAAAAGATGGCCCAAAGAATCTTTGGGAATATGCTGCTCTAATGGATGCATACATCTAAATGAATTTGAAGACATTCTGGACATACTGAAAAGTTTATTGATAGGAACCCACCAATCTTGTAAGAATTTTCTGGAAAATATCAGGAAATACAAGTGATGTTTTGCAATGACATCTTTCAGTGCTAATGAAGTAAGAGGGGATAATTACTTGCTAGATCTTAAAATCCATAATCAGATGTATCACCTAATGTTCAGTTTACTTCCTCCACCTGTACCTAACCGCCAGTTTCTGCAGATTTATTTTAGTTCTGACGAAGATCAGTTGTCTTTATGCCATGATTCAATGGCAACTCTCAAAAAGGAGATTCTACAATATATATATTATACAGGTTCTTCATGATAATAACAATTAAGCGAAAACTTTTAAAACTGCTTTCAAACAAACACCATTAAAATTTAAATAACATCAATTCTTGAATAGTTATCCATGCTGAGAAGCATCTGAGAGGAGATCATTGAAACCTGTATAATGCTCCATCAACCAGTGACGTTGCTGCTTTGTTGGTGGATGAAGATAGTGATCTAAGAGACATAGAGCTTCATGTACACGATAACACTCTCCAACATATATCTGAGCTTCATCGATCCTACAATCCAATGCGGTGTAAGCTCATTATCATGAAAGGCGAAGAAGTCTTCAGCATTGACATTCCACTAACAATTACAGGTACAGAAGCCTCTGATCCCCAATAAACAGTATCATGATCACAGTATTGTGCTTATCGACTTATGATTAGAGAAAATTGTGTGAATCAGTTACATGGACGTGGTCAACTTTTTCACTCAATATTATATCAGAACGTCTGAACAATGACGATAATTATATTCATTTGCGTGATACCGTCAATGAAGATTCTAACCCAGATGTTTTAGCTCAATTAGTCATCTTACAGTCTGCATTTGCTGTATCTCCTAGATATTTACATGAAAGAACTCAGGATGCACAATCTGATGTTCATCATTATCGTAGACCAGATTTATTTGTAATCCCTGAGTGGTCTGAAATTAGACTAGAGCTATACACCCGTCAGCATCCACGACATCGACACAATAATTCATTATTGAGGGATTTTCACCTTAAAGTACAACATCCGATACACATTATCACAAAAAAAGATGTAAAGATGACATGTCATATATATACGATAGAGTGACAGAAAAGAGGTTTGCCACAAGCAGACATTTTGATTTGGTTGGCAGATACAATAAGAACTGATGAAATAGATTGAATTATCAGTGCTGAGTTCCCTAATAGTAATGAAGAACCCCTTCTGTTACATAATTTGCTAAATCATGATCCATGGTCCCTGTGGAACCTTAAGCCATTATCGCCTTGCATGTCAAATGGTACATGCAGTAAGAGTTATCCACGTGAATTTCTTCAACATACTTAGACAGGTGATGATGGATAGCCACATTACAGAAGGAGAGCTCCCACAGATGGTGGAAATACTTTTATAATTGCCCGAAACGGAATTGAAGTTGACAACAAATGGCTAGTTCCATACTCTCCTGGCCACTCTAGATGCTTCAAGGCACACATAAACATGGAATTTTGTCATTCAGTTCAGGCGATAAAATATTTTTGCAAGTACATTAACAAAGGAAACGATACAGCAATTCAAGACAAACAAAATTAAGTTTAAACTTAAACAACCAATATCTAAGATCATCTGGATTGATTTGAAAAATATTTCATTTTTTTTATTCATGAGCGATATCCTGCAGTGGTCCACCTGGCTGTGCATTTAAAGAATGGGCAGCAAGTTTATTTTTTGGTGGAAAGTCACAGCAAGGGCTTCTTTATCATTCTGCTACAACTTTAATGGCTTTTTTCAACATTGGGGGTAATTCAGAGTTGATTGCAGCAACAAATGTGTTAGCAGTTGGGCAAAACCATGTGCACTGCAGGTGTGGCAGATATAACACATGCAGAGAGAGTTAGATTTGGGTGGGTTATTTTTTGTTTCTGTGCAGGGTAAATACTGGCTGCTTTATTTTTACACTGCAAGTTAGATTTCAGTTTGAACACACCCCACCCAAATTTAACTCTCTCTGCACATGTTATATCTGCAGTGCACATGGTTTTGCCCAACTGCTAACAAATTTGCTGCTGTGATCAACTTTGAATTAGGCCCATTGTCCTTGTGACGACTTTGCTAAAACATTGCTCTATTGTGATATTACCGCTTATTACATTTGGACAAACAAAACAGCATAGTCGAAAATGATGTAGAGAGCCATCCAAGTGTGAATTGTGATACGGCATTAGGCATAGTGTATTCTCTGCATCCTAATTAATCAGAATGTTCTTATCTATTTCTTCTTCATTATATTACTGGTCCCACATCTTTTTCTGATCTCAAAACCAGTAATGGGGTAATATACCCTACCTATCGAGATGCGTGTCAAGCCTTAGGCCTAATTGAGAGTGGCGAAACACCCCCTCAGCCACAGCTATCTCAGAGAGTGCACATCAGCTAAGAGAACTTTTTATAATAATAATAATAATAATTATAGTAATAATAATAATAATTTTATGTATATAGCGCTCTTTCTCCAATAGGACTCAGGGTGCTTAACAGATACATAGCATAATATAGTACAAAAAATAATGAAGTACAGAACAGCTTTTCATAAAATACAGAAGCATGAAGATACTAAAGAGACATTATGGAAATGCTTGAGTAAACAGGAAAGTCTTAAATCTACTTTTGAAGGATTCTATAGTTGGGGCCTCTCGCACTGTGCGGGGAAGTGAGTTCCATAGAGTCAGAGCCGCATGACTAAAAGCTCTACCCCCCAGATCAATTGCGGGAGATTCTAAGTACTGCTAAAAGTCCTTCGTCTACATATCGAAGTAATCGAGTGGGGCAGTATGGGGTCAGAATCTACTTCAGGTACCTTGGGCCCTGGTCATGTAGTGCTATGAAACTCAGTAAGCCAATCTTGAAGATGATTGGCCATCTTACAGGCAGCCAGTGAAGGGAGTAGAGGATGGGTATTATGTGGCTAGAGTGGGTCTGGTTGGTTAACAGCCTGGCAGCTGTGTTTTGCACCAGCTGTAAGCGGTGCAAATCTTTTGCTGGGAGACCAAGGAAGAGGGCATTATAGTAGTCTAATCGAGATGATACAAATGCATGTATGACTTTTGGCAGATCATCTGAGGGAATTAAGTGCTTGGTTCTGGCTATGTTCCTCAGGTGAAAGAATGAGGATTTGATTGTGGCTGATATCTGATGTTTAAGTGTCAAGCCACCATCCAGGACAACGCAAAGATTCTGCACATAATCAGTGGTTTGTATTTCTGAATCCCCGAGTGTAAGTCCAGTTGGTTGGCTATGCTGCAGTCTTGTCCTTTGATGTTGCGGTCATATCATAAGGACCTCTGTTTTATCCAGATTCAGTCGCAGCAAACTGGCACTCATCCACTCCTGGAGCTCAGCTAGACAGCCATTTAGGGTTGCTATTGTGTTTTCAGTGTCCGGAGCAAAGGATAAGTACAGTTGTGTATCATCTGCATAGCAGTGGTAGACCAGGCCATTGCGCCTGATTTCACCCAGAGGGAGCATGTATACTTCAAAAAGCATGGGGGATAGTATAGAACCTTGTGGGACACCACATGGTAATGGCACTGATAGTGATGAGCATACTCCAGATGATACTCTTTGTGACCTGCCTGTGAGAAATGATTTGAACCAGCTTAGGACTGTGCCATCCAGTACAAAAAAATGTATCAGTCACTCAATCAGAAGCCCATGGTCCATGGTATCAAATGCTGCAGAGAGATCCAGAAGGATTAATATTGAACAGTCTCCTCTGTCTCTTGCCATCAGAAGATCATTTAACACACACACCAGGGCTGTTTCAGTGCTATGTCTTCTCCTGAATCCTGATTGAAATGGATCATAAATATCATGGGTTGTCAAGTGGGTTTATGAATATACTCATCTTTTGTCATATGTCTGACCCTTTTGATTTGTGGAATTTATTTTGTGACAATGTGCGATGACATTTTGCACCAAATTCGAGGTCATCAGCACAATCCTAACATTGAATTTTCCAATAAAATTTTCAATATGGATTTGATCCAGCTGCAGGATATGATTTTTATGCTAGGAGAAAAACGATTGGCAGATTTTGGTTTGCTGGAGCCTAATCGTAACAAATCTAGTTACAGAAAATCTGCTCTACATACGAGAATCACCATGCAATATTATCGAACTACAATTGTATGTTACACAAAACGAGGTTCATGAATAGTAACTGGCATATGAAAAAATATTTTTAAATTGTTAACATTTTTTAAATTGATGTTCCAGGGGAAACTGGCAAAGCATATTTGACTAACTTACTTTTGGCAAAAACATGAAGTTAAATAAAAAGAGAAGAGCAGCCACACGTCTGAGTGGCAGCAGAACCGCTCATTCACTTTCAACTTACTGCTCCACATTCCACCAGATCAGACTGCTGTATGCTCATTTAGGAAGACTGGTGCAACTGCAAAAGAAGAAGCATGATTGATTGTTTGGAATGAATGACCTATGACCCACAAATCCTATGTAAATGCAGTTAGTACAACACTAAAAGACCTGAGATCCTAAAAAAAAAAGTCATGGACGGAGTGACTTGTTTCTACCGGTGATTTTAGGAAAATGTTGCCTGTTGTTCTTAGAGGCAAACGTGCAGATACAGTACATATGTGCATGAAAAATTTGATGTGTGGCAATACGTTCAAAGACTGAAACTAACTATGAATATGCAAGATCAACTACGAGAATATCAAGGATGCTGCTACTGTAATTTTGCGGCACATCTTCTTTGAATCGATGATGATCTGTACCAGAGTGCAATAGCTTTATCCAAATAACTGACTGTTCTACCTGTTCTTCACACAGGAGTTTCTGATTTTCACGGTTGTAAAATATAAATGAGTGTTAAAAAATGTGTAAATCTATAGAGATATCAATTTGAGACGTCTTAATGTAAGTAAATAGTAATCCATGGTTCTTGGAGTTACCTGAGGAGCACCCGTAGCAGATACGGTAAAAAGTCACAGGGCCATTTCTGTAGTATATTAAATTCTACCCACTGGAGGTGCAATACAAATTTTGATCGGATTGTTCATTTGAGCGTTATCGTTCCCGCAACGCAAGCTACGCATCGATAATGATGTCATTATGTCAACCCCCTGTTTATCCGCTTACGGGTGGTTTATTAAAATTCAAATGACAAAGTTTTCCTATTTCCCACTTGAAGAATACCTCTGTAAAATTTCAGCTTCCTAACATGTCAGGAAGTAAGAGATTTAGTGATGAGTCAGTGAGTGAGTGAGGGCTTATATCCTCTGGTATGTTTTGGTTTGTACGCCAACCACGGATAGTCTCTATAATTTATATGTTTTTATTATTATTGTCACTATCCTTTATTTATATGGCACCACAAGGGACCTGCAGCACCTTACAAGGTACATAAACAGAAACAGTATGAACAAAACAAGAAAATGGAGACTTACAGTAAAGAACATTACAGGACATGGTTTATAAGCAATGCTGCATCAGCAGTCATAAAACCATAATAAGCAGATGAGTGTCAGAACCCAAGGGTTTGCTGCCATTGTAGGTACTGAGGAGAAGATGATGGTATAAGTGATGGAAGGAAAAGCACATGAGGGAACAGGCCCTGCTAGTGAGAGATTACACTATAAAGGGGAGTGGCAGACAGATAGGGGTGACACAGAGAGAAGAATCTATGAGCAAGAGCATGGAACAGTGGGTATGGATGAGGGCTGGAAAGATTTGACAAAGAAATGGGTGTTGAGCAGGGGCAAATGCAGGATTTCTAGAGAGTGGTTTCTAAATGTTTAATTTAAAGCAAGTGTGGCCAGCCCATGAATAAGGCATAATTAGCACTTAAGATGCTATAGGTTGCTACATATAAAGTGCAGTGTATGTAATACTTGTGACATATACAAGACCAGCAATCTGATTAAGCTATTGGATGCAGCACTAGGACCAGCCCATCTTAACTGAGCATACATATCAGCTTCATTACATCGCATTACATACTGCTGCTATTGTGGTCATGATTTAAGCCACTAACTAGGCCAGAAAAGGGGGGTTTGCCTATGTTCAGAGACCCTTTGACATTTTGTAGATAGGAGGAAAGTCTGATTGGGAGAGAGTTCCAGTAGAAGGTAGCAGCATGGGCAAAATCTTGTAGGTGGGAGTGGGAGGAAGTACAGTAATCAGCTAGGAGAACAGGTAGCATTCCTTTGTAGAGCAAAGTGGGCAGACGGAAGTGTGAAGAGAGATAAGGTCAAATATTTAAATAGGAGAGGATTGGGTAAGCGATTCGCAAGTGAGTGTGAGAAGTTTAAATTGGGTGTATGTTTGGAGAGGAAGATGTGTGGGGAGAGGTGGGAGACAGGGAGGTCAGTCTGGAGATGACCAGTGAGTGGCTAAAGGTCTAGTTGCCTCCAGGGAGCGAAAGGGTCTGATTCTGGAGATATTTTTAAGATGAAATGGCAGGACTGCGAAAGGTACTGAATGTGTCATTTGAAGGAGAATGAGGAGTCAAAAATAACTCCAAAATAATGCACTTTCAGGCTAGTGGAGGTGATAATGCTCTCAATAGATTATGAAATTGTGGGAGGTGCGGTCATTCGGCAGGGTGGGTAGGTTATCAACATAGTCTTAGACATGTTAAGTTTAAGACAGCATTGGAGATCCAGGTGGAAATAGTGAGTGAGAGAAGGGAAAAAATCAGGGGAGGAGATGTAGATCTGCGTGTCATCAGCCTTGAGATGATATTGGAGGCCAAAAGAGCTGATAAGCTACCTAAAGCGGACATATAATGGGGGAAAGGGAAAATTACAAAAAAACTCCACCATTGTGGCATTATGTGTGTGAGCGGCACTACTGTGGGTATTATGTGTAAGGAGTACTACTGTGGGTATTATGTGTAAATAGTACTACTACTGTGGCCATTGTGTATAAGGTGCACTACTGTGTGGCTTAACGTGTATAACGGATACTACTTTGTGATGCAACGTGAATATGGGGCACTACTGTGGGTCTATTAGAATAAGATTGTATTACTGTGTTGCATTATTTGAGTTGGGGGGCACTATTATGTGACTGCACCCCTTCCTTGTGAAACCATACCTCTTTTGATGTGATATGCAAATTGATCCTTCAGAAAATATGGGAGGATGGGCACACATTTATAGTTTTCACCGAAGCATCAGCCCTGGATCTGCCTTAAGGAGGGAAGGGGGAAGGCAGGGGGGGGGGGGGGGGAGGGGGGGAGCAGACAACAGGTGGTGGGAAATGAGATCCACTTCTCCAGGACCACTTTAAACACTGTGCTGTCTTTTATCAAGCAAATGTTTGACTCAGCACCAAACCAATAAAGTAATATATCCAGAAAGAGACAAGGAGGTACACATAGTGCTTGGTAAGTAGATACTGTGTTCTAAATAAATACATTGGTAACAACATTTCTTTCTGATCAATACTAAGTAGTCTCATACTGTTAGTATGAGACTAATTAATGATTGATTGAGGATTAGAAGGGAAATATTTGGAGCACATAACTGTTCCATGATAATGTACAGTACCTACCTTTCTTAATAGTAAGACAATCTATCCGTTTATTCGTAGAGAATTGACAGAATCGGGCGTACCTTTAGCAGATACAAATAATTTTTTTATATTTTCTTTGTGTGTTGTTAAGTGCTGCTGGCAGTGTTTAAAGGTAAAGATCACCTGCTACAGGTATAGATTCCCAAGCAAACTTTTGATTGGACATAGTTGGTTTAAATATCAAGTGAGCTACAAACTGAATACACTACTCCTGATGAAACAGCTAGCTCTACATTAGTGGAGAAATGCATTGAGACTGAGCTAACCAAGCAGTAGACATTGTTTGTCACTAATGACCAGTGCAAACATTGTCAAGCACAGGTACACCCTCCCCATCTGTTAAACTTTGCCAGGATCGCAATAAGCTATCTCACCACTGTCATTGGAAACTCCTCCATGCTGGGCGGCAAACCATCGTGGAGGCTCTAAACAGCCACCACTGTTAGCTTGCAAGCGCTACAGGAGACTGAGCCCCATTGTCACCGACAGGACTGATTGACCACGTTTGCATTATACCATGTGGGTGAGAACAATATCAGTTTTTAAAGGGGTAGAAGCATAGCGTACCTGGCCAGACAACAAACAATAGTCTGGGACTCCAATACAGCTGCAGATTTTGACTATATAGTCAAAATCTTAAGGAAAGTTAGTGCACATCTCAAGGTCTTAGGCAGCTTGCGATACTGATTTGATCCCGATGCGTGCTCCCGTGGGGTCGGTATCGCAAGGCTAAATGGACTGTGCAGGCAAGTCAGTCTTGACTATCAAGAGTACTATCTAGTGCAAAGTATAGTCAAAATTGCCACTTAGTCAAAATCGTACATAGACAAAATCGAAAGTACAGATAGCCAAAATCTGTGCTATCTGTGCTATCTGTGCTATCTGGGCTCTGGGAGAGTTCAAGGGAAATTGCATAGTCAAAATTTGGCAAGGATCTCACTGTGTATACCAACCTTGAGACTGTGTTTAAGACTTATTTAGTGTTAAACACTGGATATAGTGTTACAAACTGTATCATTCTAACCAAACGGACTCAAAACCAGTTATATACTGACTGTGGTTATTTATATCTACAAACGGCAACTGCTTGTGTTAAAATACTGCTACTGCCTATATGACAGATTGTTTATATATGCTTTTTTAATAAATGTATTGTTATTTTACAATCTTTATATGTAATTAAACCTCACTTTAAGCATCCTGAAAATTATTAGCGCTCCTTTGCTGTTATTTTATAACAAAGTAACAAGTATTTCTGTTTCATTCTTAATAGTCACATTTTGAAAGGATCTGACTAATATACAAATCCCTACAAGAAAATCAAACTAATAAATAAATAAATAAATAAATAAATAAATAAATAAATATAAAAAATGGTCCATGTGGCTATACAAGTACATTTTGTTAATGAGTTCAAGGATTAACTGACATGATTAATTTAGCCTATTATGAGAATCTGACAATATCCAGCTGTTTTGCTCTCTATTCAATAGTCCAGATCACTTCTGGCTCCTTTGTAAGTGTAATCAGGAGAGCTTCCGGTTCCGGGGCCCATGTGAGGAGAAGCTGATTGCTGCAGCTCTCCTGCACCCTCGGTAACCGGAGCACACAGCGCCTCCCGCTCGCGGCTTTTCTCCGCACCTGGCGCACACTACCTGTGGGAAAGTGCTGGGGATTGGATGGAAAGGTTTCTGTCCTCCCCCATGCCCCCTAAAGCCCAGAGATCGAGGTCTGAAAAACGGTCGGGGGAATCCAAGATGGCCACCGCACCTAGCTCACAAATGAGTCTGCAGGCTGCTGGCAGCATTAAACAGGCTTCTGCAAAACACATTTCTCCCTCAGGTGAGCCTGACTGTTCCCCTGCCTCTCCAGTGACTTATGCTGATGTAGTGAGAGCTGTTAGGGATGCCATGGAGCCTATCATGGATGCACATGCTGCTAAAATGCAGCAGGCAGTAAAAGATATAAAATCCCAAATCAAGCAGTTATCTAAGACTGTTCTTACAAATGAACAAAGGCTGGGGGAGACTTTTCAGGATGTTGGGGATCTTAAGCACAGATATGATGAGCTCCAGAAATCTCACTTCCAGCTGCTGAACAAGGTTGACGATCTTGAAAATAGATCGAATCTTCTGGTGCTGGGGCTCCCTGAGTCACTGAAAGGTCCTGATTTGACTCTGTTTTTACAAACGTCCCTCCTTGATTTGTTGCATATCCAAGATGAATGCACTGGCTTTGTTATCATGAGAGCCTACAGACTGGGTCCCCCACGTTCTTCACCTAATAGCAGACCACGTGTGGTTATATTTAAATGTCTGAACTTTCTCCATAAGGAGGCAATATGGACGGCATCCAGGAGGCATAGGAATTTACAATGGGAGGGAACTCGTTTGGCCATTTTCCAGGACTACTCCGCGGAGGTATCCCGGGCACGTCGGGAATTTACCCCCCTTTGCTCCCGCTTGGTAAAGGCGAATAAAAAATTTGCTCTGCTCTTCCCTGCAAGACTACGCCTGTTTGATGAAAATTCTTTCCGGGACTTTACAAATCTTGCAGATGCAGAGGCTTATATTTCTGAGGCATCGAAGGCAGATGACGACTCCTCTCAGGCGGATGACACCCTGGATCGAGATGGCTGAGTATTGCTCCTGGACTTCTCTGGTATCGGTTATGTCTGCCAATTTAATTATTGCTGTAGAGTCTGCTGCAGGTGTTTTTTCCCCCAAAAGAGACTTTGGTCTTATACAGCGGGCTGAACCTTTTTGCCTTGTTTTCTGTTTTAGATTTTTCTTATTCATCTGTTGTCTTTTTGTGGCTATGTAATCTTTCTAGAATGGTTATATATGCTTAGCGGAGATATCTCCCCCTTCTTCTTATGTGACAGGCTGCGTTTCTCTTTTTCTGTAACATGCTCTGTGTGCTCTGATATTTTCTTGTTATTTTTCCTATGTATATTTTCATATATTATGTTGCCAAGGGTGGGTAAGGGCGCCCCCTCCCTCATTTTTTCCTCAGGTTTTCATAATTCTGGCTGGCTCATTGGCGGTCTATGACGGCCTCTGTGCTTGCTTGAACCGGTTGTTCTCGTTTTCTGAAGTTATGATTGTCCTTAGCAGGACTTTCTTTCACAATGTTAATGTTATATTTTGTGTGTTTTCTATGTTTCTGTCCCTCTTTTCTTCTCCCCCTCCCCTTCTCCTCCTTATGTGTCCACCCCGGTATGATTTGTATCTGTTTTTCGGCGGCTGTAGATATCATGATCACTGCGCAGGTTTTCAGGTTTTCCCAGTTCATTTGATGCATGGCTAGTTTGAGTGTCGGCACGTGGAATGTGGGAGGGATCAACTCCCCAGCTAAACGCAGAAAGATTTTGCTCTATCTTCGGAAGGTGGGGATGGATGTTGTTTTCATTCAGGAATCTCACCTTATGCCAAATGAGGTGGTAAAACTGAACACTATGGGTTGGTCTGTGGTAGCCTCTTCCTCCTTCTCTTCTAAGGCTAGGGGAGTGATTATTTTAGCACGGCACACGGTCCCTATCTCCGTCCATGCGATTTTAGATGACACTCAGGGTCGGTATGTACTGGCAGATGTCACATTGTATGCATCCTGGTTCCTACTTTGTAATATTTATGCTCCCAATCAGTACTCTAAGCAATTTTATACGAACATGGTCACTAAGCTACTAAGCTACTCTGAAATTCCTATAATCTTGGGTGGAGATTTTAATTTATATTCTTCTCCAACCTTGGATAAATCCCCCCCCTCGCGCTCCCCCCTCGTTACCACGTATTGGTATCCCCTATATTTGCTCGCAGTTGTCCTTAGTGGATGTGTGGCGCGCATGCTACCCATTAGAAAGGGAATTTACATGCCTCTCAGCTGCGCACCACACGTTCTCGAGGATTGATTATCTGCTGTTATCTGACTCCTTTTTCTCAAAAGTGGCTGACTCTAAAATTGAGGATTTCTGTATTTCGGACCATGCTTTATGCTGGATGAAATTGATACTCCTCTCAGAAAAATCCTCTTTTCGCTCCCGGCACTTCCCCTCTCATTTAAGTGGCTCTCTGAAATTCCGCTCCTCATTAGATGCAGCGTGGCTGGATTATCATACGCACAATGGAGAAACTCTGAGCGAGGATCCTGCTCTTTTCTGGCAGGAGTCAAAATCAGTTATTCGGGGGCACATTCTGTCCTATAGTAAAAAAAGGGATTTAGATTTAAACTCACAATATTTGGAAGCCCAGGCGGCTCTTACTCACTCTTTTTAGGAATTTAAATCCTCCCCCTCCCCTTCTACTAGGGAACGGTACCTTACACAAAAAACACTGTTTGATACCCTCCTTTCTCAAATGGAAGCTAAATATTCATTTTCAAGAGACTGTGGCATTTACAGATATGGCAATAAGTCTGGCAAACTGTTATCCCGTTTGTTAAAAGGCAGACACCCTACAGTGGTCATTCACTCTCTGCTCACCCAAGGTGGGGACAGAGTACGGACCTCAGCCGAGATTGCTGAGGTGCTACAGTCTTTTTATACCACTCTTTATGCACGTCCTGTTATTAACCAGACCCACAAGTCTAGCTTTTGGTCTTCTACTGATCTGCCTCAAATGTCAGAGTCGCACTGTACCTCTCTTCTTGCACCTATCACCACTGAGGAAGTTTCTTTAGCAATAGCTGGACTGGAGACTGGGAAGACTCCGGGCCCTAACGGTTTTGCCAATGACTACTATAAAATTCTATCTACTAGACTGTGCGAACCTCTTTCTGTCTTATTTAATTCTTTTATGCAGGGTGCTTCCTTGCCCCAATATTTTAATTCCGCAGTCATAAAGGTTATCCCGAAGCCTGGCCGGGATTCTGAGTCTCCCAGTTCTTATCGTCCGATCTCCCTTCTAAACACGGATTATAAATTGTTCACTAAAATCCTCTCGAATAGACTCAAATTCATAGTCCCTGATATAGTTCATACAGACCAGACTGGATTTGTCTGGGGTCGGCAATCAGTGAGCAATATCCGTAAGCTCTTGACTGTTATGCAGGCCTTTCAGCTTTCCAAACCCACTGACACTAATGTATTATTGTCACTTGCTGCCGAAAAGGCATTCGACCTGGTCACCTGGGACCATCTGTATGAAACGCTCCACCGCTTTGGTGCACCTGAGGACTTTGTCTCTCTTATTTCCCGATTATATGAATCTCCCTCCACTCAAGTTTTAAGGAATGGTATCCTCTCATCCCCTTTTCTTATCCAGAGTGGCACACGTCAGGGCTGCCCCATGTCACTTTTATTATTTGCCTTAGCTTTAGAACCCCTAGTTGTTTCCCTGAGAAATTCTCCCAGATTTACAGGCATAAAAATAATGGACACAATGGTAAAATTATCACTGTATGCTGACGACATGCTTCTATTTATTTCTCATCCTGATACGTCCATCCCTGCGATTGTCTCCCTGATTGAACAATTTGGTTCCTTTGCGGGATACAAAATTAATATATCTAAATCAGAGCTTCTCCTCCTTTCAGGAGACCCTTCCCTCTTTCCATTACACCCGGTCCTGTCCCCATTCCCAGTGGCTCGAGATAGTCTTAGATATTTAGGGGTTCAGATCCCTACTTCCCTCCCGGATCTATATGCGGTTAATATTGGTCCTATTTTGTCCAAGGTGTCTAAAATCCTTACAGACTGGGCGTCTCTGCCCTTGTCTCTTATGGGTCGAGCAGAAGTTATTAAATCTGTTGTTTTTCCCAAGATTGCTTATTTTCTTCTTATGCTCCCTATTGCCCTTGTTGAGAAAGATGTCCTTTTTCTTAAACATTGTTTCACTAGATTTCTATGGGCAGGTAAATGACCAAGAGTCCCCTACGCTAGGTTACAGCTATTACGTGAAGAGGGAGGTATGGGAATCCCGGATCCTGTTCTATTTAGTAGAGCAGCGATGTACCGGTATATCACAGACTGGCTTTGGGGCAGATCAGTATTTACGAACTTGCCACTTGAACTGGCCGTATTCCATCCTTTCTCACCTGCTGCACTCTTACACACCCCAAACTCCCGTCTCCCATCTGAGATAAAACATTATATTTTATTTTGGCATACATATCGAGCATGGCAGGCCACTCACACTAAAGCCCTGAGAAAACCTGACACCTCTCTTCACACTACGTTTTGGGGTAACCCTTGTTTCCTTCCTGGCCTTGATAACGCACATTTTTTGAGTTGGAGAGAAAAGGGGATCGCAGCTATTAGAGACATATATGACCCAGGAGGCAACGCAGTGCTTTCTTTCTCTGATATCCAGATAAAATTTGGTATTTCCCACCAGGAATTTTTTATGTACCTGCAGGCTAGACACTTTGCTCAATCCCAGTCTCACCCAATGATTTCTGAGGCTACCACAGACCCGCTGCGCACCTTAATGGTGCTTACTAAAGATTGTCCTTACCATCTTAGTTACTTCAGAAACACCTTTAGGGTCTCATATAGAGACCGGCTCTGAGACTCCGCGTTGTCTTCATGGTCCAGAGATATCCCCAATATGGGATTGTGCGCTGAATTGTTAGATAACATTTTACCCACTTTTAGGTTCTTATACTCTGCCTCTTTGCAAGAGGTTCACTTGAAGACGCTCCAAAGGGCATATATAGCGCCTAATCAGAGGGCACACATGTCTCAGACGACACTGGCTGTTGCATCAAATGTACTGCACAGAGTGCCACCTTGTACCACAATATGTGGTCTTGCCAGAAAATATCTAAGTTTTGGTACAAGGTGGTCGCTTATCTCAACACAGTATTTAACTGACGGTTAATAAAACGCCCGAGGGCTTGTTTGCTACTTGATTTTAGGGAGTGGTCTCTTGGGCCTGAAGATAGAGATATTGGCCCTCATTCCGAGTTGTTCGCTCGCAAGCTGCTTTTAGCAGCTTTGCACACGCTAAGCCGCCGCCTACTGGGAGTGAATCTTAGCTTATCAAAATTGCGAACGAAAGATTAGCAGAATTGCGAATAGACACTTCTTAGCAGTTTCTGAGTAGCTCCACACTTACTCGGCATCTGCGATCAGTTCAGTGCTTGTTGTTCCTGGTTTGACGTCACAAACACACCCAGCGTTCGCCCAGACACTCCTCCGTTTCTCCAGCCACTCCCGCGTTTTCCCCAGAAACTGTAGCGTTTTTTCGCACACACCCATAAAACGGACAGTTTCCGCCCAGAAACACCCACTTCCTGTCAATCACACTACGAACACCAGAACGAAGAAAAAACCTCGTAATGCCGTGAGTAAAATACCTAACTGCATAGCAAATTTACTTGGCGCAGTCGCACTGCGGACATTGCGCATGCGCATTAGCGACTAATCGCTCCGTTGTGAAAGAAAAATAACGAGCGAACAACTCGGAATGACCACCATTGTTCCGGTACTCTCTGTTATCCTGACAATTGCCAAGAAACAAATTCTTAATAATTGGATCAAACCGTCTACCCCTTCTTTGATGGCTGTGAAACACATGACCCTCCGGATTATTTATTTTGAGAGGCGTGCTACTCTTCCTGATATTGAATTGGGGGTCAGGCGGTTTGCCAAGAAGTGGGAGAGGTATATTGACGCTCTAGACCCGGATGTACAGTCGTTCATCTATAAACTTTTTGAAACCACAACATGGTATCTATATAGACAAATCGATAGGGCCTCTTGACAACCTAGGCCCATGTACTGTTCCTTTGGGACCCCCAGCTGTTTTCTTAGGAAATGCAATTATATTAATTTAATACCCCATGCTGTATGTTTAGTCTGATGCCATATGAGTACTGAACCTTCTCTTTGGTTAGAATAGCTAACCATGCCTGAATTACTTCTTTAATATTTTTACTTAGGACTTCTTTGGCCGCTACTCATTCATGATATGATTATTCTTGTATTGTTTTCCCCATTGTTCCCCCCCCCCCCCCCCCTCCTGTCTGTTCTTTATTAACCTCTTGGGTATACTGATGTACTGTGAATCCTCAGGTAGAATTGTATGCTTAGCCTTAGGTATATGGTGATTTCTTATGCTAAGACGCACGTCGGTAATGTCTTCATCATTTCCTAGACCTCATGTAGGTTAAGATTGTTTATCCTTTACCTCTTACTCAAGCCTACAAGTACCGACTATGTATCTGTGGTTTCACTGATGTGGCTTAAAAGCACCTTACGATGGATTATTGTAACTATACCGGTTTCTCTCCGGTTTTTGGTATGTCTGTATCATGAAGGTCTTCCCTGTTCTTGTATTTCTATAAAAAATCTAATAAAAATTGTTGAATTAAAAAAAAAAAGTGTAATCAGGAAATTATTGCTCATACATAATGATTTTCCACCATGCTTAATATTGATCATTATTTCATACTGTAGTTATTGTCAGCCAATACAAACATAACGTTATTAAATCAAAAGAAATCTTAAAGCTGTGTACACACTAGATGATTTTTTGGAAGATTTGTTGTTCAGCAACAAATCATAATGATAAATCATTCCCATCTTCCAGTGTGTACACACTATTGTGCGCTATCATGAGTCGTTCATCACATGTTTTGGTTGGCTCTACATGCTACCCAATCTGAGGATGCCATAACGGTGTTCAGCACATTGCACAGTGTATACGCGCTACTTACATACATATCTGATATATAATTAAGGACCAAACGACCTAACGATATACAATATATAATTTCTCTAGAATCAAGGCAAATTGTTTGATGACATCACAGCGTTTGCACATTGTCTAGTGTGTGCCCAGCTTAACTCATTCTTTGTTTTCTGTTTATTGTCCCATATCCCATCATCATTTATTTCCATCTCTCAGAATACTATAGTACTTTAATCTCAGATGTCCCAATGTTAATGTATCTAATGGCTTCCAAGGGCAACGATAAAAAAAGTATTTTCTATAGCTGCTGTATACTGTCTCTCTCCCACGTGGTCATATGTTACTCATCACACTCTACATTAAAAATATGTATATTTTTATTACCTTTGGCATTCGTGCACACACCCACTCTGGTGTACATAATGTACATGGGAGTCTCTTCAACATTTGTTATATTATCTTACTGTTTACTTGGCTGTAATAAATGAAGTATTCCTTTGCAGAAGTACAGGGACTACAGTAAGTACATTTACTACAGACAGATATTCAAAATAAATTCAGCAAAAGCAATAATTTGCTTTACATTGCTTCGTGTTGTCTATAACCACAAATGTAATATTTATATTGCTGTAAAAAAATAATTAAGAAACAATTTGTTGCTGTTAATAAACAATAGCAAGATAATAATTTATGTTTATTATATATTATTTGATATTATATTATTACATATATTCTATTTTTTACAGTATACACAATAAAATATGAATTAAATTTTTTTCATCTTGCAGATTATTATTTAAAATATTGTGATTTTTGTGAAAGCAGCAAAGTGTGAAATCTAGATTGTAAGGTCTTAGGCCCCTCCCTAACTTTGTGTCTGCACCTTTCACATAACATATGTATGGTATATCTCTGTTCCATTGCAGTATTTAAGTATGCTTTGTTTTTCAAAAGTTTAGCATCTGCGCACTCCGTATGAATTAATGCAATGAGTGTACGGAATTTATTACCCTACATTCACTGGTGAGCCCCTTTTATGATCTTAATAAATATTCTATCAATTTAGGGGGTGCAGTCAACTACAGTACAAATAGAGCCAACAAATTTGGAAAAAAGAAAGAAAGGAATCTGTATTGTTGACGCACGTGAGAAGAAAACTCGTATTGCATAAAATATAACCTTTATTATAACGTAAGTAAAAATAGGATGTAATAGATTATCCCAGACTACAGTGAAACATAAAGGTTAAAATCACAAGAACTAACATATATGTGAACGTGAGAAGATTGAAAATTTTGAATAAAGAGTAAAAAACGCGTGCACTTGTTTTAAAGTTTATTCCACCATAAGGTCACAGTCTGTATTGTGATATTATCAATAACTGTGCCAACCATTTATCAGAATTGTAATCTTACTATCAAAAAATCTGAGTATATGTAGTTTCTTATAATTGTACACCACCTACTCATTAGTGGTCAACGGGAAGTCCTCAACCTGGTCCCCAGTAGTCAGCGGAATACCACAAGAGTCCGTACTCGGACCACTACTGTTCAACATATTTATCAATGACCTAGAAATAGGCCTGGAAAGCACAGTATCATTCTTTGCAGATAATATTAAACTGTGTATGGTAAATAATTCAGAATTGGATGTGGAGTAATTGCAGAATGATCTATATAAACTTCAACTCTGGGCATCTAAATGGAAAATGAGGTTCAATACAGACAAATGCAAGATTATGCATTTTGGGACTAAAAACAAACTCGCAACCTACATATTAAATGGGGAACGCCTAGGGGAAAAGGAGTTGGAAAAAGATTTGGGGGTATTCATTGATATTTAATAGGCTTAATAACCATAAACAATGTCAAAACGCAGTAAAGAAGGCAAGTAATGTGCTAGCGTGCATAAAAAGGGGAATTGAGATGAGGGACTTGGATGTAATCATGCCGCTGTATAAAGCCTTGGTACGTCCGCACCTGGAATATTGTGTTCAGTTTTGGGCACCATTGTATAAAAAAGACGTCAGTGAACTTGAAAGGGTTCAAAGGCGAGCTACTAAATTTATTAAAGGCCTAGAAGGACTGGACTATAAGGACTTGCTAGGTTGAATATGTATACACTAGAAAAGAGGAGATATTATTAATATCTTCAAATATGTAAAGGGACATCACAAAGAGTTATCAGAGGAATTATTTATTAAAAGAACACAGTTTAGGACACGATTCTGAGTCCGATTATTATAATTACACTTACCTTTGCTCAAAGCCTCTTCATAATGGATGCTCTACTGTGAGGGATCTATTAATGAGAAGTTGGTGTATGACCACAGGATACTGTATATCTTTGGATAATAAGGATTACAGCTGCAGGAGTTTTCCAACCGAAGCTCGATCATTATAAATATACTTACCTTTACTCGTAGCCTCTTGACAATGGATGCTCTCCTGTAAAGTACCTACTAAGTAGGTGGTGTATGATTATAAGATACTACATATACTCAGATTTTTTGATAGTAAGATTACAATTCTTATAAATAGTTTGCTCATTTATTGATAATATCACAATACAGACTGTGACCGAGTGGTGGACTAAACTATAAAACACGTGGACACATTTTTTTTACTTTTTATTCACAATTTTCAATCTTCTCATGTTCACATATATGTTAGTTCTTGTGATTTTAACCTTTATGTTTCACTATAGTCTGGGATAATCTATTCCATCCTATTTTTCATTACATTATAATAAAGGTTATATTTTATGCGATACGAGTTTTCTCCTCACGTGCGTCAACAATACAGATTCCTTTCTTTCTTTTTTCCAAATTTGTTGCTTTGTTTTACACACTGTCCAAACCCTTGCGTTATTATTTTGCCTTGTAAATAAACACTGAAACTGGTTCAATTCAAAATTCTAATTAAATATAGGTATCATCTTTTCTATAGGTACTGTATTCTTCTTAAAGGCAATATGGGGCTATGCACATTTATTTTCATTTCTGTTGAAAAATGTATTTGTGTATTACGTTTGACCCCATAGTAAACTGATAAACAACAGCAATACTGCCTTATTTTTTAAATTATGCTACTTGCTAGGCAGCGTGTTTCACATTATGTATTAATAATATTTTTGTCACATGCAGTGATGGAGCTCATCAGCCCATGTATACTATTAATATTATATTCTCAGCAACTAAAACCATTTTACAAACGTTCCCTAGAGGGTGCTGAGTAACTGGTATAAGTGAAGGAATAAGTAATGATATAGAAGTGCTGTGTATAATACAATCAGCTGTAATCTGTACAAAACAGTATATGAACTTTTACAGTCCACGCTAATCAGAGTCAACAATTTTAGAAATAGATATAGTTAATTGCTACATTATATTTTTTATTGGGGTAAATGCAATATGCAGCTTTATTTAATGCAGAAAAATACCAAAATGTATTGCTAATAAACAGATACCGTGAGTTGTATCTAATTTTTTAGATTCAGCTATTGGTTTTGTGATTGCCAATATTTAATCATAGAAAAGGTGACCACCAATAATGAAATTTAATTCTGAAGGACAATTTAATGCATGGAAATAATATTTTTTTTCATTAGCTATACTGATGTCTTTTATGTTTTATTCCATTGCAACATTGAAATAATACAGAAACTACAGACTAATACATATTGTCAGATTTGTAGGAATACCTATAAATGGTTAATACTCTTCTCTTGTAAATCAGCCCCCCAAAATAAAAAATGACAAACAGTTCAGGATGGGAGCTAGAAATGAAACAAGAAGCTACAGTATTAATACAATTTACAATCCTATTGTTAATGGTCTGTTCATGTACTTTACCCATACTGGTCCTTATACAGTACATTAGCTGATATGTTTAAATGAAGAACACTCCTACCAAGCATGTGATCAGATGATATCAATGTACTGGGTGCAGATGTAGCACAATATCCCACCACCGTACTGTATCTACAATAGCTAAGGATTCTAAGTGGGCTTACTTTAGGGAGCAACACTTCCCCATACAGTTGGGCAGATGTATTAAGCCTGGAGAAGGGATAAAGAAATGATAAAGAAGTGATAAGTGGGAGGTGATAACGCACCAGCCAGTCAGCTCCTAACTGTCATTTTTCAAATCCGTAATGATTGGCTGGTGCATTATCACCTTCCACTTATCACTGCTTTATCATTTCTTTATCCCTTCTCCAGGCTTAACACATCTGCCCCTATGGGATGACCACACTGCAAAGCAATCTAAGACTGCAAGTCTACAATTCCTAATCATATCAACACCAGAAAATATAACAAAAATGGTGTGTACAGAATTACTATATACTATAATTTAATCTAGGAAATATAGACCGAAAATAGAATATTTACAATGGTAATGCCTTTATGAATGGAAATTAGTTGCGCTTATCTGTATATTCCTGCATTGTTTATGTGCATACAGTATATTATAAATTATACTTAAGAACAATCTACAACTCATAATTGGAATCATGTTTACTCCTGAGGGCTCCTACGTTTGCCACCATCACGGGACCTGAGCAGGGAGGGAGGGGGGGGGGGGGGGACACAGAGTCTAACCTACTGGTGGGATTTAGCAGGATTTAGCAGCAAAGAGGTTTGGGCAAATTGGTTACTGGAGTGATAGTTTATGATTAGTCAGCAGATATTGAGCACTGGTGACAGAGCAGCTACATCAATGCTAAAAGGATAATGTAGGAGAATAGTCGGATCACAAGTCAGGGTTAAAACATAGGACTAAATGGTGCCATGGGTTAATACTGGACGTCAAGGATACGCTGGTAACGTACAGCAAGAAAAGTGATGCTGGAGATTAGGGACTGATTCCTAATACTCGGGCACCTTTCTAGTGCCAGTAGCAGGTTTAAATGGGATTTCCTGTTTCAAATTTAGGACCATGCTGATGTTGGCGGTTACATGACTGATCAGGCACTTGTGTATTTATAATGGTACCCATTATAAACACACCAAAGAATTCTGTGAAGGGTCTGAATCCTAAATATTTACCCAATCTGTGTCACCCCTGTCTGTCTGCCCCTCCTCTTTAGAATGTAAGCTCTCATGAACAGGGCCCTCTCCCCTCATGTGCTTTTCCTTCTTTTACTTAAACCATCTTCTATTCCATACTCTCTTCGACTGCACCAAATCCCTCGGTTTTCTGTCACCCTGATACAAATGTCAGTGTCGTCTGCTGATGCAGCTACAGTATGTTTATTAGAGATGAGCGGGTTCAGTTCGTCAAGATCCGATATCCCCCCGAACTTCACGTGGTTTATACGGGTCCGAGGCAGCCTCGGTTCTTCCCGCCTAACACGCAAAACCTGAACGGGGAAAACGTCATCATCCCGCTGTCGGATTCTTGCGAGATTCAAATTCCATATAAATAGCTGCGCGTCACAACCATTTTCGATTGAGCGGAGAGGACGTGGCTACGTTCTCTGCCTGAAAAGCTCAATGTCTGTGCTCAGTGTGCTGTATTGTGGTGACCACCAGTATATAGTAGTACAGTACAGTAGGCCATTGCTGTATCTTGCAGCTACATGTCAGACTCAGTTCTAGTATCCTGATCAGTGCTCAATATCTGCTGCATTGTTGTAATCAATATATAGTAGTACAGTGCTGCATTGTGGTGACCACCAGTATATAGTAGTACAGTACAGTAGTCCATTGCTGTATCTTGCAGCTCCGTGTCAGACTCAGTTCTATTCTCCTGATCAGTTCTCAATATCTGCTGCATTGTTGTGACCAGTATATAGTAGTACAGTGCTGCATTGTGGTGACCACCAGTGTATAGTAGTACAGTACAGTAGGCCATTGCTGTATCTTGCTGCTCTGTGTCACTTCTATTTTCATGATCAGTGCTCAATATCTGTGCTGCATTGTGGTGACCACCAGTAAATAGTAGTACAGTGCTGCATTGTGGTGACCACCAGTATATAGTAGTACAGTACAGTAGCTCATTACTGTATCTTGCAGCTCCGTGTCAGAATCAGTTCTATTCTCCTGATCGGTGCTCAATATCTGCTGAATTGTTGTGACCAGTATATAGTAGTACAGTGCTGCATTGTGGTGACCACCAGTATATAGTAGTACAGTACAGTAGGCCATTGCTGTATCTTGCTGCTCTGTGTCACTTCTATTCTTCTGATCAGTGCTCAATATCTGTGCTGCATTGTGGTGACCACCAGTATATAGTAGTATAGTGCTGCATTGTGGTGACCACCAGTATATAGTAGTACAGTACAGTAGGCCATTGCTTTATCTTGCAGCTCCGTGTCAGACTCAGTTCTATTCTCCTGATCCGTGTTCAATATATATTCTGCATTGTTATGACCAGTATATAGTAGTACAGTGCTGCATTGTGGTGACCACCAGTATATAGTAGTACAGTACAGTAGTCCATTGCTGTATCTTGCAGCTACGTGTCAGACTCAGTTCTATTCTCCTGACCAGTGCTCAATATCTGCTGCATTGTTGTGACCAGTATACTACTCAGTTCTGGACATGTCTGGACGTGTCTGCAGGAGCTCTTGGGCTCCATCTGGTTACCTGAGGGATCCCTCCCCCTCGCCCAGCTGTGGGAGATGGGGAGTGGGCAGCTGCAGCAGGGGAATCCCCTGCCTGAAGGGCCCAGGCTGGGTCTTGTATTCCTAAATATCTGGGGGTGCCTGGTGGTGCCCTATCATCATGATGAAGAAGGGGGGAGGCCCGTTGGCCTCCAAAGTTAAAGTGAAAAAGAATGAGAACATCAGAACATCTGTCCGTGTTGCAGCGGCGGCTGCTGCTGTGAAGGAAGCAAAAGAGAAGATGCAGGAGACTAAAGCTGAATGCCAGGGACCTGTGAAAACAAGAGGTAGGCAAAGCACCCCCTCCGTGCAAAGGGAGGGTACCTCAAAGCTAGAGGCGGTGGGAGCAGAGAATCCTGGAGCTGAGAAAGGTCCGCCTGTAGAAGGAAAAGTGGTGTCTGTGGGTCCGTCCAGCGAAGGGGAACGGCTAACAGCACAGCAAAGAAACAAATCCCGAGAAGGGTCCCTGTCCAGGGCAGCCCCCCTTCCTGTGCTAGCAGCAGGTATCCCTGGGGGTAGTGCAGCTCTCAGGGAGAATGCTGCAATGGCCGGGGGTCCCCGTGAGGGGAGTGGGGGAAGCTGCGGGACGGAGGGGAGTGTCAAAGTCGAAAACTATTGCAGTACACACATCACGTACAAACTACACACAGATGGCCTCCGTGTGTGTACTTGTTCTGCCGTGCGTGCGCATATTCACAATTTGCGTATGGTCGCTCCCGCAGTCCTGCACATTAGCGCGTGGTATGAGTATTTACGGTAGAGTTTGTGAACCCATGAAAAAGCCATCAAAACACATTACATATTTAATCCAAATAGTGCATAATGTACACATAGTCTCCCTGCACCACACCAGCAAGTTACAACAGTTTAAATGCTATCAGAACAAAGGGATTCAACTTTACAGGATAGGAGGGGACAGAACAAGGTTATAAGGGGGTGTTTGGTATCCAGCTGTAGGGTATTTTAAGGGTAAAATTCCGGTGTTGGTTTGCAGAAGATCGCACGTTCCTGCGAATAGTTATGTGCAGTAGCAGAATATAGATATAAACTGTATTTACTGTACATTTGGTATGCGGCGGGAACCCAGAGGAGACCACCCACAAGTGCATCTGGAACAGACATCGCTCACCTATTCAAACCAACCTATGACCTCTCCTGTACTGTAAATGACCATCCCTGTGTCCAATGGACAAAGAGATTACAGTATCCATTGTGTTAAGTTTTGGAAGATTGTATAAAGGAGCCAGCTGCAGGCCTGGTCACACACAAGACTCTAAAGGTTATCTATCTAAATGACTGAGGACCAGACTGGGTAGCGCGGCGAAAACCAAACACGTATGTACCATTGACTGTAGCCATTATTCTGTTGTATTGTATTGCTTTGTTATTGTAACCCCCTTTCAGTAATAATAAGTTGTGGTGTTGGAACCCGGCATTTTAAATACAAACTGGTGTCATGTTTTCCTTTCCCTGCTAAGGTTATAAGTGTATTACCATCGCATGCATAGCTGTTAAGGGTTCACGGTGTATCTTTGGGTGTGTACGCACTGAGTGTACTTTGTACAGCCAGCGTGGCGTTTGTGTGCAAAGAACGTACACGGTACGGGGCTCTGTACGCTAATATTGTAATAAGTACGTAGGTTGAGGATTAAGTATAGCGGCCGCAGCAGCTCCATTTAAAGTGTATGAAATGTCTTTTTAAAGTGTTGCTTTTAGTCCTGTATGTAAATCAGCATTTGCAATTGGGGGCATTGTCCGGTTTCCACATACTCCCAGCCTAACAGGTCATAGCAGACTTAATCTATCAGCAAAGGGCAGAAAGAAGGTATCCTACGTAACCTTTTCTTGGTCGATGGATCCGCTGAAAACCCTACTTGTGTGCTGATTAGATGGCGTCTGCTCTGTATGGTCTGCAGAGGTGCTGGTAGAACCCGTAAAACCCAGGAAAAAAAGCTATTTAAAAATCTGTGAATTTTTTTTGGCGTCAAAAAGCATACACAAAGGACACCCATTCTTTGCATACCCTCTCACATTGCTGCCACAAGACTCAGATTGCTAGATTTAACCAGGATTCATGGGTGGTCAATCTGTTGAAATCAGAGCACTACATTTTGGCCACCGTGCTCAATCCTAGGTTTAAAGCCTATGTTGTATCTCTCTTTCCGGCAGACACACGTGTGCAGATGTTCAAAGACCTACTGGTGAGACACTTGTCAAGTCAAGCGGAACGTGACCCGCCAACAGCTCCTCCTTCATTTTCTACCGCCACTGGAGCTGCCAGGAAAAGGATCAAATTTCTAAAACTACCCACTGGTGGTAATGCAGGGCAGTCAGGAGTGAAAACTGACATCTGGTGCGGACTGAAAGACCTGCCAACGATTACTGACATGTCATCTACTGTCACTGCATATGATTCTGTCACCATTGAAAGAATGGTGGAGGATTATATGAGTGACAGCATCCAAGTAGGCACGTCAGACAGTCCGTATGTATACTGGCAGGAAAAAGAGGCAATTTGGAGGCCCTTGCACAAAAAGGCTTTATTTTACCTAAGTTGACCCCCCTCCAGTGTGTACTCTGAAAGAGTGTTTAGTGTAGCCGGTCACCTTGTCAGCAATCGGTGTACGAGGTTACTTCCAGAAAATGTGGAGAAGATGATGTTCATTAAAATGAATTATAATCAATTCCTCCGTGGAGACATTTACCAGCAATTGCCTCCAGAAAGTACACAGGGACCTGTGATGGTGGATTTCAGTGGGGACGAATTAATACTCTGTGAGGAGGGGGATGTACACAGTGAAAGGGGTGAGGAATCGGAGGATGATGATGAGGTGGACATCTTGCCTCTGTAGAGCCAGTTTGTGCAAGGAGAGATTGATTGCTTCTTTTTTGGCATGCGGGCAGTAAAGAAAACAGGGGGTGGGATGGTACAACGTCCCCCCTGACCTGTGCCCATAAAGTATATCCCCGGTGGCTAGTGGAACATCAGTCCAATAATCCGTGTTCACGCCAGCGCACACGCGGCCCGCCTCCTACGGCCCGCGCGGCCCGTTTCCTATTCGAGGAGAGAAAGAAATTAGAGAGCAGGTGACTGGAACAGTTAAGGATGCTGTCGTGTATAAGAACATATACCTTATGCTGGCAGAAAGAGGCATCCAAAAAACCCAGCAACAAATCATTAACAAATTGAAGGCACTACGCAGACAATTTACTAAAGTACACGACCATAACCGCAAGAAAAGTGGCGCTGAGCGTATGGAATGGGCATATTATGACCTATGCTATAGTGTCTTCGGCAAAACTGCGATAACAAATCCCATAGCACTATCATCATCCAGCTGTGCCAGTGTCCAGATGTCAGTAGACAAGGACTGTGAGGAAACACAGCACAGCCTTCCCAGCTCACAATGCAGCCCACTATCCCTGCTGCTTATATCGGACAGCAGTTTTGAAGAATCACCTGTCAACGATGATTCCATCAGCGCAACTATTGAGTATATACCAGAGTTCAGGGGCGGATTGGGAAACAAAAGTGGCCCTGGAAAAATTTCTAAAAGTGGCCTCATGTGGGTGGCGCCAAACGAACTGTAGGCAGAGCCAATACCAAAGTAGGTGGGATTAATACTTGAAAATAATATTACACCTCATAACCCAGTGATCATGCTGAGCCAAAAAAAAAAAGTGGGTCCCAGGGACCCCTTACTTTTAATAATTGGGGTCCTACCTGTCCTTTTCTGGGTCCCATCGGAATGAAGGTTCTTATTAATTTTATTAATGATTCAAATATAAAAACACAGAGTTGATTTGGACATTACAAATGTGTTGCAAGGTGGGGGAGGGGGGAGGGGGAATGACAGCGCTGCTGGGCTTTGTAGCATACAGGATACCCTGCACCAGAACTGTAAGTAGGCATTTTGGCGGCCTTTGGCAGAAAGTGAATTGATGCTCCCCCTCCTATACCCAAAAGAAGGGACAGTGAGAGCCGAAGGCACGCAGCAAAAATTTAGGGGAGTGGCTTTGAGGGGAAGGGGCACGGCCACATAATAGTGCCAATTCACATTACACCACACAGTAGTGCCGCTTATACACATTGCACAGGTAGAATCTCCTATACACTCTGCGCCAGGTCGAGCACATTATATACTTTGTGCCAAGCAGAGCACATTATACACATTGCACCTTGTAAAGCACGTTATACACATTGCACCAGGTAGAGCACGTTACACACATTGCACCAGCTAGAATCTCCTATACACTCTGTGCCAGGTAGAGCATATTATACACATTGAGCCAGGTAGAGCACGTTATACACATTGCACCAGGCAGAGCACATTATACACATTGCACCAGGTAAAGCACGTTATACTCATTGCACCAGGTAGAATCTCCTATACACTCTGTGCCAGGTAGAGCACATTATACACATTGAGCCAGGTAGAGCACGTTATACACATTGCGCCAGGCCGAGCACATTATACACATTGCACCAGGTAAAGCACGTTATACACATTGCACCAGGTAGAATCTCCTATACACTCTACGCCAGGTAGAGCACGTTATACACATTGTGCCAGGCAGAGCACATTATACACATTGCATCAGGTAAAGCACGTTATACACATTGCACCAGGTAGAGCACATTATACACTTTGCGCCAGGTAAAGCACATAGACATACTGTACATTAAACAACCCCCCCAAAAAATATGTAGTCAGCGTCATTACACACATAAAGACCTGCTATATGCAGTACTAAGCTCGATGTGGCCTGGTCTATAGCAGGACAAAGACAAACTAGAACCATCCACCTGGGGCAGAGAGGGAATGGGTGCCAACCAGCCAAGTAAAGGGTGTCAACCACCCAGGGCCAGGGGGAGGGATGAGGGGGCACACTGCTGCTGCTGGAGGGATGAGGGGGCACACTGCTGCCAGGGGGAGAGATGAGGGGGCACTCTGATGCCGGGGGGAGGGATGAGGGGGCACACTGATGCAGGGGGGAGGGATGAGGGGGCACACTGATGCAGGGGGAGGGATGAGGGGGCACACTGCTGCCAGGAGGAGAGATGAGGGGGCACTCTGATGCCGGGGGGAGGGATGAGGGAGCACACTGATGCCGGGGGGAGTAATGAGGGGGCATACTGCTGCTGCTGGAGCGATGAGGGGGCACACTGCTGCCAGGGGGAGGGATGAAGGGGTACACTGATGCCGGTGTGAGGGATGAGGGGGCACACTGCTGGACAGGGGGAGGGATGAGGGGGGCACACTGCTGCCAGGGGGAGTGATGAGGGGGCACACTGTTGGCCAGGGGGAGGGATGAGGGGGCACACTGCTGGCAAGGGGGAGAGATGAGGGGGCACACTGTTGGCCAGGGGGAGGGTTGAGGGGGCACACTGCTGCCAGGGAGAGGGATGAGGGGGCACACTGCTGCTGACAGGAGGGGAGATGGGGACACTGGTGCTGTCAGGCTGGACATAGGGGGGCAAGCTGGCACAGGCAGGGGGAGATAGGGGGTCACACTGGTGCTGTCAGAGTGGGTGGGGGCACACTGATGCTGGCAGGGAGGATATGGGGCACACTGGTGCTAGGCAAGGGGGGCAGGAGGCCTCTCACAGTCACGCACCCACATGACTGGACTTACCACCAGAGCAGCGCGGACACAGCAGCCAGGAAGCCTCCCGCGGGTGATCATCCCCACAGTACAGCTCCGGTGACCAGGAGTCTTGGAAGAGCGGCTGCGCCTGCAACACCGTGGACCCAGCTCTCTAGATAGTGCCCGCTGGCCACAGTGTTCACCAATAAGCAGGTGACGTGGAGGGCGGTCCGACTCTCCTGACTGCGGCCGCAGTGCTCACAAGTTGGCAGGTGACGTGGAGGGCGGGCCAGCTCTCCTGACAGCGGCCGCGGCGCTCACAAGTTGGCAGGTGACGTGTGGGGGGGGGGTGCCGCTTATGACAGGTGGCCCAGCACTCCGAACGGCCCACCGTGTATTCCCCAGTAAAGGCAATGGCCAATCCGGGCCTGCCAGAGTCTCAGGTGGAAACATTGCAACCATCCAAGACCACGACTTTGCGCTCAAATAGTAAGTATTACCATTTACAAACATTTACTTACATACATACAAACCACTGTACAGCAGGGGTGTAAAACTAGAGATGAGCGGATTCGGTTTTACTCGGTTTTACTCGGTTCTCAAAACCGAATCTTATTGGCTCACGGATGTCACGTGTTTTGGATAGCCAATAAGATTCGGTTTTGAGAACCGAGTAAAACCGAGTAAAACCGAATCCGCTCATCTCTAGTAAAAACTCCAGGCCATCCAGATTATGTAGAATTATACATGCCCTGCCACAGTAGCAGCAGTCCCTATACAAAATCTATGTAAAGGCATGCTGAGATGTGTAGATCCACAACAACTGGAGGGCTGCAAGTTTCTCAACAAGTTTTAGCTATTTCAGTAGCAGTGAGGGTGCTCCAGTCAAAACTGTGGTTTTAAAAAAGGCATTTGTTTCCCCCAGCACCCTGAATGATAACAGTAACCAGATATAAATTCCACATAATAACAGAATTCAGAGATCTTCGTAACACATATTTGCGCAAATGTGTGAATAAGCCCCAAAGCCGCATCAAGGCATCTCTGTATATTTGGGGTCCCTAGCGCTATATCTAGGTGCAGGGTGTGGCACCCCAAAACATCAGCATAAGCCAGAAAGCCCAGCGGAGCATACCAGTGAAAAAACTATAGTGTTAATAAATTAGTATTTAGGAAGCCGAAGCTATAGAGAAAGTGATACAAAACTGAAATGCAATTAAAATAGAGAAATAGTGTTAAAAAATTAATAAGTGAAAAGTGTTAATAGAATGTAAAGGTATGCCACACTAAGGCCATCCAGCTCAGCCAGTCCAGAGGCACCACACCTCACACCCCCATTACCCCAATCTGGGTCTAAGATTAACCAGCAAGGAGCCACATGATAATGGCTCCTTACTACAATATGTCTAAGCTAAGAGCTACCTACCTTGGAGCAACCACATAATGCTCCATGTGGCATGTCAGGGCCTGCACCTCCTCCTAATGCAGGAACCTCTCTGCCTCTTTGCCTTGTCAATGATTGGCGTGTGGTAATGCTGCAGAGTATAGCTAGCGTGCAGGTGAGAGAGGGCCACAAACACGTATATGCTACCACTGCTATTTTTATATACTGTAGAATCATTGTTTTGGTTTTGGATTCGGGTCCGCAGTTGTGTTTTGGATTCGGACGTGTTTTGGCAAAACCACCCTTTCGGGTTTTGGATTTGGATGCATTCTGGATTCGGGTGATTTAAAAAAAAACCCCTCAAAAACAGCTAAAATCATAGGATTTGAGGGTAATTTTGATCCTATAGTATTATTAAGCTCAATAACTATAATTTCCACTCATTTCCAGTCTATTCTGAACACCTCACAATTGTAATACCCAGGAGTTATTAAGAAATGGGGACCCCTTGTTTTTTTTTATATTTACATTGTGGAACTACAAAGTCTAGAGTAGAACATGGGCTGAACTTGTCTGTCCCTGTCAGCCTAGGCAGGGGGGTTTGGCGGCACTGTAGTGGGAAGATTCCCCCCCCTCCTCAGCAACAGCTTAGCCCGGGAAGATACCCCCCACACTAATTGGACCCCCCAGGTTGCAGGGCAGAAGGCACCTAGGGTGGTCTGTTGCTGGGGCCCCGGGAGCCAGTCATTAAGGAGGACGGGGGAGGTCCATAGCTAGAGAGACCCTTAAAAGGAGCCCCACAGCGTGGGAGAGATAGCCTCGGGAGGATAGGAAAAACATACCGGAGGAGGGCAGCCATGTAGAGGCCAGATCTGTAAAAAGGACCGCTCACCTGACAAGCAGTCCATCGGAGCATCCAGGAGTGAGGGGCTGCATCGGGAGGACAGGGAGATCGGAGTGTTCAGCCAGCGCCGGGTGGATCGTGGCCAGAAGTCGGGTCTGCCGAAAGGATGGCGCGGACGCCTGGAGCAGAGCCGGAGGACCCCTCAGGAACTCGAGCCGTCTACACTGCTGCCTGCCAGTCTAGAGTGGATCGCGGGGACCAGGAGAAGTCCAGCGTGGACCCTGAGAGAAGAGTAGCGGGTGGAGAAACGGCCCCCCTGGAGGACTTCCCAGGCTGCTGCTTCCAGAAGATGCGGGCCAGAGGAGAGCGCGCAGGCACCGCTGAGGACAACCCTGGCTGAGGAGACCCTGGCGAGGACCCCTGGTGGTTACAGTGGACGTCGAGCACCGTGGCTGGAGAAGAGGACCCCGGCTGCTGGGCAGGACAGCGCTGATCGGTGAGGCAGCGGGAGGACCGGAGACGGAAGCTGCAGTGTGGAGCCCGACCAGAGAAGGCATCGCCGCGGAAGGGAGCACCTCCTACCTCAGATAAAGGGCGCATCCCCGGTGCGGTGCTCTGCATCTTGGGTGGTGCCGAAGATGCGGGATCGGATCGGAGGTAGCAGAAGCGCCGCAGCTAGGGGTGAGAATTGGTAAATAGCCCTTCCACTGCCACACTCTTCCCTGTCCAAGTCCTCTGCTGCCAATACTCTGCAATTGGGGGGACATATTGTATAAAGGGGTAGGCTCCCCTTATTCCCCAGTGCCCACATAGAAATAAAGGGGGTAGGCTCCCCTTCATCAATGGCCCCACTGGTTATTTAAAAGAGGGTAGGCTCCCCTTCAGAAGTGACACTGCATTTATTTAATAAGGGGATAGGCTCCCCTCATCACCAGTGCCACACATATAAGAAAAGGGGGTAGGCCCCCCTTCTGTTAGTGATAGGGGTAGACCCCGTTCTAGCTAATGTGCTTATATCTCAAGCAATTGTCTGCTATTGAGGAATGCTAGTACTTATGGTTCATTTATGCAAGCTCTGCCCAGCAGTGTAAAAGCTGATGTTAATGTATTTATCTGCTATTGAGGAATGCTAGTACTTATGGTTCTTTTATGCAAGCTCCGCCCAGCAATGTAAAAGTTGATATTAATGTATTTATTTGCTATTGAGGAATGCTAGTACTTCTGGTTCATTTATGCAAGCTCTGCCCAGCAGTGTAAAAGCTGATGTTAATGTATTTATCTGCTATTGAGGAATGCTGGTACTTCTGGTTCTTTTATGCAAGCTCCGCCCAGCAGTGTAAAAGTTGATGTTAATGCATTTATCTGCTATGAGTGAATGCTGGTACTTCTGGTGCATTTATGCAAGCTCCGCCCAGCAGAGATATTCAAGCCAATATACCTGCTAATGTGTCAACGCTGGTTGTATTAGACTGTGCTTTATAGAGACGCCAGCTTGCTCACCTGTTCCCGCAATATACATGCTAAAGTGTCAATGCTGGTTAAAGAGACTGTGCTTTATAGAGATGCCAGCTTGCTCACCTGTTCACGCAATACACCTGCTTTAGTGTCAACGCTGGTTAAACGAGACTGTGCTTTATAGAGACGCCAGCTTGCTCACCTGTTCACACAATATACATGATTTTGTGTCAATGCTGCTTAAAGAGACTGTGCTTTATAGAGCCGCCAGCTTGCTCACCTGTTCACGCAATATACCTGCTTAGTGGCAACGCTGGTTAAAGAGACTGTGCTTTATAGAGACGCTAGCTTGCTCACCTGTTCACGCAATATACCTGCTTAGTGTCAACGCTGGTTAAACGAGCCTGTGCTTTATAGAGACGCCAGCTTGCTCACCTGTTCCCACAATATACCTGCTTAGTGTCAACGCTGGTTAAATGAGACTGTGCTTTATAGAGCCGCCAGCTTGCTCACCTGTTCCTGCAATATACCTGCTGCGATAAATTGGGGTTGTTTGTTATTATTTACTGAACAAGGCTATCACTGTTGCCCTTATTTTGTTAATAATAAAATGGAGTTGGATCCTGTATGATGTGTGTTGTCATATGCAGTGACAGTAGACATGTCAGTACTCCTTGGCAGGTCCTTCAGTCCGGTCCAGATGTCAGCACTTGCTCCCGACTGCCCTGCATCACCGCCAGCGGGTGGTTTTGGAAATGTTATCCTTTTCCTGGCAGCTCCAGTGGCGGTAGAAAATGAAGGAGGAGCTGTTGGCAGGTCACGTTCCGCTTGACTTGACAATTGTCTCACCAGCAGGTCTTTGAACATCTGCAGACTTATGTCTGCCGGAAAGAGAGATACAACGTAGGCTTTAAACCTAGAATCGTGCACGGTGGCCAAAATGTAGTGCTCTGATTTCAACAGATTGACCACCCGTGAATCCTGGTTAAGCGAATGAAGGGCTCCATCCACAAGTCCCACATGCCTAGTGGAATCACTCCATTTTAGCTCCTCCTTCAATCTCTACAGCTGCTTCTGCAAAAGCCTGATGAGGGGAATGACCTGACTTAGGCTGGCAGTGTCTGAACTGACTTCACGTGTGGCAAGTTCAAAGGGTTGGAGAACCTTGCACACCATGGAAATCACTCTCCACTGCGCTTGAGTCAGGTGCATTCCCCCTCCTTTGCCTATATCATAGGCAGATGTAAAGGCTTGAATGGCCTTTTGCTGCTCCTCCATCCTCTGAAGCACATAGAGGGTTGAATTCCACCTCGTTACCACCTCTTGCTTCAGCTGATGGCAGGGCATGTTCAGGAGTGTTTGCTGGCGCTCCAGTCTACAGCACGGGGTGGCTGAATGCCGAAAGTGGCCCGCAAGTTTTTGGGCCACCGAAAGCATCTCCTGCATGCCCCTGTCATTTTTAAAAAAATTCTGCAGCACCAAATTAATTTTATGTGCAAAACATGGGACGTGCTGGAATTTGCCCAAATGTAATGCACGCACAATATTGGTGGCGTTGTCCGATATCACAAATCCCCAGGGGAGTCCAATTGGGGTAAGCCATTCTGCGATGATGTTCCTCAGTTTCCGTAAGAGGTTGTCAGCTGTGTGCCTCTTATGGAAAGCAGTGATACAAAGCGTAGCCTGCCTAGGAACGAGTTGGCATTTGCGAGATGCTGCTACTGGTGCCGCCGCTGTTGTTGCTGCGGGAGGCCATACATCTACCCAGTGGGCTGTCAGTCATATAGTCCTTAGTCTGCCCTGCTCCACTTGTCCACATGTCCGTGGTTAAGTGTACAGTGGGTACAACTGCATGTTTTAGGACACTTTTTCTGACATCTGAAACATCCTCGGTATCGCCTGCCTAGAGAAGTGGAACCTAGATGGTATTTGGTACCAGGGACACACTACCGCAAGCAATTCTCTAAGTCCCTGTGAACTAACGGTGGATACCGGACGCACGTCTAACATGAACATAGCTGTCAAGCAGTGCCAGCAGCAACAGCAGCAGTAGGCATTCCACTCAAGGATCCATCGGGGGAATCCCAGTTAGGAGAGGACTCGTCAGTCTTGCCAGTGACATGCACTGCAAGACTATTGGCGTTCCTGTTGTTCGCATTTCTGTTGAAATAATTCCACACCGAAGAGGTGATTTTCTTTGTATTTTGACCAGACATGTCAATGGCCTTATTTATCCCACGGACAACACCTGTCTCCCCAGGTGCCTGACTAAAGCAAACCACATCACCATCAGAATCCTCATCGTCAACTTCCTCCTCAGCGCCAGCAACACCCATATCCTCATCCTGGTGTACTTCAACAGTGACATCTTCAATTTGAATATCAGGAACTGGACTGTGGGTGCTCCTTCCAGCACATGGGGGGGGGGGGGGGGGGGGGCGCATGCAAATGGTGGAAGGAGCCACCTCTTCCAATCCAGTGTTGGGAAGGTCATCGCACCCGCCGACACATTTGGACTCTCCTTGGGGATTTGTGATTTAGAATGCACAATTCTTTGCTGTGCTTTTGCCAGCTTAACTCTTTTCATTTTTCTAGTGGGAGGATGAGTGCTTCTATCATCATGTGAAGCTGAACCACTAGACATGAGGAACATAGGCCAGGGCCTTAGCCGTTCCTTGCCACTCCATGTTATAAATGGCATATTGGCAAGTTTACGCTTCTCCTCAGACGATTTTAATTTATATTTTTGGGTCATTTTACTGAACTTTTGCTTTTTGGATTTTACATGCTCTCTACTATGACATTGGGCATCGGCCTTGGCAGACGACGTTGATGGCATTTCATCGTCTCTGCCATGACTAGTGGCAGCAGCTTCAGCACTAGGTGGAAGTGGATCTTGATCTTTCCCTATTTTACCCTCCAAATTTTTGTTCTCCATTTTTTAATGTGTGGAATTATATGCCAGTAATAATAAGAATTTACTTACCGATAAGTCTATTTCTCGTAGTCCATAGTGGATGCTGGGAACTCCGTAAGGACCATGGGGAATAGCGGCTCCGCAGGAGACTGGGCACATCTAAAGAAAGCTTTAGGACTATCTGGTGTGCACTGGCTCCTCCCCCTATGACCCTCCTCCAAGCCTCAGTTGGGATACTGTGCCCGGACGAGCGTACACAATAAGGAAGGATTTTGAATCCCGGGTAAGACTCATACCAGCCACACCAATCACACCGTACAACTTGTGATATGAAACCCAGTTAACAGCATGATAACAGAGGAGCCTCTGAATAGATGGCTCACAACAAGAACCCGATTAGTTAACAATAACTATGTACAAGTATTGCAGACAATCCGCACTTGGGATGGGCGCCCAGCATCCACTACGGACTACGAGAAATAGAATTATCGGTAAGTAAATTCTTATTTTCTCTGGCGTCCTAGTGGATGCTGGGAACTCCGTAAGGACCATGGGGATTATACCAAAGCTCCCAAACGGGCGGGAGAGTGCGGATGACTCTGCAGCACCGAATGAGAGAACTCCAGGTCCTCCTCAGCCAGCGTATCAAATTCGTAGAATTTTGCAAACGTGTTTGCCCCTGACCAAGTAGCTGCTCGGCAAAGTTGTAAAGCCGAGACCCCTCGGGCTGCCGCCCAAGATGAGCCCACCGTCCTTGTGGAATGGGCTTTTATTGATTTAGGCTGCGGTAATCCTACCGCAGAATGCGCCAGCTGAATAGTGCTACAAATCCAGCGCGCAATAGACTGCTTAGAAGCAGGAGCACCCAGCTTGTTGAGTGCCATCAGGATAAACAGCAAGTCAGTTTTCCTGACTCCAGCCGTCCTGGAAAAATAAAATTTTCAGGGCCCTGACTACGTCCAGCAACTTGGAATCCTCCAAGTCCCCAGTAGCCGCAGGCACCACAATAGGTTGGTTCAAGTGAAAACCTGAGACCACCTTCGGGAGAAACTGAGGACGATTCCTCAACTCTGCCCTATCCATACAGAAAATCAGATAAGGCCTGTTACATGACAAAGCCGCCAATTCTGACACACGCCTGGCCAAGGCCAAGGCCAACAGCATGACCACTTTCCACGCGAGATACTTTAGCTCCATGGTTTTAAGTGGCTCAACCAATGCGACTTTAGGAAATCCAACACCACGTTGAGATCCAAAAAGTGCCACAGGAGGCACAAAAGGAGGCTGAATATGTAGTACTCCTTTAACCAAAGTCTGAACTTCAGGCAGTGAAGCCAGTTCTTTCTGGAAGAAAATCGACAGAGCCGAAATCTGGACCGTGATGGACCCCAATTTGAGGCCCAAACGTCACCCCTGCTTGCAGGAAGTGCAGGAATCGACATAGTTGAAATTCCTCCGTCGGGGCCTTCATGGCCTCCCACCAAGCAACAAATTTTCGCCAAACGCGGCGATAATGTCTTGCGGTGACATCCTTCCTGGCTATGATCAGGGTAGGGATGACTTCCTTCGGAATACCCTTTTCCTTTAGGATCCGGTGTTCTACCGCCATGCCGTCAAACGCAGCCGCGGTAAGTCTTGGAACAGACAGGGTCCCTGCTGCAGCAGGTCTTGTCTGAGCGGCAGAGGCCAAGGGTCCTCTGCCAGCATCTCTTGAAGTTCCGGGTACCAAGCTCTTCATGGCCAATCCGGAACCCCGAGTATGGTTTTCACTCCTCGCCTTCTTATTATTCTCAGTACCTTGGGTATGAGAGGTAGAGGAGGAGACACATAAACCGACTGGTACACCCCCGGTGTCACTAGAGCGTCCCCAGCGATCGCCTGAGGGTCCCTTGACCTGGCGCAATATCTTTTCAACTTCTTGTTGAGGCGGGACGCCATCATGTCCACCCGTGGTCATTCCCAGCGGTTTACCCGCATTTGGAAAACTTCTGGATGAAGTCCCCATTCTCCTGGGTGTAGGTCGCCCATCGGAGAATCCTTGTGGCTTCTGCCATCGCCATCCTGCTTCTTGTGCCGCCCTGTCTGTTTACATGGGCGACCGCAGTGATGTCGTCTGATTGGATCAGTACCGGCTGGTTCTGAAGCAGGGGCCTTGCTTGGCTTAGGGCATTGTAAATGGCCCTTAGCTGCAGAATATTTATGTGAAGCGAAATCTCCTTGGAAATTTCTTCCCTGTGTGACTGCACCCCAGCCCAGAAGGCTGGCATCCGTGGTCACCAGGACCCAGTCCTGTATTCCGAATCTGCGGCCCACTAGTAGATGAGCCCTCTGCAGCCACCACAGCAGCGACACCCAGTTTCTTGCTGACAGGGTTATCCGCTGTTGTATCTGTACATGGGACCCGGACCATTAGTCCCACAGGCCCCACTGGAACGTCCTTGCGTGGAGTCTTCCGAATGGAATTATGCTTCGTACGAGGCTACCATTTTCCCCAGGACTCGTGTGCATTGATGTACCGACACCTGTCCTGGTTTTAGGATGTCTCTGACTAGAGATGACAACTCCTCGGCTTTTTCCACTGGAAGAAACACTCTTTTCTGGTCTGCGTTCAGAAACATTCCCAGGAACAGAAGACGTGTCGTCGGGACCAGCTGTGACTTTGGAATATTGAGAATCCAGTCGTGCTGTTGTAGCACTTCCCGCGAGAGTGCTACCCCCACTACCAACTGTTCTTTGGACCTCGCCTTTATCAGGAGATCGTCCAAGTACGGGATAATAAAAACGTCCTTCTTGCGAAGGAGTATCATCACTTCGGCCATTACCTAGGTAAAGACCTTCGGTGCCGTGGACAACTCCAACGGCCGCGTCTGGAACTGATAGTGACAGTCCTGTACCACATATCTGAGGTACTCCTGGTGAGGGGGGTAAATGGGGACATGCAGGTACGCATCCTTGATGTCCAGGGAGACCCTGTAATCCCCCTCGTCCAGGCTCGTAATAACCGCCCTGAGCGATTCCATCTTGAACTTGAATCTTCTGATATAAAAGTTCAAGTATTTTAATTTCAAGATGGGTCTCACCGAACCGTTGCGGTACCACAACCACTGTGGAATAGTAACCCCTTCCTTGCTGAAGGAGGGGCACCTTGACAATCACTTGTTGTGATTATAGTGTTGAATATCCACCAACACCGTCTCCCTGGCAGAGGGAGGTGCCGGTAAGGCAGATTTTAGGAAACGGCGGGGGGAAGAACGTCTCGAACTCCAGCCTGTACCCCTGAGATACTACTTGAAGGACCCAGGGATCCATGTGAGAGAGCCCACTGTCCGCTGAAATATCTGAGACGGGCCCCCACCGTACCCGGGTCCGCCTGAGCAGCCCCCGCACCATGCTGTGGACCTACCGGACGCAGGGAGGACTTCTGCTCTTGGGAACTAGCTGTGTGTTGCAGCTTTTTCCTCTACCTTTGCCTCTCGGCAGAAAGGATGAGCCTCTAGCCCTCTTGCTTTCCGAAAGGACTGTACTTGATGATACGGTGCTTTCTTTTGTTGTGGGGTAGCCTGTGGCAAAAAAATTAATTTCCCAGCAGTAGCTGTGGAAACGAGGTCTGAAAAACTATCCCCAAACAGTTTTACCCCCTTATAGGGCAACATCCATGTGCCGATTTGAGTCGGCATCGCCTGACCATTGCCAAGTCCATAACCCCTGTCTGGCGGCAATGGACCTAGCGCTTATTTTTGATGCCAGCCGGCAAATATCCCTCTGTGCATCACGCATGTATCAGACCACGTCTTTTATATGCTCTATTTTCAGCAAAATATTGTCCCTATCCATAGTTATTTTCCGACAGGGAATCTGACCACGCAGCGGGAGCACTGCACATCCATGCCGAAGCAACGGCTGGTCGCAATATAATGTCCCTAGTGTGTGACCATATCTTATAGGGTAACCTCCTGCTTTCTATCAGCAGGTTCCTTCAGGGCGGCCGTACCCGGAGACGGTAGTGCCACCTTTTCTGATAAGCGTGTAAGCGCTGTATCTACCCTATGGGGTGTTTCCCCGCGTGACCTATCCTCTGGCAGGAAAGGGTACGCTGCCAATAACCGTTGTAGAAATTATCAATTTCTTACCGGGGGAAGACCACTCTTCCTCACACACCTCATTTAATTTCTCAGATGCAGGAAAAACTACTAATAGTTTTCTCTCACCAAACACAATACCCTTTTATGTGGTACCTGGGGTATAATCATAAATGTGTAATACGTTTTTCATTGTCTCAATCCTGTAACGGGTGGACCTATTTGGAGGGTACACCAGTCTCATCGATGTCGACACTGGAGTCAGTATCCGTGTCGACATCTGTGTCTGTTATCTGAGGTAGCGGGCGATTTTAGAGCCCCCCATGACATTTGAGACGCTGGAACAGGCACAAGCTGAGTAGCCGGCTGTTCCGTGTCGTCGACCTTTTATGTTTGGAGTTGACACTTTCACGTAATCCTTCCATAAGTTCAACCACACCGGTGTTGACCACGCAGGGGGTGACTACATATTTACAGGCATTCGCTCCGCCTCCACCTCATTATCCTACCTGTCGACACAGCCGTACCGACACACAGCACACACACAGGGAATGCTCTGATAGAGGACAGGACCTCACAAAGCCCTTTGGAGAGACAGAGGGAGAGTATGCCAGCACACACCAGGGCGCTATATATCACAGGGATAGCACCTATAAAAAAGTGTTTTACCTTATAGCTGCATATATATTGTATACTGCGCCTAAATTGTGCCCCCCCTCTCTTTTTAACCCTTTCTGTAATGTATTAACTGCAGGGGAGAGCCAGGGAGCTTCCCTCCAACGGAGCTGTGAGGGAAAAATGGCGCCAGTGTGCTGAGGAGATAGGCTCCGCCTCTTTTTCGCGGACTTTTCTCCCGCATTTTTATGGAATCTGGCAGGGGTTAATATACATCCATATAGCCCTGGGGGTTATATGTGATGTATTTTTGCCAGCCAAGGTGTTTATATTGCTGCTCAGGGCGCCCCCCCCAGCGCCCTGCACCCTCAGTGACCGGAGTGTGTGGTGTGCATGAGGAGCAATGGCACACAGCTGCAGTGCTGTGCGCTACCTTGGTGAAGACTGATGTCTTCTGCCGCCGATTTTCCGGACATCTTCTTGCTTCTGGCTCTGTAAGGGGGCCGGCGGCGCGGCTCTGGGACCGGACTCCGAGGCTGGGCCTGTGTTCGGTCCCTCTGGAGCTAATGGTGTCCAGTAGCCTAAGAAGCCCAAGCTGGCTGCAAGCAGGCAGGTTCGCTTCTTCTCCCCTTAGTCCCTCGATGCAGTGAGCCTGTTGCCAGCAGGTCTCACTGAAAATAAAAAACCTAAAACTAACTTTTTCTAAGAAGCTCAGGAGAGCCTCCTAGATTGCACCCTGCTCGGTCGGGCACAAAAATCTAACTGAGGCTTGGAGGAGGGTCATAGGGGGAGGAGCCAGTGCACACCAGATAGTCCTAAAGCTTTCTTTAGATGTGCCCAGTCTCCTGCGGAGCCGCTATTCCCCATGGTCCTTACGGAGTTCCCAGCATCCACTAGGACGTCAGAGAAATATCTGGAATTAGACGGCAGTAATGTCTGGAATTAGATACCACTAGATAGATACCAGATATCACTTTGAGTGGAATGATGACCTATGCACAGTGACAGAACACTACCACAGCACCCTACAGTAGCAAGATGCAGCACAAGACATTGGGGGTAATTCCAAATTGATCGCAGCAGGAATTTTTTTACCAGTTGGGCAAAACCATGTGCACTGCAGGGGAGGCAGTTTTAACATGTGCAGAGAGAGTTAGATTTGGGTGTGGTGTGTTCAATCTGCAATCTAATTTGCATTGTAAAAATAAAGCAGCCAGTATTTACCCTGCACAGAAACAAAATAACCCACCCAAATCTAACTATCTCTGCACATGTTTTATCTGCCTCCCCTGCAGTGCACATGGTTTTGCCCAACTACTAAAAAAATTCCTGCTGCGATCAACTTGGAATTACCCCCAATGAGCAGTGATACTGAGCACTGATGATACTGAGAACGGACACTGAGCAGCACAATGCAGCACAAGATACTGTACTAGTATTAGTAATGTAGTATTACTGAGCACCACAATGCAGCACAAGACAATGAGCAGTGATACTGAGCACCGATGATACTACTGAGAACTGACACTGAGCAGCACGATGCAGCACAAGACACTGTACTAGTATTAGTAATGTAGTATTAGTGAGCACCACGATGCAGCACAAGACAATGAGCAGTGATACTGAGCACTGATGATACTACTGAGCAATGACACTGGGCAGCACGATGCAGCACAAGACACTGTACTAGTATTAGTAATGTAGTATTACTGAGAACCACGATGCAGCACAAGACAATGATCAGTGATACTGAGCACTGATGATACTACTGAGCACTGACACTGAGCAGCACAAGACACTCTACTAGTATTAGTGTGCAGCACAAAAGCACTCTGGAATTGTCACTCCCCAGATACCACTGTGACTGGAATGATGATGACCATTGCACAGTCACAGGACACTACTACCACAGCACCCTGCAGCAGCAAGATGCAGCACAAGAGAGACACTGTACTAGTATTACTGAGCAACAATAAGCACTGATACTGAGCTCTGATACTGAGCTCTGATACTGAGCACTGATACTGAGCACTGATACTGAGAACTGACACTGAGAGAACGTAGCCACATCCTCTCTGTACTCTCTACAATGCCTGAGTAAAAATGGTGGTGACGCGTGGCTCTTTATATGGTATCCGAATCTCACGAGAATCCGACAGCAGGATGATGACGTTTTGCCTCGTTCGGGTTTTCCGAGTCAGGCGGGAACAACCGAGCCGGGCTCGGAACCGTGTTTGACACGTGGAGCTCGGGGGGGGGTTCAGTTCTCGGTGAACCGAACCCGCTCATCACTAGAGAAAACATATACAATTGAACAATTTTTATAACTGAAAAGCAAAATAAACACAAAACTGTTTGCACACAAAAACTTGTCTGTCTTCTCTATCTACTACAACATTGAGGGAAGATTGGCTGCAATGGTGGCCCTTATGCACTCGCTGGCTGTGTCATACCCCCCCACCAAGCCTGATGCATCATGTACAGTGACCCCCGCCCCATGATCATGCACATTCCACTCGGGGAGAAAGTTTTCCTTTTGTATCTCACATATATTATGGAGAATGCAGTAGGCTGCTACTAGGGTGGCATCGGGATCGGCGGGATCCCGGGATTGAGGCCAAAAATGCCGGGATTTGAATCCCGGGATTGGAGCCTTCAATCCCGGGATTCACATGCGCATGCGCACTAATGATTCTTGACAGGGCAGCGCCGCTGAGCACTAGCGCTCGGCTCAGCCTCAGGCGCTGCCCGGACCCGGCTGCCCTGCGGCGTGATGTCAGCGAGGTCACACTGCACAGCCCCTTAACAGCTATGGCCGCTCCTTCTGCCCTCCAATGCGCCTGCCAGCCAGCCAGTCCTCCTGCCCGCCATAATTTTAAAGTTACGAGGACTCTAAAGCAGGTGGACTGTGAGTGATACTCACGCTACGCTGCTCTGCTGCCTGCCTCTGGATCCCTCTACTCCATAGTGAATATTATATTTATCTATATATATATATAGAATTAATTAATGCTGCAGCACTCTGAGTCTTTTAAACATCAAATGTGTATTGGAAAAATCACATCATGATTTTTTCAGTACACCTTTGATGTTTAAACGACTCAGAGTGTTGCAGCATTCATTTATCCTATTGCTTATATCACTGAGGGCACTTTATTCCCTAAAGCAGAGTGCCCGACTGTATGTACCGTATATATATATATATATATATATATTATACAATCCCGGGATCGATCCCGGGAATCCCGGGATTGAGCATTTTTCAATCCCGATCCCCGGGATTGGAAAAACGGCCCGGGATTGGCCTCCCTAGCTGCTACTATATCTGGCATGATTTTCAAGTCAACATCATTCCTCTTCATGAGGCAGCGCCAGCGTTCTTTTAAATGCACAAAATCTTTCTCTACTGCCATACAGGCCAAACTTAGGGCATAGGTGTATGCAGTGGCGGTTCTTGCCACGGGCAAGCAGGACTTTTGCCCGGGGCGCCGCCTTCCGGAGGGCGCCGCACCGTGGCAAGATCCGCCACTGCTGCCCGCTGTGTCCCCCGTCCGCCTCCGCTGCCCGCTGCCGTCCCCGTCCTCGGCGCCTCCTGTGAAGGGAACTAGACGCTATGCGTCTAGTTTCCCTTCGTGGAGAGTAACTGCTGAGCGGTGCGCGATGACGTCATCGCGCACCGCACAGCAAAGGTCCTCTCCACGAAGGGAACTAGACGCATAGCGTCTAGTTTCTCTTCGTGGAGAGGACCTTCAAGCGGCGCTTTCAATGTACAGGGGGCGTGACTCACCACGCCCCCTGTATTAGGCCACGCCCCTTTCCTGCCCGGGGCGCTCTGCGCCCTTGAACCGGCCCTGGGTGTATGATGTCTGTTAGGGAGATAACTGAATATGCTGGGTGTAGCCCTTCATCGGCCAGCACTGAGGGGGGTGCATTAGGGAACGCGGGGGGAGGGAGAGTTAAGGGCCCCATACACTTATCCGACTGCTTGTCGGAGGCGAACGCAGGTGATCACCCTGGGGTAAAACATGAATAGTGGTTTATGGTAGTGATGAGCGGGTTCGGTTCCTCGGAATCCGAACCCCCCCGAACGTCAGCCTTTTTTACACGGGTCCGAGGCAGACTCGGATCTTCCCGCCTTGCTCGGTTAACCCGAGCGCGCCCGAACGTCATCATCCCGCTGTCGGATTCTCGCGAGGCTCGGATTCTATCGCGAGACTCGGATTCTATATAAGGAGCCGCGTGTCGCCGCCATTTTCACACGTGCATTGAGATTGATAGGGAGAGGACGTGGCTGGCGTCCTCTCCGTTTAGAATAGAAATAGATAGTGAGAGTGAGACACTTGATTTACTGGAGCTTAGGAGTACTCAGAGAGTGCAGAGTTTACTAGTGACTGACCAGTGATTACCAGTGCAGTTTTATTATTATTTAATATAATCCGTTCTCTGCCTGAAAAAAAACGATACACAGTGACACAGTATATCATATCTGTGCTCAGCCTCAGTGTGCTGCATCATCTATGTATATCTGACTGTGCTGAGTGCTCACTGCTCACACAGCTTAATTGTGGGGGAGACTGGGGAGCAGTTATAGCAGGAGTACATTTAGGGCTGTAACACACACTCCGGTTTTCCCGGCCGCCGGACCTTTCAGTGGTGAGACCCGGCTGCAACCCGGCAGCCGGGCCGGGGCCATGCAGTGTGAAGGCACCCTAGCCCTCACACTGTTAACTACAATGCCGGCACGGGAAAAAGCCGTCCGCCTTTTTCCCGGCCGGCAAAAGCCGTGTAGTGTGTTTCAGCCCTAACAGTGCACACTTTTGCTGCCAGAGTGCCACTGCCAGTGTGACTGACCAGTGACCACTGACCACCAGTATATTGTGATTGTCTGCCTGAAAAAGTTAAACACTCGTCGTGTGGTGTTTTTATTCTATAAACGCATTCTGCTGACAGTGTCCAGCAGGTCCGTCATTACATAATATATACCTGTCCTGCAGTAGTGATATATATATATTTTTTATATCATTATCATCCAGTCTATATTAGCAGCAGACGCAGTACGGTAGTCCACGGCTGTAGCTACCTCTGTGTCGGCAGTCGCTCGTCCATCCATAATTGTATACCACCTACCTGTGGTGGTTTTTTTTTTTTATATCTTCTTGATACTAGTAGCTTACTTTAGGAGTCTGCAGTGCTGACAGTGTCCAGCAGGTCAGTCATTATATAATATATACCTGTCCGGCTGCAGTAGTGATATATATATATTTTTTATATCATTATCATCCAGTCTAGATTAGCAGCAGACGCAGTACGGTAGTCCACGGCTGTAGCTACCTCTGTGTCGGCAGTCGCTCGTCCATCCATAATTGTATACCACCTACCTGTTGTGTTTTTTTTTCTCTATCTTCTTGATACTAGTAGCTTACTTTAGGAGTCTGCAGTGCTGACAGTGTCCAGCAGGTCCGTCATTATATAATATATACCTGTCCGGCTGCAGTAGTGATATATATATATTTTTTATATCATTATCATCCAGTCTATATTAGCAGCAGACGCAGTACGGTAGTCCACGGCTGTAGCTACCTCTGTGTCGGCAGTCGCTCGTCCATCCATAAGTATACTAGTATCCATCCATCTCCATTGTTTACCTGAGGTGCCTTTTAGTTGTGCCTATTAAAATATGGAGAACAAAAATGTTGAGGTTCCAAAAATAGGGAAAGATCAAGATCGACTTCCACCTCGTGCTGAAGCTGCTGCCACTAGTCATGGCCGAGACGATGAAATGCCATCAACGTCGTCTGCCAAGGCCGGTGCCCAATGTCATAGTACAGAGCATGTAAATTCCAAAACACCAAATATCAGTAAAAAAAGGACTCAAAAATCTAAAATAAAATTGTCGGAGGAGAAGCGTAAACTTGCCAATATGCCATTTACCACACGGAGTGGCAAGGAACGGCTGAGGCCCTGGCCTATGTTCATGGCTAGTGGTTCAGCTTCACATGAGGATGGAAGCACTCAGCCTCTCGCTAGAAAAATGAAAAGACTCAAGCTGGCAAAAGCACACCAAAGAACTGTGCGTTCTTCGAAATCACAAATCCACAAGGAGAGTCCAATTGTGTCGTTTGCGATGCCTGACCTTCCCAACACTGGACGTGAAGAGCATGCGCCTTCCACCATTTGCACGCCCCCTGCAAGTGCTGGAAGGAGCACCCGCAGTCCAGTTCCTGATAGTCAGATTGAAGATGTCAGTGTTGAAGTACACCAGGATGAGGAGGATATGGGTGTTGCTGGCGCTGGGGAGGAAATTGACCAGGAGGATTCTGATGGTGAGGTGGTTTGTTTAAGTCAGGCACCCGGGGAGACACCTGTTGTCCGTGGGAGGAATAGGGCCATTGACATGCCTGGTGAAAATACCAAAAAAAATCAGCTCTTCGGTGTGGAAGTATTTCAACAGAAATGCGGACAACATTTGTCAAGCCGTGTGTTGCCTTTGTCAAGCTGTAATAAGTAGGGGTATGGACGTTAACCACCTCGGAACATCCTCCCTTATACGTCACCTGCAGCGCATTCATCATAAGTCAGTGACAAGTTCAAAAACTTTGGGCGACAGCGGAAGCAGTCCACTGACCAGTAAATCCCTTCCTCTTGTAACCAAGCTCACGCAAACCACCCCACCAACTCCCTCAGTGTCAATTTCCTCCTTCCCCAGGAATGCCAATAGTCCTGCAGGCCATGTCACTGGCAATTCTGACGAGTCCTTTCCTGCCTGGGATTCCTCCGATGCATCCTTGCGTGTAACGCCTACTGCTGCTGGTGCTGCTGTTGTTGCTGCTGGGAGTCGATGGTCATCCCAGAGGGGAAGTCGTAAGACCACTTTTACTACTTCCACCAAGCAATTGACTGTCCAACAGTCCTTTGCAAGGAAGATGAAATATCACAGCAGTCGTCCTGCTGCAAAGCGGATAACTGAGGCCTTGGCATCCTGGGCGGTGAGAAACGTGGTTCCGGTATCCATCATTACTGCAGAGCCAACTAGAGACTTGTTGGAGGTACTGTGTCCCCGGTACCAAATACCATCTAGGTTCCATTTCTCTAGGCAGGCGATACCGAAAATGTACACAGACCTCAGAAAAAGACTCACCAGTGTCCTAAAAAATGCAGTTGTACCCAATGTCCACTTAACCACGGACATGTGGACAAGTGGAGCAGGGCAGGCTCAGGACTATATGACTGTGACAGCCCACTGGGTAGATGTATGGACTCCCGCCGCAAGAACAGCAGCGGCGGCACCAGTAGCAGCATCTCGCAAACGCCAACTCTTTCCTAGGCAGGCTACGCTTTGTATCACCGATTTCCAGAATACGCACAAAGCTGAAAACCTCTTACGGCAACTGAGGAAGATCATCGCGGAATGGCTTACCCCAATTGGACTCTCCTGTGGATTTGTGGCATCGGACAACGCCAGCAATATTGTGTGTGCATTAAATATGGGCAAATTCCAGCACGTCCCATGTTTTGCACATACCTTGAATTTGGTGGTGCAGAATTGTTTAAAAAACGAGAGGGGCGTGCAAGAGATGCTGTCGGTGGCCAGAAGAATTGCGGGACACTTTCGGCGTACAGGCACTACGTACAGAAGACTGGAGCACCACCAAAAACGCCTGAACCTGCCCTGCCATCATCTGAAGCAAGAAGTGGTAACGAGATGGAATTCAACCCTCTATATGCTTCAGAGGTTGGAGGAGCAGCAAAAGGCCATTCAAGCCTATACAACTGAGCACGATATAGGAGGTGGAATGCACCTGTCTCAAGCGCAGTGGAGAATGATTTCAACGTTGTGCAAGGTTCTGCAACCTTTTGAACTTGCCACACGTGAAGTCAGTTCAGACACTGCCAGCCTGAGTCAGGTCATTCCCCTCATCAGGCTTTTGCAGAAGAAGCTGGAGACATTGAAGGAGGAGCTAACACAGAGCGATTCCGCTAGGCATGTGGGACTTGTGGATGGAGCCCTTAATTCGCTTAACAAGGATTCACGGGTGGTCAATCTGTTGAAATCAGAGCACTACATTTTGGCCACCGTGCTCGATCCTAGATTTAAAACCTACCTTGGATCTCTCTTTCTGGCAGACACAAGTCTGCTGGGGTTCAAAGAACTGCTGGTGACAAAATTGTCAAGTCAAGCGGAACGCGACCTGTCAACATCTCCTCCTTCACATTCTCCCGCAACTGGGGGTGCGAGGAAATGGCTCAGAATTCCGAGCCCACCCGCTGGCGATGATGCAGGGCAGTCTGGAGCGACTGCTGATGCTGACATATGGTACGGACTGAAGGACCTGACAACGATTACGGACATATCGTCTACTGTCACTGCATATGATTCTCTCCCCATTGAAAGAATGGTGGAGGATTATATGAGTGACCGCATCCAAGTAGGCACGTCAGACAGTCCGTACTTATACTGGCAGGAAAAAGAGGCAATTTGGAAGCCCTTGCACAAACTGGCTTTATTCTACCTAAGTTGCCCTCCCACAAGTGTGTACTCCGAAAGAGTGTTTAGTGCCGCCGCTCACCTTGTCAGCAATCGGCGTACGAGGTTACATCCAGAAAATGTGGAGAAGATGATGTTCATTAAAATGAATTATAATCAATTCCTCCGTGGAGACATTCACCAGCAGCAATTGCCTCCACAAAGTACACAGGGAGCTGAGATGGTGGATTCCAGTGGGGATGAATTGATAATCTGTGAGGAGGGGGATGTACACGGTGATATATCGGAGGATGATGATGAGGTGGACATCTTGCCTCTGTAGAGCCAGTTTGTGCAAGGAGAGATTAATTGCTTCTTTTTTGGTGGGGGTCCAAACCAACCCATCATTTCAGTCACAGTCGTGTGGCAGACCCTGTCACTGAAATGATGGGTTGGTTAAAGTGTGCATGTCCTGTTTATACAACATAAGGGTGGGTGGGAGGGCCCAAGGACAATTCCATCTTGCACCTCTTTTTTCTTTCATTTTTCTTTGCATCATGTGCTGTTTGGGGAGTAGTTTTTGGAAGGGCCATCCTGCGTGACACTGCAGTGCCACTCCTAGATGGGCCAGGTGTTTGTGTCGGCCACTTGGGTCGCTTATCTTAGTCACACAGCTACCTCATTGCGCATCTTTTTTTTCTTCTTTGCGTCATGTGCTGTTTGGGGAGTAGTTTTTTGAAGGGCCATCCTGCGTGACACTGCAGTGCCACTCCTAGATGGGCCAGGTGTTTGTGTCGGCCACTAGGGTCGCTTAGCTTACTCACACAGCTACCTCATTGCGCCTCTTTTTTTCTTTGCGTCATGTGCTGTTTGGGGGGTGTTTTTTGGAAGGGCCATCCTGCGTGACACTGCAGTGCCACTCCTAGATGGGCCAGGTGTTTGTGTTGGCCACTAGGGTCGCTTAGCTTACTCACACAGCTACCTCATTGCACCTCTTTTTTTTCTTCTTTGCGTCATGTGCTGCTTGGGGAGTAGTTTTTTGAAGGGCCATCCTGCGTGACACTGCAGTGCCACTCCTAGATGGGCCAGGTGTTTGTGTCGGCCTCTTGGGTCGCTGAGCTTAGTCATCCAGCGACCTCGGTGCAAATTTTAGGACTAAAAATAATATTGTGAGGTGTGAGGTGTTCAGAATAGACTGAAAATGAGTGGAAATTGTGGTTATTGAGGTTAATAATACTTTGGGATCAAAATGACCCCCAAATTCTATGATTTAAGCTGTTTTTTAGGGTTTTTTGAAAAAAACACCCGAATCCAAAACACACCCGAATCCGACAAAAAAAAATTTGGTGAGGTTTTGCCAAAACGCGTTCGAACCCAAAACACGACCGCGGAACCGAACCCAAAACCAAAACACAAAACCCGAAAAATTTCCGGTGCTCATCACTAGTTTAATAGTTTAATAGTTTAATAGTTTAATGAGTAAATAAACTTACCTCTCGAGGGAAAAGCCATCCTCTCGAGGGAAAAGCCATCCACCAAGCTTGTCCTCAGCAATACTGTAAAGATCGGAGTTGGAGAGAACCCTTGCATCATGTGACCATCCGGGCTACCCTATGAAGACATCTGTGAAACTAAAAATAAAGGTTTATTACAGTTTATGCATTATAAAAAAAAAAAAAAAAAAACAAGCCTATTTCAAACACATTAGTTAAACAGTGCGTACCAGTATTTGTGGTCCACTACATCTTGCAGGACAATGGAATACTAACCCTTGCGATTGTAGTAGTCTACTGGGTTGTCACGGGGGGCGATGAGGGGGATGTGGGTCCCATCTATGGCACCAGCACACTGCGGGTAGCCATGCTTCTTAAATCCTTTTATAGTCTCATCTAGCCGCCATGGTACATGGTATCCAGCAATGCCCGCGTGATCTGGTAGACAATCTTGCAGACTGTGCCAATCCCTACTCCAAATAAACATGAAATTGTGTGATACTCTCCAGGGGTAGCATACCACCAGAGAACAATCGCTAATCTCCTGGTCGGCTCAATGGGCTTCTGGAACCTGGTGATCTGCTTGGTGATTGTGGGGGACAGTAGTTTCAAAACATAGTCAAATGTAGCATGAGACATCCTGAAATGTTCCATCCACTGCTACTCCTGATATGCTAAAATGGTCTGTATGAATGCTTCTCCATGTCTGCGATCTCTCACCCACATTTTTCGGCTTGGTGTAGAGCTCATTGTTATGAGAGAAGTAACCGTGGATGATATCAGCGCTCTCCTCCTTTACAAATAGTTGCGTCGATAACTAGCCCTCTCAGCAAAGAATTGAGCCCTCCTTCTCCAGCTCAGCAGTAGGTAGCACAAGGTTAGAAGCTGCATCAAGCTGTCTGTAGCAGAAATAAGCAGCAGAAAACTGCAGTCTGCGACTCCATGCTGGACACAGCTACTGCATCGGTCTACATTGCTGCAATGTTTGCTGTGCGCAGGCCCCACCCCTACCTTTTGTTCCTTTTCGTGACATCATCTTGATGAGACAGTAAAAAGTCAATTTTTAATGACATCAATAGTCCTTTACAGAACTTACCCGGGTTAAGTGGAAACTAGAGATGTGCGGCGGTCACTTTTTGTGTTTTATGTTTTGGTTCTAATTGCACTTTCGTGTTTTGGTTTTGGCTTGGTTTTGCTAAAACCACCCTTTCGTGTTTTGGTTTTGGATCTGGATGATTTAAAAAAAAAAACATAAAAACAGCTAAAATCAGAGAATTTTGGGGTAATTTTGCTCCTACTGTATTATTAACATCAATAACAATCATTTCCACTAATTTCCAGTCTATTCTGAACACCTCACACTATTGTTTTTTGGCCTAAAAGTTGCACCAAGGTGGCTGTTTGACTAAGCTAAGTGACACAAGTGTGCGGCACAAACACCTGGCCCATCTAGGAGTGGCACTGCAGTTGCCGACAAGATGCACTTTTCAAAAACTAGCCCCCAAACAGCACATGATACAAAAAAAAAAGAGGTGCAATTAGGTAGCTGGATGGCCAAGCTAAGCGACACAAGTGTGCGGCACAAACACCTGGCCCATCTACGAGTGGCACTGCAGTGGCAGACAGGATGGCAGATTTAAAAAAATAGGCCCCAAACAGCACATCATGAAAGAAGAAAAAGAGGTGCAATGAGGTCGCTGGATGACTAAGCTAAGCGACACAAGTGTGCGGCACAAACACCTGGCCCATCTAGGAGTGGCACTGCAGTGGCAGACAGGATGGCAGATTTAAAAAAATAGGCCCCAAACAGCACATAATGCAAAGAAGAAAAAGAGGTGCAATGAGGTAGCTGTATGACTAAGCTAAGCGACACAAGTGTAAGGCACAAACACCTGGCCCATCCAGGAGTGGCATTGCAGTGGCAGACAGGATGGCAGATTTAAAAAATAGGCCCCAAACAGCACATAATGCAAAGAAGAAAAAGAGGTGCAATAAGGTAGTTGGATGGCCAAGGTAAGCGACACAAGTGTGAGCCACAAGCACCTGGCCCATTTAGGAGTGGCACTGCAGTTACAGACAGGATGGCACAAAAAAAACTAGTCCCCAAACAGCACATGATGCAAAGAAGAAAAAGAGGTGCAAGATGGAATTGTCCTTGGGCCCTCCCACCCATGTTGTATAAACAGGACATGCACACTTTAACAAACCAGTAATTTCAGCGGCAGGGTCTGCCACACGACTGTGGCTGAAATGACTAGTTTGTTTGGGCCCCCATCAAAAAAGAAGCAATCAATCTCTCTTTTCACAAACTGGCTCTACAGAGGCAAGATGTCGACCTCATAATCATCCTCCGATTCCTCACCCCTTTCAGTGTGTACATCCTCCTCACAGAGTATTAATTCGTCCCCACTGGAATCCACCATCACAGTTCCCTGTGTACTTTTTGGAGGCAATTGCCGGTAAAGGTCTTCCCGGAGGAATTTATAATTAATTTTGATGAACATCATCTTCTCCACATTTTCTGGAAGTAACCTCGTACGCCGATCGCTGACAAGGTTACCGGCTGCACTAAACACTCTTTCGGAGTACACACTGGAGGGGGGCAACTTAGGTAAAATAAAGCCAGTTTGTGCAAGGGCCTCCAAATTGCCTCTTTTTCCTGCCAGTATACGTACGGACTGTCTGACATGCCTACTTGGATGCTGTCACTCATATAATCCTCCACCATTCTTTCAATGGTGACAGATTCATATGCAGTGACAGTAGACATGTCAGTAATCGTTGGCAGGTCCTTCAGTCTAGACCAGATGTCAGCTTTCGCTCCTGACTGCCATGCATCACCGCTAGCGGGTAGGCTAGGAAATCTTATCCTTTTCCTTGCAGCCCCAGTGGTGGGAGAAATTTAAGGAGGAGCTGTTGACATGTCACGTTCCACTTGAGTTGACAATTTACTAATCAGCAGGTCTTTGCACCTCTGCACACTTGTGTCTGCCGGAAAAAGAGATACAACGTAGGCTTTAAACCTAGGATCGAGCACGGTGGCCAAAATGTAGTGCTCTGATTTCAACAGATTGACCACCCGTGAATCCTGGCAAAGCGAATGAAGGGCTCCATCCACAAGTCCCACATACTTTGCGGAATCGCTCCGTCTTAGCTCCTCCTTCAATTTAGTCAGCTGCTTTTGCAAAAGCCTGATGAGGGAAATTACCTGACTCAAGCTGGCAGTGTCTGAACTGACATCACGTGTGGCAAGTTCGAAGGGAAGGAGAATCTTGCACAAGATGGATATCATTCTCCACTGCGCTTGAGTCAGGTGTATTACCCCTCCTTTGCCTATATCGTAGGCAGATATATAGGCTTGAATGGACTTTTACTGCTCCTCCATCCTCTGAAGCATATATAGTGTTGAATTCCACCTCGTTACCACCTCTTGCTTCAGTTGATGGTGGGGCAGGTTCAGGAGTGTTTGCTGGTGCTCCAGTCTTCGGCACGCAGTAGCAGAATGCCAAAAGTGGCCTGCAATTTTTCGGGCCATCCACAGCATCTCCTGCACACTAGAGATGAGCGCCTGAAATTTTTCGGGTTTTGTGTTTTGGTTTTGGGTTCGGTTCCGCGGCCGTGTTTTGGGTTCGAACGCGTTTTGGCAAAACCTCACCGAATTTTTTTTGTCGGATTCGGGTGTGTTTTGGATTCGGGTGTTTTTTTCAAAAAACACTAAAAAACAGCTTAAATCATAGAATTTGGGGGTCATTTTGATCCCAAAGTATTATTAACCTCAAAAACCATAATTTACACTCATTTTCAGTCTATTCTGAATACCTCACACCTCACAATATTATTTTTAGTCCTAAAATTTGCACCGAGGTCGCTGTGTGAGTAAGATAAGCGACCCTAGTGGCCGACACAAACACCGGGCCCATCTAGGAGTGGCACTGCAGAGTCACGCAGGATGTCCCTTCCAAAAAACCCTCCCCAAACAGCACATGACGCAAAGAAAAAAAGAGGCGCAATGAGGTAGCTGTGTGAGTAAGATTAGCGACCCTAGTGGCCGACACAAACACCGGGCCCATCTAGGAGTGGCACTGCAGTGTCACGCAGGATGGCCCTTCCAAAAAACCCTCCCCAAACAGCACATGACGCAAAGAAAAAAAGAGGCGCAATGAGGTAGCTGTGTGAGTAAGATTAGCGACCCTAGTGGCCGACACAAACACCGGGCCCATCTAGGAGTGGCACTGCAGTGTCACGCAGGATGTCCCTTCCAAAAAACCCTCCCCAAACAGCACATGACGCAAAGAAAAAAAAGAGGCGCAATGAGGTAGCTGTGTGAGTAAGATTAGCGACCCTAGTGGCCGACACAAACACCGGGCCCATCTAGGAGTGGCACTGCAGTGTCACGCAGGATGTCCCTTCCAAAAAACCCTCCCCAAACAGCACATGACGCAAAGAAAAAAAGAGGCGCAATGAGGTAGCTGACTGTGTGAGTAAGATTAGCGACCCTAGTGGCCGACACAAACACCGGGCCCATTTAGGAGTGGCACTGCAGTGTCACGCAGGATGTCCCTTCCAAAAAACCCTCCCCAATCAGCACATGATGCAAAGAAAAAGAAAAGAAAAAAGAGGTGCAAGATGGAATTGTCCTTGGGCCCTCCCACCCACCCTTATGTTGTATAAACAAAACAGGACATGCACACTTTAACCAACCCATCATTTCAGTGACAGGGTCTGCCACACGACTGTGACTGATATGACGGGTTGGTTTGGACCCCCCCAAAAAAGAAGCAATTAATCTCTCCTTGCACAAACTGGCTCTACAGAGGCAAGATGTCCACCTCATCATCACCCTCCGATATATCACCGTGTACATCCCCCTCCTCACAGATTATCAATTCGTCCCCACTTGAATCCACCATCTCAGCTCCCTGTGTACTTTGTGGAGGCAATTGCTGCTGGTCAATGTCTCCGCGGAGGAATTGATTATAATTCATTTTAATGAACATCATCTTCTCCACATTTTCTGGATGTAACCTCGTACGCCGATTGCTGACAAGGTGAGCGGCGGCACTAAACACTCTTTCGGAGTACACACTTGTGGGAGGGCAACTTAGGTAGAATAAAGCCAGTTTGTGCAAGGGCCTCCAAATTGCCTCTTTTTCCTGCCAGTATAAGTACGGACTGTGTGACGTGCCTACTTGGATGCGGTCACTCATATAATCCTCCACCATTCTATCAATGTTGAGAGAATCATATGCAGTGACAGTAGACGACATGTCCGTAATCGTTGTCAGGTCCTTCAGTCCGGACCAGATGTCAGCATCAGCAGTCGCTCCAGACTGCCCTGCATCACCGCCAGCGGGTGGGCTCGGAATTCTGAGCCTTTTCCTCGCACCCCCAGTTGCGGGAGAATGTGAAGGAGGAGATGTTGACAGGTCGCGTTCCGCTTGACTTGACAATTTTGTCACCAGCAGGTCTTTCAACCCCAGCAGACTTGTGTCTGCCGGAAAGAGAGATCCAAGGTAGGCTTTAAATCTAGGATCGAGCACGGTGGCCAAAATGTAGTGCTCTGATTTCAACAGATTGACCACCCGTGAATCCTTGTTAAGCGAATTAAGGGCTCCATCCACAAGTCCCACATGCCTAGCGGAATCGCTCCGTGTTAGCTCCTCCTTCAATGTCTCCAGCTTCTTCTGCAAAAGCCTGATGAGGGGAATGACCTGACTCAGGCTGGCAGTGTCTGAACTGACTTCACGTGTGGCAAGTTCAAAGGGCATCAGAACCTTGCACAACGTTGAAATCATTCTCCACTGCGCTTGAGACAGGTGCATTCCACCTACTATATCGTGCTCAATTGTATAGGCTTGAATGGCCTTTTGCTGCTCCTCCAACCTCTGAAGCATATAGAGGGTTGAATTCCACCTCGTTACCACTTCTTGCTTCAGATGATGGCAGGGCAGGTTCAGTAGTTTTTGGTGGTGCTCCAGTCTTCTGTACGTGGTGCCTGTACGCCGAAAGTGTCCCGCAATTCTTCTGGCCACCGACAGCATCTCTTGCACGCCCCTGTCGTTTTTTAAAAAATTCTGCACCACCAAATTCAAGGTATGTGCAAAACATGGGACGTGCTGGAATTTGCCCATATTTAATGCACACACAATATTGCTGGCGTTGTCCGATGCCACAAATCCACAGGAGAGTCCAATTGGGGTAAGCCATTCCGCGATGATCTTCCTCAGTTGCCGTAAGAGGTTTTCAGCTGTGTGCGTATTCTGGAAAGCGGTGATACAAAGCGTAGCCTGCCTAGGAAAGAGTTGGCGTTTGCGAGATGCTGCTACTGGTGCCGCCGCTGCTGTTCTTGCGGCGGGAGTCCATACATCTACCCAGTGGGCTGTCACAGTCATATAGTCCTGACCCTGCCCTGCTCCACTTGTCCACATGTCCGTGGTTAAGTGGACATTGGGTACAACTGCATTTTTTAGGACACTGGTGAGTCTTTTTCTGAGGTCCGTGTACATTCTCGGTATCGCCTGCCTAGAGAAGTGGAACCTAGATGGTATTTGGTAACGGGGGCACACTGCCTCAATAAATTGTCTAGTTCCCTGTGAACTAACGGCGGATACCGGACGCACGTCTAACACCAACATAGTTGTCAAGGCCTCAGTTATCCGCTTTGCAGTAGGATGACTGCTGTGATATTTCATCTTCCTCGCAAAGGACTGTTGAACAGTCAATTGCTTACTGGAAGTAGTACAAGTGGGCTTACGACTTCCCCTCTGGGATGACCATCGACTCCCAGCGGCAACAACAGCAGCGCCAGCAGCAGTAGGCGTTACACGCAAGGATGCATCGGAGGAATCCCAGGCAGGAGAGGACTCGTCAGAATTGCCAGTGACATGGCCTGCAGGACTATTGGCATTCCTGGGGAAGGAGGAAATTGACACTGAGGGAGTTGGTGGGGTGGTTTGCGTGAGCTTGGTTACAAGAGGAAGGGATTTACTGGTCAGTGGACTGCTTCCGCTGTCACCCAAAGTTTTTGAACTTGTCACTGACTTATTATGAATGCGCTGCAGGTGACGTATAAGGGAGGATGTTCCGAGGTGGTTAACGTCCTTACCCCTACTTATTACAGCTTGACAAAGGGAACACACGGCTTGACACCTGTTGTCCGCATTTCTGGTGAAATACCTCCACACCGAAGAGCTGATTTTTTTGGTATTTTCACCTGGCATGTCAACGGCCATATTCCTCCCACGGACAACAGGTGTCTCCCCGGGTGCCTGACTTAAACAAACCACCTCACCATCAGAATCCTCCTGGTCAATTTCCTCCCCAGCGCCAGCAACACCCATATCCTCCTCATCCTGGTGTACTTCAACACTGACATCTTCAATCTGACTATCAGGAACTGGACTGCGGGTGCTCCTTCCAGCACTTGCAGGGGGCGTGCAAATGGTGGAAGGCGCATGCTCTTCACGTCCAGTGTTGGGAAGGTCAGGCATCGCAACCGACACAATTGGACTCTCCTTGTGGATTTGGGATTTCGAAGAATGCACAGTTCTTTGCTGTGCTGCTTTTGCCAGCTTGAGTCTTTTCATTTTTCTAGCGAGAGGCTGAGTGCTTCCATCCTCATGTGAAGCTGAACCACTAGCCATGAACATAGGCCAGGGCCTCAGCCGTTCCTTGCCACTCCGTGTGGTAAATGGCATATTGGCAAGTTTACGCTTCTCCTCCGACAATTTTATTTTAGGTTTTGGAGTCCTTTTTTTTCTGATATTTGGTGTTTTGGATTTGACATGCTCTGTACTATGACATTGGGCATCGGCCTTGGCAGACGACGTTGCTGGCATTTCATCGTCTCGGCCATGACTAGTGGCAGCAGCTTCAGCACGAGGTGGAAGTGGATCTTGATCTTTCCCTAATTTTGGAACCTCAACATTTTTGTTCTCCATATTTTAATAGGCACAACTAAAAGGCACCTCAGGTAAACAATGGAGATGGATACTAGTATACAATTATGGACTGCCTGCCGACTGCAGACACAGAGGTAGCCACAGCCGTGAACTACCGTACTGTACTGTGTCTGCAGCTAATATAGACTGGTTGATAAAGAGAAGATGTCTATGTAACTATGTATGTATAAAGAAGACTGAAAAAAATCCACGGTTAGGTGGTATACAATTATGGACGGACTGCCTGCCGAGTGCAGACACAGAGGTAGCCACAGCCGTGAACTACCGTACTGTACTGTGTCTGCAGCTAATATAGACTGGTTGATAAAGAGAAGATGTCTATGTAACTATGTATGTATAAAGAAGAATGAAAAAAATCCACGGTTAGGTGGTATACAATTATGGACGGACTGCCTGCCGAGTGCAGACACAGAGGTAGCCACAGCCGTGAACTACCGTACTGTACTGTGTCTGCAGCTAATATAGACTGGTTGATAAAGAGAAGATGTCTATGTAACTATGTATGTATAAAGAAGAATGAAAAAAAACCACGGTTAGGTGGTATACAATTATGGACGGACTGCCTGCCGAGTGCAGACACAGAGGTAGCCACAGCCGTGAACTACCGTACTGTACTGTGTCTGCAGCTAATATAGACTGGTTGATAAAGAGAAGATGTCTATGTAACTATGTATGTATAAAGAAGAATGAAAAAAAACCACGGTTAGGTGGTATTACAATTATGGACGGACTGCCTGCCGAGTGCAGAGACACAGAGGTAGCCACAGCCGTGAACTACCGTACTGTGTCTGCTGCGACTGGATGATAAATGATATAAAAAATATATATATATCACTACTGCAGCCGGACAGGTATATATTATATATTATATAATGACGGACCTGCTGGACACTGTCTGTCAGCAGAATGAGTTTTATTTTTATAGAATAAAAAAAAAAAAAACACACAAGTGAAGTCACACGACGAGTGTTTAACTTTTTCAGGCAATCACAATATAAGTATACTACTAACTATACTGGTGGTCAGTGTGGTCAGGTCACTGGTCAGTCACACTGGCAGTGGCACTCCTGCAGCAAAAGTGTGCACTGTTTAATTTTAATATAATATGTACTCCTGGCTCCTGCTATAACCTATAACTGGCACTGCAGTAGTGCTCCCCAGTCTCCCCCACAATTATAAGCTGTGTGAGCTGAGCAGTCAGACAGATATATAATATATATAGATGATGCAGCACACTGGCCTGAGCCTGAGCAGTGCACTGCACAGTGCACACAGATATGGTATGTGACTGACTGAGTCACTGTGTGTATCGCTTTTTTCAGGCAGAGAACGGATATATTAAATAAACTGCACTGTGTGTCTGGTGGTCACTCACTATATAATATATTATGTACTCCTGGCTCCTGCTATAACCTATAACTGGCACTGCAGTAGTGCTCCCCAGTCTCCCCCACAATTATAAGCTGTGTGAGCTGAGCAGTCAGACAGATATATATAATATTATATATAGATAATAGATGATGCAGCACACTGGCCTGAGCCTGAGCAGTGCACACAGATATGGTATGTGACTGACTGAGTCACTGTGTGTATCGCTTTTTTCAGGCAGAGAACGGATATATTAAATAAACTGCACTGTGTGTCTGGTGGTCACTCACTATATAATATATTATGTACTCCTGGCTCCTGCTATAACCTATAACTGGCACTGCAGTAGTGCTCCCCAGTCTCCCCCACAATTATAAGCTGTGTGAGCTGAGCAGTCAGACAGATATATATAATATTATATATAGATAATAGATGATGCAGCACACTGGCCTGAGCCTGAGCAGTGCACACAGATATGGTATGTGACTGACTGAGTCACTGTGTGTATCGCTTTTTTCAGGCAGAGAACGGATATATTAAATAAACTGCACTGTGTGTCTGGTGGTCACTCACTATATAATATATTATGTACTCCTGGCTCCTGCTCTAACCTATAACTGGCACTGCAGTAGTGCTCCCCAGTCTCCCCCACAATTATAAGCTGTGTGAGCTGAGCAGTCAGACAGATATATATAATATTATATATAGATAATAGATGATGCAGCACACTGGCCTGAGCCTGAGCAGTGCACACAGATATGGTATGTGACTGAGTCACTGTGTGCTGTGTATCGCTTTTTTCAGGCAGAGAACGGATTATAAAGTAAACTGCACTGTCCTCACTAGTAAACTCTCTCCACTCAGTCTCTACACTTCTACAGTAACAGTACTCCTCCTAGTCAGCTCCAGTAAATCTCTCTCAGTCTCTTATAATCTAAATGGAGAGGACGCCAGCCACGTCCTCTCCCTATCAATCTCAATGCACGTGTGAAAATGGCGGCGACGCGCGGCTCCTTATATAGAATCCGAGTCTCGCGAGAATCCGACAGCGTCATGATGACGTTCGGGCGCGCTCGGGTTAACCGAGCAAGGCGGGAAGATCCGAGTCTGCTCGGACCCGTGAAAAAAACCATGAAGTTCTGGCGGGTTCGGATTCAGAGAAACCGAACCCGCTCATCTCTACTGCACACCCCTCTCATTTTTAAAAAAAATTCTGCAGCACCAAATTAACTGTCTGTGCAAAACATGGGTCATGCTGGAAGTTGCCAAGATGTAATGCACGCACAATATTGGTGGCGTTGTCAAAGATCACAAATCGCCAGGAGAGTCCACTTGGGGTAAGCCATTCTGCGATGATGTTCCTCAGTTTCCGTAAGAGGTTGTCAGCTGTGTGCCTCTTAAGGAAAGCGGTAATACATAGCGTAGCCTGCCTATTTACGAGTTGGCGTTTGCGAGATGCTGCTACTGGTGCCGCTGCTGTTGTTGCTGCGGGAGGCCATACATCTACCCAGTGGGCTGTTACAGTCATATAGTCCTTAGTCTGCCCTTTTCCACTAGTCCACATGTCCGTGGTTAAGTGAACACTGGATACAACCGCATTTTGTAGGACACTGGTGACTCTTTTTCTGACGTCTGTGTACATTCTCGGTATCGCCTGCCTAGAGAAGTGGAACCTAGATGGTATTTGATACCGGGGACACAGTACCTCAAGCAATTCTCTAAGTCCCACTGAACTAATGGTGGATACCGGCAGCACGTCTAACACCAACATAGCTGTCAAGGCCTCAGTCCTTTTGCAGGCCTGAGGCTGTCAGCAGGCCTCAGGCCTGCAAAAGGATGACTGCTGTCATATTTCATCTTCTTCACAAAGGACTGTTGGACAGTCAATTGCTTACTGGGAGTAGTACGGCAGCAACAGCAGGCGTACCACTCAAGGATCCTATGGAGGAATCCCGGTTAGGAGAGGACTCCTCGGTATTGACAGTGACATGGCCTGCAGGACTACTGATGTTCCTGACTGAGTAGGAAGTTGATGTTTAGGGAGTTGGTGGTGTGCCTTGCAGGAGCTTGGGTACAGGAGGAAGAAGGGATTTAGGTGGCAGTGCACTGCTTACGCTCTTACCCAAAGTTTCACAACTTGACACTGACTTCAGATGGATCCACAGCAGGTGACGTATAAGGGAGGATGTTCCTAGGTGGTTAACATCCTTACCCTTACTTATTACAGACTGACAGAGTCAACAGATGGCTTGACACCTATTGTCCGGATTTGTGGAGAAATAATTCCACCCTGAAGAGGTGGCTTTTTTGGTAGTTTGCCCAGGCATCACAATGAGCCTTTTTATCCCAAGGACAACAGGTGTCTCCACCGGTGCCTGACTTAAACAAACCACATCACCATCAGAATTCTCATCGTCAACTTCCTCCTCAGCGCCAGCAACACCCATATCCTCATCCTGGTGTACTTCAACAGTGACATCTTCAATTTGAATATCAGGAACTGGACTGTGGGTGCTCCTTCCAGCACTTGCAGGGGGCGTGCAAATGGTGGTAGGAGCCACCTCTTCCCATCCAGTGTTGGGAAGGTCAGGCATCCCAACCGCCAACACACTTGGACTCTCCTTGGGGATTTGTGATACCATCTCAGAACGCACAGTTCTTTTCTGTGCTCTTTCCAGCTTAACTGTTTTATTTTGCTAGTGGGATGATGAGGGCTTCCATCGTCATGTGAAGCTGAACCACTAGCTATGAACATAGGTCAGGGCCTCAGCCATTCCTTGCCACTCTGTGTCGTAAATGGCATATTGGCAAGTTTACGTTTCTCCTCAGACCATTTAAATTTCTTTTTTTTGGTTCTTTTGACTGAACTTTGGCTTTTTGGATTTTACATGCCCTATACTATCACATTGGGCATCGGCCTTGGCAGACGACGTTGATGGCATTTCATTGTCTATGTCATGGCCAGTGGCAGCAGCTTCAGCACTAGGAGAAAGTGGTTCTACTTGATCTTTCCCTATTTTATCCTCAAAATTTTTGTTCTCCAATATTTTTTTGGGAGTTATATGTCTCATATGGTGGTCATTCCGAGTTGTTCGCACGCTAGCAGTTTTTAGCAGCCATGCAAACGGTATGCCGCCTCCCACTGGTAGTGTATTTTAGTTTAGCAGAAGTGCGATCGAAAGGATCGCAGAGCGGCTACCAAGTTTTTTTGTGCAGTTTCAGAGTATCTCAAAATCTAATCAGCGCTTGCGATCACTTCAGACAATTCAGTTCCTGTTTTGATGTCACAAACACGCCCTGCGCTCGGCCAGCCACGCCTGTGTTTTTTCAGGCACGCCTGCGTTTTTCCGACCACTCCCTGAAAACGGTCAGTTGACACCCAGAAATGCACACTTCATGTCAATTACTCTGCGGCAGCCAGTGCGACTAAAGAGCATCGTTAGACCCTGTGTGAAACTAAATCATTCGTTGTAATAGTACATCGCACGTGCGCATTGCGCCGCATGCGCAGAAGTGACATTTTTTTGGCTCATGCTGCACAGCGAACGAATGCAGCTAGCGATTAACTCGGAATGACCCCCAATATGCGGAACAGGAATGACTGGAATGATTGATGAGACAGGATACTACCACTGGTCTGATGCAGCACAACACAACAATACTGTAAGGGGCTTGTGGTTGTTTTATTATTATTGGGGGTCATTCTGACCCAATCGCATGCTGCACTTCTTCGCAGCCGTGTGATCAGGTCGGAACTGCGCATGGCAGTCATCGTTGCCTAGCGATCGCCTCTGAGACAGAGGCGTTCACTAGGCGGGAGGGGGCTGAATGGCAGCGTTTAGCCGCCGTTTGGGGGGGCGGGGCGGTCCGACCAAAGCAGGCGTGGCCGGACCATTCTGGGGGCGGGAGCGATGAATAACTCCCAGGAAGCCGCAGGAGCTGCGCTGGCCGGGAGTTACTCCTCAAATACAAAGGCATCACCTCTGTGCGATGCTTTTGTATTTGTGCGGGTCCCCCCCCCCCCGCATGTCTGAGTTAAGGATCCTAGCTGTGCTAAACTTAGAACAGCTAGGATCAATTCAGAATGACCCCCATGATTCGGCAGCAGTGCACATATAGCAGCAGCGTATATCGTCACTGGAATGACTGATGAGACAGGACACTATCACTGGTCTGATGCAGCCCAACACAACAACACTGTAAGGGACTTGTGGTTGTTATTATAATTATTATATGACAGCAGTGGACATATAGCAGTAGCGTATATCATCACTGGAATGACTGATAAGACATGATACTACCACTGGTCTGATGCAGCACAACACAGCAACACTTTATACAGCTACACTGGATATATGGCAGCAGAGAACACCAACACTGTGACTGGCTGGACTGATGCTGCACAATACACTGACTACACTGGACTGAACAGCACAGCACCACTTTATACAGCTACACTGGCAGGAGAGGATACCAACACTGTGACTGGCTGGACTGATGCAGCACAATACACTGACTACACTGGACTGGACTGAGCAGCACAACACAGCACAAGACTTCCCACCCTACTTTCCCGCCCGCACACAGACACTGGAGGATGGAGACACGTCCTCTCACTACCTTCACCGAGACTGGAGTGAAAATGTCTGGGACGCGCGGCTCCTTATATGGAATCTAAAACCCGCGAGAATCCGACAGCGGGATGATGACGTTTTGCCGCATTCGGGTTTCATAGTCAGGCGGAAAAACCCAAGCCGGGCTCGGAATCGAACTCAGAAGGCAAAGTCCGGTAGGGTTCGGTTCTCCGAGAACCGAACCTGCTCATCTCTAGTGGAAACAGTTCCGACTTGGGATTATTTATTAATAGAACTGTGAATAGGACACAGGGACACTCACTAAGATTAGAGGAGAGAAAATTCCATACAAAATGTAGGAAAGGGTTCTTCACGTCAAGGACAATAAGGATTTAGAACTCCCTGCCGGAGAAGGTAATAATGGTGGACACTGTAAATGCATCCAAAATTGGACAGCTTTCTAGCTGAAAAAAGTATCCAGGGCTACAGCATTTAATATATTGACATTAAGTATCTGAGAGTTGTACGAAATATAGTTGACAATTGGTACGAAACCATTACTCCAGCTGGTGCATTATAATGTGCACAGCTAAACACAGAATACAGGTTGAACCCGATGGGCATTTCGCATCTTTTCAACCTTAACAACTATGTTACTAAGTATGTTACTATGAAGTGCAGTGGAAACGGCGGGGCCGACAAGGGTTGTACCCTGGTTAAACATCCCGGATCGGACCCGGTACTCAGGTGTAAAAGGGGTATGATTCAGGAGTCGTCAGGACAATGTAGCTCAATCAGCTCCACAGAGTGAGTCCCCTCCATGTCAGTGCCACCTGTGGCAGTAGAGATGTACTGGCTGATGAGTATTGCTTAGTGAGAGCTGAATAACAACAGTGCTGCTGCAGCAGCACCTACACAACACCCAGCAGAAGATTTAGCACAGCAGTATGCTCAGGAGTCAGTAGTATCAGAAGCAGCAGCAAGTGTTTGGACATCTGGACTAATAGAACAGTAATTGTATCACAGAAAGGTGAGCAGCATGACCACACATGCTCACTCACAGATACACATAGACTTTGGCTAGGCAGTGCAGATACTATTTTTTTTATTAGATCTGTATTGCTGGGCAGTGTTGTACTTTTAACTTTCATATTACAGCATCAGATTCAGGAAGTGAAAATCCAGTGAGTGAGACAGTGAGAAGCCTAATGTAGCTGCTGGCTCTATTCTGTCTGTGTCTAATCCTCCTTCCTGATGAACTAATCTTTACCAGAGTTGAGGACTGAATGAACTAGTTCACTTTGAAGATTAGTTAATTTTGAATTAATCATTCATGAACTACCCATCACAAACACGGGTGTAGCGAGGGTGGCTCCAGTGGAGCGCAAGTTCCGGGCGCCGAAAAAGTTATAGGGTGCTGGACATTATTTATTCTTTTCATTGAAAGCATAGTGGGATTATCAGGTGTGGAATAGCAGTTTTAGGGAATTATTTTCATTGAGGCATTGGGAGATTATCAAATTGGGGGGAAATTTTGGGGCATTATTTTCATCCATAGTTTAAGAAGGTTATCAGGTCTATAGGGGGTCACATTTGGGGCTTTATTTTCATTGAGGAATTGGGGGGTTGTGCAGTCAGGTCAGTCGGGGTAAATATAGTGTTTTTAATTTATTTGAATTAAACAAGCAAATAGCTAACTACAGCTACTTCCATAGCGGCTCTACCAAGTTGTAATGTGTATAAGGGGCTCAACCAAAGTGTAACATGTATATGAGGGGCTACTGTGTGGCGTCAAGTGTATAAGGGGCTCTACTGTGTAGCATCAAGTGTATAAGGGGCTCTTCTGTGTGGCATAACGTGTATAAGGGGTACTACTGTGTGGTGTAATGTGAATAACAGATACTACTGTGCGGTGTAATGTGAATTGGTACTATTCTGTGGCCACACACCTTCCCAATGAAGCCATGCCCCTATATTTATGTTGCAAGCCTCCGGCATGCACTGACCCTATCTTAAACAAAGGAACACAAAGGAAACTTTCGCACTGAGCTCCACAAGGTCTAGAACTGGCCCTGTAAACAATTTAACATTTTTAAATATTGTTTCTTCTTAAATATAAAAAGCCACCACATGTTGGCTAGACCCCCAATTCAGTACAGGGGAGGGGGGTGCCAAAACATACCATTGGTCCGGGCACCATGGGGCCTAGCTACACCTCTGATCACTAATGAGTCATGACTCATTTGGATTGGAATGAGCACTGAGCTGAGAGCACTGTACTGCAGGGGCTCCACCTCCTGCAGGCTAATGCTGCACGAATCAGATTCGTCCACTGAGTCTACACAGTGTACAACTGTCCCGACTAACAGGCAAACTCAGGATGAATGAATCAGGCACAGCAGCACAGCACTCACTGACTGGTGAGTCGTGACTGCTCCCTTGTCCCTCCCAAAGTCATTGTGAGACAGATAACACTCAGAGCGGAAGACAAGGTGCACACTGACTGAACAACACACTGTGTCTCCTCCCTCCGGCTGATAGAGGTTGCTGCTACAGCTGTCTCGACTGATTAAACTGTGAGTGACTCGAATAATTCATACTTCCTGATGATTTGAGTCACTGTGTTGATACAAAGAGTCAGTAGCCATCTCTAAATATCATAGAGCAGGCACCCGGCATCAGCAGAACATTGATGGAGGTGGGCGGGCGAGTAGCTACGATGCCCTGGTTGGCGGTGACCCCTTATGCTGGGCCTGCCACGATGCCCAGGGCACGTGCCCTGCTCCACCTCGCTTAGTTACCCCTCTGTCCACAGGGGCATAGGGTATGCCACCGATGGGCCCCACTGCCTGAGGGGTGCTGGGTCAGATGGGGAAGGGGGCTAGGTGGCACCAGGCAAAATCTTGCCTGAGGCATGAAATTGTCTAGGGCCTACTCTGTGCATCAGAGTCTGAATAGACGACTTAGTCAACGCAGCAAATTATGCAAAAATTGTCCCAGTAATTCACATATCAGGTAACAATTACTACACATGCTTGAATCTTAATTCAGTGTATATTGCCCTACAAATGTGTAAAGTACTGTGGGTTATTTGGATGCAAATTTCAACATAGGTGGAAAACTGCTGTAAAGATGTGTGCATTCCTTGTAGCTTCTGATAAATGTTCCAATGCACTTTTTACGTTTAGTGACTAGTCCAATACTACTATAAACATACTGTAAATGGGTAGTGATAGCAAACTCTGATTTTGGTGAATTGATCAAGCCCTTTTTATTTTTTAACAAGCCCTTTGCTTTGTATGTGTTTGCAATAAGAGTTAATAATTGCTAGGGTAATCTCAGCTCCCTCCATGTTATACACACGTTAATTGTGCAGTAAATGCATGTAAACATTATACATTCCTAACACAATATATGTATATATACAGGGCAGCCATCAGAAATTCTGGGGCCCAGGACTCTCAAAATAGGCAGGCGCCCACCTTCGCCCCCCAAAAATAAATAAATAAATATATAAATAATAAAACATACAAAATAAATACACACACACACACACACACACACACACACACACACACACACACTTACCTATCACAGGGTGGCCGGAGCTGTAGCAGCCTGGTCCTGTGTAGCTCCGCCCCCTCCATTTCGTGTAGCTCCGCCCCTTTTCATGACAGAGATCTGGCACTGTCACAGGAGAGGGGAGAGTATGCTGCAAGCTTCTATTGGAAAGTCTCTGCCAAAATGGTCGCCGCCTCAGAGGAGACAGTTATTAAAGATACTAGAGGAGCCTCCTCTAGCATCTTTAATAACTGTCTCCTCTGAGGTGGTGGACATTTTTGGAGGGACGTTTACAATAGTAGCTTGCTGCGTCATCTCCCCCTCCTTTGACAGTGCCAGAACTCGGTAATGAAAAGTGGGCAGAGCATTGTGGCAGGCGGACGGCGGAATGAGAGACCGGGCCCGGTACATCTGTGCCCACAGCACCCCCCTGATGGCGGGCCTGTATATATCTGTCTATCCATCTATTTATCTATCTATCTATCTATCTATCTATCTATTTATCTATCTATATCTATATATATATATACACATATATAAAACATAGTTCCCAAGCGTGCTATAGTAAACGTAGTTATAACGATTTTTCAAAAGGAAATCCAAGTGGATATATAATGAGCAGGGCCAGCTCCAGGGTTTTCAGCGCCCCGGGCGGGCAATAGGGGCGTGGCTGAAATGATGTGTGGTGCGGTGCGCACCGCACAGCAAAGGTCCTCTCCATGAAGGGAAACTAGATGCTACGCGTCTAGTTTCCCTTCGTGGAGAGGACCATTGGTGTGCGGTGCGTGATGATGTCATCGCGCACCGCACAGTAAAGGTCCTCTCCACGAAGGGAAACTAGACGCTACGCGTCTAGTTCCCTTCACGGCGGGGGGCAGCGGGCAGCGGGGGGCACAGCACTGACAGCAGCAGCGGATCTTGCCATGGTGCGGTGCCCTCTGGATGGCGCTGGCACCCTCCGGAAGGTGGCGGCCCGGGCAAAAGTCCTGCTTGCCTGTGGCACGATCCGCTACTGATAATGAGCACTGGAGAATAATGGTTCCTGGGGGATCTGAAACAGACAACCCCTCACCAGATAGTCACCCAAACAAGAGGCCCAAGGCCAATTAGTGAAAATTATTGATTTAATATCACACTTTATACACAAATATGGTAAAAAACAATTTTGACACGATCTTTACAAGTAAAAAATATATAAATGCCAGTAAGTTATATCCAGTTCAATATGTAGTAAGTACTCCCTCACCTTTTTCCAAGGTGTGAGCTCAACAGGGAGTGTTTTCACACAATAGTTAAATAGCTTATGACTGACAAATCAAACGCGTTTCGTCTACATGACTTCATCAGGGGTAACAATATAAAATCGGACTTGTTAAAATAAAGAGTTTATGTGCAAGGAGTCAACCTTGCAAATGAATAAATTTATCTCCTGTATGTCTATTAATGATAATTGATCTGGAGCTCTCCCGAGGGCCCTGTGCGGTCCAGTCAAGTTCTTCCACAACAAACTTATCAAACCACAGTATGTCTTTATAGCCCTTGCTGTGTGCACTGGGCACAGGCAGAGTTAGACCTTATGGGGCTCTAAGCAAGGCACTGATTCACTTAAAAAAAATCCCCCCCACAGTAAGTCAGTTTATGCCAAGTCCCCCCCCCCCCCCCCCTTTTGCACAGACCTCCTCCTTCTTCCCCTGGACCCGGTGACAGCCTCTCCGGTGCTTAGACAGCTGTGTAGCGGTAGATACCGGGACAGTTTTTATCTGATCCTGGTCAGCACAATATTTTGTTTTTACCTGATCCCGGTCAACACAAATGTATTCACATTACACCACATGTAGTGCCCCTGATTCATATTACACCACATAAAGTAGATGCATCCCTTATTAATATTATGACACATAGTAGTGCCCCTTATTCAGCTTACACTACACAGGAGTACCCCTTATACACATTATGCCACACAGTAGTAGTGCCCTTTACACACATAATGCCTACAGTAGTAGTGCCCGTTACACACATAATGACCAAAGTAGTAGAGCCCATTATACACATAATGCCCACAGTAGTTGTGCCCTTACAATGCCCACAGTAGTTGTGCCTCTTATATGCATAATGCCCACAGTAGCAGTACACCCTTATACACATAATGCTCACAGTACTAGTGTCATTTTACACATACAATGCCCTCAGTAGTTATGTTCCAACACCGGAAGGATAACTTTGGGCCCCGACATGGGATCTGAGTCTGACGGGAACACCTGCGGCTCGGGTGGACTTTGATTCATAGTGTTCATAGCAGCTCGGATTCCTTTGAATCCAGACGTCTCATTTCTTTTACACGCACACACACACACACATATAGTAACAGTCAAAAGTTTGGACATACCTTCTCATTCAATGGTTTTTATTTATTTTAATTATTTTCTACATTGTAGATTAATACTGAAGACATCAAAACTATGAAAGAGCACATATGGAATTATGTTGTAAAAAAAGTGTTAAACAAATCAAAATATGTTTTATATTTTAGATTCCTCAAAGTAGCCCCCTTTTGATTTGATGACAGCTTTGCACACTCTTGGCATTCTCTCAATCAGCTTTATGTCTTGAAGGAGTTCCCAGAGGTGCTGAGCACTTGTTGGCTGCTTTTCTTTGACTCTGCGGTCCAACTCATCCCAAACCATCTCAAGTTAGTTTAGGTCGGGTGATTGTGGAGGCCAGGTCATCTGACGCAGCACTCCATCACTTTCCTTCCATGTCAAGTAGCCTTACATAGCCTGGAGGTGTGTTTGGGGTCATTGTCTTGTTGAAAAACAAATGATGGTCCCAGTAAGCACAAACCAGATGGGATGGCATGGCACTACAGAATGCTGTGGTAGCCATGCTCAGTGATCGCAAATACTCGCTATAGCACGTATTTTACGCACTATGGGGGTAATTCTGAGTTGATCGCAGCAGGATTTTTGTTAGCAGTTGGGCAAAACCATGTGCACTGCAGGGGGGGGCAGATGTAACATGTGCAGAAAGAGGTAGATTTGGGTGTGGTGAGTTAAATCTGCAATCTAAATTGCAGTGTAAAAGTAAAGCAGCCAGTATTTACCCTGCACAGAAACAAAATAACCCACCCAAATCTAACTCTCTCTGCAAATGTTATATCTGCCCCCCTGCAGTGCACATGGTTTTGCCCAACTGCTAAAAAATTTCCTGCTGCGATCAACTTGGAATTACCCCCTATAAGCAGTAAGGGACCCGGTTTTCAAAAATCAGTGGGTCCCACAGGATGTGCTGTGATGACCGCTGCACACCGCGACCAGTGTAATAATCCTCCTGCTGCCTCCCCGTCCCCTTCCAATTGGTGCTGCGCTGCCGTGATTTCCCCCCTCCCCCCGGGTCACTGATAGGGAGGGTGGAGCATGGTTGGTGCCGCCTCCCCGTCCCCTTACAATTGGTGCTGCGCTGCCGTGAGCTATTCCCTCCCGGATTACTGATAGACAGGGAGGGTGGAGCATGGTTGGTGCCGCCTCCATGTCCCCTTACAATTGGTGCTGCGCTGCTTTGAGTTATTCCCCCCCCCCCCCCGGGTCACTGATAGACAGGGAGGGTGGAGCATGGTTGATGCCGCCTCCCTGTCCTCTTACAATTGGTGCTGCGCTGCTGTGAGCTATTCCCCCCCCTTCCCCGGGTCATTGATAGACAGGGATGATGGAGCATGGTTGGTGCCGCCTCCCCATCCCCTTGCAATTGGTGCTGCGCTGCCGTGAGCTATCCCCCCGCCCAGGTCACTGATAGACAGGGAGGGTGGAGCATGGTCAGTGCTGCCTCCCCTCACAGCCGGGCCGACAGCAGAGAAAGCGGCGGCCATAACAAATCAGTGATTACCTGGAGGCAGGGGGAGGACAGCATGTCAGGCACAGTGTCTATGGAGCTCGGGCCTTGGGGCGAGCAGCAGGAGTTGCGGAGTGGAGAGAGCTCTGTTCCCAGCTAATTCCTTGATCCGCAGCTACTCCCAGGTCGTGACCTTATCGTCATGGATCTCTTGCCATTCTCAGCACCCAGCAACCCGGTAACAGGGATGGGCAGCTTGTGTTTGTGTCTGTTTATATACATGTGTATACATGTGTGTCAATGTTTGTGTACTTATAATAAGTATGTGTGTGTCTGTATGCATGTGTACATGTGTCTGTATGTATAGGAGTATATATGTGTCTGTATTCATGTGTAAATGTGTGTGTGTTTTTACACTAAAGCCAGAGGTGTTTAATCTTAAAATCTGGTTGCCAAGAAGTGGGTTACCATCAGCTATATTTGTCAATTCATGTATGCAGTACCCTCTATTTCAGGGCTGGCCAAACCGGTCCTCGAGATCTACCAACAGTTCATGTTTTCCAGGCCTCCTGGAGATCTGTAGAATTGTCAGCTAGGAATGAATGCAGCACATCTTAATTAGTAATGACTACACCTGTGCACCAGCTAGGTGGTCTGGAAAATGTGAACTGTTGGTAGATCTCGAGGACCGGTTTGGCCAGCCCTGCTCTATTTGCTCTGCCTTAGCATATCTTCACAATGGCATAATGCTACACTCATGCTCTGCCTGGCACAATGTGTATAACGTGCTCTGCCTGGCGCAATGTGTATAACGTGCTCTGCCTGGCGCAATGTGTATAACGTGCTCTGCCTGGCGCAATGTGTATAACGTGCTCTACCTGGCGCAATGTGCATAATAACTAGAGATGAGCGTGTTCGGTTCCTCAGGATCCGAACCCCCCCGAACTTCACCCATTTTACACGGTTCCGAGGCAGCCTCTGATCTTCCCGCCTTGTTCGGTTAACCAGAACGTGCCCGAACGTCATCATCCCGCTGTCGGATTCTCGCAAGATTCGTATTCTATATAAGGAGCCGTGCGTTGCCGCCATTTTCACTTGTGCTTTGGAGATTGAACGGAGAGGACGTGGCAGCGTTCTCTCCCTGAAAAGCTCCATGATCTGTGCTCAGTGTGCTGAAAATATCTGTGCTCAGTGTGCTGCAAATAATCTGTGCTCAGTGTGCTGAAAATATCTACGTTCTCTGCCTGAAAACGCTCCATATCTTTGCTCAGTGTGCTGCAAATATCTGATCAGTGTGCTGCATTGTGGGGACTGGGGACCACCAGTATATAATATATATACTTTTCTATAGCTGCTATACTGCTTGTCAGGACACATGGTCACAGTTACATCGCTCTGTACTGATATACAATAATATATATACTTTTCTATAGCTTCTATACTGCTTGTCAGGACACACATGTGTCACAGTTACACCGCTCTGTACTGAATTATATACAATAATTTTAAATAATTTTCTATAGCTTCTATACTGCTTGTCAGGACACACATGTGTCACAGTTACACTGCTCTGTACTGAATTATATACAATAATTTTAAATAATTTTCTATAGCTTCTATACTGCTTGTCAGGACACACCTGAGTCACAGTTACACCGCTCTGTACTGAATTATATACAATAATTTTAAATAATTTTCTATAGCTTCTATACTGCTTGTCAGGACACACATGTGTCACAGTTACACCGCTCTGTACTGATATATACAATAATTTTAAATAATTTTCTATAGCTTCTATACTGCTTGTCAGGACACACATGTGTCACAGTTACACCGCTCTGTACTGAATTATATACAATAATTTTAAATCATTTTCTATAGCTTCTATACTGCTTGTCAGGACACACATGAGTCACAGTTACACTGCTCTGTACTGATATATATGTATATATACAATAATATATATAGTTTTCTATAGCTTCTATACTGCTTGCCAGGACACATGGATCACTGTTACACCGCTAGGAACTGATATATATACAATAATATTATATTAGAGTGAAGCATTTTGGTGACAATCAGTATATATATATATATAGTACAGTCCAGTAGGCCATTGCTATTGATATATTACTGGCATATAATGCCACACATTAAAAAATGGAGAACAAAAATGTGTAGGGTAAAACAGGGAAAGATTAAGATCCACTTCCACCTCGTGCTGAAGCTGCTGCCACTAGTCATGGCCGAGACGATGAAATGCCATCAACGTCGTCTGCCAAGGCCAATGCCCAATGTCATAGTAGAGAGCATGTAAAATCCAAAAAACAAAAGTTCAGAAAATGACCCAAAAATCAAAATTAAAAGCATCTGATGAGAAGAATAAACTTGCCAATATGCCATTTACGACATAGAGTGGCAAGGAACGGCTGAGGCCCTGGCCTATGTTCATGGCTAGTGGTTCAGCTTCACATGAGGATGAAAGCACTCATACTCCCGCTAGAAAAATGAAAAGACGTAAGCTGGCAAAAGCACAGCAAAGAATTGTACGTTCTTCTAAATCACAAATTCCCAAGGAGAGTCCAATTGTGTCGGTTGCGATGCCTGACCTTCCCAACACTGGGCGGGAAGAGGTGGCGCCTTCCACCTTTTGCACGCCCCCTGCAAGTGCTGGAAGGAGCACCCGCAGTCCAGTTCCTGATAGTTAAATTGAAGATGTCACTGTTGAAGTACACCAGGATGAGGATATGGGTGTTGCTGGCGCTGAGCAGGAAATTGACCAGGAGGATTCTGATGGAGAGGTGGTTTGTTTAAGTCAGGCACCCGGGGTGACACCTGTTGTCCGTGGGACGAATATGGCCATTGACATGCCTGGGCAAATTACAAAAAAAAATCCCCTCTTCGGTGTGGAATTATTTCAACAGAAATGCGGACAACAGGTGTCAAGCCGTGTGTGGCCTTTGTCAAGCTGTAATAAGTAAGGGTAAGGACGTTAACCACCTAGGAACATCCTCCCTTATACGTCACCTGGAGCGCATTCATCAGAAGTCATTGACAAGTTCAAAAACTTTGGGTGACAGCCGAAGCAGTCCACTGACAACTAAATCCCTTCCTCTTTTACCCAAGCTCCTGCAAACCACACCACCAACTCCCTCAGTGTCAATTTCCTCCTTAGACAGGAACGCCAATAGTCCTGCAGGCCATGTCACTGGCAAGTCTGACGAGTCCTCTCCTAACTGGGATTCCTCCGATGGATCCTTGAGTGTAACGCCTACTGCTGCTGGTGCTGCTGTTGTTGCTGCTGGGAGTCGATCGTCATCCCAGAGGGGAAGTCGGAAGACCACTTGTACTACTTCCAGTACGCAATTGACTGTCCAACAGTCCTTTGTGAGGAAGATGAAATATCACAGCAGTCATCCAGCTGCAAAGCGGATAACTCAGCTATTGGCAGCTGCGGTGGTGTTAAACGTGTGTCCAGTATCCACCGTTAATTCACAGTGAATTAGAGAATTGATTGAGGCACTGTGTCCCCGGTACCAAACACCATCTAGGTTCCATTTCTCTAGGCAGGCGATACCGAGAATGTACACAGACATCAGAAAAAGAGTCAGCAGTGTCCTAAAAAATGCAGTTGTACCCAATGTCCACTTAACCATGGACATGTGGACAAGTGGAGCAGGGCAGACTCAGGACTATATGACTGTGACAGCTCACTGGGTAGATGTATTGCCTCCCGCAGCAAGAACAGCAGTGGTGGCACCAGTAGCAGCATCTCGCCAACGCCAACTCGTTCCTAGGCAGGCTACGCTTTGTTTCACCGCTTTCCATAAGAGGCACACAGCTGACAACCTCTTACGGAAACTGAGGAACATCATCGCAGAATGGCTTACCCCAATTGGACTCTCCTGGGGATTTGTGACATCGGACAATGCCACCAATATTGTGCATGCATTACATCTGGGCAAATTCCAGCACGTTCCATGTTTTGCACATACATTGAATTTGGTGGTTCAGAATTTTTTAAAAAACGACAGGGGCGTACGAGAGATGCTGTCGGTGGCCCGAAGAATTGCCAGCCACTTTCGGCATTCAGCCACCGCGTGCCGAAGACTGGAGCACCAGCAAACAATCCTGAATCTGCCCCGCCATTATCTGAAGCAAGAGGTGGTAACGAGGTGGAATTCAACCCTCTACATGCTTCAGAGGACGGAGGAGCAGCAAAAGGCCATTCAAGCCTATACATCTGCCTGCGATATAGGCAAAGGAGGGTGAAAATATGCACCTGACTCAAGCACAGTGGAGAATGATTTCAACGTTGTGCAAGGTTCTGCAACCCTTTGAACTTGCCACACGTGAAGTCAGTTCAGACACTGCCAGCCTGAGTCAGGTCATTCCCCTCATCAGGCTTTTGCAGAAGCAGCTGCAGAGATTGAAGGAGGAGCTAAAACAGAGCGATTCCGCTAGACATGTGGGACTTGTGGATTGAGCCCTTCATTCGCTTAACCAGGATTCACGGGTGGTCAATCTGTAGAAATCAGAGCACTTCATTTTGGCCACCATGCTCGATCCTAGGTTTAAAGCCTACGTTGTATCTCTCTTTCCGGCAGACACAAGTCTTCAGAGGTGCAAAGACCTGCTGGTGAGACACTTGTCAAGTCAAGCGGAACGTGACCCGTCAACAGCTCCTCCTTCACATTCTCCCGCAACTGAGGCTGCAAGGAAAAGGCTAAGAATTCCGAGCACACCCACTGGCGGTGATGCAGGGCAGTCTGGAGTGAGTGCTGACATCTGGTCCGGACTGAAGGACCTGCCAACGATTACTGACATGTCGTCTACTGTCACTGCATATTATTCTCTCACCATTGAAAGAATGATGGAGGATTATATGAGTGACAGCATCCAAGTAGGCACGTCAGACAGTCCGTATGTATTATGGCAGGAAAAAGAGGCAATTTGGAGGCCCTTGCACAAACTGGCTTTATTTTACCTAAGTTGCCCCCCCTCCAGTGTGTACTCCAAAAGAGTGTTTAGTGCAGCCGGTCACCTTGTCAGCAATCGGCGTACGAGGTTACTTCCAGAAAATGTGGAGAAGATGATGTTCATCAAAATTAATTATAATCAATTCCTACGTGGAGACATTCACCAGCAATTGCCTCCAGAAAGTACACAGGGACCTGAGACGGTGGATTCCAGTGGGGACAAATTAATAATCTGTGAGGAGGGGGATCTACACAGTGAAAGGGGTGAGGAATCGGACGATGAGGAGGAGGTGGACATCTTGCCTCTGTAGAGCCAGTTTGTGCAAGGAGAGATTGATTTCTTCTTTTTTGGTGGGGGCCCAAACCAACCAGTCATTTCAGCCACAGTCGTGTGGCAGACCCTGTCACTGAAATGATGGGTTTGTTAAGGTGTGCATGTCCTGTTTATACAACATAAGGGTGGGTGGGAGGGCCCAAGGACAATTCCATCTTGCACCTCTTTATTTTTTATTTATTTATCTCTGCATCATGTGATGTTTGGGGCTAATTTTTTTAAGTGCTATCCTGTATGACACTGCAGTGCCACTCCTAGACGGGCCAGGTGTTTGTGCCGGCCACTTGGGTCGCTTAGCTTAGCCATCCAGCGACCTTGGTGCACCTCATTTTTTTTTTTTGCATCATGTGCTGTTTGGGGACTATTTTTTTAAGTGCCATCCTTTCTGACACTGCAGTGCCACTCCTAGATGGGCCAGGTGTTTGTGCCGGCCACTTGGGTCGCTTAGCTTAGCCATCCAGCGACCTTGGTGCACCTCTTTTTTTTTTTACATCATGTGCTGTTTGGGGACTATTTTTTTAAGTGCAATCCTGTCTGACACTGCAGCTCCACTCCTAGATGGGCCAGGTGTTTGTGCCGCCCACTTGGGTCGCTTAGCTTAGTCATCCAGCGACCTCTGTGCAAATTTTAGGACTAAAAATAATATTGTGAGGTGTGAGGTGTTCAGAATAGACTGGAAATGAGTGGAAAATAGGATTTTAAAACCTACCGGTAAATCCTTTTCTCCTAGTCCGTAGAGGATGCTGGGGACTCCAAAAGGACCATGGGGTATAGACGGGATCCGCAGGTGCTTGGGCACACTTAAAATACTTTGACTGGGTGTGAACTGGCTCCTCCCTCTATGCCCCTCTCCCAGACCCCAGTTATTGAAACTGTGCCCAGGAGAGACGGACATTTCGAGGAAAGGATTTTTGTTAAACTAAGGGCGAGAAACATACCAGCCCACACCACAAACATACCATACAGCTGGAGTAGCATGAAACCAGATAACAGTATGAACTAACAACAGCAACAAGCTGAACATAACTGATACACAAACCACGTGTAACCGAAAATAACCAGTATCAACCTAACTGTAAGGAACAGTTCGCACTAGGATGGGCGCCCAGCATCCTCTACGTACTAGGAGAAAAGGATTTACCGTTAGGTATTAAAATCCTATTTTCTCTTACGTCCTAGAGGATGCTGGGGACTCCAAAAGGACCATGGATTCTATACCAAAGCTCCAGACCGGGCAGGAGAGTGCAGACGACTCTGCAGCACCGATTGAGCAAACATGAGGTCCTCATCAGCCAGGGTATCAAACTTGTAGAACTTAGCAAAAGTGTTTGAACCCGACCACGTAGCTGCTCGGCAAAGTTGAAGTGCTGAGACCCCTCGGGCAGCCGCCCAAGATGATCCCACTTTCCTGGTAGAATGGGCCTTTACTGACTTCGGCAACGGTAGCCCAGCCGAAGAATGAGCTTGCTGAATCGTAGTACAAATCCAGCGTGCAATAGTTTGCTTAGAAGCAGGATTTCCAATCTTGTTGGAAGCATACAGGACAAACAGAGCCTTTGTCTTACTAATAAGAGCCGTCCTGGCGACGTAAAATTTCAAAGCTCTTACAACATCAAGAGATTTTGGGACCGCCACAGCATCCGTAGCCACAGGCACAACAATAGGTTGGTTAATGTGAAACGGCGAAACCACCTTCGGCAGAAATTGTTGCCGAGTCCTCAATTCCGCTCTATCCGAATGGAAAATCAAATATGGGCTCTTGTGAGACAAGGCCCCCAACTCAGACACTCGCCTGGCAGATGCCAGAGCCAAAAGCATGACCATTTTCCAAGTGAGAAACTTTAACTCAACCTTACGCAAAGGCTCAAACCAGTGAGACATAAGAAACTGCAACACCACTTCCAGATCCCTCGGCGCCACGGGCAGCACAAATGGAGGATGAATATGCAACACTCCCTTCACGAAAGTCTGAACCTCAGGAAGGACGGCCAATTCCTTTTGAAAGAAAATAGATAAGGCCAAAATCTGCACTTTGATGGAACCCAATTTCAGGGCTGCGTCCACGCCTGCCTGTAAAAAATGGAGAAAACAACCCAAGTGAAACTCCTCCGTAGGAACTTTCTTTGCTTCACACCACGACACATATTTTCTCCAAATACGGTGATAATGTTTCGCCGTGACCTCCTTCCTAGCCTTAAGGAGAGTGGGGATGACTTCACCGGGAATACCCTTCCGAGCTAAAATCTGGCGTTCAACTTCCACGCCGTCAAACGCAGCCGCGGTAAGTCCGGAAACAGGCAGGGTCCCTGCAGTAACAGGTCCTCTCTTAGAGGAAGGGGCCAGGGATCTTCCACTAGTAATTCCTGAAGATCCGGATACCAGGCCCTCCGTGGCCAATCTGGAGCGACGAGTATTGCCTGAACCCTTGTTCGTCTTACGATCCTCAGCACCTTCGGAATGAGAGGAAGCGGAGGGAACACATACACCGACTGAAACACCCACGGAGTTACCAGGGCGTCCACCGCACAGGCTTGGGGGTCCCTCGACCTGGAACAATACTTCGGAAGTTTCTTGTTGAGGCGAGATGCCATCACGTCTATCAGAGGAGTTCCCCAATGCCTTGTCACTTCTACAAACACTTCTTGATGAAGAGCCCACTCTCCTGGATGGAGATCGTGTCTGCTGAGAAAGTCCGCTTCCCAATTGTCGACGCCCAGGAGGAAGACTGCTGACAGAGCGCTCCCGTGCTGTTCCGCCCAGCGGAGAATTCTTGTGGCTTCCGCCATTGCCACCCTGCTCCTTGTTCCGCCTTGGCGGTTTACATACGCCACCGCTGTGATGTTGTCCGACTGGATCAGGACAGGGAGATCCTGAAGAAAACTCTTTGCTTGTAGGAGGCCGTTGTAAATGGCTCTTAACTCAAGAACATTTATGTGGAGAGAAGATTCCTGGCTCGACCATTTTCCCTGGAAACTTCTTCCCTGCGCGACTGCGCCCCAGCCTCGGAGAGTTGCATCTGTGGTCAGCAGGATCCAGTCCTGGATTCCGAAACGGCGTCCCTCTAGGAGGTGAGAGCTTTGCAGCCACCACAGGAGAGAGAACTCATTTTCCGGTGCATGTGTAGGTGAGACCTGGACCATTTGTCCAGCAGGTCCCACTGAAACACCCTGGCATGAAACCTGCCAAACGGAATGGTCTCGTAAGCCGTCACCATCTTCCCTAGCACTTGAGTGCATTGATGAATCGACACACTTGTCGGTCTCAAAAGCTCCTTGACCATGGTCTGTATTTCTAGAGCTTTGTCTGCCGGAAGAAACACTCTCTGAAGCTTCGTGTCTAGGATCATGCCCAGGAAGGGCAGCGGAGTCGTTGGAATTAACTGAGACTTTGGCAAATTTAAAATCCAACCGTGATGTTGCAGAACTGTCAGGCAGAGTTCCACATTCTTTAACAATTGTTCCTTTGACCTCGCCTTTATCAGGAGAGCGTCCAAGTATGGGATAATTGTGACCCCTCGCTTGCAAAGGAGTACCATCATTTCTGCAATAACCTTGGTGAAAACCCTCGGGGCCGTGGAAATACCAAACGGCAACGTCTGAAATTGGTAATGACAATCCTGCACTGCAAATCTCAGGAAGGCCTGATGCGGAGGATAAATCGGGACGTGTAAGTAGGCATCCTTTATGTCAACTGACGCCATAAAATCCCCTCCTTCTAGGCTGGAGATCACAGCTCGAAGAGATTCCATCTTGAACTTGAAAGTTTTCAAGTATGGATTAAGGGATTTTAGGTTCAGAATTGGTCTGACCGAACCGTCCGGCTTCCGTACGACAAAGAGGCTCGAATAGAACCCTTCCCCCCATTGGGACGTGGGAACGGGAACAATGACCCTCTGTTGACACAACTTTTGTCTAAGATGGCGCCTCAGATGGCTGCCTCGGAGCTACGCAGCTCAGCCAAAATACCTGTTTCCCCTTGTTTTTCCTTGCCCTTGTCTACCCCACCGGTGACCAAATACAGCAGGGAAGCCCTCCTAAGTTGGAGCGCTCCCGAGGTGCTTACCACACGTTCGGGCCCGTCGGCGGGCGGATCAGCGGCCCTTGCAGCCCTCGCTGCCCTTGCTGCCCTGTGTGGCAAGGATGCAGACGTGGAGACCGAAGTGGATGACCGAGCGGCCGCGCCCCCCCGCAGCCCAGGTGGCGACTGGCGAGTGGATCACAGGCCCCGGAATGATGGAGGCCCTTATGTCGGCCCTAGTAGAAGGACCTGGACTCAGAGGAGAGGCTGTCGCGCAGGCGCCCTAGTGAGGTGGCGGCGGCGAGGGCACCGGTCTGCACTTCCCGCGATCCTGCTTTCGAATGTGCGCTCACTGGCAAACAAGTTCGACGAATTGTCCCTCCTTCTGGGCAGCGCAGGGTCAGGCATTACAGGGTCATCCGTCCTCTGCTTTACGGAGACGTGGCTGGACGACCATATTGCGGACAACCCGATGTCTCTGCCGGGCTTCAGTCTCTTCAGGGCCGATCGCTCCAAGGTTCTCTCAGGAAAAACGAAGGGTGGTGGCATCTGCTTCTACATCAACAACGGATGGTGCACCAATGTCACGATCATAGGCAAATCATGCAGCCCTCACCTGGAGATGCTGATTATCAACTGCAACCCCTTCTATTCCCCCCGGGAATTTGCCTCAATTGTCCTTGTGGGAGTGTACATCCCCCCCTCGCCTGCGCGAACGAAGCCCTGCACCACCTGGCCGTATGTATATCCGACATAGAACAAAAACACCCAGACTCTCTGCTTATAGTACTGGGTGACTTCAACAGAACTAACCTGAGCAAGGAGTTACCTAAGTACAAACAACAAGTCACGTGTCCCACTAGAGAAGGGTGCACCCTTGATCACTGCTATACTACCCTCAAATCTGCCTTCCGGTCTATCCCGCGTGCTGCACTCGGCCTATCTGACCACTGCCTCGTCCATCTACTCCTTACCTATACACAGAAGCTGAGAGCAGTTAAGTCTGTCGTTAAGACTGTTAAGAAATGGACCAATGAGGCCAAGATGAAGCTCCAGGCCTGCTTTGACTGCACGGAATGGGGGGTCTTTGAAGCCTCGGCAACCGACCTGAATGACTTGACAGACACTGTCACATCCTACATCAGCTACTGTGAGGACATGTGTGTACCTACCAAGGCTTACCGCATTTACAACAACAACAAGCCCTGGTTCAATGCCCAGCTCAGGCAACTTCGTCGAGCCAAAGAGGAGGCCTATAGCAGCGGTGACAGAGCACTATACAACCGTACTAGGAACTCTCTGACTAAAGGAATCAGGCTAGCAAAAAAGCGGTTCTCGGACAAGCTGACAAACGATCTCTCCACCAATGACCCCGTATCTGTATGGAAAGGAATGCAATCCATAACCAACTATAGGAAAACATCAAAGTCCACCGCCATGCACCAAGACCTTGCAGATGAACTGAACCACTTTTATTGCAGGTTCGCAAAAGAAGTCCCCTGCAACCCAAACAATCACCTCTACGATGCCCCGAACACCGACGGCCAACCCCAGGCACTGCAAGTCACCCAAGAAGAGGTGGAGGCATTGTTCAAAAGGGCCAAAACCAGGAAAGCTCCGGGTCCTGACGGAGTGTCACCATCTGCCCTAAGAGCATGTGCGGGTCAGCTCGCCCCCATATTCACCAAGATCTTCAATAAATCGCTAGAGCTACAGAAAGTCCCTTCCTGCCTCAAAAGGTCTACTATAGTCCCGGTCCCCAAGAAACCCACTATCACGAACCTGAACGACTACAGGCCGATAGCACTGACGTCTGTGGTCATGAAAACGTTTGAGCGTCTGGTTTTGAATCACCTGAAAACTGTGACTGGACCCCAACTGGACCCCCTGCAGTTCGCCTATCGCTCAAATCGGTGTGTCGAGGATGCAGTCAACCTGGGCCTGCACTACATTCTACAGCACCTAGACATTCCCGGTACCTACGCGAGGGTCCTGTTTGTCGATTTCAGCTCGGCCTTCAATACAATCGTCACCAGCATCCTCCACCCCAAATTACTTCGCCTAGGGGTCCCAGAAGCTACCTGTTCCTGGATAATAGACTTCCTGACAGATAGGACACAGGTGGTGAAAGCGGGGGAATTCACCTCTCAAGCGCGGTCCATTAGTACAGGGGCCCCTCAGGGCTGTGTCCTCTCGCCCCTGCTCTTCTCCCTGTACACAAATGACTGTACCTCAGAGGTGCAATCAGTAAGGATCATCAAATTCGCCGATGACACCACCATCATCGGCCTCATCAAGGATGGGGACGAATCGGCCTATAGACGGGAAGTAGACCGGCTGGCCCAGTGGTGCATCCACAACAACCTCGAGCTCAACCCCCTCAAAACTGTCGAGATGATAGTGGACTTCAGGAAGAAGTCATCTAGTGCACCTCCGCTAACGATTGCTGACAGTGTGGTATCGCTAGTGGACTCCTTCAAGTTTCTAGGGACCACAATCTCCCGGGACCTTAAATGGGGGTCCAACGCTGACGCCACTGTTGGGAAAGCGCAGCAGAGGTTGTTCTTTCTCAGGCAACTAAGGAAGTTCAACATCCCACAGAAGCTTCTGCTACTCTTCTACTCCGCGATTGTGGAGTCGGTACTGTGCTCCTCGATACTCGTATGGTACAGCTCCGCCAGCGCGAGGGACAGATGCAGGCTCCAAAAGGTGGTCAGAACCGCAGAGAAGATCATCGGGGCCGACCTTCCCTCAGTCCAGGACCTGTACTTGTCCAGAGCTAAAAAGCGGGCAATGAAGATAGTAAAAGACCAGCTACACCCCGGCCACAGCATGTTTAACTTGCTTCCTTCAGGCAGGCGTTACAGGGCCGTCCCCGCCAGGTCCGCCAGAAGCCTCAAAAGTTTCTTTCCCCAAGCGGTCCGCCTGCTGAACTCCTGAACATTGACTGACTAGACGTACATGTAACTCACTTGTGTTCCTACCGTATACCCTATCTGTGTGACTTTGCTTACCCCCCCACCTGCTTATCTGTTACCTACTTGGCTGTTGTAAAGCAAACCGAAGACAAATTCCTAGTATACGCAAGTATACCTGGCCAATAAACCTGATTCTGATTCTGATTTTGTATCGCAGCATTTACTACTTCTCTTTCTGGAAGAGAAACTGGCAAGGCCGATATGAAAAAGCGGCGAGGTGGCATCTCCTGAAACTCCAGCTTGTACCCTTGGTACACTGTGTTTAAGACCCAAGGATCCTGGGCTGATTGAACCCAGACCTGACTGAAGATCCGATGATGGCCCCTACCGGCACGGACTCCCGCAGGGGAACCCCAGCGTCATGCGGTGGACTTGGTAGAGGCGGGGTAGGACTTATGTTCCTGGGTGCCTGATCCTGCAGGCGACTTCTTTCCCCTTCCTCTACCCTTTAAAGCGAGGAAGGACGAGCCTTTACCTCGTTTGTATTTATTAGGTCGAAAGGACTGCATCTGTTGATGGGGTGCCCTTTTCTGTTTTGTGGGAGCATAAGGAAGAAAAGATGACTTACCCACAGTAGCGGTAGACACCAGGTCAGCCAGGCCGTCACCAAACAAGACACTACCTTTGCAGGGGAGAGCTTCCATATTTTTCTTGGAGTCGGCATCAGCATTCCATTGATGGATCCTTGATATAACCAAGAGTCAAAAGAATATTATCTTTATCAAGGGTATCCATATCAGAAGCTAAATTATCAGCCCATTTAGCAATAGCACTACTCACCCATACCGACGCCACAGCAGGTCTGAGCAATGCACCAGTATTAACGAAAATGGCCTTCAAAGACTTCTCCAGCTTGCGATCCGCCGGATCCTTGAGAGCAGCCTTGTCAGGGGACGGAAGTGCCACCTTCTTGGACAAACGGGATAGATCCTTGTCGACATTCGGAGACAACTCCCATTTTTCCCTGTCATCAGAGGGGAAAGGATACGCCATAAAAATTCTCTTGGGAATCTGCCACTCCCAAGCTTTTTCACAAAGAGCATTCATTTCATGAGACGGGGGAAACTTCACCTCAGGTTTTTTCCCTTTAAATAGGCAAATCCTTGTTTCCTGAACAGCATCTTTAATTGCCACAATCATGTACTGAATACTCTTAACTACCCTTGGGTGTAAAGTAGCCTCATTAAAATCGACATCGGAATCAGAGTCCGTGTCGGCATCTGTATCTACCATCTGGGTAAATTAATGTTTTTGTGACCCTGAGGGGGTCTGCACCTGAGCCAAAGCATCCTCCATGGATTTTCTCCATGTCTGTGTCTGAGAATCAGATTTATCAAGCCTCTTAGACAACAAAGTCACATTAGCATTAAGTGTACTCAACATAGCAACCCAATCAGCAGTCGGCTGTGCCGACAGAGCCATTTCCAGCTCCTTTTCTGCGCCCCCAGTAACTTCCTCCGGGGAGGAACACTCAGCCTCAGACATGACGACACGAAGTACCGACACCCAACACACACACTGGCCAAATAAAGGGGACAGCCTACAGGGAAGCCTGGAGAGAGAAACACAGAGGGAGTATGCCAGCTCACACCCCAGCGCCCATATACTACAGAACAATAATATATGTCAGCAGCACTGTAATTATAATAATAAAAGCACCAAAATATTTGTGCACTCCCTCCCCCCACCTTTTGGTCCCTTTTACTTGTGAGGTGCTTGGAGGTCCGGGCCAGCGTTCTCTGCAGCGGCAGTGGAGAGAAGAAAATGGTACTGGTGAGCTGTGCGGCTAATCCCCGCCCCTTCCCGGCGCGCTTCAGTCCCGCTTAAATTGTATTTTTTTATACTGGCGGGGGTCTTATATACGGTGCCCGGGCACCAAATATGGCTTTTACCAGTTCCAAATACCTCAGTAACTGCTGCCCAGGGCGCCCCCCCCAGCACCCTGCACCCTGTGAGTGCCGTTGGTGGTGTGTGTGGGAGCATGGAGCGCAGCGCTACCGCTGCGCTGTACCTCCATTACTGAAGTCTTCTGCCGTCTGAAGTCTTCGGTTCTTCTAATACTCACCCGGCTTCTGTCTTCTAGCTTCTGTGAGGGGGGTGATGGCGCGGCTCCGGGAACAATCAGCTAGGAGAACCAAGTGATCGAACCCTCTAGAGCTAATGGTGTCCAGTAGCCTAAGAAGTCCCTCGATGCAGGGAGCCTGTAACCAGCAGGTCTCCCTGAAAATAAAAAACCTAACAAAAGTCTTTTTCCAGAGAAACTCAGTAGAGCTCCCCTAGTGTGTGTCCAGTCACTCCTGGGCACAGAGTCTAACTGAGGTCTGGGGGAGGGGCATAGAGGGAGGAGCCAGTTCACACCCAGTCAAAGTCTTTTTGGTGTCCCCAAGCTCCTGCGGATCCCGTCTATACCCCATGGTTCTTTTGGAGTCCCCAGCATCCTCTAGGATGTAAGAGAAATTATGGTTATTGAGGTTAATAATACTATGGGATCAAAATTACCCCCAAATTCTATGATTTATGCTGTTTTTGAGGGGTTTTTGAAAAAAAAAACACCCGAATCCAAAACACACCAGAATCTGACAAAAAAATTCTGGGAGGTTTTGCCAAAACGCGTCCGAATCCAAAACACGGCCGCGGAACCGAATCCAAAACCAAAACCCTAAAAATGCTCTATCTGGTGCAATATGTATAAAGTGCTCTACCTGGTGCAGTTTGCATAGGAGGTTCTACCTGGTGCAATGTGTATAAGCGGCACTACTGTGTGGTGTAATGTGAATTGCCACTATTATGTGGTCACGCCTCGTCCCCAAGAAGCCACTCCCCTAAAATTTTGTGGCGTGCCTTTGGCTCGCACCGCCTATGCTTTGCAGTTTGGGAGGTGGAACACCAATTCACTTTCTGTCTAAGGGCACCAAAATATCTAGTTACACCTCTGGTGCAGGGTGTCCTGCATGCTACACAGCCCAGCAGCATTGCCCCCCCCCCCTCATCCCCCCACCTTGCAACACTTTTGTAGTGTCCAAGCAAGATTAAGATTAATACGAACCTTCATTCCGATGGGACCCAGAAAAAGATCCGTAGGACCCTAACTTTTAAAAGTGAGGGGTCCCTGGGACCCACTTTTTGGGGGGCTCAGCGCGATCACTGATGCTGGTTAAGTGTGCCTTGAATTTTGAATAAATCACCAACATTGTCACCAGCATAGCCACCCCACACCATCACACCTCCTCCTTCATGCTTCACAGTGGGAACCACACATACAGAAACCATCCGCTCACCTTCTCTGCGCCTCACAAAGACACGGCGGTTGGAACTAAAAATCTCAAATTTGGACTCATCAGACCAAAGTACAGATTTCCACTGGTCTAATGTCCATTCCTTGTGTTTCTTGGCTCAAATAATTATCTTTTTCTTGTTGTTCATCCTCAGTAGTGGCTTCTTCACAGCAATTCGACCATGAAGGCATGATTCACGCAGTCTCCTCTGAACAGATGATGTTGAGATTTGTCTGCTACTTGAACTCTGTGAAGAATTTATGGGGCTCTATAATCTAATGAACTTTTCATCTGCAGGAGAGGTAACTCTTGGTCTTCCATCCTGGGGCGGTCCTCATGAAAGTCAGTTTCATCATAGCGTTTGATGGTTTTTGCAACTGTACTTGAGGATAGATTCAAAGTTTCATGAAATTTTCTGTATCGACTGACCTTCATGTCTTAAAGTAATGATGGACTGTCGTTTCTCTTTGCTGAGTTGAGTGGTTCGTGCCATAATATGGCTTATAACAGTAGTCAAATAGGGGTGTCCACTGTGTACTAACCCTACCTCTGCACAACACAACTGATGGTCTCAAACACATTAAGAAGGCAAGTACTTCCACAGATTGACTCTTGACAAGCCACACCTGTTACTTCACAACCATTCCAGGTAGAGATGAGCGGGTTCGGTTCATCGAGATCCGAACCCCCCCCTGAACTTCCCGTGTTTTACACGGGTCCGAGGCAGCCTCGGATCTTCCCGCCTTGCTCGGTTAACCTGAACGAAGCCGAACGTCATAATCCCGCTGTCGGAGTCTCACGAGATTCGTATTCCATATAAAGAACCGCGCAACGCTGCCATTTTCACTCGTGCATTGTAGATTGAGCGGAGAGGACGTGGCTATGTTCTCTGCCTGAAAAGCACAATATCTCTGCTCAGTGTGCTGCATTGTGGTGACCACCAGTATATTATAGTAGTACAGTACAGTAGGCTATTGCTGTATCTTGCAGCTCCGTGTCAGACTCAGTTCTAGTATCCTGATCAGTGCTCAATATCTGCTGCATTGTTGTGTGACCAGTATATACTATATAGTAGTACAGTGCAGCATTTTGGTGACCACCAGTATATAGTAATACAGTACAGTAGGCCATTGCTGAATCTTGCAGCTCTGTGTCACTTCAAGTATCCATATCTGTGCTGCATTGTTGTGAGCAGTATATATAGTATTACAGTGCAGCATTTTGGTGACCACCAGTATATAGTAGTACAGTACAGTACAGTAGGCTATTGCTGTATCTTGCAGCTCTGTGTCACTACAAGTATCCATATCTGTGCTGCATTGTTGTGAGCAGTATATATAGTAGTACAGTGCAGCATTTTGGTGACCACCAGTATATAGTAGTACAGTACAGTAGGCCATTGCTGTATCTTGTAGCTGTGTCACTTCAAGTGTTCATATCTGTGCTGCATTGTTGTGTGCAGTATATAGTAGTACAGTGCAGCATTTTGGTGACCACCAGTATATAGTAGTACAGTACAGTTGTCCATTGCTGTATCGTGCAGCTCAGTGTCACTTCAAGTATCCACATCTGTGCTCCATTGTTGTGAGCAGTATATAGCAGTAAAGTGCAGCATTTTGGTGACCACCAGTATATAGTAGTACAGTACAGTAGGCCATTGCTGTATGTTGCAGCTCCGTGTCACTTCAAGTATCCATATCTGTGCTGCATTGTTGTGAGCAGTATATAGTAGTACAGTGCAGCATTGTGGTGACCACCAGTATATAGTAGTACAGTACAGTTGTCCATTGCTGTATCTTGCAGCTCCGTTTCAGACTCAGTTCTATTCTCCGGATCAGTGCTCACTATCTTTGCTGCATTGTGGGGACCCGTGTACTACAGTACAATAGTCCTGTGCTGTTCTCGCTGCTCAGTGTCAGTTCTGTGTAGTATCATCAGTGATCAGTATAATCAGTTCTCAGTATAATCAGTGCGCTGTTAGACGTGCATCCGTTTTCCGCCATTAGTGCATTGGGATTTAGACAATTGATGAAGTTATTGTGTCCCCGGTACAAAATCCCATCTAGATTCCATTTCACTAGGCAGGTGATAGCGAGATTTTACCAATTAATATCAGTGATTTATAATTATTAATTACAGTGATCTTGCCAAATAATTCCAGTGATTTTGTCATTTTCTTCCAATGATTTGGACCGATTAGAACGAATAATTCCTGCGATTTTGTCATTTTCTTCCAGTGATTTGGACCAATAATACCATTGATTAGAACAAATAATTCCTGTGATTTTGGGCAGCCCGCAGTCTCGTTTGTCCATCGGGAGGGAGGGGGGATCGCGCGGCTGCCAGACGCCAGGGGTCTGGCCAGCGCGCGCGTGCCACTTCTGACACAGGGACTTGGGGGGCCCATATGAGGCCTGTTACTGCTCCCCAAGGACACGCTCACTGGCAGGCTCCCTCCTGTGGCAGGGCGGGGCGACACACCCACCCTGCGGCTGGGGACGGGCGGCTGCCGGCGGTGGCCATAGCAGGGACGGTCGGCCTGGAGCGTGCCGCCTCCGCCCGCGGCTGGACGGGCCACCTGGCCTTTTCTGCTGTGGTTGGACCCGTGAAGGGCTGTTCGGAAGGAAAGTAATTATTTAGCATCTGTAGTAAAATAGCACCAGTGGCGGAACTAGCGAGCGGTGGGCCCAGAGCCGGCCATAGGCATAGGCAAACTAGGCAATTGCCTAGGGCATTTGATATGCCTAGGGGCATCAGCAGCTTCTGCTGATTAAAATGATATGCAGCATGCCTATATTCTGTGTGTAGCGTTTCATATGCAGATACAGCCACAGTCTCACACAGTATGTAGGCATGCTTTATATCATTTTAATCAGCAGAAGCTGCTTGTGCATCCTAGCCACATAGCAATGCAAATAGGCTGCATTTTCATTAAAAAAAAAGGTGCCTGACGTTAGCATTGAGGCAAGATTTATGAGGACACATCTGTATCCAAGCAGAGGCAGAGGTCACAGTGTTAGTGGCAGTGTGAGTGCTGTGTGCATGTGAGTGGTTTAGTTGTGCAGTAGTGTTCAGAATATGTGTAAGGAGCATTATGTGTGTCATGTAAAAATGAATTAATAATGTGCAACATATGTGTAAGGGGCACTATGAGTGTCATTATGTGTATAGGGGCACTAATAATGTGCAGCAAATGTGTAGGGGGCACTATGTGTGTCATTATGTGTATAAGGGCATTAGTAATGTGCAGCATATGTGTAAGGGACATTATGTGTAAAAGGGCTTTAATAAAGGTTATCATAATGTGTAAGGCGCATTATGTTTATAAGGACATTAATAATGTGTCTCATATGTGTAAGGGGCATTACTCTGGCATTATGTGTATAAGGTGCTCTACTATGTGGCGTTGCATATAGAAAGGGCACTACTGTGTCATCTAATGTGAATAAAGAGCAATAGGGTGTGGTGTAATGTGAATAAGGAGCAATTCAGTGTTATGTAATTTGAATAAGGGGCTCTACTGTGAGGAGTAACGTTGATAAGGTAAAGTGATACTACTGTGGGATGTAATATGAATTAGGGATACTATCACATGATCAAATGTGAATAAAGTTGCAGTACTGTGTAGCGTAATTGGAATTGGGGTTACTATTGTGTGGCCATGCACCTTGCCAGCAAAAACACACCCCTTTTTGGGCTGAGCACCAGATGTGCGAACTGTTCCTATTTAAAATATAGGGGGTACAAACACCAAAAAAAGGACTGCTATGGGTGAGGGGTGATGGTGCTGGGAAGGAGGTGAAAGGTCAGAGGTGGAACCAGCGGTGGTGCTAGGGGGCACCAGCCAAAATCTTGCCTAGGGCATCATATTAGTTAGGGCCGGCTCTGGGTGGGCCCAGGTGCGACAAAATGCTTTGGGCCTTCCCCCCCCCCACATCCCATCCAAGTCCACCCCCTCACCCCTGGAGAGGATCTGGTGAGGGGGGCCTGCTCTGGGCAAGAGAAATGGATACCTAGCAACAGTGCCGTAACTAGACATTTTAGCACTGTGTGCAAGACACGTAATCGGAGCCCCACCCCTGCATGCAAAACAGTGGCAGTGCACGTCGTAGGCGCGCGCAAAAATACATAGTGGCGTGGCTTCATGGGGAAGGGGTGGGGCCACAAAATAATACCAATTCATAAAACGGTTCACAGTAGTCTCCATTCTTCAAATTACGCCGCACAGTAGTACCACTACACCAGGTAGAGACCCTTTTACACCTTACAGCGGACAGATTCCACTTTTTACACATTACGGCAGACAGCGTCCCCTTTTTACACATTACGGCAGACAGCGTCCCCCTTTTTACACATTACGGCAGACAGCGTCCCCCTTTTTACACATTACGGCAGACAGTGTGCACTCTTTACACAACGGCAGACAGCGTCCCCTTTTTACACATTACGGCAGACAGCGTGCCCTTGTTACACATAGCGGCAGACAGTGTACACTTTTTACACATAACGGCAGACAGCGTGCCCTTGTTAAACATAGCGGCAGACAGCGTGCACTTTTTACACATAACGGCAGACAGCGTCCCCTTTTTACACATTACGGCAGACAGCGTGCCCTTGTTACACATTACGGCAGACAGCGTCCCCCTTTTTCACACATTACGGCAGGCAGATTCCCCCTTTTTACACTTAGCAGCAGGCAGATTCCCCCTTTTTACACATTGCGGCAGGCAGTCCCCCGTTTTTACACATTGCGGCAGGCAGATTCCCCATTTTTACACATTGCGGCAGGCAGATTCCCCCTTTTTACACATTGCGGCAGGCAGTCCCCCTTTTTACACATAGCGGCAGGCAGATTCCCCCTTTTTACACATAGCGGCAGGCAGATTCCCCATTTTTACACATAGCGGCAGGCAGTCCCCCCTTTTTACACATTGCGGCAGGCAGATTCCCCCTTTTTACACATTGCGGCAGGCAGTCCCCCGTTTTTACACATTGCGGCAGGCAGATTCCCCCTTTTTACACATTGCGGCAGGCAGTCCCCCATTTTTACACATTGCGGCAGGCAGTCCCCCATTTTTACACATTGCGGCAGGCAGTCCCCCGTTTTTACACATTGCGGGAGGCAGTCCCCCATTTTTATACATTGCGGCAGGCAGATTCCCCCTTTTTACACATTGCGGCAGGCAGTCCCCCATTTTTACACATTGCGGCAGGCAGATTCCCCATTTTTACACATTGCGGCAGGCAGATTCCCCCTTTTTACACATAGCGGCAGGCAGTCCCCCATTTTTACACATTGCGGCAGGCAGTCCCCCATTTTTACACATAGCGGCAGGCAGTCCCAACAAAGAAAGAAAGAGACAGAAAGAAAGAGACAGAAAGAAAGAATTATACTTACACTCTCCGGCGTCTCCGCTTGCTCAGGCTCCTCGGTGTAGCGTCAGACGATTCCCGGGCTGGAGAGAAGGAGGGAGGTGGAGGAGGGAGCCGCAGCAGCGCCGTGTTATTGGTGGAGGAGCTGCTGCTGCTGCCCCTCTGCTTCACTATAGGCTGTTCTCGGAAGACAGCCTATAGTGAAGCAGAGGGGCAGCAGCAGCAGCGCCTCCACCAGTAGTAAAGCGCTGCTGCGGCTCCCTCCTTCGGCTCCCTCCTCCTCCTTCTCCCCCGTACCGCTGCTCCTCTCCTCTCTCCGGGCGGCTGTGCGCTGCGGGCAGCGGTTGCCCGCAGCGCACAGCGGCATGTAATGAGTCAGTTTGACTCATTACATGCTTTGGGCCCCTGGACAGAGGCGGGCCCCAGTGCAACGCACTGGTTGCACTGGCGGTAGTTCCGCCTCTGAATAGCACAATTTATAGGTAATAATGGAACTGATATGGAGGGGCTCGCAATACATTGTGTCCATGTAACAGACTGTTGCATGCTGATCACTGGCTGATAATGATGTCTCTGGGATACTGATAACAATCTTCAGAAGTGGGGATTATTGTAATTGCAGTGATCTTGGTGTGTGTAGGAAGTTAGAAATAAATTACTGTCCGTTATTATTATTATTATTATTATCATTATCATCATCATCATTCTTCTATAAATTGCCAACATACAATCCAGTACTATCAGTGGTGGGATTCAGCCGGTTTGCACCGGTTCTTCAGAACCGATACCTAAAGTTAGTTATGGTTCTTAGAACCGGTTGCTAATTGCGTGGGTGCTCCCGGGCCCGAGCACCCATGGACTGCGAGGAGCACCCATGGAACCCGCCGCTGCCCCAGTAGCGCTAGCCGCCGCTGCCCCCGCAGTAGATTGAGATGCGCTGGGGGCTGCGGAAGTGCTTCTGTACCATAGCAATGTAAAAAAAACAACCAAAAATGGCCGCCGCCAAGGAGGAGACAGATGCTAGAGGTCACATTTGACCTCTAGCGCCTGTCTCCTCGGCGGCGGGCATTTTAAGAGGGTGTTTTTTTACACTGCTGTGACTGCTATGGTACAGAAGCGCTTCCGCAGCCCCCAGCGCATCTCAATCTACTGCAGGGGCTGCGGGGGCTAGCAGTAACCACTGAAGTCCGCACCCACCCTTCTTAACTTTACTGGGGCAGCGGCCAGGAGATACCTGGCAACACGCAGGAAACCCCTGACAACGCACAGGAGACCCCTAGCAACGCGCATGAAACCCCTGGCAACGCACAGGAGACCCCTAGCAACATGCATGAAACCCCTGGCAACGCACAGGAGACCCCTAGCAACGCGCATGAAACCACTGGCAACGCACAGGAGACCCCAGGCAATGTAAGTGGCATTATTGTGTGTGGGCATAAAATGGTGTCAGGACCATAACTGTGTGTATCATAATATGTAATTGGCATTACAGTGTGTGGCATAACGCATAATGGGTGTTATTTGAGTATTAAATGCATGAATTATTAAACTACCTTTCGGTATACTTAAAATGGTCATTAGGACATAGAACCGGTTGTTAATTTATTTGAATCCCACCACTGAGTACAATACATGATGGGAATCATGATCCAAGGGCAATCTAAGAAGTATCAAAAAACAATTAATACAAAAGGTTGTTGGATAACAATGGTTGCTGCCACCATGCTTGCTCAAATGAATAAAATGCCCCATAGTAGTGCCCTAGTTAATATTATGCCCCATAGTAGTGCCCTAGTCAATATCATGGCCCATAGAAGTGCCCTAGTTTATTTTCTGAACCATCATAGTTCTCTAGTTTACATGAAGTTACATTGTAGGATGCCAGTACACATTATGACATACAATGTCCCCAGGTCATATTATGCCACATTACAGTGCTCACGGTTCATACTGAGCCACATTATAGTAACCTCCACTTCATAATGTGGCACATTTTAGTAACCTCCACTTCATACTGTGTCACATTAAGGTGCCCCACATCTTATAACATTATAGTGCCATCCACATTACAATGAGCACATCAGTTTATGCCAGATTATGGGCACTACTGTATAATCACATCCAGGGCTTTTCTAACCAAGGCTCCCCTAACCACCCAGCACTTATCACATTGAGCATATATTGGCCTTATTCTGAGTTACACGCAATCTTGATGTTGGATGTAGCTGTGATATTTGTGTTTTAATACCACTTGCGACTAAGTTACAGTTTTTGTTTGTACAGAGTTGCAGTTCCAATTTCAGATGCACGCAGGGCGGGAACCCTAATGAAAAAATGTTTAAATACATTTCAAACATTCAGTCACTGCCTGTTGCACATATGTCCATTGTAAGACCTAGGAGTGCCGGGCTGTGCTGGAGTTGTGTGTGGAGTCTGTGTTAAGTTCCTTTGGGAGGGCACACGGACAGCTGCTGTCTTATATGGGGGGCCGGCCACTTGAATTGCATTATATATATATATATATATATATATATATAGAGAGAGAGAGAGAGAGAGAGAGAGAGGGAGAGAGAGAGAAACAAAAGTATGTCCGGCACTCACGCTTGATGGTATATGGTAATCCGGTGCACAACCTCTCCGTGGAGCATATGGATGATAGATGTGGGTGGCACTCAGAACAAAATGAAAGACAACATCACCACTGGTTACAGTCGAAGTTTCGGGGAGAAGACTTATGAAGACTGGTGAGTGCTCCTGATATTTACCTCTATATTTGAATGGACTGGTCCTGGTGACACATGCCCATATGGATGCTACCCCAGCCATTGATACAAAAGGCTAGAGTGTGGACTGTACGAGAATATATATATATATATATATATATATATGTTAGAGATGTGCACCGGAAATTTTTCGGGTTTTGTGTTATGGTTTTGGATTCGGTTCCGCGGCCGTGTTTTGGATTCGCACGCGTTTTGGCATAACCTCCCTGAATTTTTTTTGTCGGATTCGGATGTGTTTTGGATTCGGGTGGTTTAAAAAAAAAAAAATCCTCAAAAACAGCTTAAATCATTGAATTTTGGGGGTAATTTTGATCCCATAGTATTATTAAACTCAATAACCGTAATTTCCACTAATTTCCAGTCTATTCTGAACACCTCACACCTCACAATATTATTTTTAGTCCTAAAATTTGCACAGAGGTCACTGGAGGACTAAGCTAAGCGACCCAAGTGGGCGGCACAAACACCTGGCCCATCTAGGAGTGGCACTGCAGTGTCAGACAGGATGGCACTTAAAAAAATTAGCTCCAAACATCACATGATGCAAGGATAAATAAAAAAAAAAAGAGGTGCAAGATGGAATTGTCCTTGGGCCCTCCCACCCACCCTTATGTTGTATAAACAGGACATGCACACTTTAACAAACCCATCATTTCAGCCACAGGGTCTGCCACACGACTGTGGCTGAAATGACTGGTTAGTTTGGGCCCCCACCAAAAAATAAGCACTGAATCTCTCCTTGCACAAACTGGCTCTACAGAGCCAAGATGTCCACCTCCTCCTCATCGTCTGCTTCCTCACCCCTTTCACTGTGTACATCCCCCTCCTCACAGAGTATTAATTCATCCCCACTGGAATCCACCATCTCAGGTCCCTGTGTACTTTCTGGAGGCAATTGCTGGTGAATGTCTCCATGGAGGAATTGATTATAATTAATTTTGATGAACATCATCTTCTCCACATTTTCTGGCAGTAACCTCGTATGCTGATCGCTGACAAGGTGTCCGGCTGCACTAAACACTATTTCGGAGTACACACTGGAGGGGGGGGGGGCAACTTAGGTAAAATAAAGCCAGTTTGTGCAAGGGCCTCCAAATTGCCTCTTTTTCCTGCCAGTATATGTTAGTGATGAGCGGGTTCGGTTTCTCGAAAACCGAACCCCCCTGAACTTCACCCATTTTACACGGGTCCGAGGCAGGTTCGAACCTTCCCGCCTTGCTCGGCTAACCCGAGCGCGCCCGAACGTCATCATCCCGCTGTCGGATTCTCGCGAGATTTAGATTCTATATAAGCAGCCGCGCGTCGCCGCCATTTTCACTCGTGCATTGGAGATGATAGGGAGAGGACGTGGCTGGCGTCCTCTCCGTTTATTCACTTTATTGTTGAACTTGATTGCTTAATTGTGGGGAGGACTGGGGAGCAGCTGTTAGGAGGAGTACAGTGCAGAGTTTTGCTGATCAGTGACCACCAGTCCGTTCTCTGCCTGAAAAAAACGCTCCATATCTGTGCTCAGTGTGCTGCATAATAATATATCTGTGCTCACACTGCTTAATTGTGGGGACTGGGGAGCAGCTGTATTATATAGCAGGAGTACAGTGCAGAGTTTTGCTGAAAGTGACCACCAGTATACGTTGTCTGCCTGAAAAACACTCCATATCTGTGCTCAGTGTGCTGCTTTATTGTGGGGACTGGGGACCACCAGTATAATTAATATTATATAGGAGGAGTACAGTGCAGAGTGACCACCAGTATACTATATATAGCAGTACGATACGGAAGGCCACTGCTGTGCCTACCTCTGTGTCGTCATTAAGTATACTATCCATCTACATTCTATACCTGTAGTGCATTTTAGTTTTGCAGTTTGCCGACACAGTGACCACCAGTATACTATATATAGCAGTACGATACGGAAGGCCACTGCTGTGCCTACCTCTGTGTCGTCATTAAGTATACTATCCATCTACATTCTATACCTGTGGTGCATTTTAGTTTTGCAGTTTGCCGACACAGTGACCACCAGTATACTATATATAGCAGTACGATACGGAAGGCCACTGCTGTGCCTACCCCTGTGTCGTCATTAAGTATACTATCCATCTACATTCTATACCTGTGGTGCATTTTAGTTTTGCAGTTTGCCGACACAGTGTCCACCAGTATACTATATATAGCAGTACGATACGGAAGGCCACTGCTGTGCCTACCTCTGTGTCGTCATTAAGTATACTATCCATCTACATTCTATACCTATGGTGCATTTTAATTTTGCAGTTTGCCGACAGAGTGTCCACCAGTATACTATATATAGCAGTACGATACGGAAGGCCACTGCTGTGCCTACCTCTGTGTCGTCATTAAGTATACTATCCATCTACATTCTATACCTGTGGTGCATTTTAGTTTTGCAGTTTGCCGACACAGTGTCCACCAGTATACTATATATAGCAGTACGATACGGAAGGCCACTGCTGTGCCTACCTCTGTGTCATCATTAAGTATACTATCCATCTACATTCTATACCTATGGTGCATTTTAATTTTGCAGTTTGCCGACACAGTGTCCACCAGTATACTATATATAGCAGTACGATACGGAAGGCCACTGCTGTGCCTACCTCTGTGTCGTCATTAAGTATACTATCCATCTACATTCTATACCTGTGGTGCATTTTAGTTTTGCAGTTTGCTGACAGTGACCACCAGTATATATATATACAGCGACCTTGGTGCGCCTCTTTTTTTCTTTGCATCATGTGCTGTTTGGGGACAATTTTTTTGAAGTGCCATCCTGCCTGACGCTGCAGTGCCACTCCTAGATGGGCCAGGTGTTTGTGTCGCCCACTTGTGTCGCTTAGCTTAGCCATCCAACGACCTTGGTGCGCCTCTTTTTTTCTTTGCATCATGTGCTGTTTGTGGACTATTTTTTTGAAGTGCCATCCTGCCTGACACTGCAGTGCCACTCCTAGATGGGCCAGGTGTTTGTGTCGGCCACTTGTGTCGCTTAGCTTAGTCACACAGCGACCTTGGTGCGCCTCTTTTTTTCTTTGCAACATGTGCTGTTTGGGGACAATTTTTTTGAAGTGCCATCCTGCCTGACACTGCAGTGCCACTCCTAGATGGGCCAGGTGTTTGTGTCGGCCACTTGTGTCGCTTAGCTTAGCCATCCAGCGACCTTGGTGCAAATTGTAGGACTAAAAATAATATTGTGAGGTGTGAGGTGTTCAGAATAGACTGAAAATGAGTGTAAATTATGGTTATTGAGGTTAATAATACTATGGGATCAAAATGACCCCCAAATTCTATGATTTAAGCTGTTTTTTAGGGTTTTTTGAAAAAAGAACACCCGAATCCAAAACACACCCGAATCCGACAAAAAATTTTCGGTGAGGTTTTGCCAAAACGCGTCCGAATCCAAAACACGGCCGTGGAACCGAACCCAAAACCAAAACACAAAACCCGAAAAATGTCCGGTGAACATCACTAGTATACGTATGGAGTACTTGGATGCTATCACTCATATAATATTCCACCATTTTTTCAATGGTGACAGACTCATATGCAGTGACAATAGACGACATGTCAGTAATCGTGGACAGGTCCTTCAGTCCGGACCAGATGTCAGCACTCGCTCCAGACGGCCCTGCATCACCAGTGGGTGGGCTCGGAATTCTTAGCCTTTTCCTTGCAGCCCTAGTTGCGGGAGAATGTGAAGGAGGAGCTGTTGACGGGTCACGTTCCGCTTGACTTGACTAGTGTCTCACAAGCAGGTCTTTGAACACGCGTATGCTTGTGTTTCTGCCGGAAAGAGAGATACAACGTAGGCTTTAAACCTAGGATCGAGTACGGTGGCCAAAATGTAGTGCTCTGATTTCAACAGATTGACCACCCGTGAATCCTGGTTAAGCTAATTAAGGGCTCTATCCACAAGTCCCACATGCCTAGTGGAATCACTCCGTTTTAGCTCCTCCTTCAATCTCTCCAGCTGCTTCTGCAAAAGCCTGATGAGGGGAATGACCTGACTCAGGCTGGCAGTGTCTGAACTGACTTCACGTGTGGCAAGTTCAAAGGGTTGCAGAACCTTGCACAACGTTTAAATCATTCTCCACTGCGTTTGAGTCAGGTGCACTCCCCCTCCTTTGCCTATATCATAGGCAGATGTATAGGCTTGAATGGCCTTTTGCTGCTCCTCCATCCTCTGAAGCTTGTAGAGGGTTGAATTCCACCTCGTTACTACCTCTTGCTTCAGATGATGGCGGGGCAGGTTCAGGAGCGTTTGCTGGTGCTCCAGTCTTCGGCATGCGGTGGCTGAATGCCGAAAAGTGGCCCGCAATTCTTTGGGCCACCGGCAGCATCTCTTGCACGTCCCTGTTGTTTTTAAAAAAATTCTGCACCATCAAATTCAATGTATGTGCAAAACATGGGACGTGCTGGAATTTGCCCACATGTAATGCACGCACAATATTGGTGGCGTTGTCCGATGTCACAAATCCCCAGGAGAGTCCAATTGGGGTAAGCCATTCTGCGATGATGTTCCGTAAGAGGTTGTCAGCTGTGTGCCTCTTATGGAAAGCTGTGATACAAAGTGTAGCCTGCCTAGGAACGAGTTGGCGTTTGCGAGATGCTGCTTCTGGTGCCGCCGCTGCTGTTCTTGCTGCGGGAGGCAATACATCTACCCAGTGGACTGTCACAGTCATATAGTCCTGAGTCTGCCCTGCTCCACTTGTCCACATGTCCGTGGTTAAGTGGACATTGGGTACAACTGCATTTTTTAGGACACTGGTGACTCTTTTTCTGACGTCTGTGTACATTCTCGGTATCGCCTGCCTAGAGAAATGGAAAATAGATGGTCTTTGGTACCGGGGACACACTACCTCAAGAAATTCTCTAATTCCCTGTGAATTAACGGTGGATACCGGACACACATTTAACACCAACACAGCTGCCAAAGCCTGAGTTATCCGCTTTGCAGCAGGATGACTGCTGTGATATTTCATCTTCCTCGCAAAGGACTGTTGGACAGTCAATTGCTTACTGGAAGTAGTACAAGTAGTCTTCTGACTTCCCCTCTGGGATGAGAATCGACTCCCAGCAGCAACAACAGCAGCACCAGCAGCAGTAGGCGTTACACTCAAGGATCCATCGGAGGAAACCCAGTTAGGAGAGGACTCATCAAACTTGCCAGTGACATGGCCTGCAGGACTATTGGCGTTCCTGTCTAAGGAGGAAATTGACACTGAGGGAGTTGGTTGTGTGGTTTGCAGGAGCTTGGGTACAAGAGGAAGGGATTTAGTTGTCAGTGGACTGCTTCCGCTGTCACCCAAAGTTTTTGAACTTGTCAATGACTCTGATGAATGCGCTGCAGGTGACGTATAAGGGAATATGTTCCTAGGTGGTTAACGCCCTTACCCCTACTTATTACAGCTTGACAAAGGCAACACACGGCTTGACACCTGTTGTCCGCATTTCTGTTAAAATAATTCCACACCGACGAGATGATTTTTTTTGTAATTTGACCAGGAATGTCAATGGCCATATTCATCCCACGGACAACAGGTGTCTCCCCGGGTGCCTGACTTAAACAAACCACCTCACCATCAGACTCCTCCTTGTCAATTTCCTCCTCAGCGCCATCAACACCCATATCCTCATCCTGGTGTACTTCAACAGTGACATCTTCAATTTGACTATCAGGAACTGGACTGTGGGTGCTCCTTCCAGCACTTGCAGGGGGCGTGCAAATGGTGGAAGGCACCACCTCTTCCCGTCCAGTGTTGGGAAGGTCAGGGATTGCAACCGACACAATTGGACTCCTTGGGGATTTGTGATTTAGAAGTATACACAGTTCTTTGCTGTGCTTTTGCCAGCTTAAGTCTTTTCATTTTTCTAGCGGGAGTATGAGTGCATTCATCCTTATATGAAGCTGATCCACTAGCCATGAACATAGGCCAGGGCCTCAGCCGTTCCTTGCCACTCCGTGTCGTAAATGGCATATTGGCAAGTTTACGCTTCTCCTCAGATGCTTTTAATTTAGATTTTTGGGTCATTTTACTGAACTTTTGTTTTTTGGATTTTACATGCTCTCTACTATGACATTGGGCATTGGCCTTGGCAGACGACGTTGATGGCATTTCATCGTCTCGACCATGACTAGTGGCAGCAGCTTGAGCACGAGGTGGAAGTGGATCTTGATCTTTCCCTATTTTACCCTCCACATTTTTGTTCTCCATTTTTTAATGTGTGGAATTATATGCCAGTAATATATCAATAGCAATGGCGTACTGTACTGTACTATATGTATACTACTGGTCACCAAAATGCTGCACTGTCCTACTATATACTGCTCACAATAATGCAGCACAGAGATAGTATACTTGACATAGAGCTGCAAGATACAGCAATGGCCTACTGTACTGTAATATATGTATAATGCTGGTCACCAAAATGCTGCACTGTCCTACTATATACTGCTCACAATAATGCAGCACAGAGATAGTATACTTGACACAGAGCTGCAACATACAGCAATGGCCTACTGTACTGAACTATATGTATACTGCTCACTTCTCCTCTCCTACAAGACCTTCACTGGCTTCCCTTCCCTTTCAGAATCCAATTCAAACTTCTCACACTCACTTACAAAGCCCTCACCCACTCCTCTTCCACCTACATCTCTGACCTTATCTCCCTTTACTCTCCCACCCGTCCTCTTCGCTCTGCTAATGCATGCCGACTCTCCTTTCTTCTGATTACTTCCTCCCACTCCTATCTCCAAGATTTTTCACGTGCTGCTCCCTTCCTCTGGAATTCTTTACCTCTCCCCCTCAGACTCTCCACCTCTCTACAAAACTTCAAATGGGCTCTTAAGACCCATTTCTTTACCAAACCCAGCCAAATCTCATCCTAACCCTCTGTCCCACGCTCTCTATGTACCTCATCTGTGTCACCCCTGTCTGTCTACCCCTCCCCTTAGAATGTAAGCTCTCACGAGTAGGTCCATCTTCCCTCATGTGCTTATCCCATTCTTACTTTAATAATCCTCAACTGCCCAAATCAAGCAGTTTTTTGGCCACCTGGAACTTATCTCTGTCATTTACTGGTGCAGTTATGCTTAGTTACCCTGTACTTGTCCTATATTGTCTTCAACTGTAAGTCACTGTTTTCCGGTTTTGATTATGTGCATATGTACTCTGTAATTGGGCGCTGCGGAACCCTTGTGGCGCCATATAAATAAAGGATAATAATAATAATAATAATAATAATAATAATACTGCTGGTCACCAACATGCTGCACTGTCCTACTATATACTGCTCACAATAATGCAGCACAGAGATAGTATACTTGACACAGAGCTGCAAGATACAGCAATGGCCTACTGTACTGTACTACTATAATTATATACTGGTGGTCCCCACAATGTAGCACACTGAGCACAGATATTTGCAGCACACTGAGCACGGATATGGAGCGTTTTCAGGCAGGGAACGTAGATATTTTCAGCACACTGAGCAAGGATATTTGCAGCACACTGAGCACAGTTACAAAGCTTTTCATGGAGAGAACGCAGCCACGTCCTCTCCGTTCAATCTCCAATGCATGAGTGAAAATGGCGGTGACACGCGGCTCTTTATATAGAATACGAATCTCGCGAGAATCCGACAGCGGGATGATGATGTTTGGGCGCGTTTGGGTTAACCGAGCAAGGCGGGAAGATCCGAGGCTGTCTCGGAACCGTGTAAAATAGGTGAAGTTCGGGGGGATTTCGGGTCTGGTTCGGAGAAACGAACCTGCTCATCTCTAATATACATATATATATATATATAAAAAGTGACAAGGAACGCACTCACCAGTCTTCTTCAATAGTGAAAATAAGATTTCTTTAATTCAGCTCACATAGTTTACAGGGTCAGGGTCAATGTTTCGGTCCTCTACGGAACCTTTGTCAAGACCAAAATTTTAGACTGCCATCTCCCCTGCACACTTCCTGCCTGTGGAGCCATAAATACCCTAAGGGACAGCCCACCAATTAATTCCTAACCAATAGGGAGCTCGTATCTACTAATTGCATCAAAATACTAGTATAATGTTCACCAAAAAGCCAAGAGCAGTGTGTATAGGTTAATAACTACAAGCAGCAAAAAGATAATAAAAAGGCAATAATGGAATAACCATAAAAAAGATAAATGCAAGCAGTTCCCGGTGGTGGAACACATGCCACCGCCGTGGAACGCATCACGCTACCTGTCTCAGATCGCGCACTTCTGGTCGCGCATCATCTGACACAGCACGTGTCATCCCGCGTCTCCTAGCAACCAGCCCGGCATGTATCACTAGGACGCAATGCGCGCTCTGGCGCTGGAGACAGGGGATAGGTGTAGCAGTGGGTAGGATTGCAGAAATCAACATTGCAACCTGGCGCTATCAAAATAACACCTTATCCAGAAAAGTTAATGAATATACACACTGTCATGTATAGCTACCCTCAAGTCATCAAAAATAATAATACAGTGTATCGAACAACTAAAAATTAGTGTACAATTGCGAGATAAAAAATACACTGGATATATCGGTGGTTATATAGGCTTCCCACAATATTTATAGCTCTATAATTCCAAAACATTCCAAGAGCACCAATTCAGAAAAGAAATCATTAGTCAAGTGAGTACATATAAACACCACACAGATGAGTCCTCGGGGTATATTTACTAAAAATCAGAGTTTGTCCGATTTGTGTTTTTTTTTTCAAAGTGGCAACACGGGAATTTACTAAGCACAAATCTCGGCAGTGTTTGGGCAATTCGTAATGGTCTTGACGGCAACGTTCAGAAATACGAATGAATAGACCATCGGTCAAACGCGGCTGTTAGTTCATACAACACGGGAATTTACTATTCATTCATATTTGGTTGTTAGTCTCTGAATGCTCAATTGCGGTCGTATTTTTTTGTGATTAGTTAAAAAAAAAGCAGCAAAAAATAGACCTGCTTTTTTCAGGCGTGTTTCCATGTGTTGCTACTTAAAAATCATTTACACCTGAATTAGGATGCCTATAAAAGGATCTTAGGCCCATTTCAAACAACCTACAATCAGAAATGGCTGCAAGACTATGTTGCAGTGATATTTTGTGTGCTGTGGAATTCCTCAGACTCAGACATCAGCCTGTAAGTAACCAGGGCCAAGAAACCGAACATGGTCAGCAGGTAGTACAGGTTCTGCGGAGGCTGCACATGCCTCGTTTTTTAGGGGGCGTTTAAACTTGAACGCATTGTCCGATGACAGGGTCATACAGATGTTCCGTCTAAATCGTAACAACATTTTCCGTCTGTATGACCTTGTCAAACTGGGCCTAGACCCTGAGACAGCACGCTCTCGCCCTGTCTCAGGCCTGCACAAACTCCTGGCTGTGTTGCACTTTATGGCTACTGGGAGCTTTCAGGCTGTGTCTGGGGATGTAATTGGAATCTCACAGCCCTCCTTTTCAAGAATACTAACACAGGTGATGTATACCTAACAACCTCATCTGTTTTTTTTAATTACTCAGTGGCCAGTGATGATGTTATGTCATAAAATCTCAGTTTCATTTTTTTAATCAAATATACACACAGGTGTTAGATGTTTTGCAGCCTCACATCGATGCCTCAATCTGCTACCCTACCCAGGAGTCTCAGTGGCATGCCATCAGGGTAGATTTATATGAGCTTGCTGGCATGCCCAATGTGCTGGGAGCCATAGATTGCACACACATTCAGCTGAGACCACCTAGGAGCAGGCAGCACATATATACTAATCGACATCTAGACCACTCCACAAATGTGCAGGTGGTTTATAATGCAAATCTCAAAATAATGAGTGTTGTTGCTGGTTACCCTGGGGCTGCCATGACTCCTTCATCCTCAGTCAGTCATCCCTCTTTGATAAGTTTGAGGACGGACAAATGCCAGATGGATGGCTGCTGGTTATGTAATTTGATATGTGTAGGACTTTGTATACCATGGCAAAATACACTGTGTTACTTATGTGTAGCTGTATCTTAACATGAAACATGATACTATATCTGTTTTTCAGATGATGGAGGATATGGCTGTTTCTTTTGGCTTCTAACTCCATTGTCCCGACCTGATACCCCTGCTGATCACAATTACAATAATGCACATAAGTCCATGCGGAATGTGATAGAAAGATGTTTTGGTGTGCTGAAATCTAGGTTTCGGTGTCTGGATAAGTCTGGTGGCCTTTTGTTGTATAGTCCCTTGAAGGTGACTCAAATTGTGTTCTGCTGCTGCTTTCTTCATAACATGTGTTTGCAACAAGATCTGTAACATGTTGATGAGGATGAGGACGATGAAGAAAGCAGTCAGCAAGCAGAGGATTTGGAGACATCTGTCGACACTTGGAGTACAGATGTAGGGAGGCAGCTTAGGCAAGACCTCATAAATAGTTATTTTTAAGGTATGTTTTGATTCTTTCATTTGTTGTGTAAGCTTAAATATATTTTGTACATTTTTTGTTTAAAAACCATTACTCAGAATGTGTCTGTCTCCTTGAGACATAAAAACATACCCTTGCTTTTTGCAAAAAAAAAAAAAAAAAAAATGCAGCCATGTGTATTGTGTTTAATTAAATTGATTAAACATCAGATTATGAGTGACATGCATGAAGTCTGGATAAGTGTTAAAAAAACTTTTAATTGTAATTTATTTAAAACACACATAATCCAGATAGTAATTGAATATGTTATTTACTTTAGGAATGTGTGTTACATCCTAATGTAACACTTCACATATAATATCTTATCCTTGAGGAATACATGTGTCCCTATGTGTGATGCTCCATCGGATTAAAGGGACACAAACTTAGTCTCATCCCAAAAAATTTATTTAGTTATGTTTGCTGGAGTAAACTTGCAGATTTGTAAGTCAATACACAGTTTTCAACATATTATTTGTTTTAACAAAATATTTCCAATTACTTTGGTTCTGCATCATGTTTTAGAATTTGATTACTCCTTTTTACCACACACAAACATGGCACAACAATAATGTCAATCATTTTGGGAATAAATTACCTAAATTTGTTGACACTCTTTTCAAACTCAATTGTGTTATTATTGTAATGTCATCTAGAGAAGAAATGTAAAAGAGTTAAAATTCACATTGTAAGTTGTATTGGTCATGGATTAATCTGCATAGCTGCCAAATAGTCTGTCTGCAGGATATGAGAGTGATTGGAATCAAGAAATATTAATTAGATAATCAAATCAAGTGGTATTGTTTCTGCATGCTAAAGACATTCTGCATGGCTGCCAATTTGTCTGTAGGATATGAGAGTGATTGGAATCAAGAAATATTAATTAGATAATCAAATCAAGTGGTATTGTTTCTGCATGCTAAAGACATTCTGCATGGCTGCCAATTAGTCTGTAGGATATGAGTGATTGGAATCAAGATATATTAATTAGATAATCAAATCAAGTGGTATTGTTTCTGCATGCTAAGATCAATGTGCAGCTCAAAGAACATTTTCCTCCTCCAAAAAAATACAAAGATGTTAAAGAATAAATGTGATGTTAAAAATCCTGTTGTTGTTTGTAACAGTTATAAATAAGGATGTTGTAAAAATTGACAAGGTGCTAAGTGTTATATATATTCTGACAATCCTACACTTACTGTGTTTCTTTTCTTCTCATAACAGAAATCGGTCTCTATATGTTTTATGTTTTTTTTGGGTGGCTGCTTGGATTGGCCTTTGCCTTTACCACTGTCGTGTTGGCATGCTCTGGTGGAGCGCCTTGGTGGTGAGGACACTGGCAATATAATTGGAGTAGTCGTACCAGAACTGCTGCTTGGTTGCTGTTGGTGCTGGGATCTGAGTGTTTCATTGAGGTTAGTGAGGGTGTTGCAACATTTTGATTTTCTAAAATTCTGGTGATGGATTTATTGATCATTTGATTGTTTTCTAAAATGTTGATATAGTTTTGCTGTTGTCTGTGCTGTTCTTCAATTATGTGTTGTAAGTTGCCCATGACATGTGTAATGTCTGCACGCATGATTTCCATGGTATTGGCAATTCTCATGGTTGGTTCATTTTGGTGACTGATATTTCTGCTGATTCTTCTGAGGTGAGATGGTAGGCTTGAAAAAATTTGGGTCTGCCTACGCAGGTAGTCTTGATTAGTGGCCTGCTGTGTAGTCCAACTGTCCCAAAACACTTGACCAGGGCCTTGTGCTACTGGTGTTGTTGTGCTGTGTTGTGGTGGTGGTGTGTTTTGCTGTGGTGGTGTACTCACAGGTGCTGGGTGGCTGATTCCTTCAATTACTGGCTGCATTTGTAAAATGATTGTCTCATCCATGTCACTGTGTTGCTGGTGTTGCGTAGGGATGCTGGTACCAGTACTAGAATCTGGAATTAGAAACATTTTGCCATTAGCTATCCATATGTTAGAGAAATTAATACAAAGCAATAAACATGGAACACATGTATTTGAATGGTGCTTTCAGATATCCAGCATAGCAACATCATCACCCATAACTTAAATACATACATATGCCTGTTTCTGGCAAATGTGTCTGGTTACTTCATTGTGAAAGCAAGCACATGACTTGTATGGTAGATCAGACATATTCCACCATAAAAACACATTTTAAACCATAATGTGTTGCCTTATAGTGTCTAAAACAAAAACATAATAATGTTTTTGCATGTTGGTGCCAATGTTAGGTCAAACACACATGTGAAATTGAGGATTACAACCTTACGATTTGCCAAGCTTACACATGTGTTTATGTTGCAGCATCTTCCACACAATCTGCTACTGTATGGCTGAAGTGGACATACATATCTTTACTGGATGTGGACAAGGCCATTTTGCTAGGGTTCCATTTGATGTTTTAGTGACTTCGGTAAGTATAGCAGATTTTGTTGGATTTTGAGTTAATTAGTCTAATTAAATGGATTATTAAGAGATGACTAATATTTTTTTTTTTACAGTTTCTTACTCACAATCAAGATGAGGGGAGTGTGGTTGGCTTCTTGGAGGTGTGTCCAAAATTTAGAGTGGTGGGACTGAAGAAACTGTAGACAATCTTCATGGCGGGGTAGCCTGCTGTGGTTGGGACTGGACATCAGACCTTGCTTTCTTTGTTGGCACATGTATTATTTTTTGGTGTGGTACAGGAGTCCGCCTTCTGCTGCTCAAGACTTCTTTTGATGGACCTAGTATTTAAAGTGAAATTTTGGTATGGCCATTCCTTTACAAACATAACCTATACTACAATGGACACTTTACCTGCTTCCGCAGCATCACCATCATCAGATGTCATGGGAGTGACTGTAGGACGACCAGTACTGCTTTTTTTCAACACTGTAAATCATGAAACAAATAAAAGAACTAATTTTTAATGCTATTGTTGATAAACCCACGCATTATGTTTATAAACATTACATGTTACAAAAATGTTTTTTTATTTAGGGAATAAAAATTACGCATAAAAAAAATTTAAAACAAAAAAACAAACAAACACACACATTGCCCAAGAGCCATAAGCACTATGGAAAGTGCAACACAGGAAATAATGTACAGGACACAGACATAGCACACAATTACAAATAAATACACTAACAAGCCAAAACACACACATCTTCATTTTCTAATGTAATGTAATTAATAAAAGATACAATATAGAAAATGCTCTGTGATGTGGCACTACAAACACACATTAGCACAATATGAGCAAAAAATAAATCAATCCAAAACCATCATAATAGTAAGGTAACTAAGTCTGCAGTGTTGTGTCAGGGTACAAATACAGCCTCAAACTGAACCAACAAATAGTGGGTTTGGCTTAAACAAGATTACATTCAGTACTAATGAAATTACACATGTAACTGGCTTCAAAGTGACTTTGCACTACTCCAGCCTCTAACATGTCAACCACTGTTTAGGAAACATTGCACATGGATAACTGAAATAAAAAACATAGTCCAACTTTCAAACTGTAAAATGTGCTAAAGGAAAACATTATTGCTGGACAATTCAATGACACACCAAGTCAAAACTACATATGGAAAATGTACTGTTAAAATACCACATGACATACAATAAAGTACTATGTTACATTGGCTTTTGTAGAAAACATTACCCAAAACTATGTATTTGCTGACGCACACTTGAAGATGGGAGTAATATGCAATGTCACATGACACACATTTTCAAAAAACATTAAGACATAAGTAATGCAATAGAATGTTAAGAAAAAAGCACATGCTCACCATCCTTCCTGGGCCAATCGGAATAACGGACATGGGTTGCACACACTACTTCAGGAGGTATTAAACTCTGCATGGGCTCTTCATAGTCCAGATATCTGGCAATAAAGGGCTGTCCACCACCGGTTTTGCGAGCCGACTTCGTCTCCTTGGATATTTTGGACTTGACACGGCGCTTTATGTCATAGTACCGTTTGCGGCACGTGTCCTCCATCCGCTTGACCACCCCCTCACTATTTACAGCAGCAACAACTTTCGCCCACAACACCGTCTTCTTCCGTGTTGGCACCTTGGCGGACTCAGGCTCAAATAGCTGCCGCTGATACTTCATCAGCTCCCGCACCAATGCCACATTTTCAGCATAACTAAACTTTACATTCTGCCCAGTCAGTAGTGGTGCGTGGCTGTGGAGCTGTCTGACTGTCACTATCACTGTCACTTGAGGCTGCTGCAGCAACCTCACCCACCTCCTCCACCTCACTAAACTCACTCTCGCTCACCTCCTCCACCTGACCAACCTCCTCCCCCTCACTCACACCCTCCACCTCACTCACCTCAGCCACCTCTGAGTCAGACATAATTGTGTGGTTCAACAATTAACACAGAAAAATAATAAGACAAACAACACACTCCTCCACTACCACTGCACAACACACACACACACACACACACACACACACACACACACACACACACACACACACACACACACACACACACTGACAAGGGACTATAAAGCAAAAAAAATGGACAAAAAATGAGACAAAAAAAACAAGACTACAAGAATGACAAGACTACTTTCAAACACAATACTACACTCAGAAATCACTAACAAAACTCCTCACCAAAACAACTACTCACCAACCTCCACAGCACAACCTCTCTCCTCACCACTAACTAAACCCACGAGGTGCGGACGGTTTGGGGCATATTTATATGGTTGCGCACAGACACTCCTACATCGGAAACACAACCAGTCACGAACATAACTAAAACTAAAAGTGAAAATGCAGCAGATTAACATTGAAAAAATCAAGTAAAAACAACAAAAACACGAACGCAAACGTCAATGACGGCCGTAAATGGCCCAAAAAAATACGACTGCCATCAACATCGGAAAACACGAAAACCAATAACTCGACAGCTTCGTAAATTAGCGTAAATAGATTCAAAAAGTTGCATGAAAATGCACCTGATAAAAAATTAGTTTAAACTCTACACAAACCGACTCAAACATGAAAATTAGTAAATATACTGTACCCCCTCATGTTCAAAGGTATATAAACACAAAGACTCACTTATCATAAGACAAAAAATTAAATACTAAATACTAAATATTAGAGCCTGTGGATCAAGGGGTGCCGTATAGCCACGGCCAGCAAGCTCAACGGTACCAGAACACCCCAGCACTGTCAGGATAACAGAAAAATAGAAAAAAATAGAAACAATTTAAAAATATAAAAATTTATTGAAAATGGACGTAGATCTATATAAACATATGGAGCGGATTCTGTTCATTGAGTCCTTTAGGGGACACTGTCCCAAGGAAATGGATCCAGTAGGCTTCTCTCTTTAATAGGAGCTTGCCCCTATCACCACCCCGGGGTAATGGTGGAACCTAGTCAATCATCATGCATCTTAGAGTTGAAAGTTGATGTTGAAGTTGCAAGAAGTGTGCCGCGACAGGTTTGTCAGTTTTGCCGGATGAGTATGCCAAATGAATTGAGGATCGGTGTTGGTTCATTCTCTCAGGGAACGGTCTGATAGTCTTACCAACATACATCTTCCCACAGGGACAAGTCAGAAAATAGATGACGTGATCCATCATACATGTCAGGTGGTGTCAGAGTTTTATCTTCATGCCGTAAAGTGGATGGCTGAAAAACTGCCCAGTTGTCATGGATCTGCAAGTGGTACATTGCAAGCACCTGTAGCAGCCATATCGTTTATTCAGCCATTGGTCCTTATTGGAAACAGCGGGTTTCATTGTTGGTCTGAGGAGCATATCCTTCAAATTGCTCCCACGCTGTTTACTTAATAGGGGCGCCGCCGCACCGATGGTCTTGAATTTGGGATCACTTTTAATGATATGCCAGTTCCTCTTTAACGATTTTTGCACAATTGATAATCTAGTGTTGCAACTAGTTTTGAAGATGATGCGTTCGGACCCAGTAGCTCTGTGAGCAGTAGTATCCCCTGTATTATGCAGTTTATGAGCTTTAACCAGACAGTCAGAGATAACTTTCTTTTTATAACCGCGTTCCACAAAACGCTCGGCACACTCCTTGAGTTGTTGTTCTGCCACACTCCCATCAGAGTTGCTTCTAAGAACTCATAAAAACTGTGAGACAGGTAAGTTGGACTTGAACCTCCCTGGATGATGACTAGTAGCCCATAGCAAGGTATTACGGTCTGTGGGTTTCCTGAACAGAGTATACTCCAAGCATGGAGGATTTTTAAAAATGGTAACGTCCAAAAAATTAATAGACACATCGTATATAGCTGCAGTAAATCGAATTGGGGTGTCCAGTCCATTCAGCTCACTGACCATGTCCTCAAAATACTCAATGCTGCCCTTCCAAACCATAATCAGGTTGTCTATATATCTTTTGTAATTAATCAGGTGTTGTGCAAACTTGGCCTGAATGTACTCAATTTCATATTTGGCCATGTACAAATTGGCGAACCAAATTCGACCCCATCAAGGTCCCGGTCCGTTTAAAATAGTATTCATCCTGGTACTGAAAATTATTGTGTGATAGAACAAGACCAATCAGACATAACATGAACTCAATGGGTGGTCCCTGATAAGGTCCATTCACTAATGCCTCCCTCACAGCTGCTAAACCCTCCTCATGAGGTATGACAGTATAAAGTGAGCTGACGTCGAGAGTGGCAAGGTAACAGTCAGAGGAAATGTCACACAATGAGGTGATTCCCTTTAAAAAGTCACTGGTGTCTCTAACGTAGCTAGTCATGGATTTCACACAGGACTGTAGAAAATGATCAACAAATATAGCAAGTGGTTGCAGAAGCGAACCACGAGCTGATATAATTGGGCACCCTGGGGGCTTAACAGTAGATTTATGGACTTTAGGGAGCGTGTATAAAACAGGACAAACTGGAAATTTGACTGTAAGATATTCAAGAGTCTCCTCAGTGATCCATGCATTCTGGAAAGCAGAGTGTAGAGAGGCATCGACAACACGCTTAATTCTGGGGATGGGATTGTAATCAACAAGTGTATAAGTTACATTGTCAGATAATTGTGACCTAATTTCAGCATCATAATCGGAAAAGTTCTGTAAAACGACTGCACCACCTTTGTCGGCATTCCGAATCACAAGTGATGTGTCGTTTCTCAGACCCTTAAGAGCCACCCATTCGTCATGTGATAGATTGGAGTAGTGTCCACTGCCTGCTTCATTAAACCTGCTAACATCAGACTGTACTAAATGCAAGAAGGTATGTAGACTGGAATTGTTAGAGACGGGATCGAAGGTGCTGGGGTTTTTAAACATTATAGAGGTAGTCTCACTGGACACAACAGCAGATTTAGAGGGTTTGTTGTAAAAAAAATCACGTAATCTTAATTGTATTCCCATCTTAAAGTGTTCAAAGGACCATTGAAAGGGTCTAAATTTACTGGTGGGTACAAAAGACAACCCTTTACTAAGTAGGGAAGTCTTTGCCCGCGTTGAAGATTAAGTTTTGGTGCCTTTCCTGCCTCTTCCATGTCTTTTTGTGGCCCCCCCTCTGCGGATGGGGCCTCCCGTATTTTTCTCTCTTTTTGATCTGGTATCGGGGCCTAAAAAAGAGGATGAGGATGAGGATGAGGATGAGGCACCAGAGGGCGGCAGTGTGTCTGTATAATTGGAGTCAGATGAGGAATATGATTGGTAATTATTAGAATTGTGTAATTTGCCTCCTATACCTTTAAATCCTAACGAACGACCCTGGTATCTAGGTTTACCACGGTCCCCGCCTGATAACCACCTATAGACAGAATGTCTTTGATAATCAATCTCGACAGTCTCCCACTTCTTTCTTTTAAAGGATAATAGATCACGTCTGTACTTATCAACCTGTTCCTGGATCTTACTGATCCAGTCTTCAGTTTTGTCAGATCTCAAAACTACCCCCTGGGCTTTTTCAAAGATTTCAATTTCACCTTTAACTTTTTTGAGTTCCACACCCACCTCTTCAATCAGTAATACAAGTAAGTCCAGTGAACATTTGTTAAGCACACCACACCATTTAACACAGAATGCTGGATTAATCCTCCCTCTAGGGGGTAAATTTACTAAAGTTCGTAATTTTCCGTTTGAGGTCAAAGTACCATCACGAATGACATCGAAAGTGTAAAGTTGCAACTTTTTGAATTGATTACGACTAATTTACTAAGCTGTCGTATTTGTATTTTGTTCCGATGTCGATGTCATTCGTGGTTTTGTAAGGTAGAATGCGGCCGATTTTGTGGTTTGTCGGCCGTGTTCTGAGCTTTTTGTTACGACTGCGTCACATGTCGGTTACGGCAGTGTTTGCTCGTTCACGGCCGATTTTTTTTCCTAAGTTTCGTTTTTGTCACTCGTCCGTGATTGGTTGTATTCGTGATGGAGGAGTGTCTGTGCACATTACTATAAAAACGCCCCAAACCGTCCGCACCTCGTGGGTTTAGCTAGTGGAGAGGAGAGAGGAAGGTGTGTTAGGAGTTGGTGAGTTTGGTGGAGTTTTTGGTGGATTTGGAGCGGATTTTTGCGATTGTTGAGTGCTGTACGGTGTGTGTAAGTAGTCTTGTCATACTTATTGTGTAGTTTTTTCAAAGTTTGTCTACTTTTTTGTCCTTGTTTTTTGTGTTCAAAGTCTATTGTCATTGTTTGTGAGTGTGTGTGTGTGTGTGTGTGTGTGTGTGTGTGTGTTGGGTGTGTGGTGTGTAGTGGTAGTGGAGGAGAGTGTTTTCTGTTTTTTTTCTCTGTGTTATTTGTTAGTTTGTTGGGATTATGTCTCAGTCAGAGGTCAGTGTTGTGGAGGAGGTGAGTGAGAGGGAGGAGGTGAGTGAGGTGGAGGAGGTGAGTGAGAGGGAGGAGGTGAGTTAGGTGGAGGGGGTTAGTGAGAGGGAGGAGGTTAGTGAGGAGGAGGGGGTGCCTGTTGCTGCGTTTTCCAGTGATAGTGATGGTGTTGTGGCTCCGCAGCCGCGCACCACTACCAAGACTGGGCGCAATGTGAAATTCAGCTATGCTGAAAACATGGCTTTGGTGCGGGAGCTGATGAGGCATCATCGGCAATTGTTTGGGCAGGATGCTGCCAAGGTGTCCACACGTAGGAAGTCTGTACTGTGGGGTAAAGTGATTGCGGCAGTTAATAGTGAGGGTGTGGTGAGGCGGACTGAGGACACGTGTCGCAAGCGCTTTTATGATATCAAGCGCCGTGTCAAGGCCAAGATGGCCAAGGAGGCCAAATCAGCCCGCAAAACCGGGGGTGGACACCCCTTCTGTGCTTCTTATCGGGATTGGGAGGAGCCTGTGCGTTCCCTTATTCCACCCGAAGTGGTTGGTGCCACTCATGTCCGGGATTCTGACCGGCCAAGGCAGGATGGTGAGTATTTTTTAAAATTTTAAAAGTGTTTTTTTTTTTTTTTCATAAAAATGTAATTCAGCTAATTCTGATTGTCTTTTTTTTAATTGTTACATTGTTTTGGTGATGTCGTGCAGGCCTGGGCTACCTGTGGCTCTACAGGTGTTGGCAAACTACAAGTCCCACCATGCATTGCGTCAGTTTTGTTAAAAGTGAATGCTACATCTGTTGCAGTGCATGCTGTTATGTGTAGTTCTAATACATAATCAGAGATCCAGCTTGTCCATAACTGAATTTTGTGTTAACATTATTTACCAATAATATTTATTTTGGGTATTCTGTTTATTGTGTGTTTTTTATTTTTTTATTTTCTAATGCATTTTATTTTGGCTAGTGTTGTATTTGTTGCTTTAAATTTGTAAGCTTAGCGTGCAATATTTTTTTTTTCATATATTTTTTATAACACATAAAAATTTTTCATTTTTGTGCATAATTTGGCTTTGTGTATGCATTATTTAGTGTAATATAATCTGATTTCAAGAATACACACCCAATGAAGTAATCCCGAATAGATTAAACATAAAATGGTTTACTTATCATTAGGTTCCAGATGTTTACATCACAATAAGGAAATTCACATAACAATGAGTATTCAAAGTATGTTCATTTGGTTTTGTCACATTTTTCAACAGTACGCCAGAGAAGCACCACAGCCAGGCCCCAGCCAACACTGCCAAGTGATGCAGATGCTGGCGAAGCAGGTAAGAATTCACTGTAATCACATATTCAGCAAACACATAGAAAAAACAAATATTAATGTTTCTCTTATCACATAGGTTCTTCTTCTGCAAGCCGCTGATGGTGTAGGAGCTTCCGCAGTATAGCAAATATATTGATTCACGCTTTTTTGCATTGATTAAGATATTTACTGTTAATCACAAAATGTGTTCGTGTATCTTTAAAAATATTGGACAGATATATTCAGACTATATACCTCGAATATCTTGTTTTAAAGCATGACGTGTTCAAGGACAAGGCAACGCCAGATGTATCCAAGGCTAATTGGAAAGAAGTTTATGTCCGAAAGACTGATAAACGAAGCACTAACCATTTTCTAGAATGTTCTAATTGCTAATTATAATCTTGTATGACAATTGATGTATTACAGTTCTTGAGACATACATGGTGTATTCTGATTGGCTAAATGTATTGGCAAACATGAATCCTTTGTCTTTAAGCTATAAAATAAACCTATTATGGACCCTAAGCCAGGTCAACTATGGTCTGCTTAGGTTACACATGATCCTGTGTCACCTTTTCATTCACTGATCTCCAACCGGTTGCAAAAGAAACAGAATTCTGACTGATGACTGCAGAGAGTTTATAGACCAGACCTGAATAGGTTAACATACCCTAACATTTTGGGAGCATCGTCCGGAGATATTCCAGCATCTCCTCCACTGGCAACAAATCCTCTGATCTTTCAGGAACCGCTGATAAAAAAACCGGTAAGTGAGAAATGTGTTGATTTCTACCTGCTCATTTGAATCAGCGTTTCTTGAATGAATCTGCGGAAGTCCAGTCGGGAAGGTCAGAGAATATCTTAAAGAGCCCAGTGTCAGTCAGAAGAAATTTTTTTTAAGGTACCATACATTTATGTTATATTGTTGAATTGTGGGTAAATATCTTCAGCTAATTTGTCACAAGTGTACAGGGGAAATTAATCAAATATCCAGAAAAAAGTTACATTTTTAAAAGGTGGCGTATAGCCAAGGTGTATTCTAATGCTGATAAACAGTTTGAATTGATAAATAACCAAAGAGGTGTATGCAAATCTTGTACCTGTGTTGTTGTGTTAAGAAAATACAAAGGGTCCGTAGCACCGAGATTGGTGGCAATTACAAGCACTGAAGTCTCATTTGGTTATGTGGAAAATGATGATGAATTTTATTGTAAAATAAGTTGTCATTTAAAAAAAGGGAATTGTTGGAACATTACATTAAGAATGATTGATCTAACATCATAACCTATTGGCCTAGGAACCACATAATCCCAGGTCTAAGACCCATGTGCCCGTGCAGCCTCAAACAGCTGCCGTGCACACAGATAACAGATATAGCATTTACTGTCATCCTTGTTTTTTGGATCCTTGCACTGTTGTATGTACTCTGTCAATATGCTTTTGAAAAGGTGGGGGGGAGTCGGGTTGTCTGCTGAATAATGAAACCAGTGTCAGTAACTAGATTCTCCTGCACACATTGTACTGTATATATTGTATGTCCCTATGCAAGACAGTTAAGGGGTAGGATTGGGTCAGTAATAAAGAACAGCTACTGTCTGAAAGAGACACAAGGTGAACATATTCCATGAATAGTGGGGAGTTTACCAAGAACACAAGGAACAACAGGGGTACTGGTACAAGCAGGAGTCTATATAGGCAGGGGGATAGACCCTTGGAGTGACTTAACAATAATATTAGGGACGCATCTCAGTGATCCAGAAGAAATAATCTATTATGCAGGTCTCACTTGGGGAGCAGTACTAACAGATTTTCCACCAATACAGGGAGGAAGGGACAACACTACAACCCCAGTCATTTGTCCACAGACGGATTTAAGGAGCTCTTTAGGTACAAGGATAGAAGAGATTCTTCAGAGTCAGCGTCTCACAAGGAGATTTTAATTCCCTCATAAGGAGTTACTAAAATACCACATCAGGATGGGTTCAAACCCGTGGATATTGTTAGTAACAGGGAGGGGAGAAAAGCTCTGAAAGGAGATTTTAAGTCCCTCATAAGGAGTTACTAAAATACCACATCAGGATGGGTTCAAACCCGTGGATATTGTTAGTAACAGGGAGGGGAGGAAAGCTCTGAAAGGAGATTTTAAGTCCCTCATAAGGGGTTACTAAAATACCACATCAGGAGGGGTTCAAACCCGTGGATATTGTTAGTAACAGGGAGGGGAAGAAAGCTCTGAAAGGAATAAGTAAATTTTTCAAAAGAGCAGGTTTTCCGTCAGAAGGGACACTAGACTTAGAGAAATGGGAAAAATTTGCCTCCTGTTACAAGAGTTGGATAATAAAGCTCTAAAAGGAGATTTTAAGTCCCTCATAAGGAGTTACTAAAATACCACATCAGGAGGGGTTCCGCGCACGTTCACCCAGGCATGGGAGCGCGGTCTGTAAAGATGTCAGGGCCCGACAAACCCGTGGATATTGTTAGTAACAGGGAGGGGAGGAAAGCTTTGAAAGGAATAAAAATTTGCCTCCTGTAACAAGAGTTGGATAATTAAGCATAATTGTAGAGATCAAGTATCCATCTGGATCACTGTAGCACAAGAAAGAGAAAAATGAAAAAAATAAGAAAAGCCAAAGAAAAGAATGCCATACCGAAGGTAACAGTTCACGTTGTCCAGGAACAAAGCAAGTGAAAAATCAGAAGCCCAATGCAAGGGGCCACAGGAAGGAACTCAAAAGAAGGAACCAAGCAAGATGACAGAAAGTGTTATTTCTGCAAGCAAAAAAGGACATTTCAAGAAGAATTGCAAAAAATACAAGGAATGGTGTGAAAACCAGCAAGAAAAACCTAAAGCATGAAGAAGTGGCTTCCCGAGGTACCTCCCTGCCAAAACACCATCTGAACAAGAACATTATCAAGTGACCCTTGTACTGCCAACAGGTCACCAATATCAATGCATTATAGACTCGGGAGCAAGCCGAACAATTTTAAAGCAGCAAGAGGTACCAAGTGAATTAATGACCACTGAGACCTAGTCCAGCAACAGCACCTCCACACTATACCCCACCCCTATACCCAGACATGCATGCACACCCAGGTACCCCTAGTATGAACAGAATTGAATCATCTGCAAGCTCACTAACAGTGAAATTGAAAAGAGATGAACCAGGAAAAGAGTGACGAATAATCAGCCCTATCTTGAAAGGATCTGTGGTTGAAAATCCGAATGATTTACCTGAGCTATGTGTACAGAATATGCCCCAGTGTCCTGATACTTTATCACAAGAAACCCCAACAAGACCAACCAAAGAAACTAACCACCTAAAGCTCCCCTCATGTTTAAACGAGTGGTGGACACCTGGAATCAAGCTATGAGTCCAGTAAACAATTGTCCACAATCAGGAACTATAGGCGAAAGGGTGCAAATCAGGTGAAGAGGAGAAGCAAGGGGTCAAGACACAGCCTCTACAGCTTTTCATGCCCAGGTGCATAATGTACAGAATAAACTGACATATTTTCCAGAAAGATTGTGTTCGGTATGTCAGTTTTGCGTTCCAGAAGGATATGAACATTGCCCAAATTGTGGAAACTGGATTTCACCCCATGAACCACCATGCCAAGATATCTATGCGACTAGAAATACTGAAAGACGGTCATCATTGCCTGTTTCTCTGTATCCAGCACAAGTACAGAGAATACGCAACCCAGATAATGCAGCCAGGACGAACGAACCATACATCGTACAGAGCCAACACCACAAACCATGGTATGGCAATGGCCTCGCAAATATAGTTGCAGAGTCCCCAGATCCTAGAAAAAAAAAAAAAAAAACAACAGCATTTTATGCCTATATGGAAAGAATTCAAACCATATGGACACCGGCATGGGTCGACTACCACCAGTTGTGTGAGGCTATACTAGGACCAGCAACTGCCCAAACAGTAAGCACCATGTTAAAAGCAGATACAGTAGATGATTGCCCAGCCATAACGGACGTTCCGACAGAGGAAAATAGAACAACGTTTGAAAGTGGAAAGATGTACATGACAAGACTTAAGAGATGGTGTCATGCACAGACACTCAGAGCACCAACAGCCCCAGATTTGAAACAGGAAAAGACTGAGTCCATCAGAACTTACTATGATAAAGTCACCATACGACACACAAGATGATAGAATATGAAGGTGTGCAACTCCTGTGTCGGCAACAGTGTACTCAGTCACCACTGGCAGTTCGATAAAAGTGACTTTACCCACAGGAGACCCAAGGGTTTCAAGAGCTGTTTTTATGCACAACCAGATTCCTCTACGTTTACTTACAGATCAAGCCATTGCAACGACTGGATTGGGAGGTTAAGCCCTACCCCTGCAAGAAAGCAAAGATGTAACCTGAAATACAAGCTGCTATACAAGACTATCTCTCACAGGAAAAGTAAGACAAAGAGGAACAACAACTCCCAGCATGAACATCATTATGTTAAACACCAGCCTGGGTGGACTTGGACTAAGAAGATGACATGCCAGCAGCAGTGAGAAAGAATATGCAAGTAAAGAAAGGACAAAGTATGAAGAATAATGAATGAATCATAAAGAGAGGTGATTGGAAAAAGAAAAGTTGAGAAACAATATGAAGGTCGCATGAAAGTTTGGAGACTAAAGGAAGTCTGCTTTAAGAAGGACAAAGAAAGACATCTGACAAGTGGTCAGTACTACATGGCAAGATTACAGAGATAATGCAATGATTTAAAGCAACAGAAGCTCCGGGGTTTAAAGCAAATAATAAGGAACAAGACAGAAAAAGTTCCAGAAGACAAATGAATGATGCTTCTTCTGCCAATATGAAGTACAAGCTTCTTCAGGTACTCCCCAGTGAACATAATGTCTCCAGAGGAAACAGCAGAAGGTATGATTACAGTCACCTTGCCCACTGGAGAAATACGTTTGTGCCTAATGAATACTGGAGCCAGCACACGCAGAAGACAGCAGAGGGAGATACCACAAGAACTGATAATATCAGAAATTCTTAAAAGGACAGGAGATGCAAGAACTACAGTCACCAATACCAGCCCAGTTCTTGACCTCGGAGTACATGTCCAGAGACTTTGCTGAAGCACAATGTACTAAAGCTTATCCAAGGAGAATACAGTACACACCAGCAGAAGTTTAACTTTCCAGCAACTTATCAAAGGAAAGAACAAAAAGCCATTTAGAAGCAAGTTAAAACAGAAGTTCAGTATTGGCTCATTCCCGCAGTACCAGTTGTAGAAGAAAGGAAGCAATACTACTGGACAAAGATAGCCCTGTGGAGGGGCTATATCACCAAGTGATTTATCCACAAAACACACAGCGAAATACAGGATGTGAATGAACTGCTGATTGCCACCACCACTAAAAGAAGTACCAAGAAGGGGCAGTGTCCTTAGTGAAGTTTCTGGAAGACCAAGACTGCAGAGCCTCAGAAGGAGAAATTGCAGCTAGTCAAGCAAGAGTTAATCTTCCTAGGACACCCAAGGTACCCGACATCTAACAAAAGTGAGAAGGAAAAGATTCAGACTGCAAGCTAAGATGCCAACTAGTGTCAAGCAAGTCAGATGATCATTCCTGGGCCTAGTAGGACACTACAGAACACGGATACCTCTAGCACCAGTCTACATGCAAGCATTGTATGACAACACTGAAAGGGAGGAGGGTCCGCATCCTACATACAGCAACAGATGAATTAAGCTATTGAACAATTGGAAACAGCAGTTGCCTCATCTCAAGCCCTAGAACTACCTGACTATTAAAGAAGGAGGCCATACATAGAAGTCCTTATGCAAAATCATGGATTGAGGTGAAGACCAGTGGCCTACAACTCAAGCAAGCTTGACAGCGGTAATCAAAGAGCACCTACCGGCATCAGAGCAGTGATAGCAGCAACAGTCCTAGAAGAGTATAAGAGCACAGACACAGTGATGAATCAGAAGTCCTAGAAGAGGACAAGAGCACAGGCATAGTGCTGAATCATGAACTTATCATCCAGGTACCACATGCAGGTACAGAGAAGCTTCAACAAGCAAGAACCAAACACCTGTCAGTGGCAAGGCTGACCATGTATGAAGTAGCACTGCCAAAGTGCGACAAGTAACCATCAGACGATGTATTACCCTCAACTCAGCAACCCTTTTCTAGCATTAATCAATAAAGGTGTTGAATCTCAAGATTCAAAAGGAGGGAAAAACAGATTATCTACTGATGAATGGGAAAGCCAGAAGTTTCTAACATTCACTCACGAAGGTAAACAATATTGTTGGACACGATTACCCCAAGGGGGAGCAACCAGTCCATCAGATTTCTCAGAGGCAATGGCATTAATCCTGCAGAAATGGAGACCGCACTTTACAGACACCCAGTTAGTTCAATATGTTGATGATCTGCTTATTGCTGCACAGACAGAAGAGAAGTGCAAAAAAGGAAACAGCATCACTACTCATCTTTTTGGCAGAAGAAGATTGCAGAGTGTCAAAAAGCCAAACTACAGCTAGTACAGAAAAGAGTTATCTTTTTAGGACACTGAATATCCCAAAGAACAAGGCACCTTACTGATGAAAGAACAAAAGCAATAACTCAAGCAAAAACCCCAAGAACATTAAAAGAAATCAGTGCTTTTCTGGGCCTTATTGGTTATTGCAGAGAAAGGATACCCTCAGCTTAATTACTGATGCAACCTCTATATGAATTAACAAAAAAGGAGGTGTCAGCAGAAAATAGGGACACCATTGAAGAAGCAGTAAGAAAACTAAAGCAAGCCATAATAACAGCCCCAGCATTGGGATTGCCTGATTACAAAAAGCCTTTTAACCTATTCTGCCATGAAAACAGAGGGCATTCTTTAGGGGTGCTCACCCAGAAATACGGACCAAAACAAAGACTAGTGGCATACTATTCAGCCCAGCTGGATCCAATTATCAGAGGAGCACCATCCTGTGTCCGAGCAGTGGCAGCAGCAGCAATACTGAAGGAAAAGATGACAGACATCATTGTGCTTGATCATCCACTGTGTATACAAGTACCGCACGCTGTAACAGAAATACTAAGTCAAGAAAAAAAGCAAGCATCTTTCTGCAGCCAGACTTGCCAAATATGAAGTAGCACTATTAAGCGCCTCCCATGTCACCATCACAAGATGCACTGTACTAAACCCAGCTACACTCCTTCCCATCAACGATTCAGAAGAGGGGAGGAGAGGGGGAAATGGTAATGATGGTAAATCATCAGATGAGGAGGAAAATGCTGCTTCAGACGCAGAAAATACAACACAAACATTTCCACATGATTGCCTAGCCCTCATGGAATTAGAGACTTTACCTCTTCCTAATGTCCAAGATACACCACTGGACAATCCAGACATGAACCTGTTCGTCGATGGATCAAGATATTATGATAATGGATCCCCAAGGACAGGATATGCAGTAACAACTGAAACTGAAGTCATAGACTCTGGACCATTGCTACCAAGAATGTCAGCACAAGAAGCAGAACTCATAGCAATGACCAGAGCCTGCATACATGCTGAAAACATGACAGCTAACATCTAGTCCCAGGATTACGGTTATTTGGAAAAGTAGGGACTTCAAAGGTGCAAATGGAAAACCCATCAAACATGCCAGTTTGATTATGGAACTCTTCAGAGCATTGGAACTACCTAAAAGGATTGGCATAATCAAGGTACAAGCACATACTAAGAGCCAAACCATGGAAGCTAAAGGAAATGCATTTGTAGATGCAGAAGCCAAGAGAATTGCCTTACAATCAAAAGAACCTGAGCAAGTCTTAGTAGCTCAAGATGTGAAGCAAATGCCTAGTGAAGAGGAGCTGATCAAAATTCAACAACAAGCATCACAAGGAGAAAAGGAGAAATGGAGACGATTGGGGGCAGAAGAAGATGAACATGGACTTTGGAAGTCAAGAGAATTAAAGTACTGTCTACCAGCAGCTCTATTTCCACCTATGATACAAGTAGCTCATGGACAAGTACATCATTCAAAGGAAGCCATGGTAAATAGAGTACAAGAGCATTGGATAGCTCCAGGCTTCAATAAAGCTGCAACAAACTTTGTAGCAGGATGCTGGATCTGTGGAATCAGCAATCCAGGACAAAGAACCAAGACACCTCTAGGAACTATACCCAAAGCCTCTTACCCATTTCAAAGACTACAAATCAACTATATACAGTTGCCACGAAGCGGTCCATATGAATATGTACTAGTAACAACGGACATGTTTAGTCACTGGGCCGAAGCCTGGCCAGTAAGCAAAGCCACAGCAAAAACCACTGCAAAGAAACTGATAGCAGAAGTAGTATGTAGATTTGGGATACCTGAGGTTATAGAATCAGATAGAGGTACACATTTCACAGGAGAAGTCATGCAGCATATAATGAAAGATTTGGGGGTACAGCAGGCCTTCCACGTGCCTTATCGCCCCCAGGCGAGTGGGAGGGGGAACATCTGAACTTTGACCTTAAGCTAAAACTACAGAAAATGATGACAGAAACCAAAAGAACTTGGCAGGAATGCCTACCTATAGTCTTGTTCAATATTAGGACCACACCTATGAGACCTAGTAAACTGACTCCATATGAAATATTGTTTGGGTCAGCTCCAAGAACAGGTTGTTATTATCCTCAACAATTACAACATAATCATGGTGATTTAACAGGTTATGTACAGGAGGTCTGTAAAACATTGACTAACCTCCATTGCCGAGTGTTGTCTTCCATTCCAGACCCAGAAGGATCAGCTACGCATAAGCTAAATCCAGGAGATTGGGTCTATTTAAAGAGACATGTGAGAAAGACCTTTGAACCAAGATATGATGGTCCATATCAAGTGCTACTAACCATGCCTACCTCAAATTAAGGTGAAAGGTCGTGATACCTGATTACATGCATCCCACTCAAAGAAGTTGACAGTGACTCTCCAGCCAGAAGAATTAAGTTGCTTATCCTTTGGTTGTTGTTAGGGGTAATACCCAAGGTTTGGACTATAAGTCCAGGGGACTGGTTTACTGAAAGGGAATAGTTCAGGCCTAGTGTAGGTAGAATAGGGAGAAAAAGTGGAATCAAAAAGAGGGGAAATGATGGTGTAGGAGCTTCCGCAGTATAGCAAATATATTGATTCACGCTTTTTTGCATTGATTAAGATATTTACTGTTAATCACAAAATGTGTTCGTGTATCTTTAAAAATATTGGACAGATATATTCAGACTATATACCTCGAATATCTTGTTTTAAAGCATGACGTGTTCAAGGACAAGGCAACGCCAGATGTATCCAAGGCTAATTGGAAAGAAGTTTATGTCCGAAAGACTGATAAACGAAGCACTAACCATTTTCTAGAATGTTCTAATTGCTAATTATAATCTTGTATGACAATTGATGTATTACAGTTCTTGAGACATACATGGTGTATTCTGATTGGCTAAATGTATTGGCAAACATGAATCCTTTGTCTTTAAGCTATAAAATAAACCTATAATGGACCCTAAGCCAGGTCAACTGTGGTCTGCTTAGGTTACACATGATCCTGTGTCACCTTTTCATTCACTGATCTCCAACCGGTTGCAAAAGAAACAGAATTCTGACTGATGACTGCAGAGAGTTTATAGACCAGACCTGAATAGGTTAACATACCCTAACACCGCCCTCCACTAAGGCGAACATCACAGGGCTCGGTGAGTGTGCCTAGTAGGCCAAGCAAGACACGTCGTCTTGAGCCTGAGTCTGCGGCTACATCATCACCACCCCGGAGGTGCATCTCCGCAGTGTTGCCCCTCCCCCCACAGGCAATTTTGGCGAGTCCAGAAAGCGAGGAGCCACAATCACCTCAGCTGTCTGGTGAGTAAACCTAAAAGAAAATTGAAATTAAAAAGTAAAACAGTGTGGTCTATGAATTAACCTTGATAAGGCATAATGTTTTCACAAACCAATGATATGTGCAAGGTGTTCAATGCAGAAAAAGTGTAAAATTAAACTTTAACAATTTGGTTCCTCTCTGTTTGGCTTGTGCCTTTATCACCTTGCACATATCATTGTTTATTCAAATCCTTAGGTCTTCTCCTGGTTATTTCTGCTGCACCACTGTTTGTGTAGTGTCAATACAATTATATTTGTGTAATTTCTTATTCCAGCCAAAAATCTCAAACAACAAGCACATGGTATTTGTGTATAATTTTGTTTTACATTATCAGATGTGATGTTGGCCATAGCAAACATTTTTTTGAAAATTACTTGTAAACACATTTAAAAAGTTTTTTTAAAAATAAATAAAAAAAGTTTGCCATGGCCAACATCTCCATTTCGAAACATAGGCCACCTTAAGACATTTGCATGGTTCTTTAAGAAAAACATTTTATTATAAAAAAACCACTACCTGGCTTTATCAATTTATGAGTGTGTAACATACCACATTTACTGCAATGTGTGTGGTTCACAAAAGGAAGGGGCATACACAATGTTGAAATGCATTCATTTTAAATGGCGACAGATCTTCGTGTTTGCAAATTCATTATGGCTTAGAGTCCTTGAACTTACAAATGTTTAATACTATTCAGTTTTGTTAATTAGAAGGCACATATGTGTTTACAAAGGTAAGATTCAGAGAAAATTTGAACACACAAACTCTGTACCATTTTCAACATGAGTATTATTAAGTAAGCCATGTTTTGGGCAACCAAAAATATATTATTTATACTAAATAGTGGTTGTTATCAACCCCATACAGAACCACTCATCATGGTCGAGGACGCATAGCAGGAAACTGACCAGCAGGCGACCTTCACCCTACACCTGCAGCCCATTGATCCTACCCAGCCAACCCCGCAGCAGGACATACCACAAGCATCCGTTAGCACACAATTGATGCCACCTCCACCCCAGCAAGAAATGTCCCCTGACTTTTGGAACAGTTGGGCCACACAACAGGCCCAAAACTCGGCCTACCTGAACACCCACACCCAACACCTTGCCAGTCTGCCCCATCATCTTCCTCGCATCAGTCGGAACACAGGCAGACTGATTGTTCAGGTTGGAAGAATAGCAACATCTATGGAACAAATTAGGGCGGACAACACTCAAATGCTGGCAAATTTATCTAGAATCATAGATGAACAACAGCGGCAGCAAAAAGCCCTAATCCAAATAATCCAGCACAACCAAGTGGTTAACGAAAATTTATCGCGCATTATTGCCAGCCACACTGCCACAAATAACCAACTTAATGCGAGCATACACAACCTCAGCCAAAGTATTACTGTGATGGCATCCCAACAAGTCAGCTTAAGCTCGGGAACTACAACACCAAGCCAGACCCCAGTTACCTCCCCTGTTCGACGCTCCAGCAGAACACGAGCCAATGACCCTGGTCAAACCTCTGCACCCAGCACACACAAAAAAAAATAAGAAAGGATGCATCAAATGTTTGTAACACAATAAAATATTTGTTATTGAATCCCCAAAAATGCCTGTGTCCGTGCAAATCATTTAAAAATACGCAATGTGTGTATGGTTTAATGTGCTAATGAGTGACACTGTAAGTTATTCATCAGACAATGCGTTTAAGTTTAAACGCCCCCCTAAAAAAACGAGGCAGGCGCAGCCTCCGCGGCACCTGTACAACCTGCTGAACATGTTCACTTACCTGCCTGCCGAGGGCATGTGTCATGCTTCACAATAGAAAATGAGAGAGTATGTTAAACAACACAGACCCAAACAGGCACCCCCTGACCCACAGAAAAAGAGAGAAGCCTACTGGATCCACTTCCTCGGGACAGTGTCCCATAAAGGACTCAATGAATAGAATCTGCTCCATATGTTTATATAGATCTACGTTCATTTTCAATACATTTTTATATTTTTACATTTTTTCTATTTTTTCTATTTTTCTGATATCCTGACAGTGCTGGGGTGTTCTGGTACTGTTGAGCTTGCTGGCCGTGGCTATACGGCACCCCTTGACCCACAGGCTCTAATATTTAGTATTTAGTATTTAATTTTTTGTCTTATGATAAGTGAGTCTTTGTCTTTATATACCTTTGAACATGAGGACTTATATGTGTTGTGTTTATATATGTACTCACTTGACTAAGGATTTCTTTTTTGAATTGGTGCTCTTGGAATGTTTTGGAATTATGGAGCTATAAATACCGTGGAAAGCCTATATAACCACCGATCTACCCAGTGTATTTTTTATCTCGCAATTATACACTTATTTTTAGTTGTTCGATACACTGTATTATTATTTTTGATGACTTGATGGCAGCTATATATGTCAGTGTGAATATTCATTAACTTTTCTGGGTAGGGTGTTATTTTGATAGTGCCAGCCCTGTCATGTTGCAATGTTGTAATTCTGCAATACTACCCACTGCTACACCTATCCCCTGTCTCCAGTGCCAGAGCGGGCATTGCATCCTAGTGATACATGCTGGGCTGGTTACTAGGAGACGTGGGATGATGCGTGCTGTATCAGATGACATGCGACCAGAAGTGCGCGATCTGAGACAGGTAGCGCGATGCGTTCCACGGCGGTGGCGTGCGTTCCACCGCCGGGAACTGCTGCCATTTATCTTTTTTATGGTTATTCCATTATTGCCTTTTTTATTTCTTTTTGCTGCTGGTAGTTATTAACCTATACACACTGCTCTTGGCTTTTTGGTGGACATTATACTAGTATTTTGATGCAATTAGTAGATACGAGCTCCCTATGAGGTGGCGGATGGTCTCCTGAGGGATCTCCTCCCAGACCTGGACTAAAGCATCCGCCAACTCCTGGACAGTCTATGCACATTTCAGCATATCTATGCACTACTGCCTATGGTGACTGTAATATATAGAGCCTGATTCTAAGTCTGACACAGTCGCATCCTAGCAGGGTCGGAATAAGACTCTGGGGGGTCTGGGGCACTTAATACAAGGTGAAAAAAATATTATTTTATTCCACTCTAATAGTTTTACAGGGTCACGGTCAATGTTTCTGAAGCATTGGTCTTGAAAAAGGTTTCGGTGGGGACCGCAAAGTTGACCGTGACCCTGTAAAACTATGAGTTCCTTGCAAGATACTATATATATATATATATATATATATATAGTATCTTGCAAGGAACGCACTCACCAGACTTCTCCACAGTGGAAAAAATATTATTTTATTCCACTCTCATAGTTTTACAGGGTCACGGTAAACTTTGCGGTCCCCACCGAAACCTTTTTGATACTTACTGATAGTAGTCAGCAGGCACTAGAACTAGAGATGAGTGGTTTGGATTCCTTGAAATCCGAGCCACTCCAAACACTGGGGATCCGAGTCCAACCAAGTGGCTCGGGTGTTCCCGACAGAATTGGATAAAACGTTGAGGCTGAACGTCATCCTCCTAACGTCGGATTTTCATGTTATTTGGATCCCATATAAGGCATTGTGGACTCGGCACCATTTCACTCAACGCATTAAGTGAAATGGCTTCAGTTATACTCTGTTTGTTGCGATATACTCTGCTGTTTTGGCTGTGCTGTGTCCAGACTCAATAGGGCTTTGCTCTGTATAATGACTGTGTATGGGGCATGCTGTGTTGTACTTAGGGATGTGCACTTGAAATTTTTCGGGTTTTGTGTTTTGGTTTTGGGTTCGGTTCCGCGGCCGTGTTTTGGGTTCGAACGCGTTTTGGCAAAACCTCACCGAATTTTTTTTGTCGGATTCGGGTGTGTTTTGGATTCGGGTGTTTTTTTCAAAAAACCCTAAAAAACAGCTTAAATCATAGAATTTGGGGGTCATTTTGATCCCAAAGTATTATTAACCTCAAAAACCATAATTTCCACTAATTTTCAGTCTATTCTGAACACCTCACACCTCACAATATTATTTTTAGTCCTAAAATTTGCACCGAGGTCGCTGGATGACTAAGCTAAGCGACCCAAGTGGCCGACACAAACACCTGGCCCATCTAGGAGTGGCACTGCAGTGTCACGCAGGATGGCCCTTCCAAAAAACACTCCCCAAACAGCACATGACGCAAAGAAAAAAAGAGGCGCAATGAGGTAGCTGTGTGACTAAGCTCAACGACCCAAGTGGCCGACACAAACACCTGGCCCATCTAGGAGTGGCACTGCAGTGTCACGCAGGATGTCCCTTCCAAAAAAACACTCCCCAAACAGCACATGACGCAAAGAAAAAAAGAGGCGCAATGAGGTAGCTGTGTGACTAAGCTCAACGACCCAAGTGGCCGACACAAACACCTGGCCCATCTAGGAGTGGCACTGCAGTGTCACGCAGGATGGCCCTTCCAAAAAACACTCCCCAAACAGCACATGACGCAAAGAAGAAAAAAAAGAGGCGCAATGAGGTAGCTGTGTGAGTAAGCTAAGCGACCCTAGTGGCCGACACAAACACCTGGCCCATCTAGGAGTGGCACTGCAGTGTCACGCAGGATGGCCCTTCAAAAAAATACTCCCCAAACAGCACATGACGCAAAGAAAAATTAAAGAAAAAAGAGGTGCAAGATGGAATTGTCCTTGGGCCCTCCCACCCACCCTTATGTTGTATAAACAGGACATGCACACTTTAACCAACCCATCATTTCAGTGACAGGGTCTGCCACACGACTGTGACTGAAATGACGGGTTGGTTTGGACCCCCACCAAAAAAGAAGCAATTAATCTCTCCTTGCACAAACTGGCTCTACAGAGGCAAGATGTCCACCTCATCATCATCCTCCGATATATCACCGTGTACATCCCCCTCCTCACAGATTATCAATTCGTCCCCACTGGAATCCACCATCTCAGCTCCCTGTGTACTTTGTGGAGGCAATTGCTGCTGGTCAATGTCTCCACGGAGGAATTGATTATAATTCATTTTAATGAACATCATCTTCTCCACATTTTCTGGAAGTAACCTCGTACGCCGATTGCTGACAAGGTGAGCGGTTGCACTAAACACTCTTTCGGAGTACACACTTGTGGGAGGGCAACTTAGGTAGAATAAAGCCAGTTTGTGCAAGGGCCTCCAAATTGCCTCTTTTTCCTGCCAGTATAAGTACGGACTGTCTGACGTGCCTACTTGGATGCGGTCACTCATATAATCCTCCACCATTCTTTCAATGGGGAGAGAATCATATGCAGTGACAGTAGACGACATGTCCGTAATCGTTGTCAAGTCCTTCAGTCCGGACCAGATGTCAGCATTAGCAGTCACTCCAAACTGCCCTGCATCACCGCCAGCGGGTGGGCTCGGAATTCTGAGCCTTTTCCTCGCACCCCCAGTTGCGGGAGAATGTGAAGGAGGAGATGTTGACAGGTCGCGTTCCGCTTGACTTGACAATTTTCTCACCAGCAGGTCTTTGAACCCCAGCAGACTTGTGTCTGCCGGAAAGAGAGATCCAAGGTAGGTTTTAAATCTAGGATCGAGCACGGTGGCCAAAATGTAGTGCTCTGATTTCAACAGATTGACCACCCGTGAATCCTTGTTAAGCGAATTAAGGGCTCCATCCACAAGTCCCACATGCCTAGCGGAATCGCTCTGTGTTAGCTCCTCCTTCAATGTCTCCAGCTTCTTCTGCAAAAGCCTGATGAGGGGAATGACCTGACTCAGGCTGGCAGTGTCTGAACTGACTTCACGTGTGGCAAGTTCAAAAGGTTGCAGAACCTTGCACAACGTTGAAATCATTCTCCACTGCGCTTGAGACAGGTGCATTCCACCTCCTATATCGTGCTCAGTTGTATAGGCTTGAATGGCCTTTTGCTGCTCCTCCAACCTCTGAAGCATATAGAGGGTTGAATTCCACCTCGTTACCACTTCTTGCTTCAGATGATGGCAGGGCAGGTTCAGGCGTTTTTGGTGTTGCTCCAGTCTTCTGTACGTGGTGCCTGTACGCCGAAAGTGTCCCGCAATTCTTCTGGCCACCGACAGCATCTCTTGCACGCCCCTCTCGTTTTTTAAATAATTCTGCACCACCAAATTCAAGGTATGTGCAAAACATGGGACGTGCTGGAATTTGCCCAGATTTAATGCACACACAATATTGCTGGCGTTGTCCGATGCCACAAATCCACAGGAGAGTCCAATTGGGGTAAGCCATTCAGCGATGATCTTCCTCAGTTGCCGTAAGAGGTTTTCAGCTGTGTGCGTATTCTGGAAACCGGTGATACAAAGCGTAGCCTGCCTAGGAAAGAGTTGGCGTTTGCGAGATGCTGCTACTGGTGCCGCCGCTGCTGTTCTTGCGGCGGGAGTCCATACATCTACCCAGTGGGCTGTCACAGTCATATAGTCCTGACCCTGCCCTGCTCCACTTGTCCACATGTCCGTGGTTAAGTGGACATTGGGTACAGCTGCATTTTTTAGGACACTGGTGACTCTTTTTCTGAGGTCTGTGTACATTTTCGGTATCGCCTGCCTAGAGAAATGGAACCTAGATGGTATTTGGTACCGGGGACACAGTACCTCCAACAAGTCTCTAGTTGGCTCTGCAGTAATGATGGATACCGGAACCACGTTTCTCACCACCCAGGATGCCAAAGCCTCAGTTATCCGCTTTGCAGCAGGATGACTGCTGTGATATTTCATCTTCCTCGCAAAGGACTGTTGGACAGTCAATTGCTTGGTGGAAGTAGTAAAAGTGGTCTTACGACTTCCCCTCTGGGATGACCATCGACTCCCAGCAGCAACAACAGCAGCGCCAGCAGCAGTAGGCGTTACACGCAAGGATGCATCGGAGGAATCCCAGGCAGGAGAGGACTCGTCAGAATTGCCAGTGACATGGCCTGCAGGACTATTGGCATTCCTGGGGAAGGAGGAAATTGACACTGAGGGAGTTGGTGGGGTGGTTTGCGTGAGCTTGGTTACAAGAGGAAGGGATTTACTGGTCAGTGGACTGCTTCCGCTGTCGCCCAAAGTTTTTGAACTTGTCACTGACTTATTATGAATGCGCTGCAGGTGACGTATAAGGGAGGATGTTCCGAGGTGGTTAACGTCCTTACCCCTACTTATTACAGCTTGACAAAGGCAACACACGGCTTGACAAATGTTGTCCGCATTTCTGTTGAAATTCTTCCACACCGAAGAGCTGATTTTTTTGGTATTTTCACCAGGCATGTCAATGGCCATATTCCTCCCACGGACAACAGGTGTCTCCCCAGGTGCCTGACTTAAACAAACCACCTCACCATGAGAATCCTCCTTGTCAATTTCCTCCCCAGCGCCAGCAACACCCATATCCTCCTCATCCTGGTGTACTTCAACACTGACATCTTCAATCTAACTATCAGGAACTGGACTGCGGGTGCTCCTTCCAGCACTTGCAGGGGGCGTGCAAATGGTGGAAGGCGCATGCTCTTCACGTCCAGTGTTGGGAAGGTCAGGCATCGCAACCGACACAATTGGACTCTCCTTGTGGATTTGGGATTTCGAAGAACGCACAGTTCTTTGCTGTGCTTTTGCCAGCTTGAGTCTTTTCATTTTTCTAGCGAGAGGCTGAGTGCTTCCATCCTCATGTGAAGCTGAACCACTAGCCATGAACATAGGCCAGGGCCTCAGCCGTTCCTTGCCACTCCGTGTGGTAAATGGCATATTGGCAAGTTTACGCTTCTCCTCCGACAATTTTATTTTAGATTTTTGAGTCCTTTTTTTACTGATATTTGGTGTTTTGGATTTTACATGCTCTGTACTATGACATTGGGCATCGGCCTTGGCAGACGACGTTGATGGAATTTCATCGTCTCGGCCATGACTAGTGGCAGCAGCTTCAGCACGAGGTGGAAGTGGATCTTGATCTTTCCCTATTTTTGGAACCTCAACATTTTTGTTCTCCATATTTTAATAGGCACAACTAAAAGGCACCTCAGGTAAACAATGGAGATGGATGGATACTAGTATACTTATGGATGACGAGCGACTGCCGACACAGAGGTAGCTACAGCCGTGGACTACCGTACTGTGTCTGCTGCTAATATAGACTGGATGATAATGAGATAAAATTAAAATATATATATATATCACACTAGTACTGCAGCCGGACAGGTATATATTATGTAATGACGGACCTGCTGGACACTGTCTGTCAGCACTGCAGACTCCTAAAGTAAGCTACTAGTATCAAGAAGATAGAAAAAAAAAACCACGGGTAGGTGGTATACAATTATGGATGGACGAGCGACTGCCGACACAGAGGTAGCTACAGCCGTGGACTACCGTACTGTGTCTGCTGCTAATATAGACTGGATGATAATGAGATAAAATTAAAATATATATATATATCACACTAGTACTGCAGCCGGACAGGTATATATTATGTAATGACGGACCTGCTGGACACTGTCTGTCAGCACTGCAGACTCCTAAAGTAAGCTACTAGTATCAAGAAGATAGAAAAAAAAAAAAAACCACGGGTAGGTGGTATACAATTATGGATGGACGAGCGACTGCCGACACAGAGGTAGCTACAGCCGTGGACTACCGTACTGTGTCTGCTGCTAATATAGACTGGATGATAATGAGATAAAATTAAAATATATATATATATCACACTAGTACTGCAGCCGGACAGGTATATATTATGTAATGACGGACCTGCTGGACACTGTCTGCAGAATGCGTTTATAAAAACACCACACGACGAGTGTTTAACTTTTTCAGGCAGACAATCACAATATACTGGTGGTCAGCAGACAATCACAATATACTGGTGGTCAGTGGTCACTGGTCAGTCACACTGGCAGTGGCACTCTGGCAGCAAAAGTGTGCACTGTACTTAAAATATGTACTCCTGCTATAACTGCTCCCCAGTCTCCCCCACAATTAAGCTGTGTGAGCAGTGAGCACTCAGCACAGTCAGATAATGATATACAGTATTACATATGATGCAGCACACTGGGCTGAGCACAGATATGGTATGTGACTGTGTCACACTGTGTATCGTTTTTTTTCAGGCAGAGAACGGATTAATTAAACTGGTGGTGGTCACTGGTCACTGGTCACACTATCAGCAAGTAGTACTCCGTCCTAAGCAGACAATCACAATATACTGGTGGTCAGTGTGGTCACTGGTCAGTCACACTGGCAGTGTGGCACTCTGGCAGCAAAAGTGTGCACTGTACTTAAAATATATTATTTATGTACTCCTGCTCTAACTGCTCCGCAGTCTCCCCCACAATTAAGCTGTGTGAGCAGTGAGCACTCAGCACAGTCAGATATACAGTATTACATATGATGATGCAGCACACTGAGGCTGAGCACAGATATGGTATGTGACTGTGTCACACTGTGTATCGTTTTTTTTCAGGCAGAGAACGGATTAATTAAACTGGTGGTCAATGGTCACTGGTCACACTATCAGCAAGTAGTAGTACTCCAGTCCTAATATGCTCCCCAAAATTAGTAAATAGTGTCTCTAACTCTCTACTCTCTTCTCTATAAACGGAGAGGACGACAGCCACGTCCTCTCCCTATCAATCTCAATGCACGTGTGAAAATGGCGGCGACGCGCGGCTCCTTATATAGAATCCGAGTCTCGCGATAGAATCCGAGCCTCGCGAGAATCCGACAGCGGGATGATGACGTTCGGGCGCGCTCGGGTTAACCGAGCAAGGCGGGAGGATCCGAGCCTGCTCGGCCCCGTGTAAAAAAAGCTGAAGTTCGGCGGGTTCGGATTCCGAGAAACCGAACCCGCTCATCACTAGTTGTACTCTGCTGTAAATTGAACTGTTTGGTGCGCTTTACCCTAGTGCGCATTGTTCATAAGCCATGTGATCCCAGGGGTGTATCTACCTATTGGCCAGGATGGCACTCGCCAGGGGCGCCAGGCAAGGAGGGGGCGCCGCCTGGCTGTGCCACCCGCGGCCAAAGGATAGAAAAGCAGTACTGTCAGACTGTACCTGGTGAGAGTCTGTTACTGCTGGAGCGGCGCTGGTGTCCGGCAGCACCGCACTTGTAATCAGACTCAAAATAAACTACAGCTCCCAGCAGCCCTTGTTGCTGGGAGCTCCCGGCAGCAAGGGCTGCTGGGAACTGTAGTTTATTGTGAGTCTGATTACAAGTGCGTTGCTGCTGGGCACTAGTCTGATCACTAGTGCAGTGCGATGCTGACGGACACCGGCGCCGCGCCGGCAGTAACAGACTGTCACCAGGTACACAGCAATTGTTATATAGCACAGTGCTATAGATCTATTTGTTGTTGAAGATAATAAAGTGTCAGTGTTTGGGAGAAGGGACTGTAGTACCTGGAAAACTACACGATTTTCATGCATGTTAGATGTAAGTAAGTAGCAAGTAAGCGAAAACTTTAACTCGTTGAGTGTAATAAAGAAAATACATATCTTACCTATTTCAAGGCCAGGTTCAATGAAATGTATATCAGTTAATTGTATAATTGATCATTTTATCTTGGAAGCGATGGCACCCTGGAAGCACTTCTACCATCCAACTAATGGTGTTTGGTTAATGGCTGGGTCCATTTGAGGCTCATCTCACAGCAGCTCGTTAGCATTTCATTCAGGATGCATCAAGATGCTGGCGTTTGGTATCCCGGCGGTCGGAAAGCTGACGCCAGCATCCCGAAACTGCTCGGAATGCTGATGCTGGCATCCCAACATAGATAGCGATGCAGAATGCCAAAATCCGGATCGAGTTGGTGCCAAAGACTCCACTGGCAAGCCACGTGGGAGGGTTAGGGTTAGGCTGCAGGGAGGGAGATAAGGAAGGGTGGGTTAGGCACCACTGTAGGCACCACTGAAGAGGCTTTGGGGGGGGGGGGGGGGTTAGGCTCAGGCTGTGGGAAAGGTGGGTTAGGGGGGAGGGATGGTGTAACGTGAATACAAGACACTACTTTGCGGTGTAATGTGAATGAGGGACACTACTGTGTGGCATAATTTGAATTGGAAGTACTATTGTGTCTACGCCCTTCCCCCACAAGACCATGCCCCATTTCCAATACTCACATTTTATTCCAAAAGTGTGTGTGAGGGGGGGCGGCAGCCCCTTACTTTGCCAGGGGCGCTCGGACCCCTAGATACACCCCTGTGTGATCCACACAGTTTGAAGCGGGCTGCAAGTTAAAAACCAGAAACATTTTAAATAAATATAATATTGTTTGTACTGTTCAATGCACTTTACCCTACTGCGCATTGTTCACATGCGTCTATAAGTTGAGATGTACACCGGCCCAAATCTTGGGTTTTGGTTTTGGGTCTGTAGCGCCTTTGTGTTTTGGATTAGTTTTGGATGTGTATTTTTATTTATTTTTTGAAAATCATAAAAACAACTAAAATGATAGAATGTTGGCCTGTTTTTTTCCCTACAGTATTATTATTATCGATAACATTAATTTCCACTCATTTCTAGTCAATTTTGACCACCTCACAATTTTGTTTTCATCCAGCATCGGATCTTGCAGGTTTTGGATGCCATATAAGGGAGCCGAAGCCGGGTTGCGGCGCAATTTCACTCCTTTTCTGCCAGGATGTCTACAATAAAATGGAAATATGTTTAATTAATACAAAAATGAGTTGTGTATATTGGTCAAAAACATACATATTTATTTACATGGTACATACCTTGCGTAAAGCTGGCTGACAATATGTGTATGAGTCAGAACTAGTAATTGAACACTGCCATTTCATTTCACCAACAGTGTCGTACAATACGTGTTTGAGTACAAAATATAATATATTACTGTAGTACCGCCTTCACTCACAGTGTTGCACAATACATGTATGAGTACGAAATAAAATATATTACTATGGTACCACCTTCACCAACAGTGTTGCACAATAACATACCTCCCAATTTTTCATCTCAGTAAAGTTGCGCGCTCCCGGAAAAGGGGCATGGCCTATGAAAAGGGGGCATGGCTTCACGGGAGGACCCGCGATTGCGAGCCACACCCTCATTTCCATCATTAAGCGGCAGGGGCGTCGGAACAGGGGGGGCAAGGGGGCAGCTCGCCCCCCCCCAAACATAGAGAGGCGCTGACAATGCTCCTGCAGGCACCTACATTCAAAGCACGGAGCAGAGGTGCGGTCTTCTCCTGACTGCACATTGCTCCTCCGTGCCTCCTCCTGTACATTATATACAGGAGGAGCAATATGCGGTCAGGAGAAAGACCGCACCTCCACTCCGTGCAGTGAATGTAGCCGCCCATAGGAGTCCATAATGCATTGGTCAGCTAAGTCAGGGGCGAATTGGGACGTCGGACCAAATCCTGGTTGGCTGGTCCGGTTGTCCCCTCAACGACGTCTCATCACCCCTGCGACAGGCCGCTGCCGCGATCGGAGCTCAGCTCCGAACCGGCAGCGCTCTGTGAAAACTTCTGCGCATGTGCAGAAACACCGTAAAGACCAACAAGACATGGCCGCCGGGGGGAGCTGCTGCGCATGCGCAGCCTCCGCAGCTCCCAGGGTAGGCTAGTCACTGCTTGCAGAGCACGGCCCGCGGTTTCTGCCGGCGCCATATTTGATTGCCGCTGGCCAGCCTGTCACTCACTACTGTGCTGCCCCACATCATAGCACAGGAGGAGGGAGAAGGGAGGCTGCTGAGAGACACAGAATGAGGGGCACAGAGTAAAGGGGTAACAGAGTGAAGGGGTGCCAAACACACACATATTATATATATATATATATATATATGTAAAACACACACACACACACACACACACACACACACACACACACACACACACACACACACACACACACACAGTCTCCTCTGCCGACCACAACCTCCTCTGCACTGCTGCTGCTGATCACAGCCTCCTCCGCCAACCACAGCCTCCTCTGCACAGCTGCTGCTGATCACAGCCTCCTCCGCCGACCACAGTCTTCTCTGCACCGCTGAAGCCGATCACAGCCTCCTTCGCCTACCACAGTCTTCTCTGCACTGCCGCTGCTGACCACAGCCTCCTCTGCACCGCTGCTGCTGATCACAGCCTCCTCCACCGACCACAGCTTTCTCTGCACCGCTGAAGCAGACCACAGCCTCCTCCGCCGACCACAGTCTTTTCTGCACTGCCGCTGCCGACCACAGCCTCCTCCGCACCGCTGCCGCCGACCACAGCCTCCTCCTCCTCCTCACTGCTGCTCATTAGGTAATCTAACCCTGCTGCCTTTCTCTCTCTCTACTGTATGTCCTTGCTGTCTCTCTGTCACTCTCCCTGTCCCTGCTGTCACTCTCCCTGTCCCTATGTCCCCGCTGTCACTGTCCCTGAATTTTGGCTCATACTGTGTGGCATAATGTAAATTTTGGCTCATACTGTGTGGGGTAATGTGAATTTCGGCTCATACTGTATGGGGTAATGGGAATTTCGGCTCATACTGTGTGGGGTAATAGGAATTTCGGCTCATACTGTGTGGTGTAATATGAATTTTGGCTCATACTGTGTGGTGTAATGTGAATTTCGGATCATACTGTGTGGTGTAATGTGAATTTCAGCTCATACTGTGTGGGGTAATGTGAATATCAGCTCATACTGTGTGGTGTAATGTGAATTTCGGCTCATACTGTGTGGCGTAATATGAATTTTGGCTCATACTGTGTGGCGTAATGTGAATTTCAGCTCATACTGTGTGGCGTAATGTGAATTTCGGCTCATACCGTATGGTGTAATATGAATTTCGGCTCATACTGTGTGGTGTAATGTGAATTTCGGCTCATACGGGGGTAAATTTACTAAGATGGGAGTTCTATTATAAATGGGATGTTGCCCATGGCAACCAATCAGCTTCTACTTCTCATTTATCTAGCACCATCTAGAAGATAATACCTGAAATCTGATTGGTTGCTATGGGCAACATCCCATCTTAAATAGAACTCCCATCTTAGTAAATTTACCCAACTGTGTGGCGTAATATGAATTTTGGCTCATACTTTGTGGTGTAATGTGAATTTCAGCTCATACTGTGTGGCGTAATGTGAATTTCGGCTCATACCATATGGTGTAATATGAATTTCGGCTCATACTGTGTGGTGTAATGTGAATTTTCACTTTGATCTACAGTATGGTGTCCAATCATGTTAGCTATTATTATTATTATTATTATCCCCTTTGGCTATTTGACTCTGCCTCTTGAAGAAGCCGCCTGAGGTGCGGAGAAACGCATTGAGGGTACAGAAGTAAGGGCCACACTTGACCATTAAGTGTCCCACGGAGCACGACATCCATCACTTTCAGCCGTTTGTTACAAGTTACCGGTGAATGATCCAGCCTGTGATTCAATCACTCCACTCTAACTCTCCTTGCATTTGGAACATTGTTACCTCCTGCCCGGCCGGGCGTCGCTCAGCAAGCTGGAGGATCTGTATGGTGATCTAATACAGGCAACTGGTGCTGCACAGAAAGAAGTGGCTTTCATCTGAATATACCGCTGACGGATGTCTCACCCATGCACAGGGTGATAACAAGCGGTTTCTTAACCATTTATCCCGTACAGCAAGAGATCATTACGTCTCAGTGAGTAACATTAATCGGCTGGTTTATTTTGCTCCAAGGAAACACTATTTAAATCTGGACACCTTTATGGTCACAAACGCTAATTACATCAGTTTACAGGACTTCCTTTTCATTTAAACTGTCTGATATGGAATTAATGTGAGAGATTAACCCTATTTTACAGAGACGGGTTCTCCTGCATATTAGTGTCCCTTTCACTTATTTATACACTTTATGTGTGAACTATAAGGTATAATACCTCAGTTATATGCTCTGTGTAGTGTTGTGTCTTTTAATCAGTTTGTTATTGGTTTTATGTTAATAAATTGTGTTTTTATCAACATCACTGGTACCGTGCGCCTACTTGGTGATTTTGTTTTAGTTGTTTCACTTTCAGGAGGCCGGCTACCTCCTTACCAAGTGGCTGCCATTACCAGTGCTATATTTGCACGACCCTGTTCAGCTCCTAAAAACCTTTTTTCTGTTTCCTTTGGCTATTGTGCCTATATATAGGTATATACAGATAGATATAGTGTTTGTGACATATATTTGGGTTGGGGCCACATTACCAGCGGCCGGGATCACATAACTACATTCCATATATTTTCCGTACAGTATGCTGCAGCATGTGTGGTGAGATGGTCAATATAATGTCACGCCAGCTGCTGACTACTAACAAGTCATTGCCAGCCAGAATATTTAATTTCTGTTTTTTTGTTTTGGTAAATGCCATTTTCTATTTATTACACCTCTGAATGTTTTTATAATGAGAGAGATCCGCAGATAGAAGGGGAGTGACATTTTGTAAATATGCATGACACGTTTGTAGTTATTTTCTACAGCAAGCACCAATATGGCATAGTATACAGCATTACAGGCCTGATCAGAGTCTGACCAGTGGTGATGTTTGGCGCAGTGGAGTGATGATTTTCATCTAAGTTGCGCTGCACATACATCCCGATAGTGTTTGTACAGCTGTGCAGTACAAATACAGACATACGCACAATGTAGTGTATTAGAAATGTGTTGGGCATTACTTGGCGGTTACAGGGGGGGGGGGGGGTGGCCAATCAGATGCAGATGTAACATAGTATGGGAGTGTTGCTTATAGAGATGCTGATTTGCTCACATTGGAGGCCATACTCATAGGGATGATCTGCCCCTAGCATAGTGTTGGTGAAAGTTACGATGGTGCGACCAAAGGTGGCATCTAAAAATGCACAACGCACAATTGCAGCATCTGTAGATACTAAAAGTGGGTATCTCTGTCCTTGCATATTTGGATGTATGGGTGAACATGGATGCAGGGTAGGGCATTGTAGTGTCACTAGCATAAAGTCACAGGCGCAACTGCAGCAAAAGATGCAAGGAAGGCTTCAACTGCATCCAACTCAGAATCAGACCATATGAGTAGGGATCCCGCCCCATCGACAGATCTCACCTCTTCAACAGACCCCGCCCCCTTTAGGGCTGCTTCCAGAAATTTCCCGGGCTGCTTTTCCATCCTAAACCGCCCCTGGTCAGCTTAGCCCATGGTGGCCCCGGCCGGCGGCTAGCGGTAGCCTCATCAACGTGACAGGTCCCAAGCTCCTCCTCTGGCCACAGCAGCGCCTCCATCCCTGGAAGTCCCGGGATCTTTTTACAGGGCATCCTTCTATGTCTCCCCTTCCTCGTGGCTCCGCCCCCAGGTCTGAGGTCTTCTCACAAGGCAGTGGCACTGATTTCCCGCGGTGCTCTGGATGCAGCAGGAGCACCACAGAAAGAAGATATTTTGTCCCATTCTGCCCCAAGTTAAAACAGGTGTGTTGAAATGGTATGTAAAGGACTTATAATAAAAATTAATAAATATAAGGTTAATAAATATATGGGGGTTATTATTATTACTATTATTATTATTATTATGATGGGGAGTAGTCATTATGGGGGGTGAAAGGGTTAAGATCAAGAGCTGTTGCTTTAATTGGAGTTAAAGAAGATTAAATACTTATTTTGATTGTAGTGAGGGAGGTAATGAGAGGGTTAACCATTAGCACTCCCTAATCCGTTAATTGAATGAATATATTATTATTATATTGACAGCCGGCATCCTGTCCGCTGGGAGATCATTACCATCCCATAAGGATACAGATATAGCCATGCTCATTGTTGCCGCAATGCGTACGCACGGCATATGCAGTGTGCATATGCACTGCACTGTGACTAAGGGGGTAATTCCAAGTTGATCGCAGCAGGAATTTTGGGGGTAATTCCAAGTTGTCTGCAGCAGGAAATTTTTTAGCAGTTGGGCAAAACCATGTGCACTGCAGGGGGGTCAGATATAAAATTTGCAGAGAGAGTTAGATTTGGGTGGGTTATTTTGTTTCTGTGCAGGATAAATACTGGCTGCTTTATTTTTACACTGCAATTTAGATTGCAGATTGAACTCACCACACCCAAATCTACAAATCTAACTCTCTCTGCACATGTTATATCTGCCCCCCCTGCAGTGCACATGGTTTTGCCCAACTGCTAAAAAAATTCCTGCTGCGATCAACTTAGAATTACCCCCTAAGTGCAGTCAGCGATGACACCATAGTAGTCAATGGCATGTGCATGCGTACGCTACATGTGCCATAGACGTTGGCACACTAGTCGCACCACGCATCATGGCAACAATGAGCTTGGCTACATGTGTAGGGTAATGAGTGCCAAGCTTCTTTAAAAATGTAGTGTAAAATATATGTTTATGTATATGCTGTGATGGCACCTGCAGGAAAGGAAAAAAGTGCGGCAACTTAGTTGTTCAGTGCCGCTCGTTTTCCTCACCAGTCATACCAGCAGAAGCTCTAGCTGACCCTACCTCATGTGGCAGTTTGAGATAATTAGCCCCCATCTAAGGTGACCGGTAGCCAATTCAAGTGTTTCCCTGCTACGTGGGGCACATGGTGGGAAAATTTTAATTGCACGAGCGTGCGCAAGCTGATTGACAGGAAGTGGGCATTTGTGGGTGGTAACTGACCGTTTTCTGGGAATGTCAGGGAAAACGCTCCAGACCCGATCGCCCTGATTCCTTTGCACTGGAGGAGTAAGTATTGAGCTACGCACAGACTGCACACACTGCACAGAATGGGAAAAACATTCGATGGTGAGTGTGATGTGAACGGATTTGCAGCTGTCCGCTGCCTGAGGGGAATTTTCGCACAGCGTACACATGCAATCACACACTTGCACGTGATGAATTTTCACTCCCCATGGGCAGAGACAATCTGATCGCATGACAGTGTAATTTGCAGCACAGCAATCAGGTCTGAATCAGGCCCTGTAATCGGATTTTCTGGGTGTGGGAATTCAGTGTGGATTCAGCCTTTTCAATGCATTTCATAAGCGCTTCAGCAATTTAGGGGCGCCGAAATGAAATTATATCTTGCCCCCCCAACCTAAAAACGTTCTGACGCCCCTGCTGAGGGGGCATGCCCAGCGCTCTGTGAGCCGCTGGCATGCCCCCTCTCCCTCTGACTCCAGTGAATAGACGCTGTGCGCATGCGCACAGCGTCTATTCACCGCTGCTCTGCTAAGCAGGGCAGCGAGAGACAGAGCCTCCCAACTGCCCCCCCACACACACACACACTGCAGGACACTGCGGCCCGCAGGCGGGACAGCGGGACAGTCCCTAAAAAACGGGACTGTCCGCGAAAATTGGGACAGTTGGGAGGTATGCAATAAGTATATGAGTCCAAAATAAAATATGTTACTGTGGTACCATCCTCACCCACAATGTTGCACAATATGTGTATGAGTACGAAATAAAAATATACTGCAGTCTGACCGGCAGTGTAACAGTACTATGAAAATAAAATATAAATTGTATAGTACACTGGGGTACAGCACACGCAATTTAATTTTTTTCATAATTATATTTTAGGCTGTTTAGCTTTTATTATTTTAATTTTACACTGGGGCAGAACCCCTGGATGTATGGACAGATCACCCCTGGGTGGACAGAGCATCCCTTATCAGATACAGCAGAAAACAGACAGAGCACCCCTGAACAGATATACCAGCCCCACAGCAGCAACCAGCCCCACGCCACACAACCCAGCACTGAGATGGACACATCTGTTCAGTACACTCTACACAGAGTGAAAATGGCACAGATCATCAGGACCTTTATAGAATAAAAAAAAGAAAACAAGAATCAGACACCCGGATAATAGGATTTTAATTGCCTACCAGTAAATCCTTTTCTCGTAGTTCATATTGGGGAGACTTAGGGGGTAATTCCAAGTTGATCGCAGCAGGATTTTTGTTAGCAATTGGGCAAAACCATGTGCACTGCAGGGGAGGGAGATATAACATGTGCAGAGAGAGTTGGATTTGTGTGGGGTGTGTTCAATCTGCAATCTAAATTGCAGTGTAAAAATAAAGCAGCCAGTATTTACCCTGCACAAAAACAAAATAGCCCACCCAAATCTTACTCTCTCTGCACATGTTATATCTGCCCCCCTGCAGTGCACATGGTTTTGCCCAACTGCTAAAAAATGTCCTGCTGCGATCAACTTGGAATTACCCCCTTAGTACGATGGGCGTATAGTCGGGGACCAAAGAAGCTGGTGCACTTTAAATTTCTTCACTGGGTGTGCTGGCTCCTCCCCTCTCTGCCCCCTCCCACAGGCAGTTATAGGTAAAACAGTGTCTGAAGGAGAAAGGACATATATGAGAGAAGGAACATGACAAAAATGAGTGGTGAGATTTATACACCAGAACACCACTAACATACAACAACCAGCAACGGCTGGACAGCTGAACAGGTAACCATAAAAAAGAGAACCTGCAGAAAAGTCAACGCACTGAGGCGGGCGCCCAATATCCCTTATGGACTACGATAAAAGGATTTACCGGTAGGTAATTAAAATCCTATTTTCTCTAGCATCCATAAGGGATATTGGGGAGACTTAGATGATAGGGACGTCCCAAAGCACTGCCTGCCCAAACTGGGTATCCTCTTTGGCCAGGGTATCAAACTTGTAGAACTAAATGACAGTGTTCTTCCCCGACCAGGTAGCAGCTCGGCATAGTTGCAAGACCGAGACCCCACGGGCAGACGCCCAGGAAAAGCCCACCGATCTTGTTGAGTGGGCCTTCAGAGACCTAGGAACAGGCAAGGCTGCCGACACATAGACCTGTTGGATAGTAAGCCTAAGCCAATGTGCAATGGACTGCTTTGAAGCCTATACGTTTGATACATAGACAGTGTCTAGTTAGACAGTCAATAGATAGACACCATATATTAGACAGACATTAGGTCGACAGGGTCAAAATGTCGACGGGTCAAAGGGTCGACATGGGAAAGGTCGACAGGTCAGAAGGTCGACATGGTCAAAAGGTCGACATGAAAATGGTCGACATAAAAAAGATAGACAATTTTTTTTTAATGTAACATGTTTTTGGATTATTTCATACTTTCTCTATCCATGTCGGCATAGAGTTGGTTGAAAACCTTGTGGCGAGCGCAGCGAGCCACCGTGCCCGAAGCATGGCGAGCGAAGCGAGCCCCGCGAGGGTATGCCTTTCTATAATTGGGGGTCCCAGATGACAAAACTATCCACACAAGCCACAAAAATGCAAAAAACATGGTGTCTACCTTTTTCATGTCGACCATTTTCATGTCGACCTTTTGACCCTGTCGACTTTTGACCTGTCGACCTTTTGACCTGTCCACCTTTTCCATGTCGACCTTTTGTCCCTGTCGACCTTTTGCCCCTGTCGACCTATCTATCTTTCATACCGGCACCGCTTTGAAGCAGGGCAACCCTTTTTCTGTGCATCATAGAGCACGAACAAGGAATCTGTCTCTGATCCAAGCTGTTCTCTTGACATAGATCTTCAAGGCTCGCACAGCATCCAATGCCTCCAGAGGAGCAGAAGTGCCAGAACTGGACGGAACCACAATAGGCTAATTCAAGTGGAATGCAGAGACAACCTTCGGCAGGAACTGCTGCCTAGTCCTGAGCTCTGCTCTATCCTTGTAAAATGCTATCTTTGTAAAATGCCAAGTAAAGACTTTTACACGCTAAGGCCCCCAATTCTTAGACATGACTAGCAGAAGCCAGGGCCAGTAACATCATTGTCTTCCACGTGAGGTACTTGTCTTCTACCGTCATCAGAGGTTCAAACCAGGAGGACTGTAGAAATTCCAACACCATTTTCAAATCCTAGGGTGCCATAGTCGGCACAACAAGAGGTTGAATGTGGAGCACCCCTTGCAAGAAGGTCTGAACTTCTGGCAACACTGCCAATTTTTTCTGACAGAAATTTGAGAGAGCTGAAATCTGGACGTTAACGAAACGCCGACATAAGCCCATATCTACACCTGCCTTCAGGAAATGGAAGAAACGTCCCAAGTGAAACTGCAGACAGATATGTGCATTTTTTGCAACAAGAGACATGTCTTCTCCAGATATGAAGATAGTGTTTTGACATCACAGGTTTCCAGGCCTGAACCATGGTAGCAATAACCTTCTTGGAAAGACCATTGTGAGCTAGGATGTTCCGCTCAACCTCCATTCCATCAAAACAAAGTCGCCATAAGTCCAGGTAGATGAATGGCCCTTGTTGAAGAAGATCTCATCTCAGTGGTAGAGGCCATGGGTCTTCGACGGATATGTCCAGAAGATCTGCGCACCATGCCTTTCGAGGCCAATCCGGGGCAATCAGAATTGCCTGGAGTCTTTGATTCCTGATTCGCTTGAGCACCCTTGGGAGCAAGGGAATTGAAGGAAACAACCGGTAAGGCCAGGGTGATGTCAGTGCATCTACTGCCCTCACCTGAGGGTCCCTGGTTTGTGAGCAATACCAGTGAAGCTTCTTGTTGAGTCGAGAAGCCATCATTGCTAGGTGTGGGAAGCCCCACCGGTTGACGATCTGCTTAAACACCTGATGGTAAAGCCCCCACACCCCCGGGTGGAGGTTGTGATGACTCAGGAAGTCCGCTTCCCAGTTGTCCTCTCCCGGAATGAAGATTGCTGACATTGCTCTTGGATTTCTTTCCACCCAGAGGAGTATCTTTGACACCTCTTGCATGCAGATACGTGTGTTCCTCACACCAAGATACATATCTTCTCCAGATATGATGATAGTGTTTTGACGTCACAGGTTTCTGGGCCTGAACCATGGTAGCAATAACCTCCTTGAAAGGCCCTTGTGTCAGGGCAGGCTGTTTTTGTGAATCCGTTGGATGGGTTAGTTAGCTGAAGCAAAGACGTAACTGAGGAGCTGCGAGGATAGTCCACTGGATGATGTGGAGAAATGACCAAAAGACACAGACTGAGGCTGACGAACAACCACGGGAATCCTGGAGAAGTCTAAGACACTGGGGGGAGAGTGGTCGACCGTGACCGCGCACTGGGAAGCTGGCGGACGTAGTGCAGCGAGAGCCGGCTGACAACTCGGAAAGAAAGATGGGACCAAATTACCTAGAGACGCACAGAGTAATCTGCGGGAGCACAGAGCTAGGGTACTGAGTAACCACAGCAAAGCACTGGCACAGAATGCAAAAATCCCAGCCTAGTTATAGGTAGCAGAAAAACAGGATTGGCTGACACTCACCCATATGCTCATTGGTTCTGCAGTTGGTCTCCAGCATGGCCGCCCCCTATACTGCAGACACACAGGGAGGCTACGGGCCACTGGGTCCTCCCTCCGGTCTCCAGGAAGCCGTCACTCCCGCCGCTGACTGCGCCGTGCCCCCATTTGGCCACCGAGCAACACCGCTAACTGCGCCGGCAGGGGATGAATCCCGGGACCCGCGGCGGTGAGTACCCGCCGTGTGACAGTACCCCGCCTTTTGAGGGTGGTCTCCGAACACCTTCAGACTTTGTTAAGATTTTTGGAGTGGAAATCTTGTATCAACTTTGGAGAATGGACATCCTCAGCGAAAAATCAAGACCTTTCCTCGGGTCCATACCCTTTCCAGTCCAGAAGATACAGCAGACGTCCATAACGATGACGAGAGTTCAGAATTTCTTTAACCTCAAATTCTTCATCTTGCAAAGTGCGAATTTTAGGAGGTTAGGGCAAGGCTGCATGAAATTTGTTGAAAATTATAAGCTTTAGAAGTGATATGTGGAAAGTGTTAGGTATCTTGAAGGAAATAAGCCACAGGATTAAGCTCTCTTTCTACAGGGAAAGGACCAATATACTTGGGCACAAATTTCATGGAAGGTACTTTGAACTTGAGGTTGTGGGAAGATATCCAGACTTGGTCCACCACCTTGTAACTGGGTACTGCCTTCCATCTCTTATCTGCGAAGGACTTATAACGTATGGAAATTTTAATTAAGGACCTGCATACTTGATTCCATATTTTAGAAAGTTGCTTGAGAACTAAGTCAGCTGCTGGCACCTCCTGAGCTAGGAGAGGCTGAAATTCTGGTGTTATTTCTGGAATTAATTGGCAAAATCACTGTAATTAATAATTATACGTCCAAATCACTGGAATTAAATGGCAAAATCTCGCTATCGCCTGCCTAGTGAAGTGGAATCTAGATGGGATTTGGTACTGGGGACACAATACCTCCATCAATTGTCTAATTCCCACTGCACTAATGGTGGATACCGGTCAAGGTCTCAGTTATGAGGGCTTCCAACATCATTTGAAGCTGAACCACTAGTCATGAACATAGGCCAGGGCCTCAGCCGTTCCTTGCCACTCCGTGTGGTAAATGGCATATTGGCAAGTTTACGTTTTTCCTCAGACCATTTAAATTTATTTTTTTGGGTATTTTTACTGAACTTTGGCTTTTTGGATATTACATGCCCTCTACTATCACAATGGGCATCGGCCTTGGCAGATGATGTTGATGGCATTTCATCGTCTATGTCATGACTAGTGGCAGCAGCCTCAGCATTAGGAGGAAGTGGTTCTTGATCTTTCCCTGTTTTATCCTCCAAATGTTTGTTCTCCATTATTTTTCCGGAGTTATATAACACAATATGCGGCACAAGAGAGTGTACCCCTACACTTCACAGGGCAAACCCTGTAAAAATAATTTGGATTAAATATTAATAACCCCTTTATTTGGAGTAAATAATATACAGCACAGGACAGCACCACTGAACTTATATGGCAGCTCCACTGGACTGTATTTTTATGGAATTATATGGATTTATATGGAATTATATGGCAGGATAACTGGAATTATACGGTAGAATTCCGAGAATTATACGGCAATATCACAGGAATTATATGCCAGTATTCCGAGAATTATATGGCAATATCACAGGAATTATATGGCAATATCATAGGAATTATACACCAGTATTCAGAGAATTATACGGCAATATCACAGGAATTATACGCCAGTGTCTCAGGAATTATACGACAGTATTCCGAGAATTATATGGCAATGTCATAGGAATTATACACCAGTTTTCCGAGAAATATATGGCAATATCACAGGAATTATACGGCAATATCATAGGAATTATACGACAGTATTCCGAGAGGTATACGGCAATATCACAGGAATTATACTCCAGTATCACATGAATTATACGCCAGTATTCTGAGAATTATATGGCAATGTCACAGGAATTATACGGCAATATCATAGGAATTATACGCCAGTATTCTGAGAATTGTACGGCAATGTCACAGGAATTATACAGCAATATCATGGGAATTATATGCCAGTATCACGGGAATTATATACGGCAGTAACACTGGCAGCAGAAGACACCCCCACTGTGACTGGTCACTGGACTGATGCTGCACAAGACACTTCTCCTGGTCTAATGCAGGACAACACAGCACCACTGAAAGGGACTTATACTGGATATATGGCAGCAGAGGACACCACCACTGTGACTGGTCACTGGAATGATGCTGCACAAGCACTACCCCTGGTCTGATGCAAGACAACACAGCAAAAATGCAAGGGACTTATACAGCAGCCAGTAGCACTGGGGACATATAGCAGCAGAGGTCACCAACACTGTGACTGGCTGGACTGATGCAGCATAAGACACTGGACTGAGCAGCACAACACAGCACAAGACTCACCACCCCGCTTTCCCGCCCCCACACAGACAATGAGGATGGAGACACGTCCTCTCACTGCACTCTCCGAGACAGGAGTGAAAATGGCCGGGACGCACAGCTCCTTATATGGAATCCAAATCCCGTGAGAATCTGACAGCGGGATGATGACGTTTTGCCTCGTTCGGGTTTCCGAGTCAGGTGGGAAAACCCGAGCCTGGCTCGGAACCAGACTCTACTCTAATGGTGAAGTTCGGTACGGTGTGGTTCTCTGACCGCGCACTGGGTAGCTGGCGGACGTAGTGCAGCAAGAGCCGGCTGACAACTCGGAGAGCAAGATGGGACCAAATTACCTAGAGACGCACAGAGTAATCTGCGGGAGCACAGAGCTAGGATACAGAGTAACCACAACAAAGCACTGGCACAGAATGCAAAAATTCCAGCTTATTTATAGGCAGCAAAAAAACAGGATTGGCTGACACTCACCCATACGCTCATTGGTGCTGCAGTTTGTCTCCAGCATGGCCGCCCCCTATACTGCAGACACACAGGGAGGCTGCGGGCCACTAGGTCCTCCCTCCAGTCTCCAGGAAGCCGTCACTTCTGCCGCTGACTGCGCCGTGCCCCCATTTGGTCACTGTGCACCACTGTTAACCATGTCGGCAGGGGACGAATCCAGGGACCCGCGGCGGTGAGTACCCACTGTGTGACACCTTGTGAGCTAGGATATTCCAGTCAACCTCCATTCCATCAAAATGAAGTCGTCATAAGTCCAGGTAGATGAACGGCCCTTGTTGCAGAAGGTCTCTTCTCAGTGGTAGAGGCCAAGGGTCTTCGACGGACATGTTCAGAAGATCTACACACCACGCCTTTCGAGGCCAATCCGGGGCAATCAGAATTGCCTGGATTCTTTGATTCCTGATTCGCTTGAGCACCCTTGGGAGCAATGGAATTGGAGGAAACAGGTAGACAAGCCGGTAAGGCCAAGGTCATGTCAGTGCATCTACTGCCCTTGCTTGAGGGTCCCTGGTTCGTGAGCAATACCAGTGAAGCTTCTTGTTGAGTCGAGAAGCCATCATAGCTATGTGTGGGAAGCCCCACCGGTTGATGATCTGCTGAAACACCTGATGGTGGAGCCCCCCCTCCCATGGGTGGAGGTCGTGACGACTCAGGAAGTCTGCTTCCCAGTTGTCCACTCCTGAAATGAAGATTGCTGACATTGCTCTTGCATTTCTTTCCGCCCAGAGGAGTATTTTTGACACCTCTTGCATGCAGGCTCTGCTTGTTGTCCCTACTTGCCAATTGATATATGCCACTGCTGTGGCGTTGTCCGACTGTACTGGTTCGTGTGATCCTTGAGCAGAGGAGGGGCCTGGAGCAGAGCATTGTAGATCGCCCAAAGTTCCAGAATGTTGATCGGAAGGAGGGCTTCGTGTGCTGACCACCTGCCCTGCAACTGAGCCCCTTGTGTAACAGCTCCCCATCCACTCAGACTCGCATCCATCGTGTGGAGGATCCAATCCTGGATCCCAAAACTCCAGCCTTCCAAGAGATTGGAGGACTGCAGCTACCACAGGAGGGAAATCCTGGCCTGAGGTACAGCCATATCATCCAGTGTATCTGTAAATGTGATCCGGACCACTTGCTCATGAGATCCAATTGAAGTGTTCTGGCATTGAACCTCCCATATTGGATTGCCTCATATGAGGCAGCCATCTTCCCCAACAATGTTATGCAAAGATGGATGGATACTCAAGCAGGACGGAACACCGCCATTACATTTGTGAATACCCTCAGAGCTGTGGATAGGCCAAAAGGCAGTGCCTGGAACTGCTAATGATCGTCCAGTTGGGCAAACCTCAGATAAGCCTGATGACGTGGCCAAAATTGGAATATTGGAATATGAAAGGTAGGCGTCCTTGATATCCAAGGAAACCATGAATTCCTCTTCTTCCAGGCCCACAATCACTGCTCTCAAGGATCCCATTTTGAAGTTCAAGGACTTTAGATTCAACATGGGTCTTACCGAACCGTACGGCTTCGGTAACACAAGCAGGTTGGAGTAATAATCCTTTTCTCATTGTGTTATTTGTACTGGAATAATGACGTGGGACTGGACCAACTTTTGGATGGCCTGTTGCAACGTTTCTTGGTTATCCCCTAAAGCTAGTAAACTTGATTTCAAAAATTGTGGAGGAGCACCGTCGAACTCTAGCTTGTAGCCCTGAGAAATGAGGTCATTGACCCAGGTATCCTGGCAGGAAACCACCCAGATACGGCTGAAGTGACGCAGTTGAGTTCTCACCTCGAGATCACCTCGGGGTGGTTGGTCACTGTTATGCTGAGGACTTAGTGGAAGCAGAACTGGTGCTCTGTTCCTGAGAACTGGTGTTCACAGGTCTTTTTGTCTTACCTCTGGTGCCTCTAGCCATATTGGAGGGACCTTTGGCCCTAGACTGAAATCTGTTAGACCGAAAGGACTGAACAGATGGCCCCAGGTAGTAACGCCTAACCGGCGGGGCCCCAGAGAAGCATGGATTTCCCTGCAGTGACTTGGAAATCCACATATCCAACTCGACCCCAAAGAGCCATTTCCCAGAAAAGGGGAGAGATTCCTCACTGCGCTTGGACTCTGCGCCGCTATCCACTGATGCAACCACAAGGTCCTGTGCGCCGACACTGCCATGGTAGAAGTCCTAGCATTAATATTGGCCATCTCTTTGAGTGAGTCACAGAGGACGTGTGCAGTGTCCTGAATGTGATTCAGGAGAGTCACCATAGTGACCAGAGGCATATCCCCGGAGAGGCCCTCCTGAATTTGAGAAGCTTGCATGTGAATGGCATGGGTCATCCAGCAACTCGCTATGACCGGCCTTTGCAATACACCTGCTGCTGTGTACATAGACTTTAGTGTAGTCTCTATTTTTCTGTCCCCGGGGTCCTTTATGGAAAAGGAGTCCAGGGCAAGCAGCACCACCTTTTTGACAGTCGAGAGACTGATACGTCAACTGTCAGGGGTTCTTCCCAGAGTTTCCTACCTTCAGGAGCAAATGGGAAAGTGCTCAAAAATCTTTTTGACACTTGGTATTTTTTGTCTAAATTTTTCCAGGCTAACTTAAATAGGTATCTAACGCTGCATAATTAGGGAAAGTGACATTAGGCTTGTTTTGTGTAAAGAAAAAAATGACTGCTGTGATGCAGCATCCTCTAGAGGGAGCTTTAATACATCCCGTATAGCCAGAATGAGAGGTTTAATACCCTGAACAGAAGTGGAATCCCCACTAACGGGATCCAAGTCATCCCCATCCTCCTTACATCTTCATATGAATCAGATAGTAAGGCAGATAAACTATGCTTTTGGTCCTGAGTTTGTGAGGGCGGCTGAGTAACATCTGCCCTAGCAGCTAAGTCTGCAACAGCCTGTTGTAGTAGCTGAATTGTCTGAACATTAGCAGTGAGTTGTGATGACATATCAGACATCATGGGTGACATGTAATAGGATGAGGTTTTTAGACTTTTGAGACTTTTAGTAAAATTTTTTCCAAAATCGCCTGTTTAGGGTGTGTGATGCAGATTCCAGGGGACTTAGCTCGGCCAATAAGTTTACGTTCTTTGCTTGAGTGTAATGGTGGTATTGTAAATCGCATTCTGGTTGGTCAGAAAAGCGCACATTATCAGGTCATAATATCGTGACAAATCGCATGATATCGCATGTTTTACTTCCTAATTCACATCCTATTACATTTGCGATTTTGACAAAAAATTAACGCTTACAAAACATGCGATAAAGGGCGATTTTGGATCTTACTAAAAATCGCATCCTATTACATGTCACCCCATGGGTGACATGTAATAGGATGAGCTTTGTAGAATTTTGAGACTTTTAGTCAAAGTACGGCCAATATCGCCTGTTTGAGTAAATCGCAAATGTAATAGGATGCCAATTGCACTCTAATTCGCATTTTTCCAAGAGTAAATTGCATATTTTCACCTGTCGATTTCATTTCGCACATCAAATCGCATCCAGATGTTTTGCTATTCAAAAGTATACAACTCGCAAATGTAATAGGATGCGATGTTGAAAATCGCACTTAAAAATTGACTAAAAACTGCACACAAAACAGACCAAGTAGAGATAGACGATTTGGAGTACTTCCACCATCCAAAATAGTCGATTTTGGCAATTTTTAACTAAAAAGCAAGATTGAGGCTGCGCTAGATTAAATCAATATAGCAACAATCGTGATAGTATATCTAATATTTAAATATCACAATTTATTATATAAAAATAATATTTTCTTTAATGCCTAACAATGCAGCATGACCCTGACCCATAATGGTATGCTTATTTGGTAACACACTTATTTGTGCATTGAAGTCAACTCTAATGATTGTGCTTATGTTATGTGTAGTACTAACTGACTCGTAGGGTATGGTAATTAACTATACCTTAGTCCACAGGTTCTCAAACTTGGTCCTCAGGACCCCACACAGTGCATGTTTTGCAGGTATCCTCACAGAATCACAAGTTAAATAATTAGCTCCACCTGTGGATCTTTTAAAATGGGTCAGTGAGTAATTAATACACCTGTGCACTTGCTGGGTTACCTGCAAATCATGCACTGTGTGGGGTCCTGAGGACCGAGTTTGAGAACCTCTGCCTTAGTCATACTTGCCTACCTGACCCTCTCCATGAGGGAGAAAATGCTCTGTTCCTGGACTTTCCTGGTAATGTATGATTGCCATCACCTGTGGTGAAACACCTTTCTAATCAATTACCTAGCTCACCACAGGTGATGGCAATCATACATTACCAGGAAAGTCCAGGAACAGAGCATTTTCTCCCTCATGGAGAGGGTCAGGTAGGCAAGTATGTCTTTAGTGCAGGCATTCCCAACCACAGTCCTCAAGGCACACCAACAGTGCAGGTTTTAGTGATATCCAGGCTGTAGCACAGATGGTTAAATCAAAATAACTGAGCTACTAATTAAGTCACCTGTGCTGAAGCCTGGATATCACAAAAATCTGCACTGTTAGTGTGCCTTGAGGACCGTGGTTGGGAATGCCTGCCTTAGTGTGTAACATATTCCTGAAAACAACTGTTATTAATCATCCACAACCACAACTTATGTTTTGCAGGGTATTCTGGGTATGGGTGTCTACCGTGGCTCATGATATGTCTGCGTAATCCACAAGGCCCTTCATAGCACCAATATACTGTAAAGATGCACACATTGCCACCCGCAATGTTGTGGAACACACTTTTTGGGGGCTGAAAAGTTGTTTTAGGTGTTTGGACCGGTCATCGGGTATCCTACTTTATCAAGCACCCAAAGTAGTGATGATCGTCCAGGCTTGCTGCATGCTGCATAACATTGCACTGGGCCAAGACAATTATTCAGAGGAAGGCATTGCAGCAGTTGTGGAGGATGCTACACCTACACGAATTAGGGCAAATAGGATAACGCGGAGGAGGGATGTGATTCGGACTGAGATTGTACGGCTATGTTTCTCAGGTAATTTGAATGAATTACCTTGCTTCATTTTAAAAACAAAAACCCCATATTCCTTACAATCAATGCCCATTAACATTTAATTTTTTGCCCCTCCAAATGTTTAGGGTAATGTGGCACACCCCTAAGAAGTTTGCCCATATCTTCTGCATGCTTGTATACATACATGCTGGTAAGTTAGTGTTTTTTACATATGTAAATCTAAAACACTGATTAAATGTCAGTATTGGCATGGCTTTTAACCCATACCCTGTTATATATGTGCTGCCACATTGGCCTTGCTTTTTTCAGTAAGAAACAACCTACATTTGCAAAATGTACCGCTAAAATTACTTAGACAAAATGCATATGTGTGGTTTCCAACACTTTTTACTGTAAAGTAATTGTTGTGCATAAACATGGGTACAAACATTACAATTAGTCCCAAATTTCAAACATTCCAAATATAGAAAAACACAATACAAAAAAGACAGAAACCTTCATCTTACATGTTGAGGCATATTATTTTTTGCTGTGTGACCTGCTGCAAACAGACTTGCCTACTTTTGGGACCCCACCCCTTGTTCTTACACTACGGCGTGGGGGAGTAGTAGGAGAGGTGTACTTGAGACACTACTTATAATTGAAGGTGCATTCGGAATTATTGGTTGGCCTTCAGCAGTATGGTGTGTGTGTGTAGGGACACTAATGCATTTGTTTGTGACCTTATGGCATCTGTTTGGGCCACAATTGTTTCATTTTGTGCCCTAATGGCATCTTTTTAGGCCCTTATTGCATTACTAATTTCAGATAGCCTTGTATCTAGAGATTCTGCCATCCGGATTCTGGTACCCTCAGCTACTCTTTCAGTGTGTGCTACTTTATGTAGTTGCTGGCACATATTTTTAAGGTAGCCCTCAAGCTGTTTTGTTTCAAAAGTGTATAATGACCTTGCAAGTTGGTCGGCAGTAGGGGGTGGTGGTGTGGTTTGCATATGCTGGGTTTCCAGGACAGTGGGTTGACTTTCTGTAATGGATGCCTGTGTTGTTTGTTCTTCACTGGGATTGGGACGAGAAGTAAGAAGAAACTGTATAGTTGACGCACTAGAAATAATTAATCAATCATAAAATGTAACCTTTATTAAATTTATATTAAAAATATGAAATTTGATTGACCCAGACTACAGTGAAACATAAGAGTTAAAATCAAACAAACTGACATATATGTGAAACCTACAAGATAGGAGCTGGTGAATAAAGAAATTTAAAAAGCGTGTCCTGCGTGTGTTTTATATATATCACCTATAAGATTCTTGTATTCATTCAGAAATCACCAATATTTAATCCATTATAGGTATGATTCTGTTTAGATAATGGCTGTTACAGCAAATAATGATAGTTAGCACTCTCCCGGCAGATAATTCCAGAGAGTCGATACTATCTTATATATATCCTCATTCACTCCACAAAAATAATCCCTGAGAGTTTCTCCCAGATATAGGGACTGTGAGTGTCAGTAGATATAAATGTAATAGAGAGTTAGTGAGATAGTGTATGAGCCTCAGTTGTGGCCAAAAACATTTGTGTGTAATATACTACTAGATCAAGGTCAGCTGAAAAAATGGGTATCAAGATCTATGGCATAATCTTGGCACAAAAATATATATTATCCCACATTGATTATAGCACACATGAATATCTGGGCATATATATGGGGAAAATAGGGAAGGGATTTTCTTCACCCAGGGGATATGGCAGTCCCCACTTTTAATCTCCAGTAATCCACATATATTTCCAACCCAAATAGATTCTAAATATTGCAATTCAGATTTATTTAAGGGATATAGCAATCCTCATATCTATGTGGGTCTTTTAAGGGAATATAGCAATCCCAGATTATAATCTCTCATAACCCACATGTAACCTAGATAGGTTCTATGAACTGCAATATATCACAATAACTTGAGTTCATTCTCTGTTTATTTTATTCAGAGATGTAAAGCTATTATTCATGGAGATAGCACTCCTAATCATAATGTACATCAACCCCATATATTATGTCCCTTTAGGTTATATGAATTTCACTGTGTGATTAAACATGCGGTGTAGGATAGAGCCCGATGCATTAGATACCCCTTGGGGACTGATATATAAGCCCCACAATCTATATATATATATAGGAGTTTAATATTCCATTAATTAATGTAGCTGCCAATACGTATTGCTTTATAATAATGGCTGCAGTATGGTACTTTTATATTACACTATTTCAGTGTTCAGTCATACAGCTATCATCTGTTTCCAAATGTTACCATATTGGGGTATATTTACTAAAATTCGTATTTTCCCGACTGAGGTTAAAGTTCTAACACGAATGACATCGAAAGTGTAAATTTGCAACTTTTTGAATTTATTACGACTAATTTACTAAGCTGTCGTATTCTGCATTTTCGTAATGACCGATTTCGATGTCATTCGTATTTTTTGGCAGTGTTTTACGGGAGTGAATTGTAAAACACTGCCGACTTTAACACAATGAATCTCGGCCGGATCTGTGCGATCCGTGCTGGGCTTCATTGTGCATCTTTCAAAAAATGTTAAACTTGGTTAAATTTAAAAAAAAAATGCGTGGGGTCCCCCCTCCTAAGCAAAACCAGCCTCGTGCTCTTTGAGCCTGTCCTGGTTGAAAAATATGGGGAAAAAAGTGACAGGGGTTCCCCCATATTTAAACAACCAGCACCGGGCTCTGCGCCTGGTCCTGGTTCCAAAAATACGGGGGACAAAAAGCGTAGGGGTCCTCCGTATTTTTAAAACCAGCACCGGGCTCCACTAGCCAGGTACATAATGCAACAGCCGGGGGACACTTTTATATAGGTCCCTGCGGCCCTGGCATTACATACCCAACTAGTCACCCCTGGCCGTGGTACCCTGGAGGAGTGGGGACCCCTTCAATCAAGGGGTCCCCCCCCTCCAGCCACCCAAGGGCCAGGGGTGAAGCCCGAGGCTGTCCCCCCCATCCTAGGGCGGCGGATGGGGGGCTGATAGCCTTTGTTAAAAGTGTTGAATATTGTTTTTAGTAGCAGTACTACAAGTCCCAGCAAGCCTCCCCGCAAGCTGGTACTTGGAGAACTACAAGTACCAGCATGCGGAGGAAAACCGGGCCCGCTGGTACCTGTAGTACTACTACTAAAAAAATACCCCAATAAAAACAGAACACACACACCTTGATAGTATAACTTTATTACATCCATGCACACTTACATACACACATACTTACCTATGTTCACACGAGGGTCGGTCCTCTTCTCCATGTAGAATCCATGGGGTACCTGTTGGGAAAATTATACTCACATAATCCAGTGGAGATCGGTCCTCTTCTGTTCTATTTGTAATCCAGGAACTTGGCAAAATAACAAAACGAACACCCGACCACGCACTGAAAGGGGCCCCATGTTTTCACATGGGACCCCTTTCCCCGACTGCCAGGAACCCCCCCTGACTTCTGTCTAAGAGGGTTCCTTCAGCCAATCAGGGAGCGCCACGTCGTGGCACCCTCCTGATTGGCTGTGTGCTCCTGAAGTGTCTGTCAGGCAGCACACGGCAGTGTTACAATGTAGCGCCTATGCGCTCCATTGTAACCAATGGTGGGAACTTTGAGGTCAGCGGTTGACCGAAAGTAACCTCACCGCTGACCACAAAGTTCCCAAGACGACACTTTGAAGAAAAAACACCATCTCGGTCAAAATCGGGACCTTAGTAAATATACCCCTGTCTGTTACAATATGGTATATTAAATGTTACTACTAGCACTGTCTCATCATTTCCTCAAGATGTCTCTTTGTAACAGCTTAATGTGAAGATAGTATAGCTCACTTATTCCAGCTGACGTATAAAGAATTTAAATAAATCCTTCAAAATGATCTGATTGGAAGCACCAGCATATACTAATACTGATAATCTGTTAACATAGATGAAGATCCACTTAACTGCTGTTCAATATTAGTAAGTATCAGCTGCTATCAGCACATAGTAATGGAGACATCAGCTGTTGTCAGCATGTGTTGTTATATACATTTGTTACAAATTGTTATCCATGACACTTTGTTGCAGATTCTAATGTTATCTTATCTTCCTGCGTTAGTGTCTATTTCTGGACAGTCTAGTATAGCCTCTCTAATAATTAATTCTAACAGCCAAAGTGATATAAATATTTAACACATTTGTTTTTTATGACATTGTATATTGAGCACACGCAGCCACGCTGTGCCCTACATGCGTGTTTCACTGCACTATCAGGCAGCTTCGTCGAACATACACACTTTAACAAACCAATCATTTCAGCGACAGGGTCTGCCACACGACTGTGGCTATAATTATTGGTTTGTTTGGGCACCCACCATAAAAGAAGCAAATAATCCCCCCACGGAAAAGAAGCAATTAATCTCACCTTGCACAAACTGGCTCTACAGAGGAAAGATGTCGTCCTCATCCTCATCCTTCGATTCCTCACCCCTTTCAGTGTGTACATCCTCCTCCTCACAGAGTATTAATTTGTCCCCACTGGAGTCCACCATCACAGGTCCCTGTGTACTTTCTGGAGGCAATTGCTGGTAAAGGTCTTCCTGGAGGAATTTCTAATTAATTTTGATGAACACCATCTTCTCCACATTTTGTGGAAGTAACCTCCTACGCCGATCGCTGATAAGGTGACCGGCTGCACTAAACACTCTTTTGAAGTACACACCGGAGGGGGGCAACTTAGGTAAAATAAATCCAGTTTGTGCAAGGGCATCTAAATTGTCTCATTTTCCTGCCAGTATACATACAGACTGTCTGACATGCATACTTTGATGGTGTCACCCATATGCTGTTACCGATATAATCCTCCACCATTCTTTCTATGGTGACAGCATCATATGTAGCGACAGTAGACATGTTAGTAATAGTTGGCAGCTCCTTCAGTCCGGACCAGATGTCAACACTTGCTCCTGACTGCCCTGCTTCACCACCAGCGGTTGGGCTAGAACATTTTATTCTTTTCCTCGCAGCCTCAGTTGAGAAAATTAAGAAGGAGCTGTTGACGGGTCACATTCCGCTTGAGTTGACAATTTTCTCACTAGCAGGTCTTTGTACCTCTGCAGTCTTAAGTCTGCCGGAAAGAGATATACAACGTAGGCTTTAAACCTGGGATCGAGCACAGTGGCCAAAACATGCTCTGATTTTAACAGACTGACCACCCTTTGAATCCTGGCAAAGTGAATGAAGGGCTCCATCCAGAAGTCCCACATATTTAGCGGAATCGCTCCGTCTTAGCTCCTCCTTCAATTTCTTCAGTTGCTTCTGCAAAAGCCTCTTATGGACACTGGTGATACACAGCATAGCCTGCCTAGGAATGAGTTGGCATTTGTGAGATGCTGCTGCTGTTATTGCTGCGAAAGGCAATTTATCTACCCAGTGGGCTGTCACAGTCATATAGTCCTTAGTTTGCCCTGCTCCACTTGTCCACATGACCGTGGTGGACAGTGGGTACAACCGCATTTTTTAGGACACTAAGGACACTTTTCTTAATGTACCTGTACAGTCCAGGAATCGCTTGCCTAGTGAAGTGGGATCTAGACTCCAGTTGCATCTGCAAAAGCCTGATGAGGGGAATGACCTAACTCAAGCTGGCAGTGTCTGGACAGACTTCACATGTGGCAAGTTCGAAGGGTTGAAGAACCTTGCACAACATGGAAATCATTCTCCACTGCGCTTGAGTCAGGTGCATTCCCCCTCCTTTGCATATATCATATGTGGATGTATAGGCTTGAATAGCCTTTTGATGCTCTTCCATCCTCTGAAGCATATAGACGGTTGAATTCCACCTCATTACCACCTCTTGCTTCAGCTGATGGCAGGGCAAGTTCAGGAGAGCTTGCTAGTGTTCCAGTCTTCGGTAAGCAGTCGCTGAATGTCAAAAGTGGCAAGCAATTTTTCGGGCCACCAACAACATCTCCTGCATGCCCCTGTCGTTATTCAATAAACTCTGCACCTGGTAAAGTCTCAGAGACTTTTCAACGTGCAACTCCATCACCCCCAGCGGCGCTGTATACTCCCGCGCCGGGGTTGCCGGATCACTGCAGCGGAGATGAAGGCTTCTTCCTAACTGTGAGTCACACACACGCTGCCATCTCCAGGATCGCGGGGCCGCAGACAAGGGGGAGGTAAGAGGCTCCTGTGCCGCACTTTACCACGATCCAGCGCAGCTGTGGGAGGCGGGCTGCGTGCGCTGTCGTGGGCACTGATTACTAGGCAGCTTGCTCCACTAGCCGCCAGGGTATTATTTGGGGCACATGTCAGGGGGATTTAGTACAATTCCCCTGTTTTATGTTCAGCCCGCACACCCGGTGGGGATGCCAGCAGGGGGAGCAGGCCGGACCTGAGGCCCCTCACCACAGCCCCAGGGCACCATTTCTACAATGTTCCTGCCCTGGAGCTGTCTCCTTCTCCTTCACTCCTGGTCAGCGACCATTAAAGCTTGAGCCTTGGTGTTCCTGGGACTGCTGGGGCAAATCCTCCTCTGTGGAACCGCCTGACTGCTAGTGCTGTGCTTCCTACAGGACACTTGAGTATTCTAACTGTCACTGGGACTGTGTTAGTTAAGAAAGAGTGCATACCTTCAGGGTTGTGTGGTACAAACACCCTGTGATATACATCCAGTGCTAACTGTGTTTGTTATATCTATAGTTATCACATATTGTTATGAGCCACGGCTGTGGCTCATTCCTGTTTTGCATTTTGGTTATGTATTTTATGTTATACTTCTGTTTATGTTCCCCGTGGGTGTCATGGGGTGCTCGGAGCTCACCCTTAAGGATAGTATACTGTTATGAACCACAGGTAGTGGTTCATTCCTATTTTATGCAGAGATGAGCGCCTGAAATTTTTCGGGTTTTGTGTTTTGGTTTTGGGTTCGGTTCCGCGGCCGTGTTTTGGGTTCGAACGCGTTTTGGCAAAACCTCACCGAATTTTTTTTGTCGGATTCGGGTGTGTTTTGGATTCGGGTGTTTTTTTCAAAAAACACTAAAAAACAGCTTAAATCATAGAATTTGGGGGTCATTTTGATCCCAAAGTATTATTAACCTCAAAAACCATAATTTACACTCATTTTCAGTCTATTCTGAATACCTCACACCTCACAATATTATTTTTAGTCCTAAAATTTGCACCGAGGTCGCTGTGTGAGTAAGATAAGCGACCCTAGTGGCCGACACAAACACCGGGCCCATCTAGGAGTGGCACTGCAGTGTCACGCAGGATGTCCCTTCCAAAAAACCCTCCCCAAACAGCACATGACGCAAAGAAAAAAAGAGGCGCAATGAGGTAGCTGTGTGAGTAAGATTAGCGACCCTAGTGGCCGACACAAACACCGGGCCCATCTAGGAGTGGCACTGCAGTGTCACGCAGGATGGCCCTTCCAAAAAACCCTCCCCAAACAGCACATGACGCAAAGAAAAAAAGAGGCGCAATGAGGTAGCTGTGTGAGTAAGATTAGCGACCCTAGTGGCCGACACAAACACCGGGCCCATCTAGGAGTGGCACTGCAGTGTCACGCAGGATGTCCCTTCCAAAAAACCCTCCCCAAACAGCACATGACGCAAAGAAAAAAAGAGGCGCAATGAGGTAGCTGTGTGAGTAAGATTAGCGACCCTAGTGGCCGACACAAACACCGGGCCCATCTAGGAGTGGCACTGCAGTGTCACGCAGGATGTCCCTTCCAAAAAACCCTCCCCAAACAGCACATGACGCAAAGAAAAAAAGAGGCGCAATGAGGTAGCTGACTGTGTGAGTAAGATTAGCGACCCAAGTGGCCGACACAAACACCGGGCCCATCTAGGAGTGGCACTGCAGTGTCACGCAGGATGTCCCTTCCAAAAAACCCTCCCCAATCAGCACATGATGCAAAGAAAAAGAAAAGAAAAAAGAGGTGCAAGATGGAATTGTCCTTGGGCCCTCCCACCCACCCTTATGTTGTATAAACAAAACAGGACATGCACACTTTAACCAACCCATCATTTCAGTGACAGGGTCTGCCACACGACTGTGACTGATATGACGGGTTGGTTTGGACCCCCCCCAAAAAAGAAGCAATTAATCTCTCCTTGCACAAACTGGCTCTACAGAGGCAAGATGTCCACCTCATCTTCACCCTCCGATATATCACCGTGTACATCCCCCTCCTCACAGATTATCAATTCGTCCCCACTGGAATCCACCATCTCAGCTCCCTGTGTACTTTGTGGAGGCAATTGCTGCTGGTCAATGTCTCCGCGGAGGAATTGATTATAATTCATTTTAATGAACATCATCTTCTCCACATTTTCTGGATGTAACCTCGTACGCCGATTGCTGACAAGGTGAGCGGCGGCACTAAACACTCTTTCGGAGTACACACTTGTGGGAGGGCAACTTAGGTAGAATAAAGCCAGTTTGTGCAAGGGCCTCCAAATTGCCTCTTTTTCCTGCCAGTATAAGTACGGACTGTGTGACGTGCCTACTTGGATGCGGTCACTCATATAATCCTCCACCATTCTATCAATGTTGAGAGAATCATATGCAGTGACAGTAGACGACATGTCCGTAATCGTTGTCAGGTCCTTCAGTCCGGACCAGATGTCAGCATCAGCAGTCGCTCCAGACTGCCCTGCATCACCGCCAGCGGGTGGGCTCGGAATTCTGAGCCTTTTCCTCGCACCCCCAGTTGCGGGAGAATGTGAAGGAGGAGATGTTGACAGGTCGCGTTCCGCTTGACTTGACAATTTTGTCACCAGCAGGTCTTTCAACCCCAGCAGACCTGTGTCTGCCGGAAAGAGAGATCCAAGGTAGGCTTTAAATCTAGGATCGAGCACGGTGGCCAAAATGTAGTGCTCTGATTTCAACAGATTGACCACCCGTGAATCCTTGTTAAGCGAATTAAGGGCTGCATCCACAAGTCCCACATGCCTAGCGGAATCGCTCCCTTTTAGCTCCTTCTTCAATGCCTCCAGCTTCTTCTGCAAAAGCCTGATGAGGGGAATGACCTGACTCAGGCTGGCAGTGTCTGAACTGACTTCACGTGTGGCAAGTTCAAAGGGCATCAGAACCTTGCACAACGTTGAAATCATTCTCCACTGCACTTGAGACAGGTGCATTCCACCTACTATATCGTGCTCAATTGTATAGGCTTGAATGGCCTTTTGCTGCTCCTCCAACCTCTGAAGCATATAGAGGGTTGAATTCCACCTCGTTACCACTTCTTGCTTCAGATGATGGCAGGGCAGGTTCAGTAGTTTTTGGTGGTGCTCCAGTCTTCTGTACGTGGTGCCTGTACGCCGAAAGTGTCCTGCAATTTTTCTGGCCACCGACAGCATCTCTTGCACGCCCCTGTCGTTTTTTAAAAAATTCTGCACCACCAAATTCAAGGTATGTGCAAAACATGGGACGTGCTGGAATTTGCCCATATTTAATGCACACACAATATTGCTGGCGTTGTCCGATGCCACAAATCCACAGGAGAGTCCAATTGGGGTAAGCCATTCCGCGATGATCTTCCTCAGTTGCCGTAAGAGGTTTTCAGCTGTGTGCGTATTCTGGAAAGCGGTGATACAAAGCGTAGCCTGCCTAGGAAAGAGTTGGCGTTTGCGAGATGCTGCTACTGGTGCCGCCGCTGCTGTTCTTGCGGCGGGAGTCCATACATCTACCCAGTGGGCTGTCACAGTCATATAGTCCTGACCATGCCCTGCTCCACTTGTCCACATGTCCGTGGTTAAGTGGACATTGGGTACAACTGCATTTTTTAGGACACTGGTGAGTCTTTTTCTGACGTCCGTGTACATTCTCGGTATCGCCTGCCTAGAGAAGTGGAACCTAGATGGTATTTGGTAACGGGGGCACACTGCCTCAATAAATTGTCTAGTTCCCTGTGAACTAACGGCGGATACCGGACGCACGTCTAACACCAACATAGTTGTCAAGGACTCAGTTATCCGCTTTGCAGTAGGATGACTGCTGTGATATTTCATCTTCCTCGCAAAGGACTGTTGAACAGTCAATTGCTTACTGGAAGTAGTACAAGTGGGCTTACGACTTCCCCTCTGGGATGACCATCGACTCCCAGCGGCAACAACAGCAGCGCCAGCAGCAGTAGGCGTTACACGCAAGGATGCATCGGAGGAATCCCAGGCAGGAGAGGACTCGTCAGAATTGCCAGTGACATGGCCTGCAGGACTATTGGCATTCCTGGGGAAGGAGGAAATTGACACTGAGGGAGTTGGTGGGGTGGTTTGCGTGAGCTTGGTTACAAGAGGAAGGGATTTACTGGTCAGTGGACTGCTTCCGCTGTCACCCAAAGTTTTTGAACTTGTCACTGACTTATTATGAATGCGCTGCAGGTGACGTATAAGGGAGGATGTTCCGAGGTGGTTAACGTCCTTACCCCTACTTATTACAGCTTGACAAAGGGAACACACGGCTTGACACCTGTTGTCCGCATTTCTGGTGAAATACCTCCACACCGAAGAGCTGATTTTTTTGGTATTTTCACCTGGCATGTCAACGGCCATATTCCTCCCACGGACAACAGGTGTCTCCCCGGGTGCCTGACTTAAACAAACCACCTCACCATCAGAATCCTCCTGGTCAATTTCCTCCCCAGCGCCAGCAACACCCATATCCTCCTCATCCTGGTGTACTTCAACACTGACATCTTCAATCTGACTATCAGGAACTGGACTGCGGGTGCTCCTTCCAGCACTTGCAGGGGGCGTGCAAATGGTGGAAGGCGCATGCTCTTCACGTCCAGTGTTGGGAAGGTCAGGCATCGCAACCGACACAATTGGACTCTCCTTGTGGATTTGGGATTTCGAAGAATGCACAGTTCTTTGCTGTGCTGCTTTTGCCAGCTTGAGTCTTTTCATTTTTCTAGCGAGAGGCTGAGTGCTTCCATCCTCATGTGAAGCTGAACCACTAGCCATGAACATAGGCCAGGGCCTCAGCCGTTCCTTGCCACTCCGTGTGGTAAATGGCATATTGGCAAGTTTACGCTTCTCCTCCGACAATTTTATTTTAGGTTTTGGAGTCCTTTTTTTACTGATATTTGGTGTTTTGGATTTGACATGCTCTGTACTATGACATTGGGCATCGGCCTTGGCAGACGACGTTGCTGGCATTTCATCGTCTCGGCCATGACTAGTGGCAGCAGCTTCAGCACGAGGTGGAAGTGGATCTTGATCTTTCCCTAATTTTGGAACCTCAACATTTTTGTTCTCCATATTTTAATAGGCACAACTAAAAGGCACCTCAGGTAAACAATGGAGATGGATGGATTGGATACTAGTATACAATTATGGACGGGCTGCCGAGTGCCGACACAGAGGTAGCCACAGCCGTGAACTACCGCACTGTACTGTGTCTGCTGCTAATATATAGACTGGTTGATAAAGAGATAGTATACTCGTAACTAGTATGTATGTATAAAGAAAGAAAAAAAAACCACGGTTAGGTGGTATATACAATTATGGACGGGCTGCCGAGTGCCGACACAGAGGTAGCCACAGCCGTGAACTACCGCACTGTACTGTGTCTGCTGCTAATATATAGACTGGTTGATAAAGAGATAGTATACTCGTAACTAGTATGTATGTATAAAGAAAGAAAAAAAAAACCACGGTTAGGTGGTATATACAATTATGGACGGACTGCCGAGTGCCGACACAGAGGAAGCCACAGCCGTGAACTACCGCACTGTACTGTGTCTGCTGCTAATATATAGACTGGTTGATAAAGAGATAGTATACTCGTAACTAGTATGTATGTATAAAGAAAGAAAAAAAAACCACGGTTAGGTGGTATATACAATTATGGACGGGCTGCCGAGTGCCGACACAGAGGTAGCCACAGCCGTGAACTACCGCACTGTACTGTGTCTGCTGCTAATATATAGACTGGTTGATAAAGAGATAGTATACTCGTAACTAGTATGTATGTATAAAGAAAGAAAAAAAAACCACGGTTAGGTGGTATATACAATTATGGACGGGCTGCCGAGTGCCGACACAGAGGTAGCCACAGCCGTGAACTACCGCACTGTACTGTGTCTGCTGCTAATATATAGACTGGTTGATAAAAAGATAGTATACTCGTAACTAGTATGTATGTATAAAGAAAGAAAAAAAAACCACGGTTAGGTGGTATATACAATTATGGACGGGCTGCCGAGTGCCGACACAGAGGTAGCCACAGCCGTGAACTACCGCACTGTACTGTGTCTGCTGCTAATATATAGACTGGTTGATAAAGAGATAGTATACTCGTAACTAGTATGTATGTATAAAGAAAGAAAAAAAAACCACGGTTAGGTGGTATATACAATTATGGACGGGCTGCCGAGTGCCGACACAGAGGTAGCCACAGCCGTGAACTACCGCACTGTACTGTGTCTGCTGCTAATATATAGACTGGTTGATAAAGAGATAGTATACTCGTAACTAGTATGTATGTATAAAGAAAGAAAAAAAAACCACGGTTAGGTGGTATATACAATTATGGACGGGCTGCCGAGTGCCGACATAGAGGTAGCCATAGCCGTGAACTACCGCACTGTACTGTGTCTGCTGCTAATATAGACTGGTTGATAAAGAGATAGTATACTACTAATATTATATACTGGTGGTCAGGTCACTGGTCACTAGTCACACTGGCAGTGGCACTCCTGCAGCAAAAGTGTGCACTGTTTAATTTTAATATAATATTATGTACTCCTGGCTCCTGCTATAACCTATAACTGGCACTGCAGTAGTGCTCCCCAGTCTCCCCCACAATTATAAGCTGTGTGAGCTGAGCAGTCAGACAGATATATAATATATATAGATGATGCAGCACACTGGCCTGAGCCTGAGCAGTGCACACAGATATGGTATGTGACTGACTGAGTCACTGTGTGTATCGCTTTTTTCAGGCAGAGAACGGATATATTAAATAAACTGCACTGTGTGTCTGGTGGTCACTCACTATATAATATATTATGTACTCCTGGCTCCTGCTATAACCTATAACTGGCACTGCAGTAGTGCTCCCCAGTCTCCCCCACAATTATAAGCTGTGTGAGCTGAGCAGTCAGACAGATATATATAATATTATATATAGATAATAGATGATGCAGCACACTGGCCTGAGCCTGAGCAGTGCACACAGATATGGTATGTGACTGAGTCACTGTGTGCTGTGTATCGCTTTTTTCAGGCAGAGAACGGATTATAAATAAAACTGGTGGTCACTGGTCACTATCAGCAAAACTCTGCACTGTACTGAGTACTCCTAATGCTCCCCAAAATTAGTAAATCAAGTGTCTCTCTAATCTATTCTAAACGGAGAGGACGCCAGCCACGTCCTCTCCCTATCAATCTCAATGCACGTGTGAAAATGGCGGCTTCGCGCGGCTCCTTATATAGAATCCGAGTCTCGCGATAGAATCCGAGCCTCGCGAGAATCCGACAGCGTCATGATGACGTTCGGGCGCGCTCGGGTTAACCGAGCAAGGCGGGAAGATCCGAGTCGCTCGGACCCGTGAAAAAAAACATGAAGTTCTGGCGGGTTCGGATTCAGAGAAACCGAACCCGCTCATCTCTAATTTTATGTTTATAGTTCTCTTGCAGGCCAGGATTCCCCTTTGCTCTGGTTTAGAAGATTATTGTTTGCTGTCAGTGGTGAGTCTGTGTAATTGCAGCCTGTTTCCATGTGGTTAGTCTCACCTGTCTGCTAATTGCATCTTGTCAGTTTGGAGTCATGCAACAGGGCAGCTGCACAACATAATTAATTAGGCCTCTCTGTTATATGCTGGCTCAGTGCAATTCACAGACGCTGGTGATTCTAGGTTTCCAGTCTTCCAGAGTGTTTGAGTTTGTTCCTGCCAATTCCTGAGCTCCTGTCTAGCAGTGTCTGACTAGCTGCTTCCTGTGTCGATTCCTGTGTCTGATCCCGTGTCCTGCCGTGAAGCGTTCCTGTCCTGAAGTCCTGTGGCTTTGCCTGTGCCTGGTCGAGTTTCTAGCATCTTGGTGTCCACCGGTCTATCGTTTGGGATTCTGCCTGTCCTCCAGTTCTGAGAGTCTGTGTCGGCAGCATTAGGGGTTCCTGTCCGTTTGCCAGTATTTGTACCGGTTCCGTGAGTAGCGGCTCTGCCGCATCCGTCGGCCTAGGCCGCTGTATTCCTTGGTTATTTATGTCACTGGTGTTTTGCAGAGGGTTCTGCTTATGCTGTCACCGCCGGTACACAAAAGTATTGTGTCGGCGTGTGGTCAGCATTCCTTTGTTGTTCTTTTCCTTTGGCGGCAAGCCGCACATACATTTAGTTTTAGGCTAGTTAGTAGCCCCTGGCTTTGGTTGTTTCAGTTAGAGGGCCCCTTGTTATTACCCTGTCTCAGTTCACGCTTTGCCTCTCTTTAAGACCTGAGGGGGCATCGGAGTTGGGCAGACCTAATCCGCCCTTCAAACGCGGCTGCCATGGGCCCAAGTAACCATAGTCCTGCAAGCGTGAATTGACAACACGGGTAAAACAACGGAGGTAGGGTGCCAGGGGCTATTTCCTTCCCATTTCCCCATCCCAGCATTCCATCCTGGTGCTCAGGACTCACTGCATAAGATCTCCCCTGTCCTGAGCATCAGGAACCTAACACATATAGCCATACTGACTCTTACTGAGTATTACTTTGTATTGCTAGTCCAGTGCAGTTTAGGGTACATAATTTCTGCATGGTACACGTGTGATTATATATCTGTGTGTGTGCATGTAGCTGCTGCGTGGTTGCCTTATTGCAGGGTATTTCAGTCAGCGTGCTATTCCTATATTGCTATACCTGAGGGGGCCAAGTGTTTCAGGTTTTTCTATTTTCAATGTAGGATTATATCACAAGATATACTGTCGGGGTATTTTTGCTTGTGATTTATAGTCACCATGTATTCTATATCTATTGAACCTCCGGTCTGTGCTGTCTGAGAGTTCTTGCTAGGTATAGTGCTGCTACACATTGTAACGGGTTGCCCATTATTGTGCACATAGTTATGTCTGCTACACGTGGCAACAACGTTGGGGCCTCTCCCACACTGTGTGGTAGTGAGGCCGCTGATGCAACGGAGGATAATATGGCAGCTCAGAGTTCAGGTTCAGGGGGTTCATTGCCCCCCAGTCAGTCAGTAGCGCTTGGGGCATCACAGGATCCGCCTTGGGATACATTCTCCACATTGAACGCTTGTGACTAAATTGACACACCCTGTGGGACCACCTGTGCCACTGCAACAGTTTATGGTCCCTGCTGTGAACACACCATGGGCGGATCAGCTTTCCACTCAGCTGCAGCATTTGAACCGATCTATGACTAAATCTAAGCCTCAGTCTCGCCCGCCTTAGACTAAGTCGTCTTCTAAATGGGCCATTACCTCCTCCCAAACCACGGCTTTAACCAACACGTCCTCTGAGGAGGACGGTGCATATACTGACCCCGCTGACATTGACGCTGATGTTTCAGATGGGGAAGGGAAGTCATCCGTCGATGTCCCGGATTTGATTGAGGCGATTCAGCTCATTCTCAAAGTGTCTGATGATTCTGAGCCTGAAACTGTCTCCAAGCAACCGGATAGGTTTAAGCGTAAGAAGGTGGTTAAACAGGTTTTACCCTAATCTAAACACCTGGTTGACATACGTCAGAAATCCTGGGAAAGTCCGGGGACAAAGTTTACACTGAATAAGAGACTGTTGGCTCGCTATCCTCTCTCTGCGGAGGTGTGTAAAAATTGGGAAACCCCACCGCCTGTTAATTCTCATGTGGCGCGTATGGTTGTTTCCTCTGCTCTGCCAGTAACTACCGTCACCTAATGGATCTTTTTCAACTTGCACTGAAGTGCTAAGTGGTATGCCGCAAGGCTCAGTATTAGGACCGCTATTGTTCAATATTTTCATTAACGACCTAACAGAAGGTCTAGAGAGCATGGTGTAAATTTTTGCAGATGATACCAAATTGTGTAAAGTTATAAATGCGGAGGGGGATGCGGAGTCGCTTCAGAACGACTTAGTTAAATTAGAAGCTTGGGCAGCGAAATGGAGAATGCGCTTCAATACAGACAAGTGTAAGGTTATGCACTGTGGTAACAAGGACAAAAATAACACCTACCTACTAAATGGGGTAAAATTAGGGGATTCTGTACTGGAAAAGGACTTAGGTGTCCTCATAGATAGCAAACTAAGCAATAGTACCCAAAGTAGGACTGCAGCAAAGAAAGCTAATAAGATATTAGCATGCATAAAACGGGGAATTGATGCTAGGGACGAGAGTATTATACTCCCGTTATATAAATCACTTGTGAGGCCACACCTTGAATACTGTGTACAATTCTGGGCACCTTACTACAAAAAGGATATCCTGGAGCTAGAAAAGGTTCAAAGGCGGGCGACCAAACTAATTAAGGGTATGGAGATGCTGGAATACGAGGAAAGGCTTGCAAGACAAGGCATGTTTACACTGGAAAAGAGATTAAGAGGGGACATGATCAACATTTACAAATATATAAGGGGACATTATACAGATCTTGCGCAGGACCTGTTTTTGGTAAGATCAACACTGAGAACCCATGGACACTCGCTTAGGTTAGAGGAGAGGAGATTCCGCACAATGCGGCTTAAAGGCTTTTTTACGGTAAGGACGATACGTGTTTGGAATTCCCTGCCTGAGGGAGTTGTAATGGCAGACTCAGTCAACACCTTTAAGAATGGGTTAGATAAATTCCTAATGGATAAGGATATCCAGGGCTACGGGGCATAGTCACGCACTATGGCCCTCATTCCGAGTTGTTCGCTCGGTATTTTTCATCGCATCGCAGTGAAAATCCGCTTAGTACGCATGCGCAATGTTCGCACTGCGACTGCGCCAAGTAACTTTACTATGATGAAAGTAATTTTACTCACGGCTTTTTCTTCGCTCCGGCGATCGTAATGTGATTGACAGGAAATGGGTGTTACTGGGCGGAAACACGGCGTTTCAGGGGCGTGTGGCTGAAAACGCTACCGTTTCCGGAAAAAACGCAGGAGTGGCCGGGGAAACGGTGGGAGTGCCTGGGCGAACGCTGGGTGTGTTTGTGACGTCAACCAGGAACGACAAGCACTGAAATGATCGCACAGGCAGAGTAAGTCTGGAGCTACTCTGAAACTGCTAAGTAGTTAGTAATCGCAATATTGCGAATACATCGGTCGCAATTTTAAGAAGCTAAGATTCACTCCCAGTAGGCGGCGGCTTAGCGTGTGTAACTCTGCTAAATTCGCCTTGCGACCGATCAACTCGGAATGAGGGCCTATGTTTATTATAAAAAAAGAGGGGTAAAACGTAACGGCAGTCATCAACTTCAGTCAAAATTTTCTACAAAATAATCGTGCATAGGAGACCACAAATAGGTTGGACTCGATGGACAATTGTCTTTTTTCAACCTTGGATACTATGTTACTATGTTTACCTCTCTGAAGGAACCGATGGATAGACGTGTGGAGGGCTGTTTAAAAGTGATTTATACCCTAACGAGGGCTGTGCATAGGCCAACAATTGCAGCGACTTGGGCTGCTGAAGCTGTTGAGGCGTGGGCTCGGGAACTTGAGGCGGAACTGTCTGCTGACGCGTCTGAGCATGCTCGACAATGTCTCTCATATATTGCCACGGCTTCTCTGTACCTTAGGGAGGCAGCCTCCAATGCCTGGGGTGCTCGCGGCCAAGGCTGCTACTGCGTCCGTCTTGGCCAGACGTATCCTTTGGTTGAGATCCTGGTCGGTGGATTTGGATTCCAAGAAAACCCAGGAGGTGCTTCCTTTCAAAGGAGACATTCTCTTTGGAGAAGACTTAAATAAGATTGTGGCTGATCTGGCTACGGCAAAAACAACTTGCCTACCTAGTACGGCTCCTTCCGCACAGAAGGCTAAAAGTACTTACCCTCAGCCCTTTCGTACTCCAGGTAAAGCAAAAGGTCAGGCGTACCCAAAGCAAGCTCGTGCTTCCAGACCAAACAAGCCCAGAACAAAGCGTGCCTGGGTTGCCCATTAGCCAGCTTCCAAAACTTACAAGCCTGCCGCATAACGGGGCGGGCCTCCCTCTGGGGGATCCCAAGGTGGGGAGCCGACTTCTAGGTTTTGCCCAGGAATGGTTGAAGACCACTTCAGATGCCTGGGCGAGGGAAGTCGTCGCTCGAGGTTACGCCATACGCTTCAAGAATCGTTCTCCGCAGCGGTTTTGCCTGACAGATGTGCCTCTGGATCCGGCAAAAGCAAACACGTTGCACTCAGTGGTACATTCCCTCCTGGTCACAGGAGTGGTGGTACAGGTGCCTCTGGATCAGAGAGGCAAGGGGTACTATTCCACTCTGTTTCTAGTCCCGAAACCGAACGTCCTTGAACAGGCATGTGCGGGTCTCCAAGTTTCGTATGGAAACGCTGTGCTCTATTGTTCTGGCCATGGAGCCTGGGGACTATATGGTCTCCCTGGACATACAGGATGCCTACCTGCATATTCTTATTGCGGTTTCTCATCAACAGTACCTGCAGTTTGCGGTGGGCAACCTTCATTACCAATTTCGGGCGTTACCCTTTGGTTTGACAATGGCGGTCATGACGGCTATACTCCGCTGTCAAGGGGTCAGGATCCTACCGTATTTGGATGATTTGTTGATCCTGGCAAATTTCCCAGAACTTCTCCTGTGTCATCTCAATCTGAGGGTCCAGTGCATGACAGCCCACGGGTGGCTGATCAACTGGAAGATATCCTCCCTGGTTCCTGCTCGGAGCATATTACATCTGGGAGCGTTATTTGACACTCACAGCCAATGGTTGTTCCTGTCTCAGGAGAAAGCCCTGAAGCTTCAGGACAGAATTCAATGCTTCCTATCTCATCTGCAAGTGTCGATACATTCGGCAATGCAAGTGTTGGGTTTCATGGTGTCGGCTTTCGACATGGTGGAGTATGCTAAGTTCCACTCTTGCCCTCGGCAGAAGTTAATTCTAACCAAGTGGGATGGCCTGCCTCACCGGATAAGATCTCACATGATCTCATTATCTTCGGAGGTCCGCCTGTCACTGAGCTGGTGGCTGCAGGACCATCAATTGAGCAGGGGCCGTTCGTTCTGTATATCCGACTGGGTCCTCCTGATGACAGATCTGAGGGGTTGGGGTGCGGTGTTGGAACAACACTCTCTTCAGGGTCAGTGGACCGAAGAGGAGTCTCTACTCCCGATAAATATTCTGGAATTGGGGGCAGTGTTCAATGCGTTGACACTGGCCCAGCATCTCATTCAGAACAGACCTGTTCAGGTGCAATCGGACAACGTCACCACGGTGGCGTACATAAATCATCAGGGTGGCACGCGAAGCCGCATGGCAATGAGGGAAGTATCAAGGATTCTTCAGTGGGCAGAACGCCATCTGCCAGCCATATCAGCAGTGTTCATTCCGGGCATTCTGAACTGGGTGGCAGACTATCTCAGTCGTCAGGACGTGCATGCCGGAGAATGGAGCCTACATCCAGAGGTGTTTCAACTTCTCGTGGACAAGTGGGGCCTCCCAGATGTGGACCTGATGGCATCTCGACACAATCACAAGGTTCTGGTCTTCGGAGCAAGAGCAAGGGATCCTCAAGCAGCGTTCGTGGATGCTCTGTCAATCCCATGGAACTTTCGGCTGCCGTACGTGTTCCCTCTGGTGTCACTCCTGCCCAGAGTAATACGAAAGTTCAAGCAAGAAGGAGCAAACCTACTTCTGCTAGCTCCAGCATGGCCCAGACGGCACTGGTTCTCCGATCTACAGGACCTCTTGCTAGATTGTCCCCTTCTACTTCCACAACGACCAGACCTCCTTGTGTTTACCAGGACTTGGCACGTCTAGCTTTGATGGCATGGCTCTTGAAGCTTCTGTCCTGAGGGCCAAGGGTTTTTCTGAGGCGGTTGTTCAAACTATGTTGAAGGCCCATAAGCCGGCTTCTGCTCGGATTTACCACAGGGTCTGGAATTCTTACTTTTCTTGGTGTGCGTCTCACAATTATAACGTTTTCAAGTTTACACGGCCAAACTGTTGGCCTTCCTACAACAGGGCCTGGACTTAGGCCTGCATCTGGCCTCCCTCAAGGTCCACATTTCTGCCTTGTCGGTTTGGTTTCAGAGAAAGATTGTCACCCTACCTGATGTCCATACATTCACTCAAGGTTTGTTGAGGATTCTGCCTCCTTATGTGCCGCCTGTGGCCCCTTTGGACTTGTCGGTGGTTTTGGAGGCCCTGCAAGTGTCTCCGTTTGAGCCTCTTGTCTCTGCTGACCTTAAGTGTCTATCCCTTAAGGTCCTATTCTTGCTGACTATTGCTTCAGCTAGAAGGGTCTCGGACTTTGGTACCTTGTCCTGCAAGTCTCCCTATTTGATTTTTCACCGTGACCGAGCGGTTCTTCGAACGCGGCCAGGTTATTTGCCTAAGGTGGTTTCTTCTTTCTACCTTAATCAGGAGATTGTGGTTCTGGCCTTTAATTCTCCTGAGTTGTCTCCCTAAGAACGGTCTTTGGATCTGGTACGAGCTCTCCGTATCTATGTGAAGAGAACTTCCTCCATCAGGAAACTGATTCTCTTTTTGTATTGTTTGGTTTTCAGAAACGTGGCTGGCCTGCTTCTAAGCAGACACGGGTTCTTGTGCCCGCTATAGTGCATCCCCTCCCGTGAGGAACTGCTTTGGGACATCCCAGATGTAATTTCTTGTGGAGCCCAGTGTACTTCGCAGTAGAAAACGAGATTTATGGTAAGAACTTACCATTGTTAAATCTCTTTCTGCGAGGTACACTGGGCTCCACAAGGCGCCCACCCTGACGCAGTTAGCTTTTTTGGGTTGGTATTGGCATAGCCGCTGACACCCTCTCCTGCGGTGGGTGTGTGGTGTTATTGGCTACGATCGGTTGTCATCTCTGGTAACATAGTAACATAGTAACTAAGGTTGAAAAAAGACAATTGTCCATCGAGTTCAACCTATTTGTGGTCTTCTATGCAGTCTTATTATAGGACTAGTGATTTTTATGTTAGGACTAGTTATATTAACTATAATGCATGCCTATGCACCATAACGACGAATATCTTTATCCAATAGGAATTTATCTAACCCAGGGGTTCTCAAACTCGGTCCTCAGGACTCCACACAGTGCATGTTTTGCAGGTAACCCAGCAGGTGCGTAGGTGTATTAATTACTCACTGATACGTTTTAAAAGGTCCCCAGGTGGAGCTAATTATTTCACTTTTGATTCTGTGAGGAGACCTGCAAAACATGCACTGTGTGGGGTCCTGAGGACCGAGTTTGAGAACCTGTGATCTAACCCATTCTTAAAGGTGTTGACTGAGTCCGCAGCTACTACTTTCTCAGGCAGGGAATTTCAAACACGTATTGTCCTTACTGTGAAAAAACCTTTTCGCCTCAATGTGCGGAAACTCCTCTCCTTTAACCTAAGCGAGTGACCACGTGTCCTCTGCGCTGATCTTATAGAAAACAGGTCCCTCCCAAGCTCTATGTATTGACCCCTTATATATTTGTAGATGTTGATCATGTCCCCTCTTAGTCTCCTCTTTTTCAGTGTAATCATGCCTAGCCTTGGTACCTGTTACTGCATTGGGCTGGTCAACAAAACTGAGATCACTGGCATGGAGGCGGGGTTACAGAGGAGGCGGCGGTGTGCATATTGGGAACAGTCAAAAGCTTTGAGCCTGTTGGTGCCTCGGATCAAGATCCTACTTTACACCCGATGTAATTCCTTGTGGAGCCCAGTGTACCTCGCAGAAAGAGATTTAACAACGGTAAGTTCTTACCATAAATCTCGTTTTTTGTTCTCCATTTCACAGGACATCATCTCTTTATTATTACAGCACACAGAACAGTGATCCTTTATTTTCACAGCACCCCTGTATTTTTACAGCATACAGGACCAGTGTACTTTTATTTTAATAGTAGCGCCCCTGTATTTTTACAGCATACAGGAGCAGTGTACTTTTATTTTAACAACAGCACCCCTGTATTTTTATACCATACAGACCCAGTGTACTTTTATTTTAACAACAGCACTCCCGAATTTTTACAGCATACAGGACCAGTGTACTTTTATTTTAACAACAACACCCCTGTATTTTTACAGCATACAAGACAGGGCCAGTGCACTTTTGTTTTAACAACAGCACTCCTGTATTTATACAGCATACAGGACCAGTGTACATTTATTTTAACAACAGCACCCCTGTATTTTTTCAGCATACAAGACAGGGCCAGTGTACTTTAATTTTAACAACAGCACTCCTGAATTTTTACAGCATATAGGACCAATGTACTTTTATTTTAACAGCAGCTTCCCTGTATTTTTACAGCATACAAGACAGGGCCAGCATACTTTTTTTTTTTTACAACAGCACCCCTGTATTTATACAGCATACAGGTCCAGTGTACATTTATTTTAACAACAGCACACGCTAAGCCGCCGCCTACTGGGAGTGAATCTTAGCTTCTTAAAATTGCGACCGATGTATTCGCAATATTGCGATTACTAACTACTTAGCAGTTTCAGAGTAGCTTCAGACTTACTCTGCCTGTGCGATCAGTTCAGTGCTTGTCGTTCCTGTTTTGACGTCACAAACACACCCAGCGTTCGCCCAGACACTCCCCCGTTTCCCCGGCCACTCCTGCGTTTTTTCCGGAAACGGTAGCGTTTTTCCCCGCACACCCATAAAACGGCCTGTTTCCGCCCAGTAACACCCATTTCCTGTCAATCACATTACGATCGCCGGAGCGAAGAAAAAGCCGTGAGTAAAAATACTATCCCCATTGTAAAATTACTTGGCGCAGTCGCAGTGCGAATATTGCGCATGCGTACTAAGCGGAATTTCACTGCGATGCGATGAAAAATACCGAGCGATCAACTCGGAATGAGGGCCCATATACAGTGGTAAAGAAAAAAACTGTTATAAAGGGAAGGTTTTGTGCAGAAAAATGTAATATTGCCAACATGCCATTCACCACACTCAGTGGCAAGGAAAGGCTCAGGCCTTGGCATTTATTTCTGAGTGGTGGTTCTGCAACGGTCAGTGAAGCATCTTCTTCTACCATGATTATTCAAAATCGTTTCACTCAGAGTTTAGAAAAGGTGTAAAAAAACTGAAAACCACTAAGGCAGTAGAACAAACTGTGTTCAGAAACAGAAATGTCACAAATCCCTTAGGAGAGCCTAAGTGCTGTGTGTAAGCCTGACCTTTCTTATACTGTACTCACAGAGAAGCCTCTTCCACCATTTTTGCTCCTTCTGCAAATGTGGGGATGAGCAGCAGAAGTATAGCCTATGATATAGACAGCTCTAACTTTGGCCTACAACAGTGATTCTCAACTCTAATACTCAAGTACCACAACCAGTTAGCTCTAGTGGTTGTAATCAGTCTCCTGGCAACCATTTAGGTATGCATACCAGAAGTTATCATGCTTTGTTGTGTTCTGCTGTGTTCATGCTTAACTGCTACAGCTGTGTTAAGAACCTTGCCTGGTGTCTAGACTTGTGATAATTGGCTGTTAAGCCTTTTTAGGGATATACTGTACCTCTGACACACTTTTATGGGTTGTTATCAGTCTGGTTTTGTCTGTCCTACTGTTCACTTAGTTACCTGCTCTGCTCTGCTTAGTGCAGCTATTGATTTGTATTATTTGGAAGGGTTTTTAAGTCTGTGACCAAAAGAGAAGCAACTGGACAAAACCATGTTGCGCTGCAGGTGGGGCAGATGCAGCATGTGCAGAGAGATTTAGATTTGGGTGGGTTAAATTGTTTCTGTGCATGGTAAATACTGGCTACTTAATTTTTACACTGCAATTTAGATTTCAGTTTGAATACACCCCACCCAAATCCAAATCTCTCTGTACATTACATCTGCCCCACATGCAGTACAACATGGTTTTGCCCAGTTGCTTGCTTTTTTGGTTTGCTAACAGACCTGAAGGAGAATGAATTGACAGAATAGGAGAGGAGTGGGTTAAACCTCAGCTAGTCTGGGGGCAGGACGGTAAGGCATTATGGGAGTATTATTGTTAGCCAATAGGAATGAATGTTGGGGGTAGGTGGAATGGGTTCTTAAGCCTGAGAAAGGGGCTGGGTCAGCCTCTTCTGCTTTTGTCGTGGTAGGGGTGAGTGCTCCTGTGTTTTTTGTGCTGCTTGCATTGTTGCTGTGTTAAGGCACTGCCGGCTTTTATATTGTACCACATTGCATCTGGTGCCCCCACCCCCTCTCTGTTCCCATCACTTTTATCGATTTGGCTGCCATGTCCCGTCCCCGCCGCTCCTCTGGTCCCCCTTTGCGGTATGCTTCTCCTGCCCCCTCTTCATCCCGTGCCCCGGGCCGTGGCGCTGCGCTCACGCCCGAGGCTCTGTCCCTGGACGCTGCCGCGGGTGCCCGTCCACGGGCGCGCGCGGCGGCACAGGTGTCCGCTCCTGTGTTGGCGGTGCCGCGGGCGCCGGGGGATTCTCCCGGCGCAGCGGTGGCTAAGGGGGGACGAGGTGCCGGGCGGCGGAGGACGCGGTCGGTCGGCCGTAGGGGGGAGCCAGCGGGATTGCCCGCTGGCGGTAATCCCTCTCTGGCCGCGGCGGTCCCCGCGCCCTCCACCGCTGAGAGTCGTGCGGACAAGAAGGGATGTGGGGGATGGAGGATCACCACTGCTTCAGGGGGTTGGTTTCAGGGCTGCGGCCCGTGGCTTGTCCACTGGCCGCCCCTGCCAGGTAGCTGCTGATTCGCGGGGTGCTGGTGCCTCCTGGGGGCTCTCCCCACTCCAGCGGGGGGGGGGGCTCCCCGGTTTCTGCTGCAGTTGCTGTGGGAGACAGGAGTGGAGGGGAGGGGTCTGGGAGCGGTGGCCATCTGGTTCTCCCGGTGGGCGGGGGCCGTGGGGGCCGTGGCAATGTGGGGATGGCTGGTGCTTCACGCAATAATGCGGGGGCACGGCAGCCGTCTGGCGCTGGGCCCAGTTGGGGCCGCCCGGGTCGGTCCCTGCTGCGGACCCGGGGAGCGGGGGGTCCGTTGGGGCTGTGGCTCTGGATCCCTCTGGCGGTACGGCGGCAGTGTCGGCAATGGCAGCGCTGTCCCCGAGTGCAGGTTCGGATACGGGGAACGTTCGGGAGGAGGAGCCGGTCGTGGCAGACGTGTCACCTCAAGGAGGCGGGCCGACCGGTGAGTGGGACACAGATACAGTTGCTTTATCGCAGGGGTCCTCTTCTTCCTCGTACGGAGTAGACCTTCCTCTTCTTCTTCTTCGTGGCAGTCTGCGGATAGTAGCACCGCTAAGGCTAGGAAGAGGGCTATCAAGTACGCGCGGCGTGAGGCGCGGCACCGGGATAAGCGGTCTCGGAAGAGTAGTAGCAGTTCTCGCCGGGAACGGAGGAGGCGTAATTTCTATAGATTGTAAGCTTGCGAGCAGGGCCTTCCAACCTCTGTCTGTCTGTTTTTACCCAGTTTTGTTCTATTACTATTGTTCTAATTGCAAAGCGCAACGGAATATGCTGCGCTATATAAGCAACTGTTAATAATAATTTGCCGGCGTGGTTCGCTGCGAGTACACGGCAGTCTTGCGGGGATTGCGGGAGAGTTGCAGGAGGAAGATTAGACGGGGGAATACGTCGACCTTTTTACGTTGACAGTGGACACCAAGAGGGAAGGTAAGGAAGCGCTCGCGAAGGGCGGTATTGGGGCGGAAGCCTTCCGCTCGTATGACAACTGGTTGGCGGGTTTCTGTGTCTTCGCGGTGTGCTACTTGGAGGATCGCCCTTATGAACACATGAACGTCATCAGGTATATTCACCTCGTGCATGACATGCAGCGTCAGTCTACGGACGATTCGTGGCTGCAGTACGATAAGCAGTTCCGTCAGAAGCACGATTGCCTACACGTCATTGACTTTGGTTGCAAGGACGTGGAGGTATGGCTGCGGGTCACGCGAGCACAAGATGTGAAGGTGGTGGCTAAGGGGACGCCGGTGGCGCAGGCCGCAACGGCGAGTCAGTTTCGGCCGGCGGTGGAGGGTCCGCCGCGCTGCCCTTGGAACGCGGCTCGTTCTCCGCAGCAGACGCCGGCGAAGGGGAAATGTTTCGCGTTCAACAATGCCATGTGCCCCCGCGGGCAACGGTGTCGTTTTCGACACCTTTGCTTGCGATGTAACGGATCCCACCCTGCTTTCAATTGCTTCCGCGGGGGGCGTCCTTGTGCCAAGGCGGCCGCTGGCCCTGTTGGAAGAGCAACGGGCGGGCTTGCCGCTAGTTAGGGCGCCGTCCCCGGTTCATTTGGGGGCCATGCTAAAATGGTTGGGATAGTACCCAAACACAGACGACGCAAGATTTCTGTGGGAGGGTTTTGCGTCGGGTTTTTCGTTTGCCTGTCGTGGGGGATGTTTTCGTTCAGGCCGCCAGGAACCTGCATTCTGCCCGGGATTTCCCTGACGTGCTTCGAGGTAAAGTGGAACAGGACGTTCGATTGGGGAGAATGGCGGGCCCCTTTGCGCAGCCACCTAACGAGGATTTGATTATTTCCCCGGTGGGGGTGGTGCCCAAAAAGGCTCCGGGTAAGTTTAGGCTCATTCAGCATTTGTCTTATCCATCGGGGTCCTCGGTGAACGATGCGATTTCGCCAGAAGATTGTTCGATGGTGTATCAGTCCTTTGAGGATGCTCTGGGCCTGGTCCGGAAGTGTGGCCCGGGGGCCCTCATGGCTAAGCTGGATGTTGAATCGGCTTTTCGCTTGCTCCCTTTGCACCCGGAGTCGTTTCGATTCATGGGTTTCCGCGTCGGGAAGGAATACTTCATTGACAAGTGTCTGCCTATGGGGTGTTCCGTTTCGTGTGCCTTTTTTGAAAAGTTCAGCACCTTTTTGCATTGGTGCGTGGATTGCCCATTACCTGGATGATTTTTTTGTGCATGGGGCCCGCGCATTCCTGCTGTTCTCGCTGCGGGCTTTGCTTGGGCATTTTGGCATCCCGGTGGCCGAGGATAAGACGGAGGGGCCCCTCTCCTGCTTGTCCTTTTTAGGTATCGAGATCGATACGGTCGCGGGGGCGTGCCTGCTGCCTCAGGACAAGGTCGTGCAGCTTCGGGAGTCCATCGCGCAGTGCTCGGGACGAAGTAAGGTTACTTTGCGGGAGGCGCAATCCCTCTTAGGCCGCTTGAACTCTGCCTGTCGTGTGATTCCCATGGGCAGGGTTTTTTGCCGGAAGTTGGAGCGATCCACGGCCGGGGTGTCCAGGCCGCACCATTTTGTCCGTTTCTCGGCAGAGATTAGGCGGGACCTCGCTATGTGGGTTTCGTTCCTGGCGGATTTCAATGGTGTACGGATCTGGATGGCTCGTTGATAGTTTCGAATTGCAGTTGTTTACAGATGCGGCGGGCTCCTCGGGGTTCGGTTGTTACCTGGACGGGGCTTGGTGCGCGGCCTCTTGGCCGGAGTCTTGGTCGAGGGAGGGGCTGACCGGCGACCTGTTGTTGCTGGAGCTCTTTCCCATCATGGTGACCTTGGAGGTTTGGGGGGAGCGACTGCGCGATCGCAGTATTCTCTTCCGATGCGATAACTTGGGTGTCGTGCACGCGGTTAACAACCAAAGGGCTAAGGCCCTGCGAGTCCTCCGAGTGTTGTCACGGCTCGTGCTAACCTGTTTGCGCTGCAATATTCTGTTTCGGGCGCAACACGTCCCCGGGGTAGATAATAGGATCGCCAACGCATTGTCCAGGGGGCAGTGGGATAGGTTCCGTTTGTTGGCCCCGGAGGCTGATTCGGTAGGTTTGCCCTGCCCTTCTTATGTTTGGCAGGTCATCATGGAGGATTGGAAGGGCTAGCGGAGCTGTCTTTGGCTCCGTCCACTCTCGCTGGATACCGCCGGGCCTGGAAGGAGTGGGAAGATTTTTCCCATGACCAAGGGCCTAGAGGTAAGAAGGGTCAGAGCTTGTTTCTAGACTTCGTTTGGCAACTCTTCGTAACGGGGAGATCGAGGGCCGTGGTTTCTCGGTACCTTGCCGGGATATCCTTTTATTCTAAATTGAAGGGTATGCTGGATTTTGCAAAGGGTTTCCTACTGGCAAGGGCGCTTAGAGGTTGGGCGCGTTCGGCTCCGGTGCCTCCCGATGGCCGACGCCCTATTGATGCGTCCCTGCTTTCTTCCCTCTTAGGGGCGGTGGCGGGGGTGGCGGACTCATGTTTTGAAACGCTCCTGTTTCAGCTGGCCTTTTCCATGGCGTTCCATGGTGCATTCAGGGTTTCTGAGCTGGTTGCGGCTTCTAAGAAAACTGAGGCCTTTATGCGGCGTGCGGATGTTACTGTGACTGGGGGGTCCGTGATGTGCAGGCTGCGCCGCTCCAAAACTGATCAGATGGGTAGAGGGCATTGGCTCACTTTGACACCCTCGGGTGGTGGGGACTGTTGTCCGGTGGCATTGGCTGGTCAGTATGCGGAGGTCAGGCCCTCGTCTGAAGGGTCTTGGCTCCTGCATTACGACGGGTCGCCTTTGACGAAGTACCAATTTACATGGATGATGCGGCGCTGCCTGTCCAGTTTGGGCCTCTCGCCTAGGGACTTTGGGTCCCATTCCTTCAGAATCGGGGCCGCCACTTCCGCAGCATCTGCAGGGCGCGCTGTGGACGAAATTAAGGCTTTGGGCCGCTGGAAGTCGGCGGCTTATAAGCATTACATTTAGCCCGTTGTTGCATAAGCGAGTTGGTTCTACTAACGTGTTTGTGTTACTGCGTTGTGTGTTTCAGTTCAGTGTGTTCATACTGTATTGTTTGCCTCCCTTGTCCTCCCTACTCGGATGGCTAGCTACTCGCCACTGCTGGCAGCGGGGGTCTGAAGTGCTTCGCGATTTTTTGCCTGAACTGACGAACTGATTTGGCTTAATTTATTCAATTCGGCTAATTGGCATCTAATTACAAGTTCCTCAGCAGGTTTTTACGTTTCACCTCCAGCCGAGTTATTCTGTGTTCCCCCCAAACCCCCCCCCTCCAAGCTCTAACCTCCCCCCCCCTTTTTTTTTGTTATTTTGTTTTTTCCTTTTGTGTCTTTCTGTTGCTTCGATCGGCCTGAAGCTTGTTCAAGAGGAAAGTTATAGTCCTCTATTCAAATTTTTTCTTTTTGTCAGATCCACGTTCTGATAGTTGGTTCCTGTTCTGGGCTGGGTTTGGTTTTACCTCACATATTCACATTTGTTTATCTGTCTTTTCCCCTTTTAGGTTGGCGGGTGGATGTGTGTGATGTGTGGGTGATTGGCCATTCCTATGTTTATTGGGCAGCCAAATTTTTGGCTACACAAGGGGCTCCTTGCTTTGTGTGCTCGGATGATGTGCGGTGGATAGGTGTGCGTGGTAAGCTTTGGCATGACCTGAAAGCGAAGCTTATGGAGCAGGTTCGGCGGTTTGGCCTCCCCAAACTGTTGGTGATTCACTTAGGAGGGAACGACCTAGGTAGGAGGAAGGCAGTGAATCTTCGATTGGCCATTATTCAGGATCTGCAAGTGATTTCTGACGCTTGACCAGGCTGTAGGCTTATCTGGTCTTGTATGGTGCCGCGGTTGTGTTGGCATGGAGTGGTGGATGGTCGAGCGATCGATGTGGCTCGCCGGAAGGCGAATGCCGCGGTGGCTAAGTTTGTGGTGGCCCATAGCGGTGCAGTGGTTTGGCATCAGCGGATCAAGTTTCGGCACTTCTACTTATTTAGACCGGATGGTGTGCACTTGACAGGATAGGGACTATCTATGTTTTTGGAGGATCTGTTTTCGGTGTTTGGTTCGGTAGGTTAGGGGTATGGTGGCGGTGCGTAGTTCTGTAGAACAGAACTTCGCTGTTGGCGGGAAAGAACAGCAAGTTAACATTTGTTGGATTAAAGAGTGAATTGGAGGTCATTTGGTTGTTGATTTTAGGTGCGCTCTCCTTCACTGACTGGTTTTACATCTGCTGGACCGCCTTCACGGGTGGCAGCGTCATCCCCTTCACGGGTGGGTAGTCAGGATGGAGGTTGAGCGGATACCTATTTGTGTGTTGGAAGGTTTACGTAAGTTCTGTTTTATAAGATAGTTATCTATGGGATAGGGTTGTTTAGCCGTTCTTTCTGGCCACCATACTTTAGTTTAATTATTCACAGTTAATAGTTCACTTAAATAAATAGCTAACAATTTCTGCCAAATTCTAGTCTCCGTGTCTTTATTTATTATAGTTAAGTGTTAAGATGTTATGGTTTATGTTACGGACAATCCTCAGACTATATGAGGTTTAGGAGAACGAATTGACAGAATAGGAGAGGAGTGGGTTAAACCTCAGCTAGTCTGGGGGCAGGACGGTAAGGCATTATGGGAGTATTATTGTTAGCCAATTGGAATGAATGTTGGTGGTAGGTGGAATGGGTTCTTAAGCCTGAGAAAGGGGCTGGGTCAGCCTCTTCTGCTTTTGTCGTCCCACCCTCCCTCCCTACTGGTGGTGTTTGATTTTGTTGTTGCGTTGGCTATTTTCGTGCTGTGGGTTGTCATGGTTTGGGTTGTGGCGGGAAAGAACGGCAAGTTAACATTTGTTGGATTAAAGAGTGAATTGGAGGTCATTTGGTTGTTGATTTTAGGTGCGCTCTCCTTCGCTGACTGGTTTTACATCTGCTGGACCGCCTTCACGGGTGGCAGCCTCATCACCTTCACGGGTGGGTAGTCAGGATGGAGGTTGAGCGGATACCTATTTGTGTGTTGGAAGGTTTACGTAAGTTCTGTTTTATAAGATAGTTATCTATGGTATAGGGTTGTTTAGTTGTTCTTTCTGGCCACCATACTTTAGTTTAATTATTCACAGTTAATAGTTCACATAAATAAATAGCTAACAATTTCTGCCAAATTCAAGTCTCCGTGTCTTTATTTATTATAGTTAAGTGTTAAGATGTTATGGTTTATGTTACGGACAATCCTCAGACTATATGAGGTTTATAAAGCCCATAGTCAGATCATGTCACAACATGACCATAACATCGGTTTACTAAGCTCACGGCAGAAAGTGCTAGTATTTGTTTTCATCCATTATTTTTGTTGAAAGTATCCATTATACACCATGGTAATGGTCAAATATCAATGTTTACCAATAAGGTTTTTATGCTTGCTATATGGTACATGAAACCTTATATTTAATAAACTAAAGGGGGTTAATAATCTCTGTGCCATGTTTATTTGGTTCAAATTTATCCACCTAGGAAAGTAACTAGATATGTTCTTTATTGGTGATAGCCAATTAGTTGCCCAACATTGACAATGGTGATTATTATTTTTCTCCACCATTATACAGAATTATTACACAAAATGTATGCCAGCAATTACCCAATGCTTTGTGATCCAAGTTACTGCACATACCCAAATTATAAAGTAAGGGTACAGTATAAAAAGAAACAGGATCACCTCTGAGTCCAATCAAAGACACAATGTAACCTAGCAGTTATTTTCTTTAAGGATATTATATTGTTATCTTGTATATAAGGCGCCATCACAAGAAACCCTAACAATTTATATTTATGTATCTGGGCACCTCGCAGACATCATATGGATTATATCCAAAACAGGAGAGTGTTAAGAGAGGAAAGGGCCTGTATGCAGCCTTCATTGGTGGACTCTCTCCTCTCTGGCAGCGAGTAGACTCTGGCATGCACAGGTCTCTGGGAACATGGGCCCTCATTCCAAGTTGATCGCTCGCTAGCTACTTTTAGCAGCCATGCAAATGCATTGTCGCCACCCACAGGAGAGTGTTTTTTCGCTTTGCAAGTGTGCGAACGCCTTTGCAGCCGAGTGGTACAAAAACATTTTGTGCAAAACAAGACTAGCTCTGTAGTTACTTATCCTGTGCTATGAATCCAGCAACGGAGGTCCCGGAATTGACGTCAGACACTCGCTCTGCAAACGCTTGGACACGCCTGCGTTTTCCCAAACACTCCCAGAAAACGGTCAGTTGAAACCCATAAACGCCCTCTTCCTGTCAATCTCCTTGCGATCGGCTGTGCGAATGGATTCTTTGCTAGAACCATTGCATAGCAATGATGCTCTTTGTACCCGTACGTCGCACGTGCGCATTGCAGTGCATATGCATGCGCAGTTTTGCCATTGTTTTTTTACCTGATTGCTGCACTGCGAAAATCGGCAGCGAGCTATCAACTCGGAATGACCCCCAAGGTGCAATAATGAAAAATGTAGGAGGTTTGTAGTACTACATTACACCTGAAATAACTAATTAACAATTTGCCATATACTGTATCTACAATACATGATGTATTCTTATATCTGAAATTCAACAGATTTATAGTATTATATCTGTATCTACCTGGAAATGAATTGGGCAATTATCAGACAAAGGGCTTCCCCTTTACCAAGCCTTGGAAAGTGATAAAGTGGAGAGAGATAAAGTACCAAACAATCAGCTCCTAACTGCCATGTTACAGGCTGTGTTTGAAAAATGACAGTTAAGAACTGATCGGTTGGTAGCTTATATCTCTCCACTTTATCACTCTCCAAGGCTTAGTACATCTGCCAAAGAATATCTGTCTGTATAAATGACATACCTATATTGGGTTCCACTGATATTGTAGTAACATATTAAGTATTCATTGATATCAGTATGAAGGATACTGAGATTATACAGATGTGTCAAGTCGTGGCAAACATCCTCTCTCAGTGCGCCAGGTCCCAGGCAACTCAACCATGTGGAGCGTTTTTCTCCCTCAAAAAGTGCATCTGATTCTGATTAAAACAATTGCAACAACAAACCTACTTACCAGATTACAATGAGCAATTTGATGTGCGACATTTGTACATCTCTGTGCAACTCAGTTTGAATCTGTGTTAAGAATTGCTGCAATGCGAGGGACTTCTGGTGGGTGGGCCTGACAGCTGGCCGCATTTTAGATGAGCTCTCCCGTCCCCCCTGATTGTGACACCTGAAAAACGTGCATACACTGGGTGTAGAGCCCCCCCAACATCAGGACACCTCTGGGAGATAGCGGTGGGCAAGTGGACGTTGCTCTCGGCTCCCCACCACTCGTGACCTCCCGGAACGAAGGCATTTTGTGAGACACCGCCACCCTCGGCCGCCATCTTGGGCCTACTTGTCCCCAGAGACAGAGCGTCCCGGCTGGGAGCTCAGTGCTACAGACGCCCAACTCTTTGCTGCGGCTGGCGGTGACCTCGCCAGCAGGACGTCCGGCAGCCCGACCCCCCGGCTCAGCGCTGAAACCAGCAGATGCCTGTTCCCCAGTGGCGGTGATCAGTGATGTCACCGGCGGGACCCTGGCCTCCGGACACGGGTGTCTCCTGTTTATAGTGCCTCACCCATTACCTCCTTCTCCTGCCTTTGTCCCGAGTATCCCACCTCCAGATTACTACGGCTGATCGCGGCTGCTGTGAAGGGGACACACACCTAATCGAAAAGTAAGACACTTCTCTCTTTGACTGGGCTCTCTGCAGCTAGACCCCTGCCTCTGCTGCTGCAGCTCCCTGCTCGAAACCCTGCAGATGTTCTGAGCCTCCTGACCCCCTGCAACATAGCAGTGTGTGCTGACAATTGTCCCTGCCACAGCAGGTACCACGCTGGTCGCTGCCTGCCTTATAGGGACACTGCACCACAGAACGAAGGCTGCCCTCCCTCCCCTTCCTGCTATTTATCATCTGTCAGGACTGCACTGCTGGGCTATTTACACCAGGCAGCCCCCCTCCTTGCCACACCGCAGCTTCACAGCCCTGTATCACTGTGATATGTGATCGATGACACCTCTCTTCCCCTGACATCCTCTGTTCTGCATGATATTTACCTAATAGCTTATTGTATGGCACCTTATTGCAGCATATTATATTATCTTACTATATTTCTCCGCCTAGCCATATGTGGCTAAAACACCCAGGAACACTAAGAATTCTCAGACTCAGACACAGAAAGAGAAATTTCCTGCGACCATTTCATCTCCTCTCCGAACTTCTCCCTCCAGAGATGACTCCTCTGACACAACTGATCCAGCCCCTGCTCTGATACAGTGAAAAGAGCCAAAGAAATATCAGATATATTGTCCCCACTACTCGACGCCAAATTGGCCCCTCTTACCGAGGCCGTGACCTCAGCAACTGCACTTCTGAAACAGCACATTTCTCGCTTAACAGAAGCTGAAGATAGGATCTTGACCCTGGAGGACGAGTTAACGGAGGCGAAAGCTCTTCTACATACCCAAGACACTAATATGCTGGCACTCCAAGACAAATTAGAGGAACTTGAAAATCGGAATTGCTGGAATAATTTACGTCTCATCGGTTTGCCGGAATCTGTACGACCTAAAGAATTGCTTTACATTGTATCCTCCTGGCTGCCCGAAGCTTTGGGACTACCATCATCGGCCAGACCGCCCCAAGTGGAGAGGGCACACCTCATCGGACCATATCGACGTGACAAACAACCACAGCGTCCAAGCTCCGTCATATTTCGCCTTTTGAATTACCTCGACAAGATGTCGATAATGGACGCATACCGGAAGCTGAAGGAACTCAAATACCAGGACCCCCTGAATCTTATTATTCCAGAACTTTTCTTTTCAAGTCTCCGCTAAACGCCGGGAATTCTCCCCCGTCTGCACCAAGATGTTTTCAATGGGCATCCAATTTGCACTTCTGTACCCTGCCAAACTTCGAGTGCATCACAATGGTGCCACCGTCTTTCTCAACACACCGCAAGCTGCAAGAAACTTTCTATCCTCATTGGACTCTGTTTCACAGCGGTCCTCTGTCGCTGATGTGGATTGATGTCGGCGCTTGATAAGTATCGATACTGTTGTTCTACTAAGCTGTTCCATGTGTTCTACTTTAACTCTGTGATGTCAGGCAGGTCCAGCATTTATTTCCTCTGCCTATTGGCTGGGTTGGGGCCTAGCACTCCTCTTCCTTTTCCATGCCTTCTCGACCTCTCTTCTTTTTTTTCTTCTACTTTTTTCTCCTATCTTATCTTGCTGTAATTGTTAACGGATATATTTGGCCTTTCAGGTCTCAATATTGGGTTCTTGTAATTTTGAAAATAATTGACAGGTTATGTTTGTTATATTCTTCATGTTCTCTTTCACACACTCAACTTTTAGGTATCAATTTTATATTTTTTCATGGTATGTTGTTTACACATTCCCTTGGCCTACTTGCTGGGATGGGCTGATGGCCACTATAATCTCACCTTATTGTTTTAAATTCCACAGGAAAGGTATAGGTTGATGCCATGGCGTCCTCATTAGCTACAGTTTTCCCTCACTCCAAAATCTCTTTTAATGCATATCTTGGAACTTAGAAGGGCTAAACACCCCTATCAAACGTAAAAAAGTGCTGGGTCACCTGAAAAAACTTCGCCCAGACATTGTTCTTCTCTAGGAAACACAATGGAAGGCCTCAGACCCTAATACACTGCATGATAACTGGGTCCAGGGTTTTAATTCCGCCTCTTATCATAGTAAATCTCGTGGGGTCCTAATAATGTTTAGCAAGTCTATCCACTATGTCATACATGATGAGTGGTGCGACCCGGAAGGCCATTTTCTTTTTTAAAGTTGATATGGAAGATGAATTATACTTGCTAGTTTGCCAATATGCCCCTACTGGTCCAAACGCCTCCTTTTTTTTCTGATATTTTTTATAAATTGCAGGTTTGGGCAGAAGGGTTTGTGGTCTTGGACTTTACATAATTTTAGATCCAGAACTAGATGTCTCCGGAGGCCCTCGACACCTCAACTATAGGTCACCTCCCCCCACAGTTTCCTTTCTTATTGACTCCCTCATTCTAATAGACTCTTGGAGATTTTTTCACCCCGTCTCCCTTGAATATATCTTTTATTCTCATCCCACAATTCTTTTTCCCAATTATATTACTGGTTGGTGTCCAACTCTCTTTTATATAAAGTGGAACAGGTGACCATAAAGAATATTCTATTATCTGACCACGCCCCTAATAGTAGGACTATCACCTTACTCAAACCTAAAACTTTTTCCTATTATTGGAAATTCCCTGATTATTTAGCATCCACTGATGATTTTAAAGCTCACTTAGTGCAATTTTTCTCTAATTTCCTTGTAGATAATAATGTCCATTGCTCAGACTAAACCGGTCTTATGGGGCCACATAATAGCTTATGTAGCAGCCAAACAGAAAAAACTTGCTCAGAGATTGTCCCAAGCTTCCATGGCAGTTTCTGTAGCATACTCCACTTTATTGGCCCGCCCCTCAGAATACTCAGGCCTCCTATATAAGCAGGCCAAGGATCTCTGTCACACTCTCTGTTCAGAAAGGACCCAAATTAATCTTAACTACCAGAAAAACAGTGTCACAACTGAGGGCCTGAGCTGACGGGAGGCAGCCTCAGTTGTAGGGGCTGAGATGTACCGGAACCTGGGAGGTTGTATCAGACCCCTGGACATGTAAGTAACATGAATAATAACTGCCCGAAGGCGTGACCACGACAACTTGGATAAAAGTCAATGATGTTTATTATGACAACTCCGCAACACAGCAGCAGTAAAAGAAAACGTAAAAGTCAGCAAATAATAAATACAGTTCCTGGGTACTACAGGATGGCAGGAGCCACAGGGCACTGGTAGTGTGAGATAGTTCTTATGATCTTCTAGATGGAAAGTCCTTACCAGGCCCGACTGTAGCAATGGAGATAACCCAGGATTGTGCCAGCTGATGTTCCAGGAAAAGCTGGGTTGCTGAAGGTAAAACAGCTGCTGTGGATACTGGCTGGAACCAGACTGTTGTTAGCACGGAGTGGATACTGGCTGGAACCAGTTAAATAATAAATGAACTTGGGAGCGATGAAATATGAACTGAAATGTAGAACTTGAGAGCGGAGAAATAATAATACCGGTGGAGAGTGGTAAAGTGTAGAAAGGACACCGGCCCTTTAAGGGAAGCTGTACTCTGCTGGAAGCTGAGCTGGAAGCAGGTAATGTTGTAGCTGGAAACAGATGAATCCACAATGGATTGGAGAGTCAGGCTACACCGCAGGTGGAATGCTGGTGCGGGTCTCTATGGTGGAAGTCTTGAGACAGGAGCTGGAACCTGGAAGACAATCACAGGAGAGAGACAAACAGGAACTAGGTTTGACAACCAAAGCACTGACGCCTTCCTTGCTCAGGCACAGTGTATCTATACCTGCAGCAAGGAAGGGATTGGCTAGGCAATTATGCAGATTAACAATACTGACAACAGATTGGAGGAAATGATCAGCTGACAGAATCCAAGATGGCTGCGCCCATGCAGACACTTGGAGGGAAGTTTGGTTTGTAATCCATGTGGTAATGAAAACAGTAATGGCGGCGCCGGCCACTGGAGACAGGAGACGCCAGGCTGACAAGTGCACATCCAACCACGCAGACACAGCGGAGGCCGCGGCTGACGTAATTGCCACTCTGACACTCTGCATGCAGAAGCTCAGGGACGGCGGCGGAGGCCGCGGGAGACGCCATGCCAGATGTAATAAGGCGTTACTGTGACAGCGTCTCAGAGAGACAGGAGAGGATGCAGGAATGTGAACATTAGGATAACAGATGGGATCCGGTCCTGGAGCGCTGAGCCAGCCTTAGGAGGCATCTGATGGGTAAGAAATGGCGTCCAGATACCCGGATCGTGACAGCACCCCCCCCTTTAGGAGTGGCCCCAGGACACTTCTTTGGCTTTTGAGGAAACTTGGAATGGAATCTCCGGACCAAGGCAGGAGCATGGACATCAGAAGCATTGGTCCATGAACGTTCCTCAGGACCATAACCCTTCCAGTCAATAAGATATTGTAGTTGACCGTAACGGTGACGTGAGTCCAGGATCTTGGCCACTTCATACTCAACGCCTCGTTGAGTTTGGACTTTCGGAGTTGGAGGAAGTGAGGAATGAAACCGATTCAAGATCAGCGGTTTCAACAGGGAAACATGGAATGTCCTGGGTATTTTTAAGAAGGGAGGCAACTGGAGTCTGTAAGCAACAGGATTGATGACTTGTTCAATCTTGAAAGGACCGATATAGCGAGGTGCAAACTTCATACTGGGAACTCTTAACCTCAAATTCTTCGTGGATAACCATACCCGATCACCCACCTTGAGAGCAGGAACTGCTCGACGCTTCTTATCCGCAAACTTCTTGTACCTGAACGATGCCTTGAGCAGAGCTGATCGTACGCTCTTCCAGATATTGGCAAACTGATGCAAGGTGATATCCACTGCGGGAACAGAAGTTGCTGGAAGCGGTTGGAACTCAGGAACTTTAGGGTGGAATCCAAAGTTAGTGAAGAATGGTGTTGAAGCAGATGAAGAATGATACTGGTTGTTATGACAGAACTCGGCCCAGGGAAGTAATTGAACCCAGTCATCTTGAGAGGAGGACACATAGATGCGGAGGAAGGCCTCCAAGTCCTGATTCACCCTCTCGGTTTGACCATTGGTCTGAGGATGGTAAGCCGTGGAAAACTTTAGCTTGACTTGGAGGACTTGACATAAACTTCGCCAGAATTTGGCTGTGAATTGAACTCCTCGATCTGAGATAATTTCTTCAGGAAGACCGTGGAGTCGGAAGATCTCTTGTATGAATACTTGAGCCAACTTGGAAGCTGACGGAAGACCGGTGAGAGGAATGAAGTGTGCCATCTTGGTGAACCGGTCAACTACCACCCAGATGGTATTGAACTTGTTGCACATGGGTAAGTCTGTAATGAAATCCATCGACAAGTGGGTCCATGGTCGACGGGGAACGGATAGTGGAACCAGTTGCCCCGCAGGCGACTGGCGGGATACTTTATGTTGGGCACACTTTGGGCAAGATGCAATAAACTCCAAGACGTCCTTTTTCAGAGTTGGCCACCAATAGGACCTAGAGATAAACTCCAGGGTTTTTTGGATACCTGTATGTCCGGCAAAACGGGAAGCATGGGCCCAATGCATGAGCTTCTTCCTTAGCATCGGCTTCACAAAACTTTTCCCTGATGGGGGCGTAGAGTCCATCCCTACCGTGGAGAATGCCAACGGATTTATAATAGGATGCTTGTCTGAAGACTCTGACTCATTTTCTTGCTCCCATGAGCGGGAAAGGGCATCGGCCTTGCGATTCTGAGAGCCCGGACAGAACTGGAGTTTAAAGTCGAACCTGGAAAAGAAAAGTGCCCATCTGGCCTGACGAGGGTTGAGACATTGTGCGCCCTTCAGGTATAAAAGGTTCTTGTGGTCTGTAAGTATGGTGATTAAATGAGAAGCTCCCTCCAACAGATACCTCCACTCTTCTAGAGCGAGCTTGATGGCTAGCAACTCCTGGTCGCCAATGGCATAGTTGCGCTCAGCTGGGGAGAACTTCCGGGAGAAGAAACTGCAAGGATGTAAATGGCCATCTTTAGCCCTCTGAGATAACACCGCTCCTACTCCAACGGAGGAGGCATCCACCTCTAGGATGAAAGGAGAGTCGATGTCAGGCTGTTTCAGGACAGGCGCAGAGATGAACCTCTGTTTTAAAAGATGAAAAGCTTGCATGGCTTCTTCAGACCACTTGGACGGGTTAGCACCCTTCTTGGTGAAAGCAGTAATAGGCGCCACAATGGTGGAAAAGTCTCGTATAAACTTTCGGTAATAATTGGCGAACCCTAAGAACCTCTGGACCCCTTTGAGGGTTAAGGGTACCGGACAATTCTGAATTGCTTGTAGTTTCTCAGGATCCATCTCTAGTCCGGAACCGGACACAATGTACCCTAGAAACGGAATGGACTTGACTTCAAAGACGCATTTTTCTAATTTGCAATAGAGATGATTGACACGGAGACGGGACAGAACCTCTTTAACCCAAAAACGATGTTCCTCTAAATCGTTGGCAAAAATGAGGATATCGTCTAGATAGACCACGACATGACGGTATAGAATGTCTCTGAAAATCTCATTGACAAAATGCTGGAAGACAGCTGGAGCATTGCTCAATCCGAAGGGCATGACGAGGTACTCATAATGTCCGTCACGGGTGTTAAAGGCGGTCTTCCACTCGTCACCCTCACGGATCCGGATGAGATTGTATGCACCTCGCAAGTCCAGCTTTGTAAAGATGGTAGCTCCGCTAACTCTGTCAAAGAGCTCAGTAATCAGGGGTAAAGGATAACGGTTCTTGATGGTAATGTCGTTCAAACCTCTGTAGTCGATGCACGGCCGCAGACCACCTTCTTTCTTTTTTACAAAAAAGAAGCCTGCGCCGGCTGGGGAAGAAGAAGGTCGAATGAACCCCTTTGCTAGGTTCTCTTTAATGTATTCCTCCATAGAATGCGTCTCAGGCAGAGACAACGGATAAGTTCGGCCTCGAGGTGGAACCTTCCCTGGAACGAGATCAATCGGGCAGTCCCATTCTCTATGAGGAGGAAGGATATCAGCAGAAGCTTTACTGAACACATCCGTGAAATCTTGATATGGAGGAGGTGGAACATCAGACGACCTGGGGGAGGAAGAACAGACAGGCAATACTTTAAACAAACATGTCTCTGCACAGGAGGAACCCCATGCCAGGATTTGCGTAGTCGTCCAATCAATTGTAGGATTGTGAAGACGGAGCCATGGAAGGCCCAGGACCACAGGATGTGTGGCTCTTGGAATCACTAAAAGTGAAATAAGTTCGGAATGAAGAACTCCCACTCTCAGACGAACTGGTAGAGTCCTTAGAGCAATAACAGTATCAAAAATTTTACTGCCATCCACGGCAGTTAAGGAAAAGGAGGAAGGAAGTCTCTCGGTGGGTAGGGACCACCGTTTAACATAGGCTTCAGTAATAAAGTTCCCAGCTGCTCCGGAATCAAGGAGAGCAATGACGTTCCGATAACGTTGAGCAACTTGAAGCGAGACTGGGAGATTACAATCATGAGGAGATGGAGAGGAGATCATTACTCCTAGCCGGCCCTCTCCTGGGCGAGCTAGGGTTTGGAGTTTTCCCGGACGTTCGGGACAGGCATTGATGGTGTGAGACGGAGCTGCACAGTAAAGACAAAGAGACTCAGAGAGACGTCTTCGGCGTTCAGCAGGAGTTAAACGGGAACGGCCAATTTGCATGGGCTCATCTTTAGATGGTGACAGTTGACGAGGAGGAGGAGCAGAAGATTTTGGAGCAGATGATCTTCCACGCTCAGTTGCTCTCTCTCTGAAACGTAAATCAACTTTCGTGCAGAGTGAGATTAGCTCATCTAACTTAGAAGGTAAGTCTCTGGTAGCTAACTCATCTTTAATAAGCTCAGATAAGCCATGCCAGAATGCAGCATACAGGGCCTCGTCGTTCCATGCCAGTTCGGATGCCAGGATCTGGAACTGTATCAGATATTGTCCTACAGTACGTGACCCCTGGCGTAAACGGAGAATCTCGGATGAAGCTGAGGTTACCCGGCCTGGCTCGTCGAAGATGCGCCTGAATGTTGACACGAATGCAGTGTAAGAAGATAGCAGGGTGTCGGACCTCTCCCATAACGGTGATGCCCAGTCAAGGGCGGAGCCACTGAGAAGAGAGATGATGTAGGCAATTTTTGTACGGTCACTGGGAAAATTGCCAGGTTGTAGCTCAAACTGAATCTCACACTGGTTGAGAAATCCCCTGCAGAATCTTGGAGATCCGTCAAATTTTGCTGGCGTTGGAAGATGAAGACGTGGAGCAGAAATGGGTAAGGTGGGTGGGGTTATAGCTGGAGTCACTGTGGTTGACGCACCAGATGCGCCTGATCCACGGAGAGTTGTCTGAATCCCATCCAGCCGAGTAGAGAGATCCTGGAGACAGCGGATGATGTGGCCCTGTGCAGCCTCCTGATGTTCTAGTCGGGCTGCCAGTTCTTGCATCGGCCTGGCCGCTTGATCCTGGTCTCCGGCTGGATTCATTAGGTCAGTGCTTACTGTCACAACTGAGGGCCTGAGCTGACGGGAGGCAGCCTCAGTTGTAGGGGCTGAGATGTACCGGAACCTGGGAGGTTGTATCAGACCCCTGGACATGTAAGTAACATGAATAATAACTGCCCGAAGGCGTGACCACGACAACTTGGATAAAAGTCAATGATGTTTATTATGACAACTCCGCAACACAGCAGCAGTAAAAGAAAACGTAAAAGTCAGCAAATAATAAATACAGTTCCTGGGTACTACAGGATGGCAGGAGCCACAGGGCACTGGTAGTGTGAGATAGTTCTTATGATCTTCTAGATGGAAAGTCCTTACCAGGCCCGACTGTAGCAATGGAGATAACCCAGGATTGTGCCAGCTGATGTTCCAGGAAAAGCTGGGTTGCTGAAGGTAAAACAGCTGCTGTGGATACTGGCTGGAACCAGACTGTTGTTAGCACGGAGTGGATACTGGCTGGAACCAGTTAAATAATAAATGAACTTGGGAGCGATGAAATATGAACTGAAATGTAGAACTTGAGAGCGGAGAAATAATAATACCGGTGGAGAGTGGTAAAGTGTAGAAAGGACACCGGCCCTTTAAGGGAAGCTGTACTCTGCTGGAAGCTGAGCTGGAAGCAGGTAATGTTGTAGCTGGAAACAGATGAATCCACAATGGATTGGAGAGTCAGGCTACACCGCAGGTGGAATGCTGGTGCGGGTCTCTATGGTGGAAGTCTTGAGACAGGAGCTGGAACCTGGAAGACAATCACAGGAGAGAGACAAACAGGAACTAGGTTTGACAACCAAAGCACTGACGCCTTCCTTGCTCAGGCACAGTGTATCTATACCTGCAGCAAGGAAGGGATTGGCTAGGCAATTATGCAGATTAACAATACAGACAACAGATTGGAGGAAATGATCAGCTGACAGAATCCAAGATGGCTGCGCCCATGCAGACACTTGGAGGGAAGTTTGGTTTGTAATCCATGTGGTAATGAAAACAGTAATGGCGGCGCCGGCCACTGGAGACAGGAGACGCCAGGCTGACAAGTGCACATCCAACCACGCAGACACAGCGGAGGCCGCAGCTGACGTAATCGCCACTCTGACACTCTGCATGCAGAAGCTCAGGGACGGCGGCGGAGGCCGCGGGAGACGCCATGCCAGATGTAATAAGGCGTTACTGTGACAGCGTCTCAGAGAGACAGGAGAGGATGCAGGAATGTGAACATTAGGATAACAGATGGGATCCGGTCCTGGAGCGCTGAGCCAGCCTTAGGAGGCATCTGATGGGTAAGAAATGGCGTCCAGATACCCGGATCGTGACAAACAGATATTTTCACTATGGAAATAGACCGGGAAAACTTCTGGCCAGCATGGTGCGAGCCTCTACGGCAGCAGCCCCTTTCCTTTCGATTCAACTTCCTGACGGCACCCTCTCCACCTCCCAGTCTGAAATAAATTCAACCTTTTTAGCTTACTTTGAATCCTTTTATAGCGACATGGTAGACAACCCGACAGCAGGCATAGACTTTCTCACCCAATTAGACTTCCCGGTCCTCACTGTTGATGACAGAGAGTTCCTCATGTCCCAGATAACAGCACAGGAGATTGAACAGATGATTAAATTACTCCCCACGGGCAAGTCTCCTGGACCAGATGGTCAATCCACTGAGTGCTATAAATCATTATCATCACAAATCTCTCCACTCCTTGCCCAATTGTTTAATTCCATTCTTTCGGGTTAACCAGCCCCCCCACAGTTCAATGTTGATAGGATTATTTTACTTTCGAAACCAAATATATATATATATATATATATATATATATATATATATGCCGATCTCTTTACTTAATATCACAAAACTGATTGCTTCCTGACTGCAACACATACTCTCCAACCTAATCCACCATACTCAAACAGGATTTATGTGTAACAGACACTCGGTGCGTAACATTAAGACACTCTTAGCCGCTATAACAGCGACACACCATGCTGGCCTAGTGGATAACCTGGTAGTGAGTTGCGATGCCGATAAGGCATTTGACCGGGTATCTTGGGCCCACCTTTCCCGAATTTCTCAGGTACAGGGCTTTGGTACCCACTTCATTCAGGTGTTTTCTACCCTTTACAATAACCCTACAGCCTTTTTAATGATCAATTCCAACAATACCTATTGTTTTGATCTGGCCAGAGGAACAAGACAAGGCTTCTCTCTCTCCCCTCTGCTATTTAACCTCACTATAGACCCGCTTTTTACACACTTTATTAAGGAACCCCTCTGGCGAGGGATAATGATTGGAGAGGTGGAGGTGAAGTTTTCGGCTTTTGCCGATGACGTTCTCCTCTACTTATAAAACCCTAAGACAGCTATTCCAAAAGTCCTTACTTTGAAATGATATCGGGATTTAAAATCAATTATCTCAAAACTGAAGTGTTAGCATTCTTCCCAGAGGGACAGCAAGGATGGCTCCTTCCCATTTCGTTGGGCCCAAAACAACTGATTTACCTATCTGGGCTTACAGATACCACTTCACCCTCCCTATTACATGACTGTAACTACAACCCACTCCTTCAGAGAACCCTCCTGGACTTTTCAAAATGGGCTCACCTTCCTTTAACTTATATTCGTCGCTGCCATCTCTTTAAAATTATCAGTTTCCCCCAATTCCTCAATGTCCTCCAAACTCTACCCATTTATACCTCTAAACGCATGTTATCGGTTTTGAACAAAGCCCTTTCTAAATTCATCGGGCAAACAAACACCCCAGAATCTCCCTATTTAAACTCGAGCAGAAACGTGACCTGGGAGGCATTAATTTGGCATGTTTACGATTTTATGCCCTGGCGGCTAATTACAGAATAGCCTCTGATTGGATCAGTGGCACCCAAACTTATTCAAATAGCCGCCTAGATCGAACTTTCACACCCGGTTGGAACCTAATTTCTTTACTACACACTCCACCTCAGGCTCTACTGCCATCATTTAAAAACAACTGCTTAATCAACTCAGCCTGTGTTGCCTGGTGCACTTTGCACCCTAGGTTGCGATTATTATGCTACCAATTCATATTTTTACTGCTATGGGGAGACCCCAACTTCCACCCCCACCTCACAACCCTGATTTTTAGGGAACAGCATAAGCATGGCCTCTGTTACATATTCCAATTTTTACAACTGGAATCGTTTATCCTACTAACACGTATACAACTCCAAGAGAAATTTCTGACATTATAGATACCTCTGTTCCCCTTCCTATAGGCCTGTAGTTACGTTAACTCAATACTCTCTGTATTGGGAAGTAGAGGTATGTCCACTGACCTTGACAGTGCTGTACGATGCACTCCAGGTTCCCCACTCACTACAACGCACATCTATGACCAGGCCCGCCTAATACTGAACCTTGAGGGAGGTGTGACGGGAATATTGAAATGGGAACGTGACTTCCCTGGTCTTACCATGAGATCGCTCCTTTCTGCTTACCAAACTCTGAACAAACACTTGGTCTCTATATCATATGTAGAGATGAACCATAAAATTCTACATAGGGCGTACTTCACCCCCAAGCTCAAATTTTTGATGGGTAAGGCAGACACGTCTGCTTGTTTTAAGTGTGGTGACCTGGGGGCCGACATTGAGCACTGTCTTTGGTCTTGTCCCCTAGTTCATTCCCTGTGGTCTGCCCTTCAAAGTTACATAACCCACGACCTACATCTGTCCTTTACTATCAGTGATATATGGGCCTTCTGGGGTATAGTCCCTGCCAAATCAAGATCAGGTTTGTCCAGTGGTAACCTAAATTGACTTAACAAACTGTCTGCCACAGCCAAAAAGATGATATTATCCCAATGGATATCTCCCGACCCAGTACCTATTACCCTTTTATATCCCAGGTTATCTTACTTGTTCACAATAGATTGGTCCGAGGTTTCCTGACAAAAAGAAAAATGAACGTCAACTTTCTTTGACGTTTGGTTGCCCTGCATCACAACACTAACTCCAGAAACCAAGTCACTTTTGAGTTAGAGCTTTCACCTCACTACTTGGCACAATATGACCGTATTAGATACTGTTAACAGAAAGAAGAAAAAGCAGATCAACTTTTTATAGCAGCACTCATTCCCTGAATAATCACTAATTATAAATATGATTCTTTCAAATAATTTGTAAGTAATAACCTTGACTACAAGAAAAGATTCTCAATACCCATATGTGGTATTGATACCTTTATTGTTACCACATATGATGTATTATATGTCCCCTTGTTCTAAAGGGGACAACTAAGTGAAATATTAAAATTTTGATAGAGACAGAATAACGTGAGTAAGAAAATAAATTAAATTATGTGTAGAGAATATGTTAAAAAAAAAGTGCTAGTGTGCTGTCTTGACTATAAGCCCTGACGAAGCTTATTAAGTGAAATGCGCATCGGCTTTTGCTGTGCGCTGTCAGTTTCAAATCACTATGTATAAATGACCTGTGAATATTATTAGCGAGGGTTACTTTTAATTTGTACTATACATGCTGACCTATTTACAGAGAAAGCAGGAGGGTTTCCTCCTAGCATTAGCTGGCTACGTAACATTAGATAGATGAGAAATATATGATTCATGATGGCTCTCTAAGGACGGAGGGGAGCTATCCGTGATCTTGATTTTATTGAACCTGCTTATTAGATCTTGCACAAGAGATATCTAGGGGATTATTATTAATGTATGCCTATGCTGCACGGCAATATTAGCCACATATTGAAACAAAAAAGAGGCATGCTACATTGAAAATTTGGACATGATTGATTGTTAGCATACATCTATAGGATTGCAGCCAATAGCGATTCTATAAGGGTGCCCTTGTTAATCTGGGAATTATATGTTTTAGCTCTAGCTGTCCATATAAGACAGCATTATCTGTCATAACACATATATAAACCCTATTTTTCTGTCCCACATAGTTCAATGAACAGGTGTTTAGGCAGGTTCATTTGCATAATTTGGTAGCCAGCACTGTGTAAATTTGATTTAAATTAAGATATTTATACCTCTGTAATATATGCCATGCTCCTTTTATAGAAAGCAGAGACCACTGGGAATTAATTAAACAGTGGTATGTAGGGGAAATAACATCAGTTTATATGTATCTGGGTTAGTTCTGTACTCAGATAGCAATATTTGCAGCAGAAACATGCCTAAGTAGGCTTATCTGTATAACAGCATTGTGCATAACTGCTAGTCTTTTTGAAAACACTGCTATAACCACAAGATACCCAATAAGGAGTTTTGGCTCAAGAATATACACTACAACAGGGGTATTCTATAATGTCTAATATTAAAGAATAATTTGTCAGCGTGGTATTGTACACCGGTATTAAAGGTAATAATAACCTTACGTCTATAATAGACATAATTATCATCCGGATTTTTTGTATTGCTGTATCTAATATTCTCACAATTTCATTATATAGCGACAAAGGTAGCACTGAAATCCACAAATTTGAGAATTTATTAGAAACGGCACAACATTGACACACTTTGTAACCCGTCGCATACATTGTTAGCTAGAAAAAGCTAGTGGTGGTTTCATCAAAATAAACCAAAAAACATTTGATTCACAGGTTCTGTTGATCTGTAAATCAAGACAGCACACTAGCACTTTTTTTTTAACATATTCTCTACACATAATTTAATTTATTTTCTTACTCACGTTATTCTGTCTCTATCAAAATTTTAATATTTCACTTAGTTGTCCCCTTTAGAACAAGGGGACATATAATACATCATATGTGGTAACAATAAAGGTATCTATACCACATATGGGTATTGAGAATCTTTTCTTGTAGTCAAGGTTATTACTTACAAATTATTTGAAAGAATCATATTTATAATTAGTGATTATTCAGGGAATGAGTGCTGCTATAAAAAGTTGATCTGCTTTTTCTTCTTTCTGTTAACATTATATATTTGGATCAACAAGCAGCACCACTGCAACACAATTGTGTTGAAATATTGTTTTGATCAGCACAAAATGTTAGATTACAAGTATTCCCTGTAAAATTATTATTTATCTATAATCTGGTGCGGGAGTCTCTTTAATTTTCAAACTCAATCGTATTAGATACTGGCCATCCTTTTTAAAACCACATTTGGGCCTTCCTTGCTTCTCTATGTACCCACAGTCTAGTTGTTTGTCCCTATACTTCTTGTTTTTCCATTGCTCCCCATGCATAATCTTATGTCTGTAATATGATTTTACCTGATTTTTGTTCTCTGTTTACAATTTTTCTGTCAATAAAAATCGTTTTTCAAGAATTGCTGCAATGCAATGGCTGTTGCATTTTCTTTCTCCACAGGATCCCTACTCAACACTCTTCACTCATGCATGTTTCCAAAGAACGAATGCGTGAGTGATAAAATAGCAATCACTTCACTTCAAACACACCTTTTGGAGCCCCCGTTATTTTTTTAAATACATCCAGGCTACCTTTAATTTCTTATTGCTGTGAATAATGGCCTGTGGGAGCACGCAGGAATGGGTACACACTAGACGATGTGCCTGATATGTCGGTCTGATTTACCGGATTGGATAACATATTGCCAGTGTGTACCCAGCAGGCAATCACTTGTTACAAAACAGCAATGTTAGCTGCCAGTGGGAAAAGAGTATGTGGTTGTTGTAATTCAGCTGCATTATCAGACGCCAGTAGTAAAGCATCCATTATCGACTGGCATTCCTCTGTAGCTACAGGTGGAACGATATGGTCACTAGGACAAGGAATAACAGCTGAAGACTGAGAAACCAAACATAAATCAGCAACTTTAGCAATAATAAAATAGTCATCTTTGGTCAACTACAACTGTTCTTCACCATTTATGGGTCCAAATGTATTAAGCCTTAACAAGTGATAAACTGGAGACAAGGGGGTATATTTACTAATATTCGTGTTTTAGCCGTTTTTAAGGGTGTTTGAACTCGAATGGTATCGGCTGCATTTTACTGCAACTTTTTGAATCCTGATACGGTCATTTACTAAGCTGCCGAGTTTGCAACATTCGTCTTTTCCGATGTCGATGTGATTCGTAATGTCAGGCAGTGTTTTACGGGAGTGATGAGTAAAACACTGCCTGACAAAACACAAGGAATCCCGGCCAGATCTGTGAGCTCCGTGCAGGGCTTCATTGCACCTTTAAAAAAAAAATTAAAGTGTTAAAAATCAGGCGCTGCATTGTATCCAATGGTGGGAACTTTGCGGTCAGCGGTTAGGTTACTCGCGGTCAACCGCTGACCGCAAAGTTCCCACCATTGGATACAATGGAGCGCCTATGCGCTACATTGTATCTCTGCCGTGCGCAGCCTGAGTGACAGCTCAGGAGCGCACAGGCAATCAGGAGAGTGCCACGACGTGGCGCTCCCTGATTGGCTGAAGGGACCCTCTGTGACAGGAGTCACGGGGGGTCTCGCCAGTCGGGGAAAGGGGTCCCCTGTGTAAACATGGGGCCCCTTTCAGTGTGTGGTTCGGGTTTTTCGGTTTGTTTTTTTGCCAAGTACGTGGATTACAAGCTCAGAAGAGGACCGATCTACACTGGATTGTGTGAGTATAATTTTATTTTCAGGTACCCCATGGATTCTACTTGGAGAAGTGGACCGGCCATGTGTGAACATAGGTAAGTATGTGTGAATGTAGGTGTGCATGTATGTAATAAAGTTTTACTTTCAAGGTGTGTGAGTTCTGTTTGTATTTGGGTATTTTTTTTGTAGTAGTACTACAGGTACCAGCGGGCCCGTTTTTCCACCGCATGCTGGTACTTGTGGTTCTCCAAGTACCACTTTGAGGGGGAGGCTTGCTGGAACTTGTAGTACTGCTACAAAAAGCAATATTATTATTTTTACACATGGCTATCAGCCCCCCATCCGCAGACCTTGGATGGGGGGGACAGCCTCAGGCTTCACCCCTGGCCCTTGGGTGGCTGGAGGGGGGGACCCCTTAATTTAAGGGTTCCCCACTCCTCCAGGGTACCCCGGCCAGGGGTGACTAGTTAGTGATTGATTTAATGCCAGGGCCGCAGGGACCTATATAAAAGTGTCTCCCAGCTGTGGCATTATCTCTCTGACTAGTGGAGCCTGGTGCTGGTGTTAAAAATACGGGGGACCCCTGCGCTTTTTGTCCCCATATTTTTGGCACCAGGACCAGGCGCAGAGCCCGGTGCTGGTTGTTAAAATATGGGGGATCCCCAGTCAATTTTTTCCCCATATTTTTGCAACCAGGTCCGGCTCAAAGAGCCTGAGGCTGGTTGTGCTTAGCAGGGAGGACCCCACGCAATTTTTTTAAAAGTTTTTACACTAAACGACCCTTTCCCATAGATAACTAGAGATGAGCGCCTGAAATTTTTCGGGTTTTGTGTTTTGGTTTTGGGTTCGGTTCCGCGGCTGTGTTTTGGGTTCGACCGCGTTTTGGCAAAACCTCACCGAATTTTTTTTGTCGGATTCGGGTGTGTTTTGGATTCGGGTGTTTTTTTCAAAAAACACTAAAAAACAGCTTAAATCATAGAATTTGGGGGTCATTTTGATCCCAAAGTATTATTAACCTCAAAAACCATAATTTACACTCATTTTCAGTTTATTCTGAATACCTCACACCTCACAATATTATTTTTAGTCCTAAAATTTGCACCGAGGTCGCTGTGTGAGTAAGATAAGCGACCCTAGTGGCCGACACAAACACCGGGCCCATCTAGGAGTGGCACTGCAGTGTCACGCAGGATGTCCCTTCCAAAAAACCCTCCCCAAACAGCACATGACGCAAAGAAAAAAAGAGGCGCAATGAGGTAGCTGTGTGAGTAAGATTAGCGACCCTAGTGGCCGACACAAACACCGGGCCCATCTAGGAGTGGCACTGCAGTGTCACGCAGGATGGCCCTTCCAAAAAACCCTCCCCAAACAGCACATGACGCAAAGAAAAAAAGAGGCGCAATGAGGTAGCTGTGTGAGTAAGATTAGCGACCCTAGTGGCCGACACAAACACCGGGCCCATCTAGGAGTGGCACTGCAGTGTCACGCAGGATGGCCCTTCCAAAAAACCCTCCCCAAACAGCACATGACGCAAAGAAAAAAAGAGGCGCAATGAGGTAGCTGTGTGAGTAAGATTAGCGACCCTAGTGGCCGACACAAACACCGGGCCCATCTAGGAGTGGCACTGCAGTGTCACGCAGGATGTCCCTTCCAAAAAACCCTCCCCAAACAGCACATGACGCAAAGAAAAAAAGAGGCGCAATGAGGTAGCTGTGTGAGTAAGATTAGCGACCCTAGTGGCCGACACAAACACCGGGCCCATCTAGGAGTGGCACTGCAGTGTCACGCAGGATGTCCCTTCCAAAAAACCCTCCCCAAACAGCTCATGACGCAAAGAAAAAAAGAGGCGCAATGAGGTAGCTGACTGTGTGAGTAAGATTAGCGACCCTAGTGGCCGACACAAACACCGGGCCCATCTAGGAGTGGCACTGCAGTGTCACGCAGGATGTCCCTTCCAAAAAACCCTCCCCAAACAGCACATGACGCAAAGAAAAAAAGAGGCGCAATGAGGTAGCTGTGTGAGTAAGATTAGCGACCCTAGTGGCCGACACAAACACCGGGCCCATCTAGGAGTGGCACTGCAGTGTCACGCAGGATGTCCCTTCCAAAAAACCCTCCCCAAACAGCACATGACGCAAAGAAAAAAAGAGGCGCAATGAGGTAGCTGTGTGAGTAAGATTAGCGACCCTAGTGGCCGACACAAACACCGGGCCCATCTAGGAGTGGCACTGCAGTGTCACGCAGGATGTCCCTTCCAAAAAACCCTCCCCAAACAGCACATGACGCAAAGAAAAAAAGAGGCGCAATGAGGTAGCTGACTGTGTGAGTAAGATTAGCGACCCTAGTGGCCGACACAAACACCGGGCCCATCTAGGAGTGGCACTGCAGTGTCACGCAGGATGTCCCTTCCAAAAAACCCTCCCCAAACAGCACATGACGCAAAGAAAAAAAGAGGCGCAATGAGGTAGCTGACTGTGTGAGTAAGATTAGCGACCCTAGTGGCCGACACAAACACCGGGCCCATCTAGGAGTGGCACTGCAGTGTCACGCAGGATGTCCCTTCCAAAAAAACCCTCCCCAATCAGCACATGATGCAAAGAAAAAGAAAAGAAAAAAGAGGTGCAAGATGGAATTGTCCTTGGGCCCTCCCACCCACCCTTATGTTGTATAAACAAAACAGGACATGCACACTTTAACCAACCCATCATTTCAGTGACAGGGTCTGCCACACGACTGTGACTGATATGACGGGTTGGTTTGGACCCCCCCCAAAAAAGAAGCAATTAATCTCTCCTTGCACAAACTGGCTCTACAGAGGCAAGATGTCCACCTCATCTTCACCCTCCGATATATCACCGTGTACATCCCCCTCCTCACAGATTATCAATTCGTCCCCACTGGAATCCACCATCTCAGCTCCCTGTGTACTTTGTGGAGGCAATTGCTGCTGGTCAATGTCTCCGCGGAGGAATTGATTATAATTCATTTTAATGAACATCAACTTCTCCACATTTTCTGGATGTAACCTCGTACGCCGATTGCTGACAAGGTGAGCGGCGGCACTAAACACTCTTTCGGAGTACACACTTGTGGGAGGGCAACTTAGGTAGAATAAAGCCAGTTTGTGCAAGGGCCTCCAAATTGCCTCTTTTTCCTGCCAGTATAAGTACGGACTGTGTGACGTGCCTACTTGGATGCGGTCACTCATATAATCCTCCACCATTCTATCAATGTTGAGAGAATCATATGCAGTGACAGTAGACGACATGTCCGTAATCGTTGTCAGGTCCTTCAGTCCGGACCAGATGTCAGCATCAGCAGTCGCTCCAGACTGCCCTGCATCACCGCCAGCGGGTGGGCTCGGAATTCTGAGCCTTTTCCTCGCACCCCCAGTTGCGGGAGAATGTGAAGGAGGAGATGTTGACAGGTCGCGTTCCGCTTGACTTGACAATTTTGTCACCAGCAGGTCTTTCAACCCCAGCAGACCTGTGTCTGCCGGAAAGAGAGATCCAAGGTAGGCTTTAAATCTAGGATCGAGCACGGTGGCCAAAATGTAGTGCTCTGATTTCAACAGATTGACCACCCGTGAATCCTTGTTAAGCGAATTAAGGGCTGCATCCACAAGTCCCACATGCCTAGCGGAATCGCTCCCTTTTAGCTCCTTCTTCAATGCCTCCAGCTTCTTCTGCAAAAGCCTGATGAGGGGAATGACCTGACTCAGGCTGGCAGTGTCTGAACTGACTTCACGTGTGGCAAGTTCAAAGGGCATCAGAACCTTGCACAACGTTGAAATCATTCTCCACTGCACTTGAGACAGGTGCATTCCATCTCCTATATCATGCTCAATTGTATAGGCTTGAATGGCCTTTTGCTGCTCCTCCAACCTCTGAAGCATATAGAGGGTTGAATTCCACCTCGTTACCACTTCTTGCTTCAGATGATGGCAGGGCAGGTTCAGTAGTTTTTGGTGGTGCTCCAGTCTTCTGTACGTGGTGCCTGTACGCCGAAAGTGTCCCGCAATTTTTCTGGCCACCGACAGCATCTCTTGCACGCCCCTGTCGTTTTTTAAAAAATTCTGCACCACCAAATTCAAGGTATGTGCAAAACATGGGACGTGCTGGAATTTGCCCATATTTAATGCACACACAATATTGCTGGCGTTGTCCGATGCCACAAATCCACAGGAGAGTCCAATTGGGGTAAGCCATTCCGCGATGATCTTCCTCAGTTGCCGTAAGAGGTTTTCAGCTGTGTGCGTATTCTGGAAAGCGGTGATACAAAGCGTAGCCTGCCTAGGAAAGAGTTGGCGTTTGCGAGATGCTGCTACTGGTGCCGCCGCTGCTGTTCTTGCGGCGGGAGTCCATACATCTACCCAGTGGGCTGTCACAGTCATATAGTCCTGACCCTGCCCTGCTCCACTTGTCCACATGTCTGTGGTTAAGTGGACATTGGGTACAACTGCATTTTTTAGGACACTGGTGAGTCTTTTTCTGACGTCCGTGTACATTCTCGGTATCGCCTGCCTAGAGAAGTGGAACCTAGATGGTATTTGGTAACGGGGGCACACTGCCTCAATAAATTGTCTAGTTCCCTGTGAACTAACGGCGGATACCGGACGCACGTCTAACACCAACATAGTTGTCAAGGACTCAGTTATCCGCTTTGCAGTAGGATGACTGCTGTGATATTTCATCTTCCTCGCAAAGGACTGTTGAACAGTCAATTGCTTACTGGAAGTAGTACAAGTGGGCTTACGACTTCCCCTCTGGGATGACCATCGACTCCCAGCGGCAACAACAGCAGCGCCAGCAGCAGTAGGCGTTACACGCAAGGATGCATCGGAGGAATCCCAGGCAGGAGAGGACTCGTCAGAATTGCCAGTGACATGGCCTGCAGGACTATTGGCATTCCTGGGGAAGGAGGAAATTGACACTGAGGGAGTTGGTGGGGTGGTTTGCGTGAGCTTGGTTACAAGAGGAAGGGATTTACTGGTCAGTGGACTGCTTCCGCTGTCACCCAAAGTTTTTGAACTTGTCACTGACTTATTATGAATGCGCTGCAGGTGACGTATAAGGGAGGATGTTCCGAGGTGGTTAACGTCCTTACCCCTACTTATTACAGCTTGACAAAGGGAACACACGGCTTGACACCTGTTGTCCGCATTTCTGGTGAAATACCTCCACACCGAAGAGCTGATTTTTTTGGTATTTTCACCTGGCATGTCAACGGCCATATTCCTCCCACGGACAACAGGTGTCTCCCCGGGTGCCTGACTTAAACAAACCACCTCACCATCAGAATCCTCCTGGTCAATTTCCTCCCCAGCGCCAGCAACACCCATATCCTCCTCATCCTGGTGTACTTCAACACTGACATCTTCAATCTGACTATCAGGAACTGGACTGCGGGTGCTCCTTCCAGCACTTGCAGGGGGCGTGCAAATGGTGGAAGGCGCATGCTCTTCACGTCCAGTGTTGGGAAGGTCAGGCATCGCAACCGACACAATTGGACTCTCCTTGTGGATTTGGGATTTCAAAGAACGCACAGTTCTTTGCGGTGCTTTTGCCAGCTTGAGTCTTTTCAGTTTTCTAGCGAGAGGCTGAGTGCTTCCATCCTCATGTGAAGCTGAACCACTAGCCATGAACATAGGCCAGGGACTCAGCCGTTCCTTGCCACTCCGTGTGGTAAATGGCATATTGGCAAGTTTACGCTTCTCCTCCGACAATTTTATTTTAGGTTTTGGAGTCCTTTTTTTACTGATATTTGGTGTTTTGGTTTTGACATGCTCTGTACTATGCCATTGGGCATCGGCCTTGGCAGACGACGTTGCTGGCATTTCATCGTCTCGGCCATGACTAGTGGCAGCAGCTTCAGCACGAGGTGGAAGTGGATCTTGATCTTTCCCTAATTTTGGAACCTCAACATTTTTGTTCTCCATATTTTAATAGGCACAACTAAAAGGCACCTCAGGTAAACAATGGAGATGGATGGATTGGATACTAGTATACAATTATGGACGGGCTGCCGAGTGCCGACACAGAGGTAGCCACAGCCGTGAACTACCGCACTGTACTGTGTCTGCTGCTAATATATAGACTGGTTGATAAAGAGATAGTATACTCGTAACTAGTATGTATGTATAAAGAAAGAAAAAAAAACCACGGTTAGGTGGTATATACAATTATGGACGGGCTGCCGAGTGCCGACACAGAGGTAGCCACAGCCGTGAACTACCGCACTGTACTGTGTCTGCTGCTAATATATAGACTGGTTGATAAAGAGATAGTATACTCGTAACTAGTATGTATGTATAAAGAAAGAAAAAAAAACCACGGTTAGGTGGTATATACAATTATGGACGGGCTGCCGAGTGCCGACACAGAGGTAGCCACAGCCGTGAACTACCGCACTGTACTGTGTCTGCTGCTAATATATAGACTGGTTGATAAAGAGATAGTATACTCGTAACTAGTATGTATGTATAAAGAAAGAAAAAAAAAACCACGGTTAGGTGGTATATACAATTATGGACGGGCTGCCGAGTGCCGACACAGAGGTAGCCACAGCCGTGAACTACCGCACTGTACTGTGTCTGCTGCTAATATATAGACTGGTTGATAAAGAGATAGTATACTCGTAACTAGTATGTATGTATAAAGAAAGAAAAAAAAACCACGGTTAGGTGGTATATACAATTATGGACGGGCTGCCGAGTGCCGACACAGAGGTAGCCACAGCCGTGAACTACCGCACTGTACTGTGTCTGCTGCTAATATAGACTGGTTGATAAAGAGATAGTATACTCGTAACTAGTATGTATGTATAAAGAAAGAAAAAAAAACCACGGTTAGGTGGTATATACAATTATGGACGGGCTGCCGAGTGCCGACACAGAGGTAGCCACAGCCGTGAACTACCGCACTGTACTGTGTCTGCTGCTAATATAGACTGGTTGATAAAGAGATAGTATACTACTAATATTATATACTGGTGGTCAGGTCACTGGTCACTAGTCACACTGGCAGTGGCACTCCTGCAGCAAAAGTGTGCACTGTTTAATTTTAATATAATATTATGTACTCCTGGCTCCTGCTATAACCTATAACTGGCACTGCAGTAGTGCTCCCCAGTCTCCCCCACAATTATAAGCTGTGTGAGCTGAGCAGTCAGACAGATATATAATATATATATAGATGATGCAGCACACTGGCCTGAGCCTGAGCAGTGCACACAGATATGGTATGTGACTGACTGAGTCACTGTGTGTATCGCTTTTTTCAGGCAGAGAACGGATATATTAAATAAACTGCACTGTGTGTCTGGTGGTCACTCACTATATAATATATTATGTACTCCTGGCTCCTGCTATAACCTATAACTGGCACTGCAGTAGTGCTCCCCAGTCTCCCCCACAATTATAAGCTGTGTGAGCTGAGCAGTCAGACAGATATATATAATATTATATATAGATAATAGATGATGCAGCACACTGGCCTGAGCCTGAGCAGTGCACACAGATATGGTATGTGACTGAGTCACTGTGTGCTGTGTATCGCTTTTTTCAGGCAGAGAACGGATTATAAATAAAAGTGGTGGTCACTGGTCACTATCAGCAAAACTCTGCACTGTACACTACTGAGTACTCCTAATGCTCCCCAAAATTAGTAAATCAAGTGTCTCTCTAATCTATTCTAATTCTAAACGGAGAGGACGCCAGCCACGTCCTCTCCCTATCAATCTCAATGCACGTGTGAAAATGGCGGCGACGAGCGGCTCCTTATATAGAATCCGAGTCTCGCGATAGAATCCGAGCCTCGCGAGAATCCGACAGCGTCATGATGACGTTCGGGCGCGCTCGGGTTAACCGAGCAAGGCGGGAAGATCCGAGTCGCTCGGACCCGTGAAAAAAAACATGAAGTTCTGGCGGGTTCGGATTCAGAGAAACCGAACCCGCTCATCTCTATAGATAACCATGTACAGATCTCACTGATCCGTGCATGATTATCCAAACTCGCCAGGAAAAGCAGGTCTATTTTTTTGCTGCTTTTTTTAACGAATCACAATAAATAACACCCGCACTTGAGCATTCAGAGACTAACACCCAAATACGAATTAATAGTGAATACCCGTGTTGTATGAAATAACAGCCGCATTTGACCGATGGTCTATTCATTCGTATTTCTGAACTTAGCCTTGAAAACCATTACGAATAGCCCAAACACTGCCGAGATTTGTGCTTAGTGAATTCCCGTGTTGGGACTTAGAAAAAAAAACACAAATCGGTCAAACTCGGATAATTAGTAAATATTAGAGATGTGTACCGGAAATTTTTCGGGTTTTGTGTCTTGGTTTTGGATTCGGTTCCGCGGCCATGTTTTGGATTCGGACGCGTTTTGTCAAAACGTCCCTGAAAATTTTTTGTCGGATTCGGGTGTGTTTTGGATTCAGGTGTTTTTTACAAAAACCCCTCAAAAACAGCTTAAATCATAGAATTTGGGGGTCATTTTGATCCCATAGTATTATTAACCTCAATAACCATAATTTACACTAATTTTCAGTCTATTCTGAACACCTCACAAAATTATTTTTAGTCCTAAAATTTGCACCGAGGTCGCTGGATGGCTAAGCTAAGCGACACAAGTGGCCGACACAAACACCTGGCCCATCTAGGAGTGGCACTGCAGTGTCAGACAGGATGGCACTTCAAAAAATAGTCCCCAAACAGCACATGATGCAAAGAAAAAAAGAGGCGCAATGAGGTAGCTGTGTGACTAAGCTAAGCGACCCAAGTGGCCTACACAAACACCTGGCCCATCTAGGAGTGGCACTGCAGTGTCAGACAGGATGGCACTTCAAAAAAATAGTCCCCAAACAGCACATGATGCAAAGAAAAAAAGAGGTGCAATGAGGTAGCTGTGTGACTAAGCTAAGCGACCCAAGTGTCCGACACAAACACCTGGCCCATCTAGGAGTGGCACTGCAGTTTTCTAGCGAGAGGATGAGTGCTTCCATCCTCATGTGAATTTGAACCACTTGCCATGAACATAGGCAAAGGCCTCAGCCGTTCCTTGCCACTCCGTGTCGTAAATGGCATATTGGCAAGTTTACGCTTCTCATCAGACGCTTTTAATTTTGATTTATGGGTCATTTAACTAAACTTTTGTTTTTTGGATTTTACATGCTCTCTACTATGACATTGGGCATCGGCCTTGGCAGACGACGTTGATGGCATTTCATCGTCACGGCCATGACTAGTGGCAGCAGCTTCAGCACGAGGTGGAAGTGGATCTTGACCTTTCCCTATTTTAACCTCCACATTTTTGTTCTCCATTTTTTAATGTGTGGAATTATATGCCAGTATCAATAGCAATGGCCTACTACTATATATACTGCGCACAACTGAAATGCACCACAGGTATGGATGGATAGTATACTTGACGACACAGAGGTAGGTAGAGCAGTGGCCTTCCGTACCGTACTGCTATATATACTAATGGTCACTGTCAGCAAACTGCAAAACTAAAATGCACCACAGGTATAGAATCTAGATGGATAGTATACTTGACGACACAGAGGTAGGTAGAGCAGTGGCCTTCCGTACCTTACTGCTATATATACTGGTGGTCACTGTCAGCAAACTGCAAAACTAAAATGCACCACAGGTATAGAATCTAGATGGATAGTAAACTTGACGACACAGAGGTAAGTAGAGCAGTGGCCTTCCGTACCGTACTGCTATATATACTGGTGGTCACTGTCCGCAAACTGCAAAACTAAAATGCACCACAGGTATAGAATCTAGATGGATAGTATACTTGATGACACAGAGGTAGGTAGAGCAGTGGCCTTCCATACCGTACTGCTATATATACTGGTGGTCACTGTCAGCAAACTGCAAAACTAAAATGCACCACAGGTATAGAATCTAGATGGATAGTATACTTGACGACACAGAGGTAGGTAGAGCAGTGGCCTTCCGTACCGTACTGCTATATATACTGGTGGTCACTGTCAGCAAACTGCAAAACTAAAATGCACCACAGGTATAGAATCTAGATGGATAGTATACTTGACGACACAGAGGTAGGTAGAGCAGTGGCCTTCCGTACCGTACTGCTATATATACTGGTGGTCACTGTCAGCAAACTGCAAAACTAAAATGCCCCACAGGTATAGAATCTAGATGGATAGTATACTTGACGACACAGAGGTAGGTAGAGCAGTGGCCTTCCGTACCGTACTGCTATATATACTGGTGGTCACTGTCAGCAAACTGCAAAACTAAAATGCACCACAGGTATAGAATCTAGATGGATAGTATACTTGACGACACAGAGGTAGGTAGAGCAGTGGCCTTCCGTACCGTACTGCTATATATACTGGTGGTCACTGTCAGCAAACTGCAAAACTAAAATGCACCACTGGTATAGAATCTAGATGGATAGTATACTTGACGACACAGAGGTAGGTAGAGCAGTGGCCTTCCGTACCGTACTGCTATATATACTGGTGGTCACTGGTCAGCAAAGCTCTGCACTGTACTCCTCCTATATAATATACTGGTGGTCCCCAGTACGCACAATAAAGCAGTGTGAGCACAGGTATATGCAGCACACTGAGCACTGATATGGAGCGTTTTTCAGGCAGACAACGTATACTGGTGGTCACTGGTCAGCGAAACTCTGCACTGTACTCCTCCTATATAATATACTGGTGGTCCCCAGTACCCACAATAAAGCAGTGCGAGCACAGATATATGCAGCACACTGAGCACAGATATGGAGTGTTTTTCAGGCAGACAACGTATACTGGTGGTCACTGGTCAGCAAAACTCTGCACTGTACTCCTCCTATATAATACTGCTAGTCCCCAGTCCCCACAATAAAGCAGTTTGAGCACAGATATATGCAGCACACTGAGCACAGATATGGAGTGTTTTTCAGGCAGAGAACGGATAAAACTGGTGGTCACTGATCAGCAAAACTCTGCACTGTACTCCTCCTATATAATACAGCTGCTCCCCAGTCCCCACAATTAAGCAATAAGCACAAACGGTGAGGACGCCAGCCACGTCCTCTCCCTAACATTTCCAATGCATGAGTGAAAATGGCGGCGACGCGTGGCTCCTTATATAGAATACGAATCTCGCGAGAATACAACAGCGGGATGATGACGTTCGGGCGCGTCCGGGTTAACCGAACAAGGCGGGAGGATCCGAGTCTGCCTCGGACCCGTGTAAAATGGGTGAAGTTCGGGGGGGTTCGGATCCGAGGAACCGAACCTGCTCATCTCTAATATATATATATATATATATATATATATATATATACATACACACACACACACTTCTGTACATATACATACATACACACAGCATACATACACTGCTCAAAAAAATAAAGGGAACACTAAAATAACATCCTAGATCTGAATGAATTAAATATTCTTATTAAATACTTTGTTCTTTATAGAAGTTCGGGGGGGTTCGGTTTCCGAGGACCCGAACCCGCTCATCACTAGTAAATATAGGCCAATGAGTGATAAATGACCAGCGAATCAGCTTCCTAACTGTCATGGCACAGGCTATGTTTGAAAAATGACAGGATCTGGTTGGTAGGTCATTTATCACTCTTTATCCGTCTCCACTTTATCACTTGTAAGGCCATTGTATCTGACCCTATACCCACTTTTGATTCTAGAGAAGGAATTTGGTTTTGTGATCAATGGATACTTGTTGTTTTTCATAAACTTGGAGTTGCTGTTTGCCAGGTGTTTCATTTTAGTAGTATACTCAGGGGTCTATTTACTAAGCTTTGGAGAGAGATAAAGTGGAGTAAGATAAAGTACCAGCCAGCCAGCTCCTAACTGTCATTTTTCAACACAGCCTGTAACATTACAGTTAGGAGCTGATTGGTTTGTACTTTATCTCTCACCACGCTTTATCTCTTACCAAGCTTTGATAAATACCCCCTCGTGCATAGTCAGGATAGGCTTTCATTCCATTTGGCAGCTTTTGCTATCACCAAGGAGGCAGTAGAGATTACCAAAGGAGAATCAGCGACGAAAGTGGCAATGACAGATGAACTGAACACAGCAGCTGAACTGAGATGGTTTCCATTAGATGTTTTTAAACCACCCTGTCCTTGGTGTGATGGCTTTTTGGCACTACCAAGTATTTTCCCACAGCCACTGCAAATCTCAACTAGCTACCATTTGTGCAAAGATGATTATGTTATTGATATAGAAATATGTTATTTATCTTTTTCATTTTCTGTTAAAGAAAATGCATAATAATAAATAATATTAACTAAACTAGAGATGTGCAGCGGGCATTTTTCGTGTTTTGTATTTTGGTTGTGAAGTCGGTTCCACGGTCGTATTTTGGATTCGGACGCGTTTTGGCAAAACCACCCTTTTCGGATTTTTGTCGGATGTCGTTTTGGATTTAGGTGGTTTTAAAAAAAAAAAAAAACCCTCAAAAACAGCTTAAATCATAGAATTTGGGGGGCATTTTGATCCTATAGTAATATTAACCTCAATAACCACAATTTCCACTCATTTCCAGTCTATTCTGAACACCTCACAATGGGGGTCATTCCGAGTTGTTCGATAGCTGTTTTTGGTCACAGCGTTTAGGTAAAAAAGCGGCCCTTCTGCGCATGCGTATGCAGCGTAATGCGCACGTGCGACGTACTTTCACAAAAGCCGAAGTAGTTTCACACAAGGTCTAGCGATGCTTTTCAGTCGCACTGCTGGCCGCAGAGTGATTGACAGGAAGTGGGTGTTTCTGGGAGGTAACTGACCGTTTTTGGGGAGTGTGTGGATAAATGCAGGCATGTCAGATACAAACGCAGGCGTGCCTGGGGAAACGCAGACGTGGCTGGCCGAACACAGGGTGTGTTCGTGATGTCAAAACAGGAACTAAATAGTCTGAAGTGATCGCAAGCTATGAGTAGGTCTGGAGCTGCTCAGAAATTACACAATCTTTTTTTGTAGTCTCGCTGCGATCCTTTCGTTCGCACTTCTGCTAAGCTAAAATACACTCCCAGAGGGCAGCGGCTTAGCGTTTGCATGGTTGCTAAAATCAGCTAGCGAGCGAACAACTCGGAATGAGGGCCAATATTATTTTTAGTCCTAAAATTTGCACCGAGGTCGCTGGATGACTAAGCTAAGCGACCCAAGTGGGTGGCACAAACACCTGGCCCATCTAGGAGTGGCACTGCAGTGTCAGACAGGATGGCACTTAAGAAAATAGTCCCCAAACAGCACATGATCCAAAGATAAATAAAAAATGAGGCGCAAGATGGAATTGTCCTTGGGCCCTCCCACCCACCCTTATGTTGTATAAACAGGACATACACAATTTAACAAACCAATCATTTCAGCGACAGGGTCTGCCACACGACTGTGGCTGCAATGACTGGTTGGTTTGGGCCCCCACCAAAAAAGAAGCAATCAATCTCTCCTTGCACAAACTGGCTCTACAGAGGTAAGATGTCCACCTCATCCTCATCCCCCGATTTCTCACCCCTTTTACTGTGTACATCCTCCTCCTCACAGAGTATTCGTCCCCACTGGAATCCACCATCACTGGTCCCTGTGTACTTTCTGAAGGCAATAGCTGGTAAATGTCTCCACGGAGGAATTTATTATAATTCATTTTGATGAACATCATCTTCTCCACATTTTGTGGAAGTAACCTCCTACGCCGATCACTGACAAGGTAACAGCTGCACTAAACACTCTTTCGGAGTACACACTGGAGGGGGGGCAACTTAGGTAAAATAAAGCCAGTTTGTGCAAGGGTCTCCAAATTGCCTCTTTTTCCTGCCAGTATACGTACGGACTGTCTGACATGCTTACAGTGATGCTGTCACTCATATAATCCTCCACCATTCTTTCAATGGTGACAGAATCATATGCAGTGACAGTAGACGACATGTCAGTAATCGTTGGAAGGTCCTTCAGTCCGGACCAGATGTCAGAACTTGCTCCTGACTGCCCTGCATCACCGCCGGCGGATGGTTTTGGAAATTTTATCCTATTCCTGACAGCTCCAGTGGCGGTGGAAAATAAAGGAGGTGCTGTTGGCGGGTCACGTTCCGCTTGACTTGACAATTGTCTCACCAGTGTCACAACTGAGGGCTGGTGAAGGTAACTGGAAGCCTCAGTTAAAGGGGCTGACGGGTACCGGAATTTAGGAGGAGTGAGTGGACTCACAGTAGCAGTAAGTGCCCGAAGGCGTGACCACGACAACTGGAAATATCTTTGAGGATGTTTATTAAATAAAAAGTCATATAAGGTGCAACAAAACAAATAAAAGTCACAAGTGAGTATAATACAGCTGGTTAGGACCAGTAATCCGAAATGAGCGTGAAAGTTCAGTACAACACTTGGGAACCCAGGTGAGGTATAATGTGAAGCTAAGAATAGCAGGGGAACTGTAAATAAAGCTGGGGTTTGTAGATAAACTGTAGGGGAAGCTGGGGTTCGCAGGAGAACTGTAGGCGAAGCTGGGGTTCATAGGAGAACTGTAGAAGAAGCTGGGGTTCGCAGGAGAACTGTAGAAGAAGCTGGGGTTCGCAGGAGAACTGTAGAAGAAGCTGGGGTTCGCAGGAGAACTGTAGAAAAAGCTGGGGTTCGCAGGAACACAGAGGGTAACTGGAGAGTGGCTACTGGAAAGCCGGAGCATAACCCTTTAGTTAGCACTAGGTGCGGGAGCAAAGATGACAGGCTGCATCACATTGCTTAAACACTGGAGAGCTGGAACAACACCGCAAGGGCAAACCACCAGGGAGTCAGGCTGAACTGCAGGAGAAGTCCACAGTGAACTGCACACTGTATACACAGGATAGACAATGGAAGCACTGACAATCTTCTGGGAGCTGGAACAGGATATTTATACCTGCTGCATAGCAGGGATTGGTCTGGCAATAATGACATGGCTCCAGCAGCACTGAGGATAGGTGAATGGGTATCATGTGTCAAAGTCCAAGATGGCTGCGCCCATTAACAGAACCAGAAGGGGAACTAAGTACTGTGAAGCATGAGTACAAACAACAATGGCGGCGGAGGCCACAGCAGCTGGACTCCGCGCGCCCAGGCGCGCACAGCGGCCACAGGGATGGAAGTGGCGGCCGGGGCACACGAGGACGCGCATCCAGCAGAGGATCACAGGTGCGGCAATGACGGCCGCAACGGGGCTGAGAGCACTGGACCACCATGAGTACATTTACTGAGGAGGCCGCTCATACCAGCGCTGTAGGCAGTAACCATAACCATAGTTAAAGCCCGGCCCTGGTTCGCTGAGCCAACCTCAGGAGACATCTGACAGGTAGAAAACGATGTCTCAGTACCCGGAACGTGACAGCATCCTCCCCTCCCCCCTTTAGGAGTGGTCTCAGGTCACTTCTTAGGTTTTCGTGGAAATCTGGAGTGGAATTTCTGGACCAATTTAGGAGCATAAACGTCAGATGCATTCGTCCAGGAACGTTCCTCAGGACCATAGCCCATCCAATCTATCAAATACTGGAGATGACCATATCTGATACGAGAATCCAGTTTCTTGGCGACCTCGTACTCAACACCCCGTTGAGTATGGACCTTGGGAGCAGAGGGTAACATGGAATGAAAACGATTCAAAATCACCGGTTTGATGAGAGAAATATGGAACGTTTTAGGCACTTTCAAGAACGGAGGTAGTTGGAGTTTGTAAGCCACTGGGTTGACAGCTTGCTCAATTAAGAAAGGACCGATATAGCAGGGGGGGATGGGGGGGGGGAGAATTTCATACTCAGAACCCTCAGTCGTAGATTCTTCGTGGATAGCCAAACACGGCCACCAACTTTTAGGGCAGGGATTGCCCTACGCTTCTTATCTGCAAATCTCTTGTACCTGGAGGATGCTTTTAAAAGGGCTGCGTGAACATTCTTCCAGTTATTTCAAAACTGTCGAATCGTGATGTCAGCTGCAGGCACTGATGTTGCTGGAAGCGGCTGGAACTCAGGAACTTTTGGATGAAACCCATAATTGGTGAGGAATGGCGTGGAGGAAGATGAAGAATGGTACTAATTATTATGACAGAATTCGGCCCACGGGAGAAGATGAACCCAATCATCCTGGGAAGAGGATACATAGAGACGGAGGAAGGCCTCCAAGTCTTGATTCACCCTCCCAGTATGCCCATTAGTTTGAGGATGATAGACTGTAGAGAATTTCAGCTTGACTTGGGGCGCTTGACAAAGGCTTCGCCAGAACTTGGCCACAAACTGAACACCTCTTTCGGAAATTATCTCCTCAGGAAGACCATGTAATCTGAAGATCTGTTGAATAAAGACTTGTGCTAACTTGGGAGCTGACAGAAGACTGGTGAGAGGGATGAAATGAGCCATCTTGGTGAACCGTCAACTACCACCCAGATGGTATTGAATTTATCGCACATAGGGAGATCCATGACGAAATCCATCGAGAGATGAGTACACAGACGATGAGGAACAGACAAAGGGACCAGTTGCCCAGTGGGTGACTGGCGGGGTACTTTGTGTTAGGCACATTTTGGGCAGCAGGCCACAAATTCAGTAATGTCCTTCTTTAGGGTCGGCCACCAGTATGATCTGGAAACAAATTCTAAGGTCTTGCGTATGCCCGCGTGCCCAGCAAAGCGAAAGGAATGTGCCCAATGCAAGAGCTTCCGTCTGAGAGCCAGCTTCACAAAACTTTTGCCTGGTGGGGGCATAGAGTTCATCCTCACTGCGGAGAACGCCACTGGATCAATGATATAATGCTTGTCAGTAGACTCAGACTCATTTTCTTGCTCCCAGGAGCGGGAAAGGGCATCAGCCTTATGATTTTGTGACCCTGGACAAAACTGCAACTTGAAATCAAATCTGGAAAAGAAAAGTGCCCACCTGGCTTGGCGAGGGTTAAGACATTGAGCCCCTTTTAGATACAGGAGGTTTTTGTGATCCGTCATAATAGTTATGGGATGAGAAGCTCCCTCCAACAGGTACCTCCACTCTTCCAACGCAAGCTTGATCGCCAAAAGTTCTTGATCGCCGATGGCGTAGTTACGCTCTGCAGGAGAGAACTTTCATGAGAAGAAGCCACAGGGATGTAGATGACCATCGTTTGCTCTTTGAGACAGTACTGCCCCCAATCCAACAGAAGAGGCATCCACCTCAAGGATGAAGGGCGAGCTGGTATCTGGCTGTTTCAAAACCGGAGCAGTGAAGAATCTTTGTTTTAACAAATGAAACATTTGGGAAGCTTCCTCTGGCCATTTGGAAGGATTGGCACCCTTTTTGGTAAGAGCCGTGATAGGCGCTACAACATACCCCAGGAACGGAATGGATTTAACTTCAAAGACGCACTTTTCCAGTTTGCAATATAGATGATTGGTACGGAGACGGGACAAGACCTCTTTCACCCAGAACCGATGTTCCTCCAAATCATTCGTGAAGATAAGGAAATCATCGAGATAAACCACAAAGTGACGATAAAGGATGTCTCTGAAGATTTCATTCACAAAGTGTTGGAATACCACTGGAGCAGTGCTGAGTCCGAAAGGCATAATGAGGTACTCATAATGTCCATCACGGGTGTTAAAAGTGGTCTTCCACTCGTCATCCTTTCGGATACGGATGAGATTATAAGAACTCCTCAGATCTAACTTTGTGAAGATAGTGGCTCCACTAACGCGGTCAAACAGCTCGGTGATAAGCGGCAGAGGATATCGATTTTTCACTGTGATGTCATTCAGACCCTGGTAGTCAATACAATGCCGCATGCCGCTATCTTTCTTCTTCACGAAGAAGAAGCCTGCGCCAGCTGGAGAAGGCGAAGGCCGGACGAATCCATTAGCCAGATTTTCCTTGATATACTCCTCCATGGAGTGGGTCTCAGGCAATGACAATGGATATGTGCATCCACAAGGAGGAGTTTTCCCTGGAATGAGATCGTTAGGACAATCCCATTCTCTATGAGGAGGAAGAATATCGGCAGAAGACTTGCTGAATACACCAGTGAAATCCTGATGTGGAGAAGGTGGAACATCAGGAGACTTAGAGGAGGACTTGCAAACTGGAAGCACTTTCTGTAGACATGTCTTGGAACAGGAAGGACCCCATGCCAGGATATGGGTCTGACAATGCTAAATTCCTTTGTCGTATAAACAACCCTTTATGAAGCTAAGAACACTGTACGCTGTTTGCTTAAGAAATACCGTATGGGTACGCTATCTGCGTAACGATCGCTAAGCCGTAGGCGAGACGCTCAAGCGTCACGTTCGCTCACGGCCCAGTGATCACAGGACACGTTATTGGTTATGTCTAGGGGAATGATTCGCTGTAGCGTAGCCTACGCTCGAGACCACGAGGAGGTCACCAGCGATGCAGACGCTCACAACACTATACCTTTATGTTAAAACCTTATACCAATGAAATACACTGAATACCTTAATGTGAGTACAGGGTGTAAGTGCAACCTTGTGTAACCTGACTAACTACAAAGCTGCTTGAGCGTCACCGACGCTCAAGTGAACACTTAACACTATAGAAAATACACAGATACTGGTTTAGGTTCCAAAGCCTATTAACTATGTATTATAACTAATATACTTGCAAAAAGGAATCACAGTACAAATGATACACTACAGTATAACATAAACCACCTAACCAGATAACTATACAGGAAACACACTACAATACAATACAGTTAAGTTTAAGGAGAAATAAGAGAAGATGAGAAGACAAGAGAGAGAGAGAGATTTGAGAGAGATTGGCTCACAATAACATTAAAAGACAATATGGTTGCAGCGAAGCTTACACATGTGAGGAACAATCGCTGCGCAGTTAATCAATGCTGAGAATCTTTGTTTAGAAAGTACTTGAGCTTACCCATGCTGCCTGTCCCTATATACACAACACCCAGCTACACAATCGTCCCTACAATGCCGCATGGGGCAGAAGCTAGACTCCATCTTATTCCAAAATGTCCAAGCCTCAAAACAATGCATATGTTCTGACCCTACAATTCCAAACAATCCAAATCACCCTTCACAATTTCAAGCAAACAGTATCTCTATAACCAGAGCATATGAGTTATCACAAGACCAGACCACCAGGTACTCACAAGTATCAGCCTGCCATTGCTACCAGCACATATTCAAAAGTACTGCATGGTGGTATTTATGATTAACAAGATCCCAGCTACCATCACAGATTCCACAGGGCACCAACACTAACACCCAACAATCATCACAGCCAAGTTACAATATCCTATTTAAACCAGAAAGCAATATGTCTATATTTCCTTCTATAGCCATGTGATTCTATACTTAGCCTTTGGGAAGGAATTCTGTCCTGGGGATGTAGCCGCCATGCTGCTTGATGCTAGCTTAGTTCTGAGTGTCAGTCAGCCCTGTGATCTCCAGTGGGTATATCATACCTGCATTCCAGCTGTGGGGGTGTGTCAACCACAGGAAGTGTGTGTCCCTCCCAGCATGTGAGCCAGCTGCATCAGTGGCCTTGGTTATGTAACACAATGGGTGATGACCAACACATTCCTGTCTAGTGAGAAGCTATTGTTTGGCGAATACAAAACAGAATCCTGTCTGGGTTTTGTTCTATATTCATGATGTCCACTTTCAGTTGAGACAATGACATCTCAGCCCTCATTCTCCTGTATACAAATCCAGCCCCATTTGTAAACACAGGTGTTGGCCCTCCTTATTGAGTCTCAAAAGCTCAGTGTAATTAAAGGCTATTGTACTCCGTCTGCGGGAAAGATACTGATTTGGAGTACAATTGATCTTCAATTACTATTCCTGTGTTTACCTTATGCATGTGTAGATATGAGGCCCTCTTAACATGCAAACTATTGTTTGGGGGATCTCTGAGGTCAAAGAGACATTTGAGACCTACTGATGCCTGTCTCCAACTGTTCAGATGCATGACTAAGTAAGAACAAATAATAATAAATAAATGGACATAACTTCTTATGTCCATAACTATTCGCACGAGCAATTAATACGCTCCAAACCAACACCGGAATATTGCTAATTAAATACTCTTCCGATGGGTACCAAACACTGCTGTATGATTCCTGTTAGACCCTTCGTACGATGCAAAGAGGGACTCCTCAGCTCAGGGACATTCTATTTTAACCAAACTTTCAGAATCTATCAAAGGGACCATGATCTATAAACTACATTAATTGTGAACAGTTGTAATGAATGGGTCGCACGCTACGACTACGTAAACTCTACCGTAAATACGCATACCGCGCCTGCGAGTGCACGCTATTGCGGGTATGCGCCTTCACGGGAGAGCGCACGCACGCGCAGCACGGACCAGTGTGCGGTGCAAATATGGCAACGTGCATAGAGACATTTTTCTGACTTTGACAGTCCACCCTTTGGCAGTCAATAATAACTGCCACAAAACATTTAAGGAGAAAAATGCAAGTCAGGGGTTAATTGATTTCCATGGTGGGGTAAGGAAGAAGAGAGGAGTAGGTGTGAAAAGGGTATGACCTAGTGAGAGAGTAGAAGCATGTGTGTATGAGTCCATGTTTGGAGGGTCATGTATCATCGTGCCGTACGTGTGGTAAATCAAGCTTCGAGGTATTGCGAAGTATACATTTGAATTCCTTCTTATCCCGTATCAAGGGTCTGTGGATGGGCTGTCAAACTCTACCGAGCTCATTTTGGCTTTTAGTTGTAACAAAATGGGGATGCACATTTTAGTTGATGATACATGAATGGGGGAGGTATGTGGTTGCTGATATCTGTGCCTGTATTCCCTATCGTCTATGTGTGTTATTACCTGAGGGTTGTAGAGATGAAGATAAAGAACACTTATGGAGAATGCAATGATATTCTATGTCAGGGAAATGTACATCTGTCGTTGAGGTTGTGTTCGGTATCTGTTGAGAGTCGTCTTCTTTGCGCTGTATTGCTCCTTGGGCATGAGCAAATAGCTTTGTCTGAGCCATTAGATTTACAAAAAAAGTTGGGCTAGCGTGAGTTTAAAAGTACTAGGGAAACTGGGGATCCATGGCAAAGTTCATCAAGTGTCCATATTTAAAGTTGTCAAATCTTCTTCTTTGGTCAATCCGTTGTCTGTATAGCGTCTCGTCAACTTCCTCGTCCAAGGGGGTCTTTGTATCTTGGAGAAAAGCAGAAAAACAGGTGAAAGAAACGGACCTTATAATCGCATTTTCATCACATCATGGTTTCTATCATTGGGTCATAAATCAAATCCAGGTTAATTACAGTTTCCTCACTCCTCAGGCTCATCACTTTTGTACTTTGTTTGCACCTCATTAAAGCCTGCCCGCATCTAAATATCAATCCAATCGATATAACGACACCCAAGATACATAGTAGAAACTTTCCAACATCCATTATGACTCCTTGAGCCCAGTCTCCCAAACCGGAGAACCAATTTCGCGGGTTCAACCATGACACCCAACCAGTCAGCTCATTATCTACAGCAGTAAGGGTGAGATTGTGTTTTCGACGAAATTCCCACTTCAATTGGAGAATATCATCCATCTTTTGGTCTATGACCTCTACCGGATCCTCGGTGCTATTCGTGATATAAGTGCAACACTTTATGCCGTACTGTGTTGCCAATGTAACACAATATCCGCCTGTTACTGCTGTAAGATAATTAAGAACCATCCTATGCTGAACTAGTTCTGTTTTGTAAGCTTGAAGTTCTCTTCCAGTGTATCTAAACGTGTCATCATACATTTCAGTGATATTATCTAACAAATTGGCGAGTGCGGAAATGTATCTATAATTCATCACTCCTCGAGCGGTACGAGTGAAATCTAACGCTACCAGAACCTGAATCCCGGTGGATTCATGGATAAGATCAGAGGCCGGATGCTCTAACCTTTCTGACAGTTGTCTTTTAACTCGGTGCTCGTAATGAGTGTGAGTATAAGGAGCTTGGGCACCACGGTGTATGTCCTTCATTTTGTCATGTGTAACAGTCATCACTTCAGGCAATACTTTTCCAATATAACACAATCCTTCAGAGTTTGGGGCAAGCCACTTGTACGCCTTTCTCCCGCATATGAAATATGCATCATCGGGGAGAACATATGGGACGGAGAAGGACATGACCATGTTACAAACCTTCCAGGTGAAATCTCCTGACCCTAATTCTTCCATCTGCCTAATGCACGTATCAGTTTGTATGATATGTGCACAGTATCCTGGTGATACCTCTCCAACTCTAGTAATCCTATTTCCTAAGGTATATCGATACCGGAAAGATTTTCCTCTACTGGCTATGTGGCGTACGAGCTCTGTATCTGTAGGCATTCTATCTGCTCTGTGTGAAAAGGTCATGGTAAGGTTGCTCCATGACACTTCCCAATTTCCCGGCTTACGGGGATTGGAGATATTAAAACATAATATGGACCTATCCACATGGTATTGGTGGAGCTTCAAACTAGGAGGGCTGGAGATATTAAACCTCCTGTCCACCGGTCTCCCACCCCTTAGCTCAAGTACCTCCCCTAACGTTAAAGGAAATGGTACTAGCCCTGATTTGCTGTGACCCTGAGGTACTTGAGAGCATACCCAACAATCTGTTTGGTTTAACACGTTACCCACTAGAGAGTGATAGTCACTCAATGGATGCCGGTCCATATGGATATTAAAACTGGATTGGCATTTCTTTGTTACAGAGCCTACAGATACAACTTTCTTTTTGAACTAACATTCCTTCACAGTTGTTTACAAATAACATGGTTGTTAGATCGTGCCCGGTACTCGCCTTTGCTTGGTGATTGGGTTGCTATTGGAAATTTACACCTCCGTCTCAGTCATCAGGACCTTTCTGGATCCTTTCTCGACCTCACTGGTACTCTCACCGAAACAGACTGCTCTGGTCAACATCATGGTTAACGGGAAAATCCATATCACAGTCTCTTGGGGCAAGTCCATCTTACAGGAGGAGAAAAGAAGAAATTTGTAAAGGGGGTATAAGAAAACAGTTTGAGGGGGAGAGAACTTGTTACGATAATAAGTTCTCTCGTCTTGTTGTTCTTCTTGTTCTGCTGTCCTCTCAAAGGTGCTGTCTCTCAGTCTTCCAAACGAACACCCTGGCGATGCAACATTCCCTCCCAACCGACGATCTTTCTGTAAGGAGCAAAAATCTGGCATTACCATTGGTCCAACTGAGGGGTGACATAGCATCTTTAAACCATGGAAACATGAGTGGGAAGAGAGAGACAACCAAAAAAAAAAAAACAAAAGAGATAGAGAACAATTCATGTGCATATATACATTACATAACTCGACAATAACCATCAATAAGAAAAGAGAAACAAAGCATTTTTAAACATTGTCAACATTAAGAAAACATTGTTAGCATTAGAAAAACATTGTCAGACTTATTAGGCTGTCATATCTATGTGTCTAATGGTCTCCTTGAGCAGTCCCTCCCCACCAGCACCTGCATTACTCCACTGTCTGTATCTGGCCAGAAATACATTGTGGCGGAGGTCATGCTGGGGTTTGGTAGACTTCTGCAAGGACCAAGCGGATATGCAATGTGTGAATTCTTACCAATACTCGTCAGAGATGGGGATAGAGAGAGAGAGAGAGAAAAAACATTTCACAGATACATTTACAACGTTTCACCTGGTCATTCCTGTGTCTTCAGTGAATGACCTCCCAATTTATTAACCGTTACCTCAGGCTTACCATCAGTCCTAATGATCACCTATCCTGACTATATATTATGGGTGTGGCCCAAAATTCTTCCTATATGATCCCTGATTATAATTTGGTGTGTCATAACTTTTGCTCATTTTCATGTCTAGGGGGTCTGATTTTATGTGGGTTATTACAGTTACTGGCATAATGCCCTTCTCTTTTGCACAGATCACAAATCCTTAAGTTCCTCCATGTGCCAATGGCCTGGGGTTTTGGTTGATTTGATGCCTCCTCAAACGCTTGGATGCTCATCACCATCAACCGCTTTCCCTGTACCTACCTGATTCCTTGGATACCATGATTATGTCGTTGTCTAGGGAGTTGATATACCTTCTGTGAATCTTTGATCATACAGTTAGATCTTTCCTAGGATCTGGGTAATCGGACATGATTGATCTCAATTCTGTCCGGGACCAGGGACGGCGCATTGCACTGTCCTTGACGGGAATGGTTCCCTGATCGTCAGTCTTCCCATTGGGGACTGTGATCACCCTGACAGGACTAAACTCAATCACATCACCTTGTTTTGGTCTTACAATATGAGGTACATTTGTTTGTGCGTGATATAAAACATTGTACGTACCTGTGGACACGACCTCACCTGACCCTCCGTTAGGGGGTTTGATTATTGCCTTTACCAATTTGGTCGTGTCCACCTGGATGTCTTGTAGGATGGCTTCTGGAAGAGGTGCCGACATCGTTCTGGGCTCACTTTCTTGTTTGTATTCCTGAGGGAGGTTTGACATGGGGTGCAGCTTGCACAGGTTAATAGTTGTACATTCAACAGTATTACAATAATCATTGTTACATTTATTACACTTATTCTTATAATCTATATTACAGTTGCTAAGAGCGTTTTTATTGTTCACCCTTGTGTCTTTCTCTCCGCAATCAACCCCTCTCCTGATGCCACTGTCTCTCCTCTCAAGATAAGAGTCAGAAAAGTCAATAGACTCTTTTTGTAATTCACTTTCCTGTTGCCATAACTGTAAATATTCATAATGTTTATTTTGTCTCTTCGTTGGTTCAATGAGACTTATCCTCCTCCTTAAATTTTGTAACACTACTGGACTGAAGCTACCTATTCTTGGGAATTTGTCCCTGTCTTGTACAGTCATTCTCTCCCATTCATCACATAAAACCTCTGTGTGACTACCGTATTTTTCACACATTACATATCGTGCCGACCCAACTGGTCGGTTCTCTGAATCAACCCGAACCGAGGTTGATCGCCCCCTACCTGAACAAATGGCCCCCATAATCTGCAGGCGTTGCTTATTCCTCCTTGGATCTTTATCTCAAGGTTTTCAGCGAACCCTTACAAACAAACCAAGATGTCCTTGGGCAGGCCGGCGGTGGTGGTTTATCAAGTACCCCACTTACTTCTCGCCCACGTTGGCCTGTGCTGCAATCACTGTAACCAGAGCTGCTGTACCCAACCCAGGGCCCCTGTGAACCTTTATTTACTGGGGCGCGTTCCCCAGCAAGTATCGGTTGTTGGATAGTTCCTGAGTGACCAGCGAACTTCCCTTCCAAAAATAAAAAATTACACAAATCACGTCAGAATGTACAAATAGCGTTTGTGACCACTTTACTCTAATGGTATTAGGTCAGATTACTAACTACTGCACACAATTACGTGCGGTCCAATCGTTCAGTACACGAGCACTACTTGTCATGTACTGAAAGATCAATGGAATCGATGTTTCCGGCCGCGATTCCTTCAGCAAGAGCTTGTATGGCCTATATGGGTTCTGCACCAACACCCCAGGCGTTGTGCCACTGGACTTTTATAGCGGACCTCTTTGTCTATTTTACCTGTTACCTTATGACCTCCTGGTCTGTTACCTTATGACCTCCTGGTCTTGTTACCTTATGGTCCGCTATACTCTAATGCTCAAATATTATTTAACCAGGGATGCCTCCCTAGCCACCGTATATGTCACTTACACGTATGTCCCTTGACGAGTACCCGGCTTTCCTTTTGGTTCCACCTTACAGTTATATAAACTTTTGTATACAAAACACACTCACTCAACACATGTACACTTTTGTTTCTATATCTATTTCTGCGCAGAAATTGTCTTTAGGCCAAAAGTGTTACCAATTAGGAGCAGGATCTGTTAAACTAAATTTCAGATTTTCCAAAAATAGATTTGCGTTATTTACCGCTTTGCGTTATCTACCGCTGTGCGTTAATTATCGCCTTTGCGTTACTTCACTTTATCACAACTTGAGCTACGTGGGCGTAACCGGACGCTACGTTGCGTAATGTACACTGCGTGCGTCTGCCTTTTGGATTGCGTACGCTAGTCTTTGTTAGCGACACGTGTACGCAATGCAAAGGATCCACCGTAACACAATATATTTTTATCAATGTAAATGATCCCTGATCATCTACCGCAATCCACACTGACTGCCTTGTATCTCAGACAAACCGTGTGTTGTTCTATACTTTAACTATTACCTCTACTATGAAATAACAGCAAATCTCTTTTTAGCACTTTCTATCAACTATAAAATTGGCAAACAGGAATAGTGATATACGAAAATGAAACAGAAATGCAGATATATGCGTGCGTACGCAAGACAAAAGAAAAATAAACAGTTTTAAAAGGACACAAGCGTTTTGTTCTTACTTCCGGTTACCGGGTTCCTTCAGCACTCTTTATCTAAGCGAAGCAGACGCTTATCCCGCCAGCACTATGAGACAATCTCCCACCCTTTGCTGGGGGATAATGTCTGCTGATCTACCTAGTGCAGATGTGAGAAGTATAGGACGAGTTCCCAATTGACAATGCTAAATTCCTTTGTCGTATAAACAACCCTTTATGAAGCTAAGAACACTGTACGCTGTTTGCTTAAGAAATACCGTATGGGTACGCTATCTGCGTAACGATCGCTAAGCCGTAGGCGAGACGCTCAAGCGTCACGTTCGCTCACGGCCCAGTGATCACAGGACACGTTATTGGTTATGTCTAGGGGAATGATTCGCTGTAGCGTAGCCTACGCTCGAGACCACGAGGAGGTCACCAGCGATGCAGACGCTCACAACACTATACCTTTATGTTAAAACCTTATACCAATGAAATACACTGAATACCTTAATGTGAGTACAGGGTGTAAGTGCAACCTTGTGTAACCTGACTAACTACAAAGCTGCTTGAGCGTCACCGACGCTCAAGTGAACACTTAACACTATAGAAAATACACAGATACTGGTTTAGGTTCCAAAGCCTATTAACTATGTATTATAACTAATATACTTGCAAAAAGGAATCACAGTACAAATGATACACTACAGTATAACATAAACCACCTAACCAGATAACTATACAGGAAACACACTACAATACAATACAGTTAAGTTTAAGGAGAAATAAGAGAAGATGAGAAGACAAGAGAGAGAGAGAGATTTGAGAGAGATTGGCTCACAATAACATTAAAAGACAATATGGTTGCAGCGAAGCTTACACATGTGAGGAACAATCGCTGCGCAGTTAATCAATGCTGAGAATCTTTGTTTAGAAAGTACTTGAGCTTACCCATGCTGCCTGTCCCTATATACACAACACCCAGCTACACAATCGTCCCTACAATGCCGCATGGGGCAGAAGCTAGACTCCATCTTATTCCAAAATGTCCAAGCCTCAAAACAATGCATATGTTCTGACCCTACAATTCCAAACAATCCAAATCACCCTTCACAATTTCAAGCAAACACAGTATCTCTATAACCAGAGCATATGAGTTATCACAAGACCAGACCACCAGGTACTCACAAGTATCAGCCTGCCATTGCTACCAGCACATATTCAAAAGTACTGCATGGTGGTATTTATGATTAACAAGATCCCAGCTACCATCACAGATTCCACAGGGCACCAACACTAACACCCAACAATCATCACAGCCAAGTTACAATATCCTATTTAAACCAGAAAGCAATATGTCTATATTTCCTTCTATAGCCATGTGATTCTATACTTAGCCTTTGGGAAGGAATTCTGTCCTGGGGATGTAGCCGCCATGCTGCTTGATGCTAGCTTAGTTCTGAGTGTCAGTCAGCCCTGTGATCTCCAGTGGGTATATCATACCTGCATTCCAGCTGTGGGGGTGTGTCAACCACAGGAAGTGTGTGTCCCTCCCAGCATGTGAGCCAGCTGCATCAGTGGCCTTGGTTATGTAACACAATGGGTGATGACCAACACATTCCTGTCTAGTGAGAAGCTATTGTTTGGCGAATACAAAACAGAATCCTGTCTGGGTTTTGTTCTATATTCATGATGTCCACTTTCAGTTGAGACAATGACATCTCAGCCCTCATTCTCCTGTATACAAATCCAGCCCCATTTGTAAACACAGGTGTTGGCCCTCCTTATTGAGTCTCAAAAGCTCAGTGTAATTAAAGGCTATTGTACTCCGTCTGCGGGAAAGATACTGATTTGGAGTACAATTGATCTTCAATTACTATTCCTGTGTTTACCTTATGCATGTGTAGATATGAGGCCCTCTTAACATGCAAACTATTGTTTGGGGGATCTCTGAGGTCAAAGAGACATTTGAGACCTACTGATGCCTGTCTCCAACTGTTCAGATGCATGACTAAGTAAGAACAAATAATAATAAATAAATGGACATAACTTCTTATGTCCATAACTATTCGCACGAGCAATTAATACGCTCCAAACCAACACCGGAATATTGCTAATTAAATACTCTTCCGATGGGTACCAAACACTGCTGTATGATTCCTGTTAGACCCTTCGTACGATGCAAAGAGGGACTCCTCAGCTCAGGGACATTCTATTTTAACCAAACTTTCAGAATCTATCAAAGGGACCATGATCTATAAACTACATTAATTGTGAACAGTTGTAATGAATGGGTCGCACGCTACGACTACGTAAACTCTACCGTAAATACGCATACCGCGCCTGCGAGTGCACGCTATTGCGGGTATGCGCCTTCACGGGAGAGCGCACGCACGCGCAGCACGGACCAGTGTGCGGTGCAAATATGGCAACGTGCATAGAGACATTTTTCTGACTTTGACAGGTCGTCTTCCAATCGACTTGGGGATTATGCAGACGAAGCCATGGGAGGCCTAGAACCACAGGATGAGTGGCTCTTGGGATTACCAGGAAGGAAATCAACTCAGTGTGCAGGACCCCTACCTTCAGATGGATAGGTAGAGTCTTGGAGATAATCACCGCATCAGGAATCCTACTGCCGTCCACGGCACTTAAAGAAATTGGAGATAAAAGTCTCTCAGTGGGTAGAGACCACTGCTTAACGAACCTTTCAGTAATAAAGTTTCCGGTTGCTCCAGAATCCAATAAAGCAATAAGATTCTTGGTACGCTGAGCCACTTGAAGAGAAACTGAGAGGTTGCAGTCGCTTGAAGGCGGAGATGCATACATTACTCCTAGACGACCCTCTCCTTGGCGGGCTAGGATTTGGAGTTTCCCCGGACGCTCGGGACAGGCATTAATGAGGTGGGAAAGTGCAGCACAGTAAAGGCACGGGCAGTTGGACAAACGTCTTCTGCGCTCTGCTGGAGACAGTCGTGAATGACCTATCTGCATAGGTTCGTTTTTAGACGGAGATGGCTAACGAGGAGGAAGAATAGAAGAAGTCTTATGAAATGTTGATCTGCCTCGCTCCATAGCCCTTTCACGGAACCGTAGGTTAACTTTAGTGCAGAGTGATATGAGCTCATTCAGTTTTGAGGGCAAGTCTCTAGTGGCGAGCTCATCTTTAATATGTTCAGACAAACCTTGCCAGAACGCTGCATAGAGGGTTTCCTCATTCCAGAGACTTCAGATGCCAACGTCTGAAATTGTACTACTGGCCAACAGTTCTTGAAGCTGACGACACTCGACCTTGCTCATCAAAAATTTTGCTGAATGCTGCCACGAAGTCAGAGTAGGATGACAGCATGATCTTTCCCAAAGGGGCGATGCCCAATCAAGGGCGGAACCACTGAGTAGGGAGATGATATACGCCACTTTAGTGCGGTCTGTAGGAAAACTGCTGGGCTGCAACTCAAAGTGGATCTCGCACTGGTTTATGAAACCCCTGCAGGCTTTCAGGGATCCTGCATATTTGGCAGGTGTTGGCAAGTGGAGACGTGGACGAGAAATGGGTATGGTGGGTGGGGATACCACCGGAGCTACTACTGTCGGCATACTGGACGCCCCTGACCCACAGAGGGTAGCTTGAATTTCATCCAGTCGGGAGGAGAGGTCTTGAAGACATCAGATAACATGGCCCTGTGCAGCCTCATGATTTTCGAGATGGGCTGCCAGTTCTTGCTTGGGCCTGGTCCCTTGGACTTGGTCTCCAACCGGATCCATACGGTCAGTGCTTACTGTCACAACTGAGGGCTGGTGAAGGTGACTGGAAGCCTCAGTTAAAGGGGCTGACGGGTACCGGAATTTAGGAGGATTGAGTGTACTCCTAGACATGCGTTAGACAGTCGCAGTAAGTGCCAGAAGGCGTGACCACGACAACTGGAAATATCTTTGAGGATGTTTATTAAATAAAAAGTCATATAAGGTGCAACAAAACAAATAAAAGACACAAGTGAGTATAATACAGCTGGTTAGGACCAGTAATCCGGAATGAGCGTGAAAGTTCAGTACAACACTTGGGAACCCAGGTGAGGTATAACGTGAAGCTGAGACTAGCAGGTGAACTGTAAATAATACTGGGGTGCTCAGGTAAATTATAAATGAAGCGGAGGTTCATAGATAAACTGTAGGCGAAGCTGGGGTTCACAGGAGAACTGTAGAAGAAGCTGGGGTTCGCAGGAGAACTGTAGAAGAAGCTGGGGTTCGCAGGAACACAAAGGGTAACTGGAGAGTGGCTACTGGAAAGCCGGAGCATAACCCTTTAGTTAGCACTGAGTGCGGGAGCAAAGATGACAGGCTGCATCACATTGCTTAAACACTGGAGAGCTGGAACAACACCGCAAGGGCAAACCACCAGGGAGTCAGGCTGAACTGCAGGAGAAGTCCACAGTGAACTGCACACTGTATACACAGGATAGACAATGGAAGCACTGACAATCTTCTGGGAGCTTGAACAGGATATTTATACCTGCTGCATAGCAGGGATTGGTCTGGCAATAATGACATGGCTCCAGCAGCACTGAGGATAGGTGAATGGGTATCATGTGTCAAAGTCCAAGATGGCTGCGCCCATTAACAGAACCAGAAGGGGAACTAAGTACTGTGAAGCATGAGTACAAACAACAATGGTGGCGGAGGCCGCAGCAGCTGGACTCCGCGCGCCCAGGCGCGCACAGCGGCCACAGGGATGGAAGTGGCGGCCGGGGCACACGAGGACGCGCATCCAGCAGAGGATCACAGGTGCGGCAATGACGGCCGCGACGGGGCTGAGAGCACTGCACCACCATGAGTACATTTACTGAGGAGGCCGCTCATACCAGCGCTATAGGCAGTAACCATAACCATAGTTAAAGCCCGGCCCTGGTTCGCTGAGCCAACCTCAGGAGACATCTGACAGGTAGAAAACGATGTCTCAGTACCCGGAACGTGACAGCATCCCCCCCTCCCCCCTTTAGGAGTGGCCTCAGGTCACTTCTTAGGTTTTCGTGGAAATCTGGAGTGGAATTTCTGGACCAATTTAGGAGCATAATTGTCAGATGCATTCGTCCAGGAACGTTCCTCAGGACCATAGCCCATCCAATCTATCAAATACTGGAGATGACCATATCTGATACGAGAATCCAGTTTCTGGGCGACCTCGTACTCAACACCCCATTGAGTATGGACCTTGGGTGCAGAGGGTAACATGGAATGAAAACGATTCAAAATCACCGGTTTGATGAGAGAAATATGGAACGTTTTAGGCACTTTCAAGAACGGAGGTAGTTGAAGTTTGTAAGCCACTGGGTTGACAGCTTGCTCAATTAAGAAAGGACCGATATAGCAGGGGGGGATGGGGGGGGGGAGAATTTCATACTCAGAACCCTCAGTCGTAGATTCTTCGTGGATAGCCAAACACGGCCACCAACTTTTAGGGCAGGGATTGCCCTACGCTTCTTATCTGCAAATCTCTTGTACCTGGAGGATGCTTTTAAAAGGGCTGCGTGAACATTCTTCCAGTTATTTGAAAACTGTCGAATCGTGATGTCAGCTGCAGGCACTGATGTTGCTGGAAGCGGCTGGAACTCAGGAACTTTTGGATGAAACCCATAATTGGTGAGGAATGGCGTGGAGGAAGATGAAGAATGGTACTAATTATTATGACAGAATTCGGCCAACGGGAGAAGATGAACCCAATCATCCTGGGAAGAGGATACATAGAGATGGAGGAAGGCCTCCAAGTCTTGATTCACCCTCCCAGTATGCCCATTAGTTTGAGGATGATAGACTGTAGAGAATTTCAGCTTGACTTGGGGCGCTTGACAAAGGCTTCGCCAGAACTTGGCCACAAACTGAACACCTCTTTCGGAAATTATCTCCTCAGGAAGACCATGTAATCTGAAGATCTGTTGAATAAAGACTTGTGCTAACTTGGGAGCTGACAAAAGACTGGTGAGAGGGATGAAATGAGCCATCTTGGTGAACCGTCAACTACCACCCAGATGGTATTGAGTTTATCGCACATAGGGAGATCCATGACGAAATCCATCGAGAGATGAGTCCACAGACGATGAGGAACAGACAAAGGGACCAGTTGCCCAGTGGGTGACTGGCGGGGTACTTTGTGTTAGGCACATTTTGGGCAGCAGGCCACAAATTCAGTAATGTCCTTCTTTAGGGTCGGCCACCAGTATGATCTGGAAACAAATTCTAAGGTCTTGCATATGCCCGCGTGCCCAGCAAAGCGAAAGGAATGTGCCCAATGCAAGAGCTTCCGTCTGAGAGCCAGCTTCACAAAACTTTTGCCTGGAGGGGGCATAGAGTCCATCCTCACTGCGGAGAACGCCACTGGATCAATGATATAATGCTTGTCAGTAGACTCAGACTCATTTTCTTGCTCCCAGGAGCGGGAAAGGGCATCAGCCTTATGATTTTGTGACCCTGGACAAAACTGCAACTTGAAATCAAATCTGGAAAAGAAAAGTGCCCACCTGGCTTGGCGAGGGTTAAGACATTGAGCCCCTTTTAGATACAGGAGGTTTTTGTGATCCGTCATAATAGTAATGGGATGAGAAGCTCCCTCCAACAGGTACCTCCACTCTTCCAACGCAAGCTTGATCGCCAAAAGTTCTTGATCGCCGATGGCGTAGTTACGCTCTGCAGGAGAGAACTTTCATGAGAAGAAGCCACAGGGATGTAGATGACCATCGTTTGCTCTTTGAGACAGTACTGCCCCCAATCCAACAGAAGAGGCGTCCACCTCAAGGATGAAGGGCGAGCTGGTATCTGGCTGTTTCAAAACCGGAGCAGTGAAGAATCTTTGTTTTAACAAATGAAACATTTGGGAAGCTTCCTCTGGCCATTTGGAAGGATTGGCACCCTTTTTGGTAAGAGCCGTGATAGGCGCTACAATAGTGGAAAAGTCTCTAATAAATTTCCTGTAGCAGTTGGCAAACCCTAGGAACCTTTGGATGCCCTTGAGGTTTACAGGAATCAGCCAATCTTGGATCGCTTGAAGTTTCTCGGGGTCCACCTCCAGACCGGAACCGGATACAATATACCCCAGGAACGGAATGGATTTAACTTCAAAGACGCACTTTTCCAGTTTGCAATATAGATGATTGGTACGGAGACGGGACAAGACCTCTTTCACCCAGAACCGATGTTCCTCCAAATCATTCGTGAAGATAAGGAAATCATCGAGATAAACCACAAAGTGACGATAAAGGATGTCTCTGAAGATTTCATTCACAAAGTGTTGGAATACCACTGGAGCATTGCTGAGTCCGAAAGGCACGACGAGGTACTCATAATGTCCATCACGGGTGTTAAAAGTGGTCTTCCACTCGTCACCCTTTCGGATACGGATGAGATTATAAGAACCCCTCATATCTAATTTTGTGAAGATAGTGGCTCCACTAACGCGGTCAAACAGCTCGGTGATAAGCGGCGAGGATATCGATTTTTCACTGTGATGTCATTCAGACCCCGGTAGTCAATACAATGCCGCATGCCACTATCTTTCTTCTTCACGAAGAAGAAGCCTGCGCCAGCTGGAGAAGACGAAGGCCGGACGAATCCATTAGCCAGATTTTCCTTGATATACTCCTCCATGGAGTGGGTCTCAGGCAACGACAATGGATATGTGCATCCACAAGGAGGAGTTTTCTCTGGAATGAGATCGTTAGGACAATCCCATTCTCTATGAGGAGGAAGAATATCGGCAGAAGACTTCCTGGATACATCAGTGAAATCCTGATGTGGAGAAGGTGGAACATCAGGAGACTTAGAGGAGGACTTGCAAACTGGAAGCACTTTCTGTAGACATGTCTTGGAACAGGAAGGACCACATGCCAGGATATGGGTCGTCTTCCAATCGACTTGGGGATTATGCAGACGAAGCCATGGGAGGCCTAGAACCACAGGATGAGTGGCTCTTGGGATTACCAGGAAGGAAATCAACTCAGTGTGCAGGACCCCTACCTTCAGATGGATAGGTAGAGTCTTGGAGATAATCACCGCATCAGGAATCCTACTGCCGTCCACGGCACTTAAAGAAATTGGAGATAAAAGTCTCTCAGTGGGTAGAGACCACTGCTTAACGAACCTTTCAGTAATAAAGTTTCCGGTTGCTCCAGAATCCAATAAAGCAATAAGATTCTTGGTACGCTGAGCCACTTGAAGAGAAACTGAGAGGTTGCAGTCGCTTGAAGGCGGAGATGCATACATTACTCCTAGACGACCCTCTCCTTGGCGGGCTAGGATTTGGAGTTTCCCCGGACGCTCGGGACAGGCATTAATGAGGTGGGAAGGTGCAGCACAGTAAAGGCACGGGCAGTTGGACAAACGTCTTCTGCGCTCTGCTGGAGACAGTCGTGAATGACCTATCTGCATAGGTTCGTTTTTAGATGGAGATGGCTAACGAGGAGGAAGAATAGAAGAAGTCTTATGAACTGTTGATCTGCCTCGCTCCATAGCCCTTTCACGGAACCGTAGGTAAACTTTAGTGCAGAGTGATATGAGCTCATTCAGTTTTGAGGGTAAATCTCTAGTGGCGAGCTCATCTTTAATATGTTCAGACAAACCTTGCCAGAACGCTGCATAGAGGGTTTCCTCATTCCAGAGACTTCAGATGCCAACGTCTGAAATTGTACTACTGGCCAACAGTTCTTGAAGCTGACGACACTCGACCTTGCTCATCAAAAATTTTGCTGAATGCTGCCACGAAGTCAGAGTAGGATGACAGCATGATCTTTCCAAAAGGGGCGATGCCCAATCAAGGGTGGGACCACTGAGTAGGGAGATGATATACGCCACTTTAGTGCGGTCTGTAGGAAAACTGCTGGGCTGCAACTCAAAGTGGATCTCGCACTGGTTTATGAAACCCCTGCAGGCTTTCAGGGATCCTGCATATTTGGCAGGTGTTGGCAAGTGGAGACGTGGACGAGAAATGGGTATGGTGGGTGGGGATACCACCGGAGCTACTACTGTCGGCATACTGGACGCCCCTGACCCACAGAGGGTAGCTTGAATTTCATCCAGTCGGGAGGAGAGGTCTTGAAGACATCAGATAACATGGCCCTGTGCAGCCTCATGATTTTTGAGATGGGCTGCCAGTTCTTGCATGGGCCTGGTCCCTTGGACTTGGTCTCCAACCGGATCCATACGGTCAGTGCTTACTGTCACAACTGAGGGCTGGTGAAGGTGACTGGAAGCCTCAGTTAAAGGGGCTGACGGGTACCGGAATTTAGGAGGATTGAGTGGACTCCTAGACATGCGTTAGACAGTCGCAGTAAGTGCCAGAAGGCGTGACCACGACAACTGGAAATATCTTTGAGGATGTTTATTAAATAAAAAGTCATATAAGGTGCAACAAAACAAATAAAAGACACAAGTGAGTATAATACAGCTGGTTAGGACCAGTAATCCGGAATGAGCGTGAAAGTTCAGTACAACACTTGGGAACCCAGGTGAGGTATAACGTGAAGCTGAGACTAGCAGGTGAACTGTAAATAATACTGGGGTGCTCAGGTAAATTATAAATGAAGCGGAGGTTCATAGATAAACTGTAGGCGAAGCTGGGGTTCACAGGAGAACTGTAGAAGAAGCTGGGGTTCGCAGGAGAACTGTAGAAGAAGCTGGGGTTCGCAGGAACACAAAGGGTAACTGGAGAGTGGCTACTGGAAAGCCGGAGCATAACCCTTTAGTTAGCACTGAGTGCGGGAGCAAAGATGACAGGCTGCATCACATTGCTTAAACACTGGAGAGCTGGAACAACACCGCAAGGGCAAACCACCAGGGAGTCAGGCTGAACTGCAGGAGAAGTCCACAGTGAACTGCACACTGTATACACAGGATAGACAATGGAAGCACTGACAATCTTCTGGGAGCTTGAACAGGATATTTATACCTGCTGCATAGCAGGGATTGGTCTGGCAATAATGACATGGCTCCAGCAGCACTGAGGATAGGTGAATGGGTATCATGTGTCAAAGTCCAAGATGGCTGCGCCCATTAACAGAACCAGAAGGGGAACTAAGTACTGTGAAGCATGAGTACAAACAACAATGGTGGCGGAGGCCGCAGCAGCTGGACTCCGCGCGCCCAGGCGCGCACAGCGGCCACAGGGATGGAAGTGGCGGCCGGGGCACACGAGGACGCGCATCCAGCAGAGGATCACAGGTGCGGCAATGACGGCCGCGACGGGGCTGAGAGCACTGCACCACCATGAGTACATTTACTGAGGAGGCCGCTCATACCAGCGCTATAGGCAGTAACCATAACCATAGTTAAAGCCCGGCCCTGGTTCGCTGAGCCAACCTCAGGAGACATCTGACAGGTAGAAAACGATGTCTCAGTACCCGGAACGTGACAGCATCCCCCCCTCCCCCCTTTAGGAGTGGCCTCAGGTCACTTCTTAGGTTTTCGTGGAAATCTGGAGTGGAATTTCTGGACCAATTTAGGAGCATAATTGTCAGATGCATTCGTCCAGGAACGTTCCTCAGGACCATAGCCCATCCAATCTATCAAATACTGGAGATGACCATATCTGATACGAGAATCCAGTTTCTGGGCGACCTCGTACTCAACACCCCATTGAGTATGGACCTTGGGTGCAGAGGGTAACATGGAATGAAAACGATTCAAAATCACCGGTTTGATGAGAGAAATATGGAACGTTTTAGGCACTTTCAAGAACGGAGGTAGTTGAAGTTTGTAAGCCACTGGGTTGACAGCTTGCTCAATTAAGAAAGGACCGATATAGCAGGGGGGGATGGGGGGGGGGGGAGAATTTCATACTCAGAACCCTCAGTCGTAGATTCTTCGTGGATAGCCAAACACGGCCACCAACTTTTAGGGCAGGGATTGCCCTACGCTTCTTATCTGCAAATCTCTTGTACCTGGAGGATGCTTTTAAAAGGGCTGCGTGAACATTCTTCCAGTTATTTGAAAACTGTCGAATCGTGATGTCAGCTGCAGGCACTGATGTTGCTGGAAGCGGCTGGAACTCAGGAACTTTTGGATGAAACCCATAATTGGTGAGGAATGGCGTGGAGGAAGATGAAGAATGGTACTAATTATTATGACAGAATTCGGCCCACGGGAGAAGATGAACCCAATCATCCTGGGAAGAGGATACATAGAGACGGAGGAAGGCCTCCAAGTCTTGATTCACCCTCCCAGTATGCCCATTAGTTTGAGGATGATAGACTGTAGAGAATTTCAGCTTGACTTGGGGCGCTTGACAAAGGCTTCGCCAGAACTTGGCCACAAACTGAACACCTCTTTCGGAAATTATCTCCTCAGGAAGACCATGTAATCTGAAGATCTGTTGAATAAAGACTTGTGCTAACTTGGGAGCTGACAGAAGACTGGTGAGAGGGATGAAATGAGCCATCTTGGTGAACCGTCAACTACCACCCAGATGGTATTGAGTTTATCGCACATAGGGAGATCCATGACGAAATCCATCGAGAGATGAGTCCACAGACGATGAGGAACAGACAAAGGGACCAGTTGCCCAGTGGGTGACTGGCGGGGTACTTTGTGTTAGGCACATTTTGGGCAGCAGGCCACAAATTCAGTAATGTCCTTCTTTAGGGTCGGCCACCAGTATGATCTGGAAACAAATTCTAAGGTCTTGCATATGCCCGCGTGCCCAGCAAAGCGAAAGGAATGTGCCCAATGCAAGAGCTTCCGTCTGAGAGCCAGCTTCACAAAACTTTTGCCTGGAGGGGGCATAGAGTCCATCCTCACTGCGGAGAACGCCACTGGATCAATGATATAATGCTTGTCAGTAGACTCAGACTCATTTTCTTGCTCCCAGGAGCGGGAAAGGGCATCAGCCTTATGATTTTGTGACCCTGGACAAAACTGCAACTTGAAATCAAATCTGGAAAAGAAAAGTGCCCACCTGGCTTGGCGAGGGTTAAGACATTGAGCCCCTTTTAGATACAGGAGGTTTTTGTGATCCGTCATAATAGTAATGGGATGAGAAGCTCCCTCCAACAGGTACCTCCACTCTTCCAACGCAAGCTTGATCGCCAAAAGTTCTTGATCGCCGATGGCGTAGTTACGCTCTGCAGGAGAGAACTTTCATGAGAAGAAGCCACAGGGATGTAGATGACCATCGTTTGCTCTTTGAGACAGTACTGCCCCCAATCCAACAGAAGAGGCGTCCACCTCAAGGATGAAGGGCGAGCTGGTATCTGGCTGTTTCAAAACCGGAGCAGTGAAGAATCTTTGTTTTAACAAATGAAACATTTGGGAAGCTTCCTCTGGCCATTTGGAAGGATTGGCACCCTTTTTGGTAAGAGCCGTGATAGGCGCTACAATAGTGGAAAAGTCTCTAATAAATTTCCTGTAGCAGTTGGCAAACCCTAGGAACCTTTGGATGCCCTTGAGGTTTACAGGAATCAGCCAATCTTGGATCGCTTGAAGTTTCTCGGGGTCCACCTCCAGACCGGAACCGGATACAATATACCCCAGGAACGGAATGGATTTAACTTCAAAGACGCACTTTTCCAGTTTGCAATATAGATGATTGGTACGGAGACGGGACAAGACCTCTTTCACCCAGAACCGATGTTCCTCCAAATCATTCGTGAAGATAAGGAAATCATCGAGATAAACCACAAAGTGACGATAAAGGATGTCTCTGAAGATTTCATTCACAAAGTGTTGGAATACCACTGGAGCATTGCTGAGTCCGAAAGGCATGACGAGGTACTCATAATGTCCATCACGGGTGTTAAAAGTGGTCTTCCACTCGTCACCCTTTCGGATACGGATGAGATTATAAGAACCCCTCATATCTAATTTTGTGAAGATAGTGGCTCCACTAACGCGGTCAAACAGCTCGGTGATAAGCGGCGAGGATATCGATTTTTCACTGTGATGTCATTCAGACCCCGGTAGTCAATACAATGCCGCATGGCACTATCTTTCTTCTTCACGAAGAAGAAGCCTGCGCCAGCTGGAGAAGACGAAGGCCGGACGAATCCATTAGCCAGATTTTCCTTGATATACTCCTCCATGGAGTGGGTCTCAGGCAACGACAATGGATATGTGCATCCACAAGGAGGAGTTTTCTCTGGAATGAGATCGTTAGGACAATCCCATTCTCTATGAGGAGGAAGAATATCGGCAGAAGACTTGCTGAATACATCAGTGAAATCCTGATGTGGAGAAGGTGGAACATCAGGAGACTTAGAGGAGGACTTGCAAACTGGAAGCACTTTCTGTAGACATGTCTTGGAACAGGAAGGACCCCATGCCAGGATATGGGTCGTCTTCCAATCGACTTGGGGATTATGCAGACGAAGCCATGGGAGGCCTAGAACCACAGGATGAGTGGCTCTTGGGATTACCAGGAAGGAAATCAACTCAGTGTGCAGGACCCCTACCTTCAGATGGATAGGTAGAGTCTTGGAGATAATCACCGCATCAGGAATCCTACTGCCGTCCACGGCACTTAAAGAAATTGGAGATAAAAGTCTCTCAGTGGGTAGAGACCACTGCTTAACGAACCTTTCAGTAATAAAGTTTCCGGTTGCTCCAGAATCCAATAAAGCAATAAGATTCTTGGTACGCTGAGCCACTTGAAGAGAAACTGAGAGGTTGCAGTCGCTTGAAGGCGGAGATGCATACATTACTCCTAGACGACCCTCTCCTTGGCGGGCTAGGATTTGGAGTTTCCCCGGACGCTCGGGACAGGCATTAATGAGGTGGGAAGGTGCAGCACAGTAAAGGCACGGGCAGTTGGACAAACGTCTTCTGCGCTCTGCTGGAGACAGTCGTGAATGACCTATCTGCATAGGTTCGTTTTTAGACGGAGATGGCTAACGAGGAGGAAGAATAGAAGAAGTCTTATGAACTGTTGATCTGCCTCGCTCCATAGCCCTTTCACGGAACCGTAGGTAAACTTTAGTGCAGAGTGATATGAGCTCATTCAGTTTTGAGGGTAAGTCTCTAGTGGCGAGCTCATCTTTAATATGTTCAGACAAACCTTGCCAGAACGCTGCATAGAGGGTTTCCTCATTCCAGAGACTTCAGATGCCAACGTCTGAAATTGTACTACTGGCCAACAGTTCTTGAAGCTGACGACACTCGACCTTGCTCATCAAAAATTTTGCTGAATGCTGCCACGAAGTCAGAGTAGGATGACAGCATGATCTTTCCAAAAGGGGCGATGCCCAATCAAGGGTGGGACCACTGAGTAGGGAGATGATATACGCCACTTTAGTGCGGTCTGTAGGAAAACTGCTGGGCTGCAACTCAAAGTGGATCTCGCACTGGTTTATGAAACCCCTGCAGGCTTTTGGGGATCCTTCATATTTGGCAGGTGTTGGCAAGTGGAGACGTGGACGAGAAATGGGTATGGTGGGTGGGGATACCACCGGAGCTACTACTGTCGGCATACTGGACGCCCCTGACCCACAGAGGGTAGCTTGAATTTCATCCAGTCGGGAGGAGAGGTCTTGAAGACATTAGATAACATGGCCCTGTGCAGCCTCATGATTTTCAAGATGGGCTGCCAGTTCTTGCATGGAACAACACCGCAAAAGCAAACCACCAGGGAGTCAGGCTGAACTGCAGGAGAAATCCACAGTAAACTGCACAATGTATTCACAGGATAGACAATGGAAGCACGGACAATCTTCTGGGAGCTGGAACAAGATATTTATACCTGCTGCATAGCAGGGATTGGTCTGGCAATAATGACATGGCTCCAGCAGCACTGAGGATAGGTGAATGGGTATCATGTGTCAAAGTCCAAGATGGCTGCGCCCATTAACAGAACCAGAAGAGGAACTAAGTACTGCGAAGCATGAGTACAAACAACAATGGCAGCAGAGGCCGCAGAAGCCGGACTCCACGCGCCCAGACGCGCACAGCGGCCACAGGGATGGAAGTGGCAGCCGGGGCACACCGAGGACGCGTATCCAGCAGAGGACCACAGGCGCGGCAATGACACCCGCAACGGTGCTGAGAGCACCGCATCACCGTGAGTACATTTACTGAGGAGGCCGCTGATACCAGCGCTATAGGCAGTAACCATAACCATAGTTAAAGCCCGGCCCTGGTTCGCTGAGCTAACCTCAGGAGACATCTGACAGGTAGAAAACAATGTCTCAGTACCCGGAACCTGACAACCAGGAGGTCTGCAGATTTGTGTCTGCCGGAAAGAGAGATACAACGTAGGCTTTAAACCTAGGATCGAGCATGGTGGCCAAAATGTAGTGCTCTGATTTCAACAGATTGACCACCCGTGAATCCTGGTTAAGCGAATTAAGGGCTCCATCCACAAGTCCCACATGCCTTCAATCTCTCCAGCTGCTTCTGAAAAAGCCTGATGAGGGGAATGACCTGACTTAGGCTGGCAGTGTCTGAACTGACTTCATGTGTGGCAAGTTCAAAGGGTTGGAGAACCTTGCACAACATGGAAATCCTTCTCCACTGTGCTTGAGTCAGGTGCATTCCCCCTCCTTTGCCTAAATCGTAGGCAGATGTATAGGCTTGAATGGCCTTTTGCTGCTCCTCCATCCTCTGAAGCATATAGAGTGTTGAATTCCACCTTGTTACCACCTCTTGCTTCAGCTGATGGCAGGGCATGTTCATGAGTGTTTGCTGGCCCTCCAGTCTTCGGCACGTAGTGGCTGAATGCCGAAAGTGGCCCGCAATTCTTTGGGCCACCAACAGCATCTCATGCATGCCCGTCGTTTTTAAAAAAAAATCTGAACCACCAAATTAATTGTATGTGCAAAACATGGGACGTGCTGGAATTTGCCCACATGTAATGCACGCACAATATTGGTGGCGTTGTCCAATATCACAAATCCCCAGGAGAGTCCAATTGGGGTAAGCAATCTGCGATGATGTTCCACAGTTTCCGTAAGAGGTCTTCAGCTGTGTGCCTCTTATGGAAAGTGGTGATACAAAGCGTAGCCTGCCTAGGAATGAGTTGGCGTTTGCGAGATGCTGCTACTGGTGCCGCCGCTGTTGTTGCTGCTGGAGGCAATACATTTACCCAGTGGGCTGTCACAGTCATATAGTCCTTAGTCTGCCCTGCTCCACTTGTCCACATGTCCGTGGTTAAGTGGACAGTGGGAACAACTGCATTTTTTAGGACACTGAGGACACTTTTTCTGACCTCTGAATACATTCTCGGTATCGCCTGCCTAGAGAAGTGGAACCTAGATGGGATTTGGTACCGGGGACATGCTACCTCAAGCAATTCTCTAAGTCCCTGTGAACTAACGGTGGATACCGGACGCACGTCTAACACCAACATAGTTGTCAAGGCCTCAGTTATCCGTTTTGCAACAGGATGACTGCTGTGATATTTCATCTTCCTCGCAAAGGACTGTTGGACAGTCAATTGCTTACTGGAAATAGTACAAGTGTTCTTCCGACTTCCCCTCTGGGATGACGATCGACTCCCAGCAGCAACAACAGCAGCGCCAGCAGCAGTAGGCGTTACACTCAAGGATCCATCGGAGGAATCCCAGTTAGGAGAGGACACGTCAGACTTGCCAGTGACATGGCTTGCAGGACTATTGGCATTCCTGTCTAAGGAGGAAATTGACATTGAGGGAGTTGGTGGTGTGGTTTGCAGGAGGTTGGGTACAAGAGGAAGAAGGGATTTAGTTGTCAGTGGACTGCTTCCGCTGCCACCCAAAGTTTTTGAACTTGTCAATGACTTCTGATGAATGCGCTCCAGGTGACGTATAAGGGAGGATGTTCCTAGGTGGTTAACGTTCTTACCCCTACTTATTACAGCTTGACAAAGGCAACACACGGCTTGACACCTGTTGTCCGCATTTCTGTTTAAATAATTCCACACCGAAGAGGTGATTTTTTTTTAAATTTTGACCAGGCATGTCAAAGGCGTTATTCATCCCACGGACAACAGGTCTCTCCCCGGGTGCCTGGCTTAAACAAACCACCTCACCATCAGAATCCTCCTAGTCAATTTCCTCCTCAGTGCCAGCAACACCCATATCCTCATCCTGGTGTACTTCAAGAGTGACATCTTCAATTTGAATATCAGGAACTGGACTGTGGGTGCTCCTTCCAGCACTTGCAGGGGGCGTGCAAATGGTGGAAGGAGCCACCTCTTCCTGTCCAGTGTTAGGAAGGTCAAGCATCGCAACCGACACAATTGGACTCTTCTTGGGGATTTGTGATTTAGAAAAACGCACAGTTCTTTGCTGTGCTTTTACCAGCTTAACTCTTTTAATTTTTCTAGCGGTAGGATGAGCGCTTCCATCGTCATGTAAAGGTGAATCACTAGTCATGAGGAACATAGGAGAGGGCCTTAGCCATTCCTTGCCACTTCGTGTCGTAAAAATGGCATATTGGCAAGTTTACGCTTCTCCTCAGATGATTTTAATTTAGATTTTTGGGTCATTTTACTGAACTTTTGCTTTTTGGATTTTACATGCTCTCTACTATGACATTGGGCATCGGCCTTGGCAGACGACGTTGATGGCATTTCATCGTCTCTGCCATGACTAGTGGCAGCAGCTTCAGCACTAGGTGGAAGTGGATATTGATCTTTCCCTATTTTACCCTCCACATTTTTGTTCTCCATTTTTTAATGTGTGGAATTATATGCCAGTAATATATCTGGAATTAGACGGCAGTAATGTGTGGAATTAGATACCACTAGATAGATACCAGATACCACTGTGACTGGAATGATGATGACCTATGCACAGTGACATGACACTACCACAGCACCCTACAGCAGCAAGATGTAGCACAAGACACTGGACTAGTATATTAGTAATGTAATGTAGTATTACTGAGCACCACAATGCAGCACAAGACAATGAGCAGTGATTCTGAGCACTGATGATGATACTACTGAGAACTGACACTGAGCAGCAAGTTGCAGCACAAGACAGTGGACTAGTATATTAGTAACGTACTGTAGTATTACTGAGCACCACAATGCAGCACAAGACAATGAGCAGTGATACTGAGCTCTGATGATGATACTACTGAGAACTGACACTGAGCAGCAAGATGCAGCACAAGACACTGGACTAGAATATTAGTAATGTACTGTAGTATTACTGAGTACCACAATGCAGCACAAGACAATGAGCAGTGATACTGAGCACTGACGATGATACTACTGAGAACTGACACTGAGCAGCAAGATGCAGCACAAGACACTGGACTAGTATATTAGTACAGGTTGAGTATCCCATATCCATATATTCCGAAATACGGAATATTCCGAAATACGGACTTTTATGAGTGAGAGTGAAATAGTGAAACCTTTGTTTTTTGATGTCTCAATGTACACAAACTTTGTTTAATACACAAAGTTATTAAAAATATTGTATTAAATGACCTTCAGGCTGTGTGTATAAGGTGTATATGAAACATAAATGAATTGTGTGAATGTAGACACACTTTGTTTAATGCACAAAGTTATAAAAAATATTGGCTAAAATGACCTTCAGGCTGTGTGTATAAGATGTATATGTAACATAAATGCATTCTGTGCTTAGATTTAGGTCCCATCACCATGATATCTCACTATAGTATGCAATTATTCCAAAATACGGAAAAATCCCATATCCAAAGTACCTCTGGTCCCAAGCATTTTGGATAAGGGAGACTCAACCTGTAATGTACTGTAGTATTACTGAGCACCACAATGCAGCACAAGACAAAGCAGTGATACTGAGCACTGATGATGATACTACTGAGAACTGACACTGAGCAGCAAGATGCAGCACAAGCCACTGGACTAGTATATTAGTAATATATTGTAGTATTACTGAGCACCACAATGCAGCACATGACAATGAGCAGTGATACTGAGCACTGATGATGATACTACTACTGAGAACTGACACTGAGCAGCAAGTTGCAGCACAAGACAGTGGACTAGTATATTAGTATAGTAACGTACTGTAGTATTACTGAGCACCACAATGCAGCACAAGACAATGAGCAGTGATACTGAGCACTGATGATGATACTACTGAGAACTGACACTGAGCAGCAAGATGCAGCATAAGACACTGGACTAGAATATTAGTAATGTACTGTAGTATTACTGAGCACCACAATGCAGCACAAGACAATGAGCAGTGATACTGAGCACTGACGATGATACTACTGAGAACTGACACTGAGCAGCAAGATGCAGCACAAGACACTGGACTAGTATATTAGTAATGTACTGTAGTATTACTGAGCACCACAATGCAGCACAAGACAATGAGCAGTGATACTGAGCACTGATGATGATACTACTGAGAACTGACACTGAGCAGCAAGATGCAGCACAAGAGAGACACTGTACTTGTATTACTGAGCTGCAATAAGCACTGATACTGAGCACTGATATTGAGATTTGCCACTGAGAGAACGTAGCCATGTCCTCTCTGCTCTCTCTACAATGCACGAGTGAAAATGGCGGCGACGCGCAGCTCTTTATATGGAATCCGAATCTCGCGAGAATCCAATAGCGGGATGATGACGTTTTGCCTCGTTCGGGTTTTCCGAGTCAGGCGGGAACAACCAAGCCTGCCTCGGACCTGTGTAGCCCACGTGGAGTTCGGGCCGGGTTCGGTTCTCGGAGATCCAAACCTGCTCATCTCTAAACTAAACCATTGAGAATGCCACCTAATTGTTAAGTATACCAAATTCCATTAAAGATTTATGTATAATGGCCCTCATTCCGAGTCGTTCGCTCGTTCTTTTTTTTCGCATCGCAGTGAAAATCAGCTTAGAGCGCATGCGCAATGTTCGCACTGCGACTGCGCTAAGTAATTCTGCTATGAAAAAAGTATTTTTACTCACTGCTTTTTGTTCGCACCGGCGAACGTAGTGTGATTGACAGGAAATGGGTGTTACTGGGCGGAAACACGGCGTTTTATGGGCGTGTGGCTGAAAACGCTACCGTTTCCGGAAAAAACGCAGGAGTGGCCGGAGAAACGGGGGAGTGTCTGGGCGAACGCTGGGAGTGTTTGTGACGTCAAACCAGGAACGACAAGCACTGAACTGATCGCACAGGCAGAGTAAGTCTGGAGCTACTATAAAACTGCTAAGTTTTATTTGTTCGCAATATTGCGTAAACTTCGTTCGCACTTTTAAGATGCTAAGATACACTCCCAGTAGGCGTAGACTAAGCGTGTGTAACTCTGCTAAATTCGCCTTGCGACCGATTAACTCGGAATGAGGGCCAATGTTCATCATTATTTGTTTATTATTACACTAGCTTTTGCACGCAGCTTTGTTCATGTGGATGTCTGTTATTGCTCAGCGGAACTAAGTTTACAAAACAGAAGTGCCATTTAATATTGTGATGTATATTTTATATTTTAGACATTGATCACAACATTTCTTTGGAAACAATATATGCAGTTTTTTCTTCAGGGATTAGCATAAAAAGATGACTGAGGTGAGCAAGCCAAGTAAAGCTGCCCATTTGAGAAGCAGCTAGTCCTGAGATTTACGCCTGCAGCCCTGAGCGTTTGCCCCTGTGACTTTGTTGATTGTCATCCAGAGTATTATTTTATTATTTTCATCTAAACATCAAAATCCAATTCATGGGGAACTTTAGTCAAACAAATATTACCTTATAGATCAAAAATCAGTTGCCACTTAACCTAACACCAAACTTAACACAATCGGCAAATCTATGATATACTATACCAACTTTCATTGTGCCTAAACATAGCATGTAACATTTGTCTTGGTACGCCATCTGCTGGATTGACTTGTAAACTGAAACTTCATGAGTCAAGATAACCTGCCTGATTAGTGACTGATATATGCGGCAGGATGTAATGCAATCCAAGATTGCCGGAGGTGTGGGAAGCTGGCCAATCTCAGGCATTTTTTTAAAGGAGCCCCTGTATATATATATATATATATATATATATATATATATATATATATATATATTATATTTATATATATATATAGGAAAATAGTAAGGTTCAGCGCCACTTGTGTTATACCCCTTAATGTAATTCAAAATGTAATTAGTCTGATAAAGAGTACAGTACTACACTTGTGGTATACCCCTTAAAGTCATTCAAAATGTAATTAGTCTGATAAAGAGACACTCCCTGTGATATAGGGTGTCAGCTAACCCCAAGGAAGTAGCAGTGGGAAACTGCTGGGTTAAAAATGTAAACACCAATGGTGTTGTTACAGTACTAATAATCAAGAAAGATTTTTTTCATTATAAAATTAATATGAGCACTTTATTTAGCACAAAGTATATAAAAATCATAAAATTCATCCGGTTCCGGGACCCATGGAGTGAGCCTCTCAGCGCCGGAGCTCCGTCCTGCCGCCCGCTGCAAATAACCTTTTCAAGGCTGTTACAGCCTCCACACCGCCCAGACTGCCCCCGGCGAGACCCGCGATCACGATGGATCGCTTTGTGACGCCCGTGACCGCGGCTACACAGGCCCCCGCTGGCGCACCCACGAGGCTTGAGAATTGCCGCGCGGGAAGCAATATGGCGCCTGGCGCCGGACCTGAAGTCACCACTCCTGTCTCCAAGAAAGCCGCGGCGGAGGGGACTGAGTATGCAGGCTCACAGGTATGCCGAGATCCGGAGGCTCCGGTAACATATGGAGACGTTGTGGCAGCTATAAAAGCCACTATGGCCCCCCTGCTTTCACAGGCTGTCAGTGATATATCAACACAGCTGCAGCACTTACAGCAGAATGTCACACACACTGAATCTCAACTGCAGGCTGCAACACATGACATAGAAGGGCTGTACCACTCAGTGAAATCTCTTACTACGGAGAACTATCAGATTTGGAATAAGATAGATGATATGGAAAATCGCGCAAGAAGAAATAATATCAGACTTGTGGGATTGCCGGAATCACTTAAAGGCACGGCGCTGGCTCATTTTGCCCGTGTTACCCTTCCCGCAATTTTGAATATAGAACGGGAATGTAGTGATTTAGTAATTGAAAGAATTCACCGCGTGGGTCCTGTGCCCACCCCCAACAAACCGCGCCCACGTGTAACTTTGTTCCGCTGTCTGAACTACCTTCATAAATTAGCATTCTGGTCCGCGTCTCGCAAAAGGAGGGATATCCAATGGGAGGGTAACAAGCTTTTCATATTCCAGGACTATTCAGTGGAACTGACCCGGGCCCGCAAAGCTTTTTCCCCTATTTGCACTCAACTTGTTTCAGAGGGTCGCAAGTTTGGCCTGTTATACCCCGCTCGCTTGCGCATTTATGAAGGTACCTCCCACAAAGATTTTCTGTCACCTGCTGACGCAGCGGCCTACCTCCGTAATGTATCCAGAGAAGACAGCGCGGACATCTCTGATCTCCCTTCAGCGACAAATTGACCATTTCCTGCTGAATATCCGCCTGTAGTCTAGTCGTTCATTACACATGGACTGCCTTGGTTTATTTTGTTAGGGCAACAATGACACACGGGCACTATGGTAGCCGTCGCTACTCCACTGCTCTGCCTGCTATTGAATTCAGTTTTGATCGATTTTCTGTTTCTTTCTTTTAAAATGTTCTTACCTACGCGCCTATTCTGCAGATGCAAATTGAAAAAGCGCTATGTTGGCTGGGATATACCCCATTATGCTGCATTTTAATGGTTATACAGCCATATTCACTACATTAGCCACAGGTTTTCTACTATATATTGCTCACTGCATATCGCTTATATTATAATATTATATTGTTTTTTGGAGCATTTGGTTATATAGCTTAATTTTTGGGGGTTTCTGGGTGGGATACGTTTACGTATATCGCGGTGGGGAGGGGCTCCTCCTTTCCTGCAGGTGCACACCACTTAATGCCAGGGTGCGGGATCGCTACCTCTGGTATTCGCCCATGCTTGTTGACCGGAGGTCACTGGTCACAGAAGTATTGGCTATTTACCGAAGTATCCTCTTTTCAATTGTATGGCCTGTTATTTACTACTGCTTTCTATTTCTATCTTTTCTTTTCCCCTCCTGTTTTGTCTCTCCCCTCCTCCCTCTCTCCCACCCCCCATCCTCAGGCAGGTGATGATGTTCATGCCCCTTATGCAGACAGTTTACAATTCCTCTGTTTTGCCTTTTCCTCTGAACTATGCATAATCTGATGGTGGGATCTTGGAATGTTGGGGGCTTTAACTCCCCAGCAAAGAGGCGGAAAATACTTATATATTTAGGTAAACAGCACATAGACCTGGCATTCCTCCAAGAAACGCACCTAACTCCAGAGGAAACGGCAAAATTGAATGCTCTGAACTGGCGGGTTTTAGGTTTTAGCTCTTTCAATTCTAAGGCCAGAGGGGTTGTCATATTGGCGAAACGTTCTATGACCACTGAAATCCTGTCCACTGTTACTGATCCTGAAGGTCGTTATGTGATAATGTCTGTTAAGATTAATGGTAGAGTTTATACACTATGTAACGTATATGCACCCAACATTTATTCCAAAAATTTCTTTCAATCTTTACTCGCCAAACTAACCCCTCTTCTCATAGACCCCTTAATACTCTGTGGAGATTTGAATCTTATCTCCTCTTCCTATTTAGACCGATCCCACACACCGACAAAACCTCTTGCACTGCCCAAACTTGGGGTCCCTCTATTAGCTGACAGCCTACAGACGGTAGATATCTGGAGAGCTTTACATCCCACAGAGAGGGAATACACGTGTCTCTCAGCGGCCCACCACACGCTATCTAGGATAGACTATATTTTACTATCCCATTCCCTATTACCGAACGTATCAGATTCACAAATTGAGGCAATCTCCTTATCGGACCATGCCCTAGTTACTGCATCACTTCATTTCCCAGACATATCACCCTCTCCTAGATTGTGGAGATTCCCCTCCTATCTCGCTCACTCCCTGAAATTTCAGCAAAGATTGGAATCCTCTTGGGAGGCCTTTAAAACTAACAATGCATCCCACTTGGAGGCAGATCCAATTCTATTCTGCATGACTGCAAAATCGGTCCTCCGGGGGGACATTATATCCTATGTCTTAGCCACCAATAAAAAATATGCCTCTCAATATTTAGAGTTTCAGAGACCCCTGTCAACAGCCTATCAGCAATACAAATCTTCTCCGACCCCTCAAAATCGCCTTATATACATTGAAGCCAAAGCACACTTTGATGAATTCATGTCCTCCATGGGCAATAGATATTCATTCTCGGTGAACTATCGGTTCTACAAATTTGGCAATAAAATGGGCAAGTTGTTGACGACACTCCTCACTGGTTCCCGCCCTCCCATGGTCACTCATCCTTTGCGTACCCCTGCTGGCACATTAACTACTAATAATCAGGAGATCTCTGATGTTATGAAATCATTTTACAAGGACTTATATTCCTCTTCCTCAAGCTCCACCCTTTCCACTCCTCCCACCCAGTCGCCATGGCCCAAGGACTTTTGGGATAATCTTTCTGTTCCCCAGCTTCATACTTCCATGGTATCACCATTGTTAGCTCCCATCTCGTTAGAGGAAGTCCGGAGTGTCATTGGACAGTTTGGCAGGGACAAGGCACCGGGCCCTGATGGCTTTAGTGCCGATTTTTATAAAATTCTTTTACCCCCAATAGGGGACACACTGGTGTCTGTCCTTAATGCGGTTCTGTCTTCTGACACTCTTCCCAAACACTTTAACACTGCCATCCTCAAAGTCCTCCCCAAACCTGGTAGAGACTTATCCCAACCGGGATCATATCGCCCAATTTCGCTCTTAAATCTTGATTACAAGCTACTTACTAAAATCTTAGCTAACCGGATTAAATTATTACTCCCTCATATCATACACAAAGATCAAACTGGGTACATCTGGGGCAGACACTCGGAGATCAATGTACGGAGAGTACTTTCGGCCATTTATGCCTCCTCCTCCTCTTCAACTATCCCTTCCTCCCTTCCAGTTATTCTCTCACTCGACGCAGAAAAAGCGTTTGATATGGTGGATTGGGATCATCTTTTTTCCACACTCCTACAATTTGGCTTCCCTGCAGATTTTGTAAATCTCTTAAAACTTCTCTACACGGCTCCACAAACCCAGATATCCTGTAATGGAGTTCTCTCTTCTCCCTTTGAGATCCAGAAGGGTACCAGACAGGGTTGCCCATTATCACCCTTACTATTTGCAGTAGCACTGGAACCCCTGGCAATTGCCTTACGCCAATCGAGTGTAATTAAGGGAATTAAAATAGGAAATGTTGACCTCCGCCTTGCCCTCTTTGCCGATGATATGCTATTATTTGTTTCAGATCCGGCGACTTCTATCTCAGAGATCCTTGGATTGATACAGGCATTCGGAATTAGGGCGGGGTATAGGGTCAATGTAGCCAAATCAGAACTTTTACCCTTAGGCCCCTCCTCACGTACCATTTCCACACTTCTTCCGTATCTCTCATTCAAAATAGCCCTCACTAAGATTACATACCTAGGGATTCAAATCCCAGCAAACCTTTCCAGACTATATGAAGAAAATTTCACTCCTGTTCTGGCACGTATCACCGCACTATTGGATGGTTGGAAATTGTTCCCTCTATCCCTGATAGGGAGAATATCTGTGTTACAAAGTATAGTTTTCCTAAAGATATTTTACCTCATGGTAAACCACTGGTCTGATGCAGCACAACACAGCAACACTGTGAGGTACTTGTTGTTGTTGTTGTTGTTATTATTATTATACAACAGCAGTGGACATATAGCAGCAGCGTATACAACTGGGGCTGCCTAGTCACTGGAATGGCCAGGACACTACCACTGGTCTTTTGCAGCACAACAAAGCAGCACTGTGAGGGACTTGTTGTTGTTATTATTATTATTATTATTATTATACTGTAGCAGTGGACATATAGCAGCAGCGTATACCACTGTAACTGCCTGGTCACTGTAATGACTGATGGCCAGGACACTACCACTGGTCTGATGCAGCACAACACAGCAACACTGTGAGGGACTTGTGGTTGTGGTTATTATTATTATTATTATAATACGGTAGCAGCAGTGGACATATAGCAGCAGCATATACCACTGTGACTGCCTTGTCACTGGAATGACTGATGGCCAGGACAGTACCACTGATCTGATGCAGGACAACACAGCACCACTGAAAGGGACTTATACAGCTACACTGGATATATGGCAGCAGAGGACACCACCACTGTCACTGGTCACTGGACTGATGCTGCACAAGACACTACCCCTGGTCTAATGCAGGACAACACAGCACCACTGAAAGGGACTTATATAGCTACACTAGATATATGGCAGCAGAGGACACCACCACTGTCACTGGTCACTGGACTGAAGCTGCACAAGAGAGACACTACCCCTGGTCTGATGCAAGACAACACAGCAAAACTGTAAGGGATTTATACAGCAGCCAGCAGGACTGGGGACATATAGCAGCAGAGGACACCAACACTGTGACTGGCTGGACTGATGCAGCACAATACACTGACTACACTGTACAGGACTGTGCAGCACAACACAGCACAAGACTCGCCACCCCACTTTCCTCCTGCCCCCACACAGACACTGAGGACAGAGACAAATTCTCTTACTACACTCTCCAAGACTGGAGTGAAAATGGCCACGACGCGCGGCTCCTTATATGGAATCCAAATCCTGCGAGAATCCGACAGTGGGATGATGGTGACATTTTGCCTCGATCGGGTTTCCGAGTCAGGCGGGAAAACCTGAGCCGGGCTCGGAACCGGGTTCAGAGCGTGAAGTTTGGTTCGGTTTGGTTCTCTGAGAGCCAAACCCGCTCATCTCTATGTCAGATACAGTGTGGAATACAGTGTGGTTTGGATACAGTGCAGTTTACAGTGTGGGTCAGATGCAGTGCAGTTCGGACCAGTGTGGGTTGGCTACAGTGCAAGGTCAGATACAGTGCACATCGGATATAGGGCGAGATACAGTGCAGGTCAGATACAACAATAGTGCTCTTACTGTGGCAGGGGATGTTGGTGTTGTCCTCAGTACGGGGCTGTCAGCAGTGCAGGCGTGTCCGTAATGCAGGGGAGCCAGGGTTTGTGTCTGCAGTGTCCTCAATGTGGGTATGCCGAGAGTGTCGGCAGTGGGGGTGATGGCAGTGTCCTCAGTGCGAGGGTGTTGATGGTGATGGCAATGCCGGACGCTGGCGGTGTCCTCAATGTGGGGGTGCCGGCGGTGTCGGCAGTGTGAAGGTGTCAACGGTGTCCTCAATGTGGGTATGCTGGCTTTTGGCAATGGGGGGGTTCAGGTGTTGTCAGCAATGTGGGTGTCGCAGTGGTGTCCTCATTGCAGGGGTGCCTACGGTGTCCTCATTGCACGGGTGCCGGCAGTATTGGAAATGCAGTTTTCTGTGCAGCAGTGCCGACAGTTTTGCTAGTGCAGGTGCCCCAGTGGTGTCCTCAGTGCAGAAGTGCTGACAGTGTACTCATTGCAGGAGAGTCTGCAGTGCAGGTGTCCCAGTGGCATCCTCAGTGTAGGAGTGCCGACGGTGTCATCGGTTTAATCATTGCAAGGGTGCCTGCAGTATCGGCAGTGCAGGTGTCCCAGTGGTGTTCTCAGTGCAAGGGTGCCGATGGTGTTGGCAGTGCGTGTGCCCCAGTGGTGTCCTCAGTGCAGGGTTCCTGTCAGTCTCAGCAATGCGGAAGTGCTGGAAGTGTCCTCGGTGCAGAAGTGCCAGCAGTGTCCCCCGTATTGGGGTTCTGGCAGTGTCGGCAGTGTCCCTAGTGCTGGGGTACCGGCAGTGCGGGGGTGCAGGCAGTGTGGTAGTGTCATCAGTGTGGGTGGCGGTGTTGGCAGTGTTGACGGCAGTGTCAGCAGTGTGGGTGGCGCCAGCACTATTAGCACTGTGGTGGCATCCATCTTGCCCATTGTAGCCTATGGGGACACACTGATTGGCTGAGAGCCGTGACAGGCTGCTCTCTCAGCCAATCAGTGGTCTTCCATAGGTTATTTTGGAGGCCAACATTCAAGCCAAAATCTGAAAGTGGGATCCTGAGGGTTTGCCTTGTTTTCGGATGCGAGTCCGGCACGCAAAACTAAGCCTGACTCGGATCCGGGTTTGGATCTCAAAGTTCGGGGGGTTCGGTTCTCAGAGAACCGAACACGCTCATCCCTAATCAGAACCCCACTCCATTTCATGCTCTTTAACCAATGTACCAGTGAGTATGACTGTACTATGACTTACTCAATAAACCACACAGCCTGCTTATGCTTAAGTGGACTGGCCCTTTGGATTAATCACATCCTGCTAATGTGTACTATAAGACTGGTTACACACCAGACAGATTGTTGGTGGATTTGCTGTTGCACCGACTGAGCAGCCAATGCAGATAAGTGTACACACTTACCTATCAGTTGCTCAATATGTTGATCCTCTCATGCCCACCTAGTTGTGACATCAGCCCTCCACAGCAAGTGTATGGGCAGTTGGCAAACTGCCCAAATGCACAGACAAATGTGGTGATATATTGTTAGATATATCGGCCATCAACTGTGCTGCACTGCTAACGCGATATGTCTGTGAATGCTATAGTTTACAGACGGGTTCATGATATACTGTATCAGCCATTCACTTGAACAGCCAATATATAACCCAGTGTGTACCCCGCTTAACTGTGCTAAACCACCAAACTGTACACACATTTCCAGTATTACTTAAGTGAAGAGATTAATACATGGTGGACAGCAGTTTCCCAAATGTTTCCCTGGTCTTTGTGATAGCGGACATCACCCCCAGTAGACCTGGCAGCGAGATTTGCGTGCACTGAAACGCAACACGCATCACTGTACACACACCATTTCCAAGAAGACCCTGGTAAAGAGCTGTTACATTAGATAAATATTTTGTAGTGATAGTGGGTTACATTTCTCAGATTTAAAAACATAGGGGGTAATTCAGACCTGATCGCTGCTGTGCGTTTTCGGAGAGAGGGCGATCAGGCCTGAACTGCACATACGTATGCACCGCAATGCACAGGCGCGACGGACCGTAGCAACGGGGATCGCCGGTCAGCGACGGGTTTGTGTGAATCTACTTCCGTTCGCACGGGCGTTCGCAAGGAGATTGATAGGAAGGCGTTTGTGGATGGCAACTGACCATTTTCAAGGAGTGTCTGGAAAAACGCAGGCAGGTCCAATCATTGGAAGGGAGGGTGTCTGACGTCAAATCCGGTCCTGGACAAGCTGAAGTGATTGCAGCGGCTGAGTAAGTCCTGGGCTCTGCAGAGACTGCACAAAATCAGTTTGTGAAGCTCTGCTACACATGTGATCGTAAACTTGCACAGCTAAAATACACTCCCCCAGTGGACGGCGACTATCCGATCGCAGGGCTGCAAAAAGCTCTGCCTACTGATCAGGTCTGAATTAGGCCCATAGTGCATGACATTAATTAGTGTAGCATGGTTCTGATCAGGGACGGTTCTAAATCTTGTGGCTCCCAGCTCAAAAGTTTCCTCTGGCGCCCCCCCCCGACAAGCAAAACAGGGTTAGTGCACGCCATAGGCACGTGCCAAAAAGTATGGGTGTGGCCACAGTTATGCCCCCTGTAGTTGTGCCACTGTAGTTGTGCCCCCTGTAGAGTTTTGCCCCCTGTAGCTGTACCCCCAGTAGAGTTGTGCCCCCTGTAGGTGTGCCCCCAGTAGAGTTGTGCCCCATGTAGCTGTACCCCCAGTAGAGTTGTGCCCCCTGTAATTTTGCAACCTGTAGCTGTACCCCCAGTAGAGTTGTGCCCCTGTAGCTGTGCCCCCAGTAGAGTTGTGTCCCCTGTAGCTGTACCCTCTGTAGATGTGCACCTAGTAGCACCACTTACAAAAAAAAAAATAATAATAAAAAAATTCTCACCAACCCCACTCATGCTTCCTGACCGCTGCTGCTGTCTCTGCCGCCGCTCCTCGGATCTATGGGAGAGACGTCATGACGTCTCTCCCATAGCGCCGGACAGACACTAGAGGTCAATTAGGACCTCTAGCATCTGTGTCCGCTCCCACAATGCAATGTGGTGCGCGATGACCTCAGGCACACCGCACGGTAGCATGTGGGAGCTGGGAGGGTCAGGCGGCGCAGTGCCTTTCAGGATGTGGCGCCCCGGGCAAGAATCCTGCTTGCCTGCGGCAAGAGACGCTCCTGGTTCTGATAATATATAAAAGACACCTGACAACACCATACACCGTAATATGTCTCACATACTGTACAGTATAACAATGGTAGCACACTTGGAGCAGTGGAACAATGGAAAAGGGCTCTACATCTGCGGCTGCACTAGAAACAGGAAAACTCTGCCAACTTCCTGCAGGTGACAAATCAGCATTATTGTAGTCTCATTATTGTAGCCTCTCCAATACGTTAATACTGCAGGTACTTGTGTTTTTTAGTAAACATTGTTTTTATGCTTTAGAACAACAGGTGCCTTTCACAAAAACCACCAAGCTTAATGTCACAACTGTGTCAGTATCATGCCAACTGAGGGGGAAATACTTGAGATCTATGGAGAAAATTCTTGATAATTTGAGTTGAGAAAACAAATTGATTCTCAGCCAGTCTTCCAGTGATGGCGATATTCCTGCACTAATATCATTTTACTTATTTAAATGTTCTGAACAATAACATATTGTACTTTCTTCAAGTATACCAGACACATGTTTCACAAGAACAGTAACTTTGCCTTTTATAATTCAACTGTATTTACGTAGCACAAAATCAGTAGCTTTAACCACTTAACTGATTATTTTTTTAATAAAAAAAACCTCAGAAATTGTCAGGTTTTTTTTTATTTAATAAAGTTTAAAAAGTATTTTTAATAACATATTTATATATATTTTATTTAAAAACTATCTATACCTAGTAGGTATATCCCCCCATGTCCATAGGCCTTGTAATTGTAAAATGACTTCCCACTCTCTGGAAATAGCTACTCCAATGGCAAAATATCCCCAGTGTTATCTCTTCCCACTCATCTAATGGTAATAGATCCCAGAGGCAGAGCCCCCACCATGCCCCCCTGTGTCAATGGGCCACTCATTATTTAGTGCCCCCTACCCAAAACATAATAATTATTGGGCAGCACATACACCTCCTTACCCACCATCTGTGCCAAACCTTTACCCCTTATTACTCCACCAGCCCATCATAGCCCCACCTCCTCACCTTACTGCACAGCGCAGCAGAGCTTCTGGCTTCTACAATGTATGTATATGGTGACATGCTGCTGCCATAATGTATGTATACGGGGACATGCTTATAGCGGGTTGGGCACGCGGTGCCGGCTTCCGGCGCCAGCGGGCTAGGTGGATTGCTGCTCTCACTGCAGATTGTCGTGGACACCCACGAGTGGGAATGGACCCTGTGAGTAGGCATTCTGACTGCCGGCATTTTGAGCACTCGGGATTCCAGCGTCAGCATGGTGACTGCTGGTATACCGAGCGCCAGTCACATGACTGCTTACCCTTGTAGCTGCTATAATGTATCAGAAATATTTGTGACAAGACAATAGCTCAAAGGCAACACATATAAGAATCAAACCAACAAGTTCACTGGATCAGCAGAAATAGATCCTCTTCTAATCCAGGTTTTTTCCAGAGGCAGTTCATATAAAAGAAAACAAAAAACAAAAAATATGTAGTAATGTCTTGAGTGTAAAGTCTTTCTCAATTATAGTCAGTGGTCTAAGTAGGGTGGTATACGGCGGTATAGTATACCGCCACTTCTTCCACTGACCCAGAAATGAGGACATTTAAGTGCAGCAGGAGGCGAGGGAAGTGGCCATCCTGCTGCACATATTGCTCCCCATCCCTGCGCAGTGGCCGGCGTCTGTGTAGAGCGCTGTACTAGCTCACAACCGCTCACCGCTGCCAGCCAGCCACCGCCCACCGCACGCCGCTCACCGCCGCCAGCCGGAGTCTGGCAGAGCAGAGACAGAAGTAATGTGGTGAATGGGAGACTGACATACAGTACAGTAGATGAGCCTGAATCCATGTAGAGAGTGAGTAGCTGACAGAGATAGTCAAAGACAATACACTGAGTGAGGGCTAAAGACAGTGCAGTAATTGTGAGTCTGACAGAGATGAACCAGAGACAGTGCGTTGTATGGGAGGATGACAATATGGTTAATGGAGGCTGAAATGGATGAGCCAGAAACAATGCTGTAAATTTGTGACTGATAGATGGATGAGCCAGAGTCAATGCAGACAATGGGGGGCTGACAGAGATATGCCAGAAGCAATGCACAATAGATGACACGGGACATGTTGACACATAAAAAGGTTGATATGATATTTTTTTTCCTTTTTTGGTGATGCTTTTTGCGTAACATAACCAGGAACCCCAAGTAGTGCACCACATCTCCTTGCATGGCTCGCTTTGCTCGCCATGCCGCGGGCAAGGTGACTTGCGGTGCTACTGCTACACTCAGCACAGGTTACTATTCCCAATCGTAGTCCCCGTGGATGGTAAAATATGAAAGAGTAAAAAATCTATTTTTTTTTAACTGTCATGTCGACCTTTTCATGTGTCAACCTGTCCCATGTTGACAATTTTACTGTGTCAAATGTTTCCCTATGTCGACCATGACCATGTCGACCAATAGAGATCGACCTATGTGAATTTCGGCTCATTCAGTGTGCTATAATGTGAATTTCGGCTCATTCAGTGTGCTGCAATGTGAGTTTCGGCTCATTCATTGTGCTACAATGTGAATTTCAGCTCATTCAGTGTGCTACAATGTGAATTTTGGCTCATTCAGTGTATTATAATGTGAATTTTGGTTAATTCAGTGTGCTACGATGTGAATTTCGGCTCATTCAGTGTGCTACAATGTGAATTTCTGCTCATGCAGTGTGCTATAATGTGAATTTCGGCTCATTCAGTGTGCTAGTGTGAATTTCGGCTTGCACCGTGTGCTACAATGTGAATTTCAGCTCGTACTGTGTGCTATTATGTGAATTTCAGCTCGTACCGTGTTCTATAAGGTGAAAGGGGCACCAGTGCTAGATCGTATAAGGGGTTCTACTACACTGGGCATGCCCCCTTTTTGGTGACCACGCCACCTTTTGGGTGACCACGCCCCCTTTTCTGGAGTGCGCGCAATGAAGGAGTGTGCATAATTGTGTCCTTGACTTTTACATACCCCCACTTCAAATTTTCCACTTCGACCACTGATTATAGTGGTATTTAAAAGACCAAATGCACATCAAATGGAATCCAGTGTACCGAAACTCACTTCATGGAGTGGGACTGCTGAATTTATAAATAATTCTTTTCAATCAAGAACACCAAACAATCTGGAATATGAGGACGAGAAATGCAAAAAACAGCGTACCAAACACTCACAGCAAATGCAGCTAGAATCCTCATATATAGGTTTCTTTCACTTGTCCGATGTGAAAATCTTCTTATGGGTAATTTTTTTCTCCCAATTTGGGTATCTAAAAGGCAAAACAGAATGTAATGGCAATGTGTAGTATAGTCAAACTTCGACTTGATAAACACTACTATGTGGGGATATTAAGGTCGGTGGTCACCCAATCGAAAAATTAGCATACCTAAAACTCACTTTTCTATGACTGTGATCATGAGTGTCAAGGTTTCTTTATATTTATCAGCACCCAAGGATCACCCAAGTGATAAAACTCAAATGTGTAAAAAAAACTCACAATAATGAGATGGCTAAATGGACCAAAGAGGACCCATAAGAGAACAAGGAGGGGACACACAATAAGAAATCAAAGAAAGAGAGAAGGAGGGGATTGGGGACCCAACCCACAGAGGAAATACAACACTTACAGAAAATGAAAAAAAAAGGAAACTTTGGGAGTTATTAATCTCTCAGATAGAATACTGGATGAACATCATATTAGTGTCCTTTCCAAGGGTCTAAGCTTTTTCCCAGTACAGTCAATTAACAGATATGTAGTAGAAAAAGATCTCAATCTTTTCGTGAGAAAGATGTTAGTTAAAAAATTCTTTCTATCCAGAGAAACAAACGATGAAGAAACAATATATGATAATTCAACATTGGATAAACTTAATGAGGAAGGTGTTAGGATGCTGGAAGAACTTCTGACAAAAGAAGATTCCACAGAAAAACAATGAGACACTACCTTAAAAAAGAGATCAACTTTCTTTCCTAGTTTTAAAATTTTCCTAGAAGCTAAAGTGTATTTGGATCTGGTCTCAAAAGACCTAGACATGCTGTATCAGAACAAACACTGTTTAAATAAGTACAACCTCACAAAAGGAGAATATAACGCCTTGCAAGAGATCCAAGAATGGCATGAGATTGAAATTAAACCTACTGATAAAGGGGGAAATATAGTTCTGTGGAAAAAGGAATTATATTTAGAAGAAATTATGAGACAAATAAATGATCAAAATTGTGACCAGAGACTAATGTTTAACCCCACAGCCAACTTTTTAAAACAATATCAGAATCTGATAGAACAATTTGTAAACTAGGTAAAGAGGTCGCACTGACACCCTCTAATTACATTTAAATTGTATTATATATATATATATATATATATGTCCTTTCCCCTTTTAATCAATAATGTATATATATATATATATATATATATATATGTATACTTTAAACATATAGGGAGGTGCTCCTGGGAATGGCGTATATGTACAGAACAAACAGAAAAAGGTATTCCCTGTTGTGGGCACACACGGACTGATATATTCTCTTATAGTCAAATACCCTTACGATAGATGACCAATAATATTAAAATCTAACTTTTATTGTTGTCATTAAAACATAAGCAAAATATTGTGCAAGTGTATCAATTCATGTGAAAAAACATAATAAAGTGAATTAAAAAGCTTTGCCACTGTATTTTACTCCTTAATCACTTACTCTAATATTCTTAAACAGTGTTTCAATATTTGTTGCAATGTCAGCTGCTAAATGTTTTTCATCGATACAATTGTATCTCAGGATTAATAGCTCCTGTAAATGGTTTTATTGTACCACCACTATTCTTATCAAATACTGTGCTTGCAGTGTGTGCATCACTGACTCAAAAATGCACCTTTTATTATAAATGATTTTATGGTGGACCTTATGACTTAACTATAGTGCCTTGTGGAATCTGACAACAATAATTGCTTCAGGGAGTATCGTCAGTATGTTTCTTTTCTTGAATCAGTACAGTGTCACTGTGTGATGGAGAGTGTGTGGTAAGGTTGTTCTCACTTATTATCACAGGCTAACCACAATTTTCTGTCTGTGGGATGATATATGAAAAATCCTACAAAAGCATTGGAATGTGTTAACCAATGATAAGATCATGGCCGGAATAATAGGTGATAGAGTTAATACAAGCTGGAGAAAATCTCCATGTCTTAAAGATAAACTAGTACACAGCCATTCTGAAAATCAGAGACAGAGTGAATGGAAAATCAAAGGCTGTTTCCAATGTGATAATTGTAGTACCTGCAGATTTGTGGAACAATGCAAGGAGGTGGAAGATAGATATGGAAGAATACACTCCATCAAAGACTTTATTAACTGTAAAACTATAGGAGTTATATATTGTCTCACCTGTGGTTTTGGACTAAAATATGTTGGCTTGACGAGCAGGCAGATGAGAATGAGACTTATGGAACACATAAGAAATGTAAAAAATTCTGTACAAGATCATTCGAGATTCAAAAATCTGACAAGTGTGGATAGACATTTTCTTAGGAAACATGAAGGAAATCCAGACAGCCTAAAAATCAAAGGACTGGAAAAAGTACAACTGGGAATCCGAGGAGGAGATATCATAAAAGGAGCTCCTAAAGAAAGAATCTAAATGGATATTCCTGATGAACAGCGTGGACCCAGAAGGCCTTAATGAATATAACCAATTCTCCTCCTTTCTGGAATGATAACTAATCTGGATGAAATAAGTAATCTAATATTTGATAATATCCATAAGTCACAATGAAATTGGAAAAGGGTAGAAGTACAGTATAATGAATGTAACCGGAGAATGTTCCGGTGGGAGGAATGATACATACCCACAATTTTTGTGTGGATATCTGGGATAGGAAATAGCGGATATACATATCTTGATTGACGTTTGTGTAATACCCCAGCAAGTATTGAGACAGATAAAGAGTGGATACATGTGTATAGAATCTCCTAATAGTTGATCAGTAATAATAGACATAAATACAATATGTTAAATTAAACACCAAATAAAAGATAAAAATTAAGGTATATTTACCGACATACTTACCCAATAGTTACCTAGAAATAAAGACATTAGAAGATATGGTCCAAGATGGGGAAAGGGGGAGTACACTGAAGTAACAGTTAGATCAATTACCAAAATCTTGGCAGACCATGTTCCATTTAATCATCTGTATGTATGAAACAAAATGCCTTTTTTTCTTGCTTAGCAATACCCCTCCCTTTCAAGCACCTGAATAATATCACTAAGCCCAGGGTTCTCAAACTCAATCCTCATGACCCCACTCAGTGCATGTTTTGCAGGTCTCCTCACAGAATCACAAGTGAAATAATCAGTTCATCCTGCGGACCTTTTAAAATGTGTCAGTGAGTAATTAATACACCTGTGCACCTGCTGGGTTACCTTCAAAACATGCACTGTGTGGGGTCCTGAGGACCGAGCTTGAGAACCTGTGCACTAAGCTAATTGAGCATCTGCCACTATATATGTCTGTTGTGAGAGGCAAAGAGGTTCCTGAATTAGGAGGAGGTGCAGGCACTGACATGCCATATGGAGCATTATGGGGTTGCTCCAAGGTAGGTAGCTCTTAGTGTCAAAGCCGGTAGAATTTGTGAATCCGTTGGATGTGTGCTAGCGGTAGAAGTGCATGCCTCTGCGAGGAGAAAACGAGGAGGACAAATGTAGTTTCTTCTCATATGCTTTTATTAACGGAAATACATATAAGAGCTGATATTCAAAGAACAAAGATGAAGAATTCCAAGAGATTAGGTTGCAGAGTATTCATAGGCAGAGTATTGAAAAGTCTGCATAATAAACGACTGTCTGATATGGCTAGTGAATACTGAAGAATCTGCACGTTGGTTAGTTAATTGTCGTGACTGAAGAACACTGAAGGGGTTTTGCAGAATGGATGATTGTTAGACGTGACTGAAAAGCACTGAAGAGGTTTTGCAGAGTGGATGATTGTTAGACGTGACTGAAAAGCACTGAAGAGGTTTTGCAGAGTGGATGATTGTTAGACGTGACTGAAAAGCACTGAAGAGGTTTTGCAGAGTGGATGATTGTTAGACGTGACTGAAGAACACTGAATATATTTTGCAGAGTGGGTGATTGTTAGACGTGACTGAAGAACACTGCAGAACTGCTGGGAAATCCTCTACGGATAGACCTCCAGGAGACACTGTCCTAAGTGGCAAGCTGTGACCCGCGAGGCCGGGGTAACCACTGGTAGTTGTGCAGCAAATAACAGCTGAGGTGAGAGTTCCGTGGAGCTGAAGATCCAAGAGACACTGAAAGGCACACAGGTTGACCTGTGGGAGCGCAGAGCTAAAACACCTGTACTGGGACAGAAACATAAAGCACTGGCAAGGTTTGAAACCGGATTGCTCCCTTTACCAGAGAGCTCAGCCTGTGATTGGCTGGAAGAGACCAGAGACCAAGTCCCATTGGCATACTATGAATTGGTCTCCAACATGGCGGCTCCCAGTACTGCAGACACGCCAGAGAAGGGGAGCTTGCGCAGGCAGCCTCCCTGCACAGTGCTCCAGAGCATGGGATCTTACACAGACAGCCTCCCTGCACAGTGCTCCAGTGACAGCAGGCCGCACAGTCACCAGCTCTCTCTCAGCTGCAGCACACCAGCGGCCCTCATAGACCTCCACGGCGGCAGCGCTAGCCATCTGACAGAGAGCCCCTGGAGATCATCACCGGAGGTGAGTCCCTGGTCCATGACACTTAGCTTATGTGAAGTTCAAATTATTTCTAATAAATATTTATAATGCCAGCGTTAATATATGCTGTGGACGCAAGGCCCATCTTATTACTGTTACGATAAAAGTGCGCTGTACGTTGCAAACTCTACATCCCTTGAGAGAAAACAAGCACTCGCACACATTGTCTGAGTTCCAACGCTCAGTGATATATATTTTTGATATTGAAAGGATATGTACACAATATATCACGTGTACAGTATATATATGGTTACAGATTTACAATTACACAGGAAGCAGATAGTTACAAAAGAATCCATTACAGCCAGCATACGGTATCCTGTCCCTCAATGCACACTCCGTTCCATAACAGCATACAACAGAAACTGGACCAGCAACCAGCAAAACAGAGCTTCTTGTGTGTCTGCAATCACCTATACACTGTGTATATTGGGGGAGTACAGGTCTGGGACTGAGTCTTCTGTTATTGGTCCAGGTGAGGGAACTTTCTCATTCATGATGTGTCATTGGTCAGTTCATATGGTAGCAATGTCCAGCCTTGAAGAAGACATCATAGGGGTTGGCAACTGGTTTCCTGCCCACACATGTTTCCTTGGAATGTTCTTTGTTGTCATTAGAATTGTGGCTTCATATTCCCACATTTAATCATAACTAATCATTGCAATGTGCTACAACTTAATCACAACTATCAAACCAACACTCTCATTCCCTTGATCATTTTGACACCAAGCACGACATGTTTATCTTGTTCCGTTCCATTAATACATATACATGATGTTATACTCTATTATATAATTTAATACATTATAATGTCTGGTGCTTGACATGTTTAATTTATGTGTGGTATAAAATATGTGTTGAATATATCTTTGTGTCTTGTCTGTGTGAATGCGTATGTTACCATGTATCGCTGTGCACGCTGCATGTATTCGGACGCACAGCGACTCATCCGTGTGGAGTATGTATGTTTTCTGTATGTAATCTTTTTGACTTCGACAGTCCACCCTTTGGCAGTAGAGAATAACTGTCATAACTTTCACACTAAACATAATCACACAAAAAACATATTTCAAACACATAATCAGTGACTTAGACACACGTATGTATTCATTTCACAAATCAGACATTTGACTATATTTGGGGAAGACAGGGAGGAGGACGGGACATCCTCTATATGCACTCGATGGTCATGGGACCACTGGTTAGGTGTGGGACAACATTCAACCTATAGAGTATGCTGGGACAGTGCTATGGCCTATGATGTCTGATTTAAATTAACATTTAACACATACTTGTAGCTACATCTTTGTACACAGATGTTCGGATTCGAGAGAGGTTTTGCTTTGTTGAGGGAGAAAACACCTACAAATCGTGAAAGAGACATATAAAATTTTCATGATATATAGTCCTATCATTACCTTAACATTGTTTCCATTTCTGGAACGTATGCTAGGTCTGTTTCATCATTGAACAAGGGTTATTAGAAGTGTCCTTCCTAGATAACATAAACCTTCGGAGTTCGGGGAGAGTCATTCGTAAACCTTTCTTCCACATATATTAGTGAGCTCTTTATCTGCTATGTGTGAATATCCAGTCTGATTTTTCCTGATTACCTCCCAATTTCCTGAAATTGGAGAGATTTAAACATACCAGGGATATATGGTACTGGTGGATCTTAAGACTAGTGGGTCTAGTTATATTATATTCCTTGTCCACCGGTCCCCCCCCCCCTCTTTGTAATTCAAGTACCCCAGCTAACTCTAAAGAATATGGCACTAATCCTGCATTATTTGGGCTTAGAGGTACCTAGGTACCTATGAGCACATCCAACATTTGAGTGGTAATCATTCAAGGGATGTCTGTCAAATGATGCCTTATTGCTAGACTGACATCTCTGGATGCACTCATCTTCAATTATAGGGTCCCAATAACTACAAAAATACAGTATTCCTCAGACAATAGCCTATCACGTTACCTCCGAACTCTGTAACTACTAGACCTTTGATTTTCTCTGGTTTTAAGAAAGTGATAGGCTGATCCTGGGATCCTATAAAGATATCACTCCTTTCTCCAGAACCAGTTCCAGTCCCACACTCGACTCCTCATGAAAAACCTCACAAAAATAGAATGTCCTGAAAAAAAAAATGTTTGTCAATGGTAAAAAAGAAAGATAGAACAAAACAAATCTTGTCCATAGCAAATCAATTACAACTACTGGTCTTTCTGTAATCCTTTAGTACGCTCAGGTAGTGTTCAACAGTGCTGCCTCTCAGTCTTCATGGAACAGACTCTCTGGTGATACTTCTGCAATCTCACTCCATTTACGAGTTCCTTCCGGACTACCGACTTCCCTGCGATGGGAATCATAGACCCAAGTCTCTCTCTCGGCTACTTTCACTGGGATCGTGCAGTCAACAAAACTTGGTACGGTCCTTCCCACCTGTCTATTAGGCAACCTGAGAGTAAGAACAATCACACAGTCTCTTGGTTCACAATCAAGACAGTTAGTAGTTGGCATACCAGGAATCAACAGTTTCAAGTTCTTTTGTCAAGTTCTCAAATGCTGGCTCTCGATCTCGATATGGTACTGTACTGTCACGTCATTGGTGTATTTCTGATCAGGATGCGGATTGATCATGACATGAGGTTGTCTTCCAACAAAAAAACAAAAACAAAAATTTCAAAGAGGGTGATTCGTTAGGTGGAGATCTGAGAGTGGTTCTGTTGCTACATAACACTATGACCACAGTAGTCCAGTTACAAGCTATCACTTTGCTCCTACTCCTAAGGATACCATATCCACACACAAATTTCTGCACAATTTTCTTGCGGTAACACAGCAGTATCTGTGGTGGCAGGAAATGCCTCTACCCAGTTTGAGAAAACATCAGAGCACACCAATACATATTTCAAATTCCTATAGGGTGTTAACTGTACGAAGACGATTTGTGTTACCTGAAAAAGGTCCGTCTGCAGGAGGAGTATGGGATGGCTCTGTTGATACTACCTTACCAATATTCTTCGTCAAGCAAGTAAGACATGTCATTGCTTTCCTGCCTGCCTGAGAAGAGAAATCTGGTGCACACCAGTAAGCTCTTACCAATTTGCACATACCTTCCTTACCCTAGGTGAGTCAGACCATGTGCCACCTCAGCTAGGCTTGGGCGATACGTCCTGGGGGCTTCTGGCTTACCTTGTCCATCTTTCCAGAGTCCTGAGTACTCCTGAGCATACCCCTTCGCCTTCCAGACCTCCTTTTCCTGTAGGGAACACAAATTTGCATCTCAATTTAATTGTAGTGTGTTTGCTATGTAGAGTAACATGAGCTCACTCAAAAAAAAAAAAAACATCTCTAGAGGAGAAAAAGAAGAAGAAAATATCAGGTCTGCATTCACCAATGGGCTGTTACTTATGTCTGGTCTCGTAGTAAAGGTCTGATTCAGATATTCCATACCATCATGCATATCAGTGTCAATACAAAATTTCCCTTCACAAGTATTCTCATCCTCCACCCTTTGTGCATGACAAGGCACACTGCAGTAATATACTGGTGCCATCATGCTGATGAGACATACCGGGTTCAGCAGAACTTTGAAGGACCAATACGGCATGTGGTGCATGAACTGTCAAATCATGTACCAGTACTACATCCCAGGTATTTGACCCTTGTATTACACAACTGTAGTCTGTCCCTTGAGACCTGGTGTCCTGTCTAGAAGAGACGAAACAGAAACTGCTTCGTTTCTGCCAGGGACGACTTAAATGAATCAGCGCACAACAAAAAGATATCAACATATTGTATCAGCACCGACCCATTCTCAGGCTGAAAGGACTGTAAACAGTAATGTAGTGCTTGGGAGAAAATATTCAGGCTGTCACTCGTAACCTTGGAAGAATCGGGTCCATGTATTGTACCCCCCTTGTGAACGCAAAGATGAAGAGGAAACTGTGAAGAAAAACAGAATAGAGGTTGGTGACAGATAAGTTTGTAGAGGTGGAGAGGATTTTATTAAAACGACAACTGGATTGGGCACTACGGGGAATTGATTAACTACTTGGTCTACCCCCTTAAAGCTTGTGCTTGCTGTGTCACTACTGGGACTACCTCAGCCATCAATTCAGTGTCCTGTCCATCCTAACTTCATAGGGAACCCGGTATCTGTGAGATAGTTTCCTCTACCTGTGATGGACATGAATCTAGAACAGTGGAATGCAACATTAGTCTTTGAGGAGTATCTAACATACCTTGTACTTCCTGAGCGGGAGTACAATATATGTATTTCACACTTAAATTTACACAACAAGAGCTCTGTCGATTAAGTTAGTCAGGGGCCATTGCTGCTAGAAAAAAAAAGAAAATGGTTTAGCATCATAGAGGCCCAATCGTAACTTCAGCAGGTTTTGTCAAAGGGTAATGTTGCACTTCTCTCATTCCTTCCATTTGCTGAATTAGTGTTTACCAGTGATCTTATCCTGATGGAGAATTTTCTAGTACTGCAAAAAAAACAACAAGCTTCTAGGTTATGCAAAGTATTCATTCAATCCTTTTTATCCCGTATTAAGGGTCTGTACATGGTCCAACAAACATTTCCGAGCTTGTCTTGACTAGGGGCATTACTAGAAATGAATACTTCTTATGTGGTAATCTAAAATAAATACCCGGGGGTTACCCTATCTCTGTCAGCTTTCCTACTGGTAAATCCTAATGTGCGGACAGGATATTCTCCATTTATGACATTACTTTCTTGGTTTTAATTTTATTTTTGGGTTTTACTATATATGTACATGAATGGCTCCATACTTACCAGTTCCACTGGTCACAGCCACTTCCCCTGCAGGCTACAGCTCCTCTTTTACCGGTTGGATATTCCTCTTAGTGCATGAGAAATGGCTGAAACCAGTCAGGTCGCCTTCTCCCCCTAAATAAACTTTGACATTCATTAGTACATATATAAGTTACATTCACATGTTTCATATTTTTATTATTTTCTATAGTTTGTATGCTGGCTGTAACTGCTTCCACATCTACATATGGCAGTGTACTTGCTTTCTCTTTTTTTTCTATTTATTTATTGTTGCTACAAGTTCAAACAGTTATTATGTTTTCGTTCTTGTCTTATATGACTTTGGTTAAACATACTACCTGCAATACCTCAGGATCAAACCCACCAACTTTAGGAAATGATGCCCTAACATCCACTGTCATTCGCACCCATTCATCACAAAAAGCATCTCCGTGTGGACCATACTTTCCACACATTATCCTCCGCATGTTTTCACACAGTACGTGCCTCAATCCTCAACTCTCCAGCCTGAACCCTGGCTGCTGAATGCCTCTCGCATGCTCATTTGGCTCCCATTGTGGGCTTTTCTACACAACACACCAAATAACCCACGCGAGACAACGATGAAAAGTGCTTTTCACCCACTCTTGCCTCCGCTGGCCAGTACTACGACTCACTTCAAATAGTGATAACCCCGTGTACCCAGCTTTAGGCTCCTACCAGACCCCTCAGCACTGGAATTTTTTTCTTCCAGTGGAGGTTAAAAGTCTGTTGGAATGTTTTCCTGAGAGAGAGTCAGCGAAAAATTCCTTTTTTTCGGTATCAATCCGCTGGAATTTTCTTGGGTGAGAAACAACTTATCGATCACCCTTGCCAGTGGATGTCCACCAGGGAGATTTCCTGAGCTCTTTCTGTACACAAATCATGTCTGCGTATGCTCTACACAGCGCGTATGATGACACAATTTTGCGCAAAGAACGCAAATGGTATCACGTTGCGCCGCGTATCGCACACATAGGTGTGCGGTCCAATCGCACAGCTTGTAGATACTTGTTATCTATACGCCCTACGATCACAGGAGTCGAATTCACAAGCTGCGCTCCAGAGCCGGAGCGTAACACTAAAAAAAAACCTCTACACGTTTTACACACAGTACCTGCCTCAATCTATCATGCTCCTCTACACGTTTTAGTACATGCCTACTTCGTCAATACGAAGTAGGCACGTACTACCGAGCCTCTGCTAACTCAGCGTCTCTCCCACAGGATCCCGGTTTCTCCGGGGTTCAATACATCCACACCTACTTTCAGCTCACACTGATACACAAGGTTTTCTACAGAAAAATATCACTCCCTTTGATCGATAGCTTGTCCCAGAGGTAGTACACTTTAAACAAAATATTATAGTAATCTGCTTTTAAAATCGGATAGTTACTTGCTATTGTATAACTACAAATCTTTTATCCCACCGTTTAAATTTATTCCTATTGTGTGGTTAAACTTGCGCTTGCTACTTCATGCAACCTTGCGTAAGCACGCAACCGTGCGTGTTCCCGAACGCTTACCTCACGTACTTTTGTACACCGTGAGTTTGCACCTCAATATTGCACAATTATCACGATCAATGTAAGCAAAATTCTACTGCTCGCTACACAATACACTTTTGTTCCTCACACCCGCTGGAAGTCACCCACAAGGGTAATCCTTCTTTGAGTGCTTACTTAAACTTTTAGGCCGGAGCTGCGTTTTGTGTTTTTACCATTACCCACTTAAAGAAATACACCAAATGTACGACAAATAAACGTATCTTATTCTATGCAGACCTATAATGACTATTGACTATAATTTAAATGCTATGATTCAGATTGGATAGCTATCTTGCAGAACATACGCTGATATAAATACCCATATAATAATATAATATATATAATATATATACACATTATTTACTCCACGTCTATGAAATCCCTCACCCAGCATATGTATACGTAAACACATACTGAATGAATGTAGTTTCTCTACAGAAAGCCTCTAATTTGCAAATGCTTGTTGTTCAGGAGGGTGGTTGAACAGGTTAATTAGCATTTCAATGCCTATCTTGTAGCAAACAGAGAGTTAACAAATCCTGGTAAAGAAAAAAAAAACCTTTTTATTAGAGATGAGCGCCTGAAATTTTTCGGGTTTTGTGTTTTGGTTTTGGGTTCGGTTCCGCGGCCGTGTTTTGGGTTCGAACGCGTTTTGGCAAAACCTCACCGAATTTTTTTTGTCGGATTCGGGTGTGTTTTGGATTCGGGTGTTTTTTTCAAAAAACACTAAAAAACAGCTTAAATCATAGAATTTGGGGGTCATTTTGATCCCAAAGTATTATTAACCTCAAAAACCATAATTTACACTCATTTTCAGTCTATTCTGAATACCTCACACCTCACAATATTATTTTTAGTCCTAAAATTTGCACCGAGGTCGCTGTGTGAGTAAGATAAGCGACCCTAGTGGCCGACACAAACACCGGGCCCATCTAGGAGTGGCACTGCAGTGTCACGCAGGATGTCCCTTCCAAAAAACCCTCCCCAAACAGCACATGACGCAAAGAAAAAAAGAGGCGCAATGAGGTAGCTGTGTGAGTAAGATTAGCGACCCTAGTGGCCGACACAAACACCGGGCCCATCTAGGAGTGGCACTGCAGTGTCACGCAGGATGGCCCTTCCAAAAAACCCTCCCCAAACAGCACATGACGCAAAGAAAAAAAGAGGCGCAATGAGGTAGCTGACTGTGTGAGTAAGATTAGCGACCCTAGTGGCCGACACAAACACCGGGCACATCTAGGAGTGGCACTGCAGTGTCACGCAGGATGTCCCTTCCAAAAAACCCTCCCCAAACAGCACATGACGCAAAGAAAAAAAGAGGCGCAATGAGGTAGCTGTGTGAGTAAGATTAGCGACCCTAGTGGCCGACACAAACACCGGGCCCATCTAGGAGTGGCACTGCAGTGTCACGCAGGGTGTCCCTTCCAAAAAACCCACCCCAATCAGCACATGATGCAAAGAAAAAGAAAAGAAAAAAGAGGTGCAAGATGGAATTATCCTTGGGCCCTCCCACCCACCCTTATGTTGTATAAACAAAACAGGACATGCACACTTTAACCAACCCATCATTTCAGTGACAGGGTCTGCCACACGACTGTGACTGATATGACGGGTTGGTTTGGACCCCCCCCAAAAAAGAAGCAATTAATCTCTCCTTGCACAAACTGGCTCTACAGAGGCAAGATGTCCACCTCATCTTCACCCTCCGATATATCACCGTGTACATCCCCCTCCTCACAGATTATCAATTCGTCCCCACTGGAATCCACCATCTCAGCTCCCTGTGTACTTTGTGGAGGCAATTGCTGCTGGTCAATGTCTCCGCGGAGGAATTGATTATAATTCATTTTAATGAACATCATCTTCTCCACATTTTCTGGATGTAACCTCGTACGCCGATTGCTGACAAGGTGAGCGGCGGCACTAAACACTCTTTCGGAGTACACACTTGTGGGAGGGCAACTTAGGTAGAATAAAGCCAGTTTGTGCAAGGGCCTCCAAATTGCCTCTTTTTCCTGCCAGTATAAGTACGGACTGTGTGACGTGCCTACTTGGATGCGGTCACTCATATAATCCTCCACCATTCTATCAATGTTGAGAGAATCATATGCAGTGACAGTAGACGACATGTCCGTAATCGTTGTCAGGTCCTTCAGTCCGGACCAGATGTCAGCATCAGCAGTCGCTCCAGACTGCCCTGCATCACCGCCAGCGGGTGGGCTCGGAATTCTGAGCCTTTTCCTCGCACCCCCAGTTGCGGGAGAATGTGAAGGAGGAGATGTTGACAGGTCGCGTTCCGCTTGACTTGACAATTTTGTCACCAGCAGGTCTTTCAACCCCAGCAGACCTGTGTCTGCCGGAAAGAGAGATCCAAGGTAGGCTTTAAATCTAGGATCGAGCACGGTGGCCAAAATGTAGTGCTCTGATTTCAACAGATTGACCACCCGTGAATCCTTGTTAAGCGAATTAAGGGCTGCATCCACAAGTCCCACATGCCTAGCGGAATCGCTCCGTGTTAGCTCCTCCTTCAATACCTCCAGCTTCTTCTGCAAAAGCCTGATGAGGGGAATGACCTGACTCAGGCTGGCAGTGTCTGAACTGACTTCACGTGTGGCAAGTTCAAAGGGCATCAGAACCTTGCACAACGTTGAAATCATTCTCCACTGCACTTGAGACAGGTGCATTCCACCTACTATATCGTGCTCAATTGTATAGGCTTGAATGGCCTTTTGCTGCTCCTCCAACCTCTGAAGCATATAGAGGGTTGAATTCCACCTCGTTACCACTTCTTGCTTCAGATGATGGCAGGGCAGGTTCAGTAGTTTTTGGTGGTGCTCCAGTTTTCTGTACGTGGTGCCTGTACGCCGAAAGTGTCCCGCAATTCTTCTGGCCACCGACAGCATCTCTTGCACGGCCCTGTCGTTTTTTAAAAAATTCTGCACCACCAAATTCAAGGTATGTGCAAAACATGGGACGTGCTGGAATTGGCCCAGATTTAATGCACACACAATATTGCTGGCGTTGTCCGATGCCACAAATCCACAGGAGAGTCCAATTGGGGTAAGCCATTCCGCGATGATCTTCCTCAGTTGCCGTAAGAGGTTTTCAGCTGTGTGCGTATTCTGGAAAGCGGTGATACAAAGCGTAGCCTGCCTAGGAAAGAGTTGGCGTTTGCGAGATGCTGCTACTGGTGCCGCCGCTGCTGTTCTTGCGGCGGGAGTCCATACATCTACCCAGTGGGCTGTCACAGTCATATAGTCCTGACCCTGCCCTGCTCCACTTGTCCACATGTCCGTGGTTAAGTGGACATTGGGTACAGCTGCATTTTTTAGGACACTGGTGACTCTTTTTCTGAGGTCTGTGTACATTTTCGGTATCGCCTGCCTAGAGAAATGGAACCTAGATGGTATTTGGTACCGGGGACACAGTACCTCCAACAAGTCTCTAGTTGGCTCTGCAGTAATGATGGATACCGGAACCACGTTTCTCACCACCCAGGATGCCAAGGCCTCAGTTATCCGCTTTGCAGTAGGATGACTGCTGTGATATTTCATCTTCCTCGCAAAGGACTGTTGAACAGTCAATTGCTTACTGGAAGTAGTACAAGTGGGCTTACGACTTCCCCTCTGGGATGACCATCGACTCCCAGCGGCAACAACAGCAGCGCCAGCAGCAGTAGGCGTTACACGCAAGGATGCATCGGAGGAATCCCAGGCAGGAGAGGACTCGTCAGACTTGCCAGTGACATGGCCTGCAGGACTATTGGCATTCCTGGGGAAGGAGGAAATTGACACTGAGGGAGTTGGTGGGGTGGTTTGCGTGAGCTTGGTTACAAGAGGAAGGGATTTACTGGTCAGTGGACTGCTTCCGCTGTCACCCAAAGTTTTTGAACTTGTCACTGACTTATTATGAATGCGCTGCAGGTGACGTATAAGGGAGGATGTTCCGAGGTGGTTAACGTCCTTACCCCTACTTATTACAGCTTGACAAAGGGAACACACGGCTTGACACCTGTTGTCCGCATTTGTGGTGAAATACCTCCACACCGAAGAGCTGATTTTTTTGGTATTTTCACCTGGCATGTCAACGGCCATATTCCTCCCACGGACAACAGGTGTCTCCCCGGGTGCCTGACTTAAACAAACCACCTCACCATCAGAATCCTCCTGGTCAATTTCCTCCCCAGCGCCAGCAACACCCATATCCTCCTCATCCTGGTGTACTTCAACACTGACATCTTCAATCTGACTATCAGGAACTGGACTGCGGGTGCTCCTTCCAGCACTTGCAGGGGGCATGCAAATAGTGGAAGGCGCATGCTCTTCACGTCCAGTGTTGGGAAGGTCAGGCATCGCAAACGACACAATTGGACTCTCCTTGTGGATTTGGGATTTCAAAGAACGCACAGTTCTTTGCGGTGCTTTTGCCAGCTTGAGTCTTTTCAGTTTTCTAGCGAGAGGCTGAGTGCTTCCATCCTCATGTGAAGCTGAACCACTAGCCATGAACATAGGCCAGGGCCTCAGCCGTTCCTTGCCACTCCGTGTGGTAAATGGCATATTGGCAAGTTTACGCTTCTCCTCCGACAATTTTATTTTAGGTTTTGGAGTCCTTTTTTTTCTGATATTTGGTGTTTTGGATTTGACATGCTCTGTACTATGACATTGGGCATCGGCCTTGGCAGACGACGTTGCTGGCATTTCATCGTCTCGGCCATGACTAGTGGCAGCAGCTTCAGCACGAGGTGGAAGTGGATCTTGATCTTTCCCTAATTTTGGAACCTCAACTTTTTTGTTCTCCATATTTTATAGGCAGAACTAAAAGGCACCTCAGGTAAACAATGGAGATGGATGGATTGGATACTAGTATACAATTATGGACGGACTGCCACGGTTAGGTGGTATAAAAAAACCACGGTTAGGTGGTATATATTATAATAATAATACAATTATGGATGGACGGACTGCCTGCCGACTGCCGACACAGAGGTAGCCACAGCCGTGAACTACCGCACTGTACACTGGTTGATAAAGAGATAGTAGTATACTCGTAACAATTAGGATGACACTATGACGGTATAAAGAATGAAAAAAAAACCACGGTTAGGTGGTAGGTATATAATAATAAATAATACAATTCTGGTCGGACGGACTGCCTGCCGTGTGCCGACACAGAGGTAGCCACAGCCGTGAACTACCGCACTGTACACTGGTTGATAAAGAGATAGTAGTATACTCGTAACAATTAGGATGACACTATGACGGTATAAAGAATGAAAAAAAAAACCACGGTTAGGTGGTAGGTATATAATAATAAATAATACAATTCTGGTCGGACGGACTGCCTGCCGTGTGCCGACACAGAGGTAGCCACAGCCGTGAACTACCGCACTGTACACTGGTTGATAAAGAGATAGTAGTATACTCGTAACAATTAGGATGACACTATGACGGTATAAAGAATGAAAAAAAAACCACGGTTAGGTGGTAGGTATATAATAATAAATAATACAATTCTGGTCGGACGGACTGCCTGCCGTGTGCCGACACAGAGGTAGCCACAGCCGTGAACTACCGCACTGTACACTGGTTGATAATGAGATAGTAGTATACTCGTAACAATTAGGATGACACTATGACGGTATAAAGAATGAAAAAAAAACCACGGTTAGGTGGTAGGTATATAATAATAAATAATACAATTCTGGTCGGACGGACTGCCTGCCGTGTGCCGACACAGAGGTAGCCACAGCCGTGAACTACCGCACTGTACACTGGTTGATAAAGAGATAGTAGTATACTCGTAACAATTAGGATGACACTATGACGGTATAAAGAATGAAAAAAAAACCACGGTTAGGTGGTAGGTATATAATAATAAATAATACAATTCTGGTCGGACGGACTGCCTGCCGTGTGCCGACACAGAGGTAGCCACAGCCGTGAACTACCGCACTGTACACTGGTTGATAAAGAGATAGTAGTATACTCGTAACAATTAGGATGACACTATGACGGTATAAAGAATGAAAAAAAAAACCACGGTTAGGTGGTAGGTATATAATAATAAATAATACAATTCTGGTCGGACGGACTGCCTGCCGTGTGCCGACACAGAGGTAGCCACAGCCGTGAACTACCGCACTGTACACTGGTTGATAAAGAGATAGTAGTATACTCGTAACAATTAGGATGACACTATGACGGTATAAAGAATGAAAAAAAAAACCACGGTTAGGTGGTAGGTATATAATAATAAATAATACAATTCTGGTCGGACGGACTGCCTGCCGTGTGCCGACACAGAGGTAGCCACAGCCGTGAACTACCGCACTGTACACTGGTTGATAAAGAGATAGTAGTATACTCGTAACAATTAGGATGACACTATGACGGTATAAAGAATGAAAAAAAAACCACGGTTAGGTGGTAGGTATATAATAATAAATAATACAATTCTGGTCGGACGGACTGCCTGCTGTGTGCCGACACAGAGGTAGCCACAGCCGTGAACTACCGCACTGTACACTGGTTGATAAAGAGATAGTAGTATACTCGTAACAATTAGGATGACACTATGACGGTATAAAGAATGAAAAAAAAACCACGGTTAGGTGGTAGGTATATAATAATAAATAATACAATTCTGGTCGGACGGACTGCCTGCCGTGTGCCGACACAGAGGTAGCCACAGCCGTGAACTACCGCACTGTACTGTGTCTGCTGCTAATATAGACTGGTTGATATTTAAAGAGATATTAGTAGTATACAACAATACTATACTGGTGGTCAGGCACTGGTCACCACTCCTGCAGCAAAAGTGTGCACTGTTAATTAATATAATTGTACTCCTGGCTCCTGCTAACAACCTGCAGTGCTCCCCAGTCTCCCCCACAATTAATTATAAGCTTTTAATTTATACATTGATGACTGTGCAGCACACTGGGCTGAGCTGAGTGCACACAGACTGAGTCACACTGTGTGACTGACTGTGCTGTGTATCGTTTTTTTTTTCAGGCAGAGAACGGATATAGCAGAGAGAAGTGAACGGATATATTATATTAAATAAAAGTTAACTAGCAACTGCACTGGTCACTGACTGTGGTAAACTAACTCTGTCTGCGACTCTGCACAATCTCTCTCTCTCTATCTAATCTATCTCTATTCTAATGGAGAGGACGCCAGACACGTCCTCTCCCTATCAATCTCAATGCACGAGTGAAAATGGCGGCGACGCGCGGCTCCTTATATAGAATCCGAGTCTCGCGATAGAATCCGAGCCTCGCGAGAATCCGACAGCGTCATGATGACGTTCGGGCGCGCTCGGGTTAACCGAGCAAGGCGGGAAGATCCGAGTCGCTCGGACCCGTGAAAAAAAACATGAAGTTCGGGCGGGTTCGGATTCCGAGGAACCGAACCCGCTCATCTCTACTTTTTATATCTGTGTGTAATTCTTACATCAAGTGTTCATATCACTATTAGCTCTCACTAGGCCCAATTGAAACTATTTGTAATTGACTATGGCATGGGTTTGTTAAATTCATTGGTAGCTTTCAAATGGTGTTGGATTTGTACATATATATTGTTTATTTGTGACAAAGGAAACTGATTGCTTTAAACAAACTGAAAGTCAGCTGTTAGCTAGGTGGATGGAGTGACCTTCCTAAAATGGCCACTGCTCATCCCCCTTTTCCCAGCCATGTGCATGGACAAAAGTGAGGACAGACCATGCAGCTAGCTCTTTTGTCACAAAGAAACCACAAATTATACAAGCACTGGAAGTTTGTTACTTTAGGCCCTTGTTAGCAGTATGCGAATTGGACTCAGCATGCTAAAACAGCTATATCATACCTATGCACCAACTTTTAAATGCTCTTTAAATTTACTTAACAGATAAACAATCCAATCTGAATCAAACACAATATGACTTATTTGAACTTTGTTTTGCAACAATAAAAATACGCTGTAGCATTTCCAATATTGTGAGAAATATATTGTCCCTTGAATTTCTTATCAGTGCCTTACTGATAACACAAAAAAAAATGGCATGTGGTTCAGCAGCACAAAGATGCGTCCATTGTTAGCTGGTAGACCACAGCGACGTCTGTACAGTGCATCATTAAGTACATGATATCCCTGACGTAGCCCCCAAACTGAGAAGTTCAAATTATTTCTAATAAATATTTATAATGCCAGCGTTAATATATGCTGTGGATGCAAGGCGCATCTTATTACCATATATGATAAAAGTGCGCTGTATGTCGCAAACACTACATCCCTTGAGAGAAAACAAGCACTCGCACACATTGTCTGAGTTTAAATGCTCAGTGATGTATATATTTGATATTAAAAGGATATGTATACAATATATCACATGTACAGTATATATATGGTCACAGATTTACAATTACACAGGAAGCAGATAGTTACAAAAGAATCCATTACAGCCAGCATACGTTACCCTGTCCCTCAATGCACACTCCGTACCATAACAGCATACAATAGCAACTGGACTAGCAACCAGCAAAACAGAGCTTCTTGTGTGTCTGCAATCACCTATACACTGTGTATATTGGTGGAGTACAGGTCTGAGACTGAGTCTTCTGTTATTGGTCCAATGGAGGGAACTTTCTCATTCATGATGTGTCATTGGTCAGTTCATATGGAAGCAACGTCCAGCCTTGAAGAAGACATCATAGGGGTTGTCCACTGGTTTCCTGCCCACACATGCTTTCCTTGGAATGTTCTTTGTTGTCATTAGAATTGTGGCTTCATATTCCTAAATTTAATCATAACTAATTGTTGCAATGTGCTACAACTTAACCACAGCTATCAAACCAACACTGTCATTCCCTTGATAATTTTGACACCAAGCATGACATGTTTATCTTGTTCCGTTCCATTAATACATATACATGATGTTATACTCTATTATATAATTTAATACATTATAATGTCTGGTGCTTGACATGTTTAATTTATGTGTGGTATGAAATATGTGTTGAATATATCTTTGTGGCTTGTCTGTGTGAATGCGTATGTTACCATATATCGCTGTGCATGCTGCATATATTCGCACGCACAGCGACTCATCAGTGTGGAGTTTGTATGTTTTCTGTATGTAATCTTTTTGACGTCGACACTTATCATGTGGTTCCTTGCTGGTTAATCATAGACCCAGATTGGGGTAATAGAGGTGTGGGGTGTGGTGCCCCTGGACTGGCTGAGCTGAATGGCTTTAGTGTGTCATACCTTTACATTCTATTAACACTTATCACTTATTCATTTCTTTAACACTATTTCTCCATTTTAATTACATCTCATTTTCGTATCACTTTCTTTATAGCTTCGGCTTCCTAACACTATTTTATTAACACTATAGTTTTTTCACTGGTATGCTGCCCTGGGATTTCTGGTTTATGCAGATTTTTTGGGTTGCCACACCCTGCACCTAGATTTAGCACAGGGACCCCAAATATACGGAGAGGCCTTTTAAGGCAATTTAAATAAAACCGTCTCTTATATTAATAAACTTTGGAAATTTAAGGGCGAAGCATGAGTTATTGACCAAGTAATATACCTATATTGAGGCACTAATATACATAAGCTGAAGTATATTATTCATTAGAATTGGATCTAGAGATTGATGCATTATCTATTGATCCAGTGATATACACAGACTTAAATGTGATCAGTTGGGAAGGTGTCACTAGTCCTAAATAATGAAGGTGCTTTCCCTCTAAGGACAATAATATTCTGAACACCTGATCATTACAACTGTCATATATCTGATTTGTGTCGGTATTGAAAACTGAGGGAGATATATATTCCCCAAGGTATATATTGGAACTAGGTCTAGTGCATCGCCCCTATCAGTGATCTATATCCTTGATGGTGTATTGCGTTTTCACAGTGGACTATATATGTGTTAAGAACGTATACTTTATGTAATTAACAACTCTCACTACATTCACCATAAGAACATTTTTCAGTGCAATATTAGCATAATTATAAGAACACTATAAACAGTGTACTTGATAAATTAATAGCTGCTAGAGCATACTTTATTTAAATTGGATGTAATAGCAACTGTTTCATCATATCTGGTCTCAATCGAATCTATATCTAGTATTATTACTGCCACTCTCCAAGATAGTATTTTTCCACTATACCATCACAATGTTCACATACATTCATAATATGTGAGTGTCCCACTGGAATGTATAAGATATAAGTCTAAGTCCCCACAAAATCATTATCTATTATGAAATACGTAGATTAATATTGGAAGACAAACTGTGGATGAAATAATAAGGGACCACTGGCCTAACGTATGAAAAATACTATATATATTTGGACATTAGAATAAACACGTTGACACACATCTTTTAGTCTTTAATCACATCTATTAACTTTCATTGCACACTGTATGTTTTGTCTATGTCAAGCATTTTTAACCTCTATGTTTCGCCTAAGCTCGTAGTTTATGTATGTATGGAATTTCACATTATTTTTTATGGAAACAATAATAAAAGATAAGTTTTAAGTGGATGTGATAACCAGGTCACTACTCTTCATGTGCACCGATAATACAGCCTTCTCTTCTCTTTTTCTTTGTACTCGACATAGCTGTAGTTGGTAGCACCCCCATTAAGAATGGTAATTACCAACAATCTATAGGGGTTCTTTTTGGAACTTGTGTTCCAATTTATTATTGAATAAATTGTGTGTGTGCAGATACATCATTGCCGCCTGATTAATCATAGACCCAGATTGGGGTAATGGATGTGTGGGGTATGGTGGCCCTGGACTGGCTGAGACAGATGGCTTTAGTGTGGCATACTTTTACATTCTATTAACACTTATCACTTATTAAGTTCTTTAACACTATTTCTCCATTTTAATTACATCTCATTTTCATTTCCCTTTCTTTATAGCTTCGGCTTCCTAACACTAATTTATTAACACTATAGTTTTTTCACTGGTATGCTGCCCTGGGCTTTCTGGCTTATGCTGATTATTTTGGGAGCCACACCCTGCACCTAGATATAGCGCAGTGACCCCAAATATACGGAGAGGCCTTGACGCAGCTTTTGGGCTTAGTCAAACATTTGCGCAAATATATGTAACCGAGGTCTCTGAATTCTAATATTGTGTGGGATTTAAATCTGGTTACTGTTATCATTCAGAGTGCTGGGGGAAACAAAATGCCTTTTTTTCTTGCTTATAAATACCCCTCACTTTCAAGCACCTGAATAATATCACTAAGCTAATTGAGCATCTGCCACTATATATGTCTGTATGATGAAGGACGTAATGTACTTACCTCAATATGTGGATCTAGGAAGATGGTATCCTGTTGGATTAATAGACCTAAGAAGCATGCCTAGAAACCAGAATAAAACTATTTGATATGATACACACCCTGAGGAATGGAGAGTGTAAAAAAGGCAGATCCCCCGTTCCCCACAAGTTGATCCATTAAAATTGGAAAAGATTGGGACAATTAATTTATGTTAAATGAGAACTAGACAAGTTAGATATCTTTATTTAAAAGAGTGGAATAGAATAGATAAATTCTGAAGGTAACTAAAAATACAGTCATAGTTAGTAGTGTATTCATTTATTATTTAAGCTTCACAAGGGTGAGGAGTTTGTAATGTAATATTATTTGAGGTATTAGGTGACAATAGGGATCATAGATGGTTAACACGTGTTTTATTTTTACACTGAGTGGATTTGTGAGCGGGCAATTTTCACAAATAAATGTATTTGCCCATGAGTCACTTCATATTTTATTAAGTATGGAGGACATTTGAGTATTAAGTACCTTCTATTATATAGGAGATAGTAGTCTTTATCACCATAAATTAGTGTTTGAGCACATTTAGTAACATTAATGACACTATAGCTAATGCATACAATCTATAATGTTGTAGTATTATCCACATGTGAAACTGACATGATACACTAAAATAGGATATATATCATATTTTATTCACTTTATGATAATTAATTTTACACAATGAGTAAATTAGGGGTTATTGCACCAATATAATAATTTAAATAAAGCTAATTATATTTTTTGTTACACTATCCCTTATGATCTATAATGGGTATAAAATGAAAAATATCAGAACACTAGAGAAAACAACTATTATAACACATGTATAAGAATAGATCCTAACCAGATTTCAATTATAAATAAAATGGGTTAAAAGTCAAATATTATAGTTAAGAATATGACTATCTTTGAAAGTAGTATCTATATATTTATGGGCTTTAATAAATTCACCAGTAATTGTTTGTTGATTCCATTATATTATTAGACGAGAGCGTAGTTTATTAGAATATATACATTTTAAACAGCAGACAGAATAGGGACTGAAAAGTTAACCAATGAGAGGGATGGGAGGGGTATATAAACCCAGTGATGGACACAATCGGGTTGATGCCCTGACGAAGCAGCCTCTGTGAAACGTACGTAGGCATTTCAGAGATCGCTATGGAAAGCTATCCGCTGAAATGCTCTATGTCTGCATAATGTCATGCTGAAATAAAATCTAAGATATAAAGCTACACTCCAAGACAGTGCAAACCAGTGGGGGCTACAGTGGTGAGCGTGCCAGTGAATGATCGAGCCGCACTGATTGTACTGCATCGGAGTGGCTACTCGTGGTATAGCCGTATTAGCGGGTGTGTGCAGCTTCAGAATGGCTGTATTGTGAATGCCAGGAGGCTGGTTAATAACTACTGATGTCTCCTATGAACAATGTTATATTAACACAGTTGGGTCAATTAAATACAGGATTATGACCCATTTAGGTGATAATGTTATTAATAGTGTAATACATTGGTTGGTTATATCTAAGCACTAACGGACCTGCTGGGTAAATTGTTTATTTTTGCCCTAAAGAAATCCCATAGACTGCACCTAGTAGAAATGCAGGAGCTACAGGTGTATCCTCATACATTGTTGCTCATAGCGCACTAATTAGTGTCCTGAGTCCTGAGTTGGAAATAACATTATGGCGTGCATTGTGTCCCACGTCATGTAATACACAGTTTAACCGCTGGGAGGCAAATGCTCCACGGTAAGATTACAGTGCTGAATACAATGCTGTGGCAGTGGGCAGTGATCTGTGAGAGGCTGGTCAATCACATTCTTCCCTTTTTTTTATAAAGTCCCCTTCTACAAAATACAATGCCATGCTGCCGCCCATTCATGCTATTGATATTGTCGTTACATTGTGTACTAAATCCTGGATTTTATTAGCATAAAAAGCATTATTATCTTGTAAAGCATTTGAGGTTCAGTTGCTATCAAATGACCAGAAATATGTAATGCACTGTACCACTGGGTCCGTATCTCATTAATATGACTTCCAGATGGTCTCCATTGCCTTTCTGCCATGCTTGTCGGATTCAATACGATTTTTTTAGTGCAAATCAGAATAAACACATCACATATAAACCTGGAGGGTCTACTTTAACCATGGTTGGCTGTGGCCTAATGAGTACAGTGTCTGCCCACAATGCATGCACTCCCGGGTTCAATACCCAGTGCATGTGCAATTATTGCTATTTTTTTAATGTATCTATTTTTTATTTTTTAATGCAATAAAGTTATTAAGTGTGTCGCTTCTTCCCTTTACATCTGAAAAAAAAAAAAAAATTCTCTTCTACAGTATTCTATGCCACGGTATGATGAGGCGCTATTTACACTGTATTGTTCACAGTCTAGGCAGCTCCCTACACTACAGTATGCAACTCAATGCAGGCTTCTGCACCTCCCCCATTGATCACTCATTACTATTCATTCCCGCTGAGGTCACTGTATGCCTGTAGCAAAGCACCTCCCCAAGCCACGCTGCTGCCCGTTCACGCTAGCTATTCATTTTGTCATTACAGTGTGCATTTTATTAGCATAAACAGCTTTATTATCTCAGAAAGATTTTCTGGTTTGTTTTCTATCAAATGGACAGAAATATGTAATGCATTGTACCACTGAGTCCGTATCTCATTAATATGACTTCCAGATAGTCTCTATTGCTGTGCCGCCACGCTTGTTGAAATAGTCGAAAACGGGTCTAAAAACTGCCGGATTCAGCCACATTTATTTTGTCATTACATTATGTACTGAGTTCTGGATTTCATTCAATAAAGTTATTTGGTGTATCGCTTCTTCCCTTTACATCTGAAAAAAACAAAATTCTCTTCTACAGTATTCTATGCCATGGTATCATGATGCGCTATTTACACTGTATTGTTCACAGTCTAGGCAGCTCCCTACACTACAGTATGCAACTCATGCACCTCCCCCCATTGATCACTATTTGATATTCATTCCCACTGAGCTCACTGTATACCTGTACCAAAGCTTCTCCCCCAGCCACGCTGCTGCCCGTTCATGCTACTGATATTGTCGTTACATTGGGTACTAAATCCTGGATTTTATTAGCATAAACAGAAGTATGTAATGCATTGTGCCACTGGGTCTGTATCTCATTAATATGACTTCCAGGTAGTCTCCATTGCTGTGCCGCCACGCTTGTCAAAATTGTTGAAAACAGGTCTAAAAACTGTCAGATTTGGCCGCATTCATTTTGTTGTTACATAATGTACTAAGTTCTGGATTTATTAGCATAAACAGCTTTAATATCTCAGAAAGCATTCCATGTTAACGTGCTATCAAATGTGACAAAGGATGACCTTCTCTTCCAAATTCTGATACAGGTGCATTTACATTGTGGTCGACCCACTGGCAATGCACACAATGACAATTAGCAGCTTTGTCTAAGGTGTCAGCCGCTAAGAGCTGACACAAATGAGTCTTCCTTTTTGAAAATTGGTATCACAGACTTGCTGGCACCGCAGACAAAGCGGCCACACACTTTACAGACACCTCATACTGTATAAAGCCATTTTGTAGACACAAGTAGCTATCCATTCTGTGACTCTGCATCTTACAGTGTAGACTTGCTACTGGGATCATCTCTTCGGCTGTATCACCCACACAAACCCTTGAGATACACTCTGCAGCTTCTGCTGACTTCAAAGTCAAGTTGTTGCTGCATTCTAACTGTTTCTACCATGAACTGTGTCTATTACTGAACTATCATCTCGCTGGTACAGTAAGTACAGGTAATTTGTACATTACATATATGCTGCTGATTGCCGCATTTCTATACACTAATGTTACTTCCATTTACCTACAGTATAAACTATCCCCTTGATTTGTGCAGCAAGCAAATTTGTTGGACTCCCTCCTGCTACAGCAGCTAGGAGGTCTATTTGTCTATTTACTAAGCCTCAGGTGGAGATAAAGTAGAGGACATAAAGTACCAGTCAATCACCTCCTAACTGTCATTTTTCAAACCCAGCCTGTAACATGGCAGTTAGGATCTGATTGGCTGGTACTTTATCTCCTGCCACTTTATCTCCAAGGTTTAGTAAATTAACCACTAAGCCCCCTGCTGCTAGTGCACGGTACAGTATCATACCTCCCAACATGACCCTCTCCCCTGGAGGGACCAAAATTCTGGGATCGGTATGAAATACCTCCAATCAAAATCCCGACACCAATTGACCGATGGTCAAAATCCCGACAAGGTCAAAATCCCGACATGGACAAAATACCGACATTTAAAATACAGACAAGGTCAAAATACCGGCATGTAAAACACACCACCGTCAGACCAACATAGAAGCTCCACCACTGCCATCTTACTGGTTGCCTGACAGAGACAATACACCACCCCACTGCTCAAACAACATGGACACTGCAATGGTTGCATCATCCCAGTTGTCCACTACAGATGTGAACAATGTTACATTACCTTCACCTGGAATACCACCAATACCACCAATGTGCAGCACACCTAAAAATGTGCGCGTGCATGGAACCTCCTTGCCTAACATGCCATTGAGTGTGATAACCGCTGACGGTGACAACACTCTGCATGAAGAAGGCTATCGAGAGATGCATCATTATACACAACTTGTTTTCCAAGAACATGTTGCATTTGATCTGTACAAGAATTGGAGCAAGCAAGTCAACTTCGATGGGCAACGAGGAAAATTTGCAATCCCCGATAATTTGTGCAAGGACATACTGTCACGGTGCTATGCCTGATTCAAGTTGGGAGATGTTGAATTGGTAAAGCTGAAGGACACTTTAAATGGATTGCTACAGATGCCCAGAGTAAAACCATGGGGAAGCATACTGTAACAGCACAGCAACTGGTGACTGAACTTCAAACTGTGGCATCTACTGGGAACGACCTTCAATATGAAGAAGGGTGAAGAGAAAATATGGTCATTCACTCATCAATAAAAAAGGTACGGTACAGTACTTACAGTACATTATTGTGCTGTGGTTGGTACTGCAATGTGCTTACCGCTTTAACATTATTTGACAGTATTGTACAGTACAGTTAGTGTTGCTTACAGTCCTGTACAGTATTGAAGTGTCTCTCTCTCTCCCCATCTCCTGCTCCTGTATGGGGCTTTGTAGTGATAGCAGAAGGGGGGGGGGGGGGGAGTATCAAGGCTCGTTACTGTTACATTATACAGTACACTATACATCATTACAGTACATTGTACACTGTAGACCAGGGGTGGCCAACCAGCCAGAGGCAAAGAGCCAGAAAAGATCTGTATTCAAGGGCAAGAGCCAGTATCATGCGCGCACCTTTGGCGTGCGTGCAATAATGGGGGCATGGCCTGGTTTTCACAAGCCACACCCCATAGCTGTGTATGCACAGCACACTGCCCGATCTGTCCATAGATATATCTGCAGATCAATTGATCTGCAGATATATCTATTAGTGTGTACCCACCTTAACAGTACTCAATTTCAGAGATCTACAGTATACTGTACTGTACTGTAGGCTGTATCTTAATGTCAGATTTTCAGAAACACTTTGTTAAGCATTGTTGTGACATGTTGTGAACATACGAATACTTAACTAGTACTGTACTAACGATATTTATATTATCTTCTTCCCACCATGCACTGAACTACTGTACACTGAGCAAAATGCAGTTTGTTGGGTCTGAGAAGGAGGAAGAACTGCATCGAAGAAGGTAAACTTGTGATGTTACTGTGTACAGGACAACAGTCTATGGTATCTCTCTCCCTGACATTGTCTCTCCCCATAAAACTGTATCTCTCTCCCTTGGAACTGTATGTCTCTCCCACCCTCTCTCTCTCTTTCCCCTGGAACTGTATCTCTCTCTGACCCCCCCCTCTCTCTCCCCATGTTACTCTCCCCCTCATCTTTCTCCATGACACCATCTCTCTCGCTCCTGCCTCTTTAATTACATGAAACCAACTCTCTCTCTCTCTCTCTCTCTCTCTCTCTCTCTCCTTGCCCCTTCTCAATCCATCCCTCTCTTTCTTGTTCTTCTCTATCTCCTGCTCCTGTATGGGATTTGGTATTGACACCAGCAGGGTGGGCTTTCAAGTACTACTTTCGCCCCTGCCTAATAGTACTCAATTTCAGAGATCTACAGTATACTGTACTGTACTGTAGGCTGTATCTTAATGCCAGATTTTGAGAAACACTTTGCTAAGCATTGTTGTGACATGTTGTGAACATACGAATACTAGTACTGTACCAATAATACGTATTTTTTAAATCTTTCCACCATGCACTGAACTACTGTACATTGAGCAAAATGCAAAATTCATGAAATAGAGGAATAAACCGGCACCACACACCACCAAATACAGTACATTGGCAACGCACACCGCCAGAGTGAGTATCATTCTAATCTACTGTATTTACTTTATATTGATTGAATTACTGTACTGTACAGTATGCTAATATACTGTATATTTTTGTAGTGTACTGTAGGTCACCGGACAGGAATCTTATTGAATTGGTCTGGGCATAGATGAAGAGGTTCATCAGGTGTGATGTGAAACCAAAAAATAAACAAAAACTTTTTGCTGGGATAAAGATGTTTTGGATAGAAGTACTGACACCTGTCCTGTGTAATACTAATAATTGAACCATCTGGACAGAGTTTTGCCTGTCGTCATTAAACAAAATGGTCATGCCACTGCTACAGTATGTAGCTTCTATAGTACTATATACTGTACCTTTAAAACTGAGCCCCATGCAGCAATTACTTACTGTATACTGTACCTCTCAATGTCCCCTTCACTGTTCACCTCACAACACCTATCCCTTATCTCAATATCTACTGTACCTCACAGTACTACACAGGAGAAAATGTACAGCAAAACATCCATTGAATACTAGAGATGAGCGCCGGAAATTTTTCGGGTTTTGTGTTTTGGTTTTGGGTTCGGTTCCGCGGCCGTGTTTTGGGTTCGACCGCGTTTTGGCAAAACCTCACCGAATTTTTTTTGTCGGATTCGGGTGTGTTTTGGATTCGGGTGTTTTTTTCAAAAAACCCTAAAAAACAGCTTAAATCATAGAATTTGGGGGTCATTTTGATCCCAAAGTATTATTAACCTCAAAAACCATAATTTACACTCATTTTCAGTCTATTCTGAATACCTCACACCTCACAATATTATTTTTAGTCCTAAAATTTGCACCGAGGTCGCTGTGTGAGTAAGATAAGCGACCCTAGTGGCCGACACAAACACCGGGCCCATCTAGGAGTGGCACTGCAGTGTCACGCAGGATGGCCCTTCCAAAAAACCCTCCCCAAACAGCACATGACGCAAAGAAAAAAAAAGGCGCAATGAGGTAGCTGACTGTGTGAGTAAGATAAGCGACCCTAGTGGCCGACACAAACACCGGGCCCATCTAGGAGTGGCACTGCAGTGTCACGCAGGATGGCCCTTCCAAAAAACCCTCCCCAAACAGCACATGACGCAAAGAAAAAAAGAGGCGCAATGAGGTAGCTGACTGTGTGAGTAAGATAAGCGACCCTAGTGGCCGACACAAACACCGGGCCCATCTAGGAGTGGCACTGCAGTGTCACGCAGGATGGCCCTTCCAAAAAACCCTCCCCAAACAGCACATGACGCAAAGAAAAAAAGAGGCGCAATGAGGTAGCTGACTGTGTGAGTAAGATAAGCGACCCTAGTGGCCGACACAAACACCGGGCCCATCTAGGAGTGGCACTGCAGTGTCACGCAGGATGGCCCTTCCAAAAAACCCTCCCCAAACAACACATGACGCAAAGAAAAAAAGAGGCGCAATGAGGTAGCTGACTGTGTGAGTAAGATAAGCGACCCTAGTGGCCGACACAAACACCGGGCCCATCTAGGAGTGGCACTGCAGTGTCACGCAGGATGGCCCTTCCAAAAAACCCTACCCAAAAAGCACATGACGCAAAGAAAAAAAGAGGCGCAATGAGGTAGCTGACTGTGTGAGTAAGATAAGCGACCCTAGTGGCCGACACAAACACCGGGCCCATCTAGGAGTGGCACTGCAGTGTCACGCAGGATGGCCCTTCCAAAAAACCCTCCCCAAACAGCACATGACGCAAAGAAAAAAAGAGGCGCAATGAGGTAGCTGACTGTGTGAGTAAGATAAGCGACCCTAGTGGCCGACACAAACACCGGGCCCATCTAGGAGTGGCACTGCAGTGTCACGCAGGATGGCCCTTCCAAAAAACCCTCCCCAAACAGCACATGACGCAAAGAAAAAAAGAGGCGCAATGAGGTAGCTGACTGTGTGAGTAAGATAAGCGACCCTAGTGGCCGACACAAACACCGGGCCCATCTAGGAGTGGCACTGCAGTGTCACACAGGATGGCCCTTCCAAAAAACCCTCCCCAAACAGCACTTGACGCAAAGAAAAATAAAAGAAAAAAGAGGTGCAAGATGGAATTGTCCTTGGGCCCTCCCACCCACCCTTATGTTGTATAAACAGGACATGCACACTTTAACCAACCCATCATTTCAGTGACAGGGTCTGCCACACGACTGTGACTGATATGACGGGTTGGTTTGGACCCCCCCCAAAAAAGAAGCAATTAATCTCTCCTTGCACAAACTGGCTCTACAGAGGCAAGATGTCCACCTCATCATCATCCTCCGATATATCACCGTGTACATCCCCCTCCTCACAGATTATCAATTCGTCCCCACTGGAATCCACCATCTCAGCTCCCTGTGTACTTTGTGGAGGCAATTGCTGCTGGTCAATGTCTCCGCGGAGGAATTGATTATAATTCATTTTAATGAACATCATCTTCTCCACATTTTCTGGATGTAACCTCGTACGCCGATTGCTGACAAGGTGAGTGGCGGCACTAAACACTCTTTCGGAGTACACACTTGTGGGAGGGCAACTTAGGTAGAATAAAGCCAGTTTGTGCAAGGGCCTCCAAATTGCCTCTTTTTCCTGCCAGTATAAGTACGGACTGTGTGACGTGCCTACTTGGATGCGGTCACTCATATAATCCTCCACCATTCTATCAATGTTGAGAGAATCATATGCAGTGACAGTAGACGACATGTCCGTAATCGTTGTCAGGTCCTTCAGTCCGGACCAGATGTCAGCATCAGCAGTCGCTCCAGACTGCCCTGCATCACCGCCAGCGGGTGGGCTCGGAATTCTGAGCCTTTTCCTCGCACCCCCAGTTGCGGGAGAATGTGAAGGAGGAGATGTTGACAGGTCGCGTTCCGCTTGACTTGACAATTTTGTCACCAGCAGGTCTTTCAACCCCAGCAGACTTGTGTCTGCCGGAAAGAGAGATCCAAGGTAGGCTTTAAATCTAGGATCGAGCACGGTGGCCAAAATGTAGTGCTCTGATTTCAACAGATTGACCACCTGTGAATCCTTGTTAAGCGAATTAAGGGCTCCATCCACAAGTCCCACATGCCTAGCGGAATCGCTCCGTGTTAGCTCCTCCTTCAATGTCTCCAGCTTCTTCTGCAAAAGCCTGATGAGGGGAATGACCTGACTCAGGCTGGCAGTGTCTGAACTGACTTCACGTGTGGCAAGTTCAAAGGGCATCAGAACCTTGCACAACGTTGAAATCATTCTCCACTGCGCTTGAGACAGGTGCATTCCACCTCCTATATCGTGGTCAATTGTATAGGCTTGAATGGCCTTTTGCTGCTCCTCCAACCTCTGAAGCATATAGAGGGTTGAATTCCACCTCGTTACCACTTCTTGCTTCAGATGATGGCAGGGCAGGTTCAGTAGTTTTTGGTGGTGCTCCAGTCTTCTGTACGTGGTGCCTGTACGCCGAAAGTGTCCCGCAATTCTTCTGGCCACCGACAGCATCTCTTGCACGCCCCTGTCGTTTTTTAAAAAATTCTGCACCACCAAATTCAAGGTATGTGCAAAACATGGGACTTGCTGGAATTTGCCCATATTTAATGCACACACAATATTGCTGGCGTTGTCCGATGCCACAAATCCACAGGATAGTCCAATTGGGGTAAGCCATTCCGCGATGATCTTCCTCAGTTGCCGTAAGAGGTTTTCAGCTGTGTGCGTATTCTGGAAAGCGGTGATACAAAGCGTAGCCTGCCTAGGAAAGAGTTGGCGTTTGCGAGATGCTGCTACTGGTGCCGCCGCTGCTGTTCTTGCGGCGGGAGTCCATACATCTACCCAGTGGGCTGTCACAGTCATATAGTCCTGACCCTGCCCTGCTCCACTTGTCCACATGTCCGTGGTTAAGTGGACATTGGGTACAACTGCATTTTTTAGGACACTGGTGAGTCTTTTTCTGACGTCCGTGTACATTCTCGGTATCGCCTGCCTAGAGAAGTGGAACCTAGATGGTATTTGGTAACGGGGGCACACTGCCTCAATAAATTGTCTAGTTCCCTGTGAACTAACGGCGGATACCGGACGCACGTCTAACACCAACATAGTTGTCAAGGCCTCAGTTATCCGCTTTGCAGCAGGATGACTGCTGTGATATTTCATCTTCCTCGCAAAGGACTGTTGAACAGTCAATTGCTTACTGGAAGTAGTACAAGTGGGCTTACGACTTCCCCTCTGGGATGACCATCGACTCCCAGCAGCAACAACAGCAGCGCCAGCAGCAGTAGGCGTTACACGCAAGGATGCATCGGAGGAATCCCAGGCAGGAGAGGACTCGTCAGAATTGCCAGTGACATGGCCTGCAGGACTATTGGCATTCCTGGGGAAGGAGGAAATTGACACTGAGGGAGTTGGTGGGGTGGTTTGCGTGAGCTTGGTTACAAGAGGAAGGGATTTACTGGTCAGTGGACTGCTTCCGCTGTCGCCCAAAGTTTTTGAACTTGTCACTGACTTATTATGAATGCGCTGCAGGTGACGTATAAGGGAGGATGTTCCGAGGTGGTTAACGTCCTTACCCCTACTTATTACAGCTTGACAAAGGCAACACACGGCTTGACACCTGTTGTCCGCATTTCTGGTGAAATACTTCCACACCGAAGAGCTGATTTTTTTGGTATTTTCACCAGGCATGTCAGTGGCCATATTCCTCCCACGGACAACAGGTGTCTCCCCGGGTGCCTGACTTAAACAAACCACCTCACCATCAGAATCCTCCTGGTCAATTTCCTCCCCAGCGCCAGCAACACCCATATCCTCCTCATCCTGGTGTACTTCAACACTGACATCTTCAATCTGACTATCAGGAACTGGACTGCGGGTGCTCCTTCCAGCACTTGCAGGGGGCGTGCAAATGGTGGAAGGCGCATGCTCTTCACGTCCAGTGTTGGGAAGGTCAGGCATCGCAACCGACACAATTGGACTCTCCTTGTGGATTTGGGATTTCGAAGAACGCACAGTTCTTTGCGGTGCTTTTGCCAGCTTGAGTCTTTTCATTTTTCTAGCAAGAGGCTGAGTGCTTCCATCCTCATGTGAAGCTGAACCACTAGCCATGAACATAGGCCAGGGCCTCAGCCGTTCCTTGCCACTCCGTGTGGTAAATGGCATATTGGCAAGTTTACGCTTCTCCTCCGACAATTTTATTTTAGGTTTTGGAGTCCTTTTTTTACTGATATTTGGTGTTTTGGATTTGACATGCTCTGTACTATGACATTGGGCATCGGCCTTGGCAGACGACGTTGCTGGCATTTCATCGTCTCGGCCATGACTAGTGGCAGCAGCTTCAGCACGAGGTGGAAGTGGATCTTGATCTTTCCCTAATTTTGGAACCTCAACATTTTTGTTCTCCATATTTTAATAGGCACAACTAAAAGGCACCTCAGGTAAACAATGGAGATGGATGGATACTAGTATACAATTATGGATGGACTGCCGAGTGCCGACACAGAGGTAGCTACAGCCGTGGACTATTGTACTGTACTGTGTCTGCTGCTAATATAGACTGGATGATAATGAGATGTAGTATGTATGTATAAAGAAGAAAGAAAAAAAAACCACGGGTAGGTGGTATACAATTATGGATGGACTGCCGAGTGCCGACACAGAGGTAGCTACAGCCGTGGACTACCGTACTGTGTCTGCTGCTAATATAGACTGGATGATAATGAGATGTAGTATGTATAAAGAAGAAAGAAAAAAAAAACCACGGGTAGGTGGTATACAATTATGGACGGACTGCCGAGTGCCGACACAGAGGTAGCTACAGCCGTGGACTACCGTACTGTACTGTGTCTGCTGCTAATATAGACTGGATGATAATGAGATGTAGTATGTATAAAGAAGAAAGAAAAAAAAACCACGGGTAGGTGGTATACAATTATGGATGGACTGCCGAGTGCCGACACAGAGGTAGCTACAGCCGTGGACTATTGTACTGTACTGTGTCTGCTGCTAATATAGACTGGATGATAATGAGATGTAGTATGTATAAAGAAGAAAGAAAAAAAAAACCACGGGTAGGTGGTATACAATTATGGATGGACTGCCGAGTGCCGACACAGAGGTAGCTACAGCCGTGGACTACCGTACTGTACTGTGTCTGCTGCTAATATAGACTGGATGATAATGAGATGTAGTATGTATAAAGAAGAAAGAAAAAAAAAACCACGGGTAGGTGGTATACAATTATGGACGGACTGCCGAGTGCCGACACAGAGGTAGCTACAGCCGTGGACTACCGTACTGTACTGTGTCTGCTGCTAATATAGACTGGATGATAATGAGATGTAGTATGTATAAAGAAGAAAGAAAAAAAAACCACGGGTAGGTGGTATACAATTATGGATGGACTGCCGAGTGCCGACACAGAGGTAGCTACAGCCGTGGACTACCGTACTGTGTCTGCTTCTAATATAGACTGGTTGATAATGAGATGTAGTATGTATAAAGAAGAAAGAAAAAAAAAACCACGGGTAGGTGGTATACAATTATGGACGGACTGCCGAGTGCCGACACAGAGGTAGCTACAGCCGTGGACTACCGTACTGTACTGTGTCTGCTGCTAATATAGACTGGATGATAATGAGATGTAGTATGTATAAAGAAGAAAGAAAAAAAAAACCACGGGTAGGTGGTATACAATTATGGACGGACTGCCGAGTGCCGACACAGAGGTAGCTACAGCCGTGGACTACCGTACTGTGTCTGCTGCTAATATAGACTGGTTGATAATGAGATGTAGTATGTATAAAGAAGAAAGAAAAAAAAACCCACGGGTAGGTGGTATACAATTATGGACGGACTGCCGTGTGCCGACACAGAGGTAGCTACAGCCGTGGACTACCGTACTGTACTGTGTCTGCTGCTAATATAGACTGGATGATAATGAGATGTAGTATGTATAAAGAAGAAAGAAAAAAAAAACCACGGGTAGGTGGTATACAATTATGGATGGACTGCCGAGTGCCGACACAGAGGTAGCTACAGCCGTGAACTACCGTACTGTGTCTGCTGCGACTGGATGATAAATAATGATATAAAAAATATATATATATCACTACTGCAGCCGGACAGGTATATATTATATAATGACGGACCTGCTGGACACTGTCTGTCAGCAGAATGAGTTTTTTATTTTATAGAATAAAAAAACACCACACAAGTCACACGACGTGTGTTTAACTTTTACAGGCAGACATTCACAATACAATATAGTATACTATATACTGGTGGTCAGGTCACTGGTCAGTCACACTGGCAGTGGCACTCCTGCAGAAAAAAAGTGTGCACTGTTTAATTTTTTAATATGTACTCCTGGCTCCTGCTATAACCTAACTGCTCCCCAGTCTCCCCCACAATTAAGCTGTGTGAGCACAGTCAGATATTATACATAGATGATGCAGCAGCACACTGGGCTGAGCACAGATATGGTATGTGACTGAGTCACTGTGTATCGTTTTTTCAGGCAGAGAACGGATTATATTAAATAATATAAAACTGCACTGGTGGTCACTGGTCAGTCACTAGTATAACTAACTAATACTATCAGCAAAATTCTGCACTCTCTGTCTGAGTACTCCTCCTAAGCTCCAGTAAATGAAGTGTCACTGTCTCACTCTGTCACTAGTATAACTAACTAATACTATCAGCAAAATTCTGCACTCTCTGTCTGAGTACTCCTCCTAAGCTCCAGTAAATGAAGTGTCACTGTCTCACTCTCACTCTCCTATCTATTTCTTCTCTAAACGGAGAGGACGCCAGCCACGTCCTCTCACTATCAATCTCAATGCACGTGTAAAATGGCGGCGACGCGCGGCTCCTTATATAGAATCCGAGTCTCGCGATAGAATCCGAGCCTCGCGAGAATCCGACAGCGTCATGATGACGTTCGGGCGCGCTCGGGTTAACCGAGCAAGGCGGGAAGATCCGAGTCGCTCGGATCCGTGTAAAAAAAGCTGAAGTTCGGGCGGGTTCGGATTCCGAGGAACCGAACCCGCTCATCTCTATTGAATACCCCCCCATGTCCTAGTAATGTACTTTACTGTACTGTACTGTATATCCATAATTGAAACTTGTACATTACTGTACTGTATGTTATGATTAAAAAAATGTACAATATTTTTAGGCAATACTGTGTTTTGTAAATAAAATTAAAAAAAATCCAAAATGTCCACTGTACTGTATACCCTTGTCCAAGTACTGTATATACTATATAAAATATTATGTTATTGTTTAAAAACCTAAACTACTGTATAGTGTAGGCTATACTTTATTTACTGTAGTAAATAAATTATGTTTATTTCACATACTGTCTGCAATTTTTTTATGTACAGTACTGTATGGTAGTTAGCTGAGCCTTTCAGTTTAATGAAGCTTGGAGCATGGTCGTAACTACTGTATAAATGGGTAACTACTGTATAAAGGGATACAGTAGGGGGTACCGGACCCAGGTTATAAACTTGCATACAGTACAATACAAATTTCCCAGGTTTTACTGATAAGCTATTGAGTTGATTTATCGGCCACCCTGCATTGTGTGACATACAGTACAGTACTGTATTGTAGTGTACCGTAACATTCTTAGTGAGAGGAGAGGGGCATCAAAACATTTTTAGGTTAGGGGGGCAAAATAAAATCTCAGTTTGGTGCCCAAAAACAGGATTTTAATACCTGCTGGTAAATCCTTTTCTCCTAGTCCGTAGAGGATGCTGGGGTCCACTTCAGTACCATGGTGTAAAGATGGTTCCGCAGGAGCCCTGGGCACTTTAAGACTTTTTCAGAGTGTGAACTGGCTCCTCCCTCTATGCCCCTCCTCCAGACCTCAGTATAGGAACTGTGCCCAGGGAGACGGACATTTCGAGAAAAGGATTTACTTTTTAAGTTAATGGTGAGATTCATACCAGCTCACACTTCAACCATGCCGCACACATGACATTCAACAAAACACATGCCAACGGGCATGAACATTACAGCAACCGTGCTTAAAACATTTTTAACAAATTAACAACTGCAGGTAAAGTACGCACTGGGTCAGGTGCCCAGCATCCTCTACGGACTAGGAGAAAAGGATTTACTGGTAGGTATTAAAATCCTGTTTTCTCATACGTCCTAGAGGATGCTGGGGTCCACTTCAGTACCATGGGGTTGTACCAAAGCTCCAGTACGGGCGGGAGAGTGCGGATGACCCTGCAGCACCGATTGACCAAACTGTAGGTCCTCATCGGCCAAGGTGTTAAACTTGTAAAACTTAGCAAACGTGTTTGTCCCTGACCAAGTAGCTGCTCGGCAAAGTTGTAATGCCGAGACCCCCCGGGCAGCCGCCCAGGATGAGCCCACCTTTCTAGTAGAATGGGCAGTCACCGAATTTGGTATCGGCAGTCCTGCCGTGGAATGAGCATGCTGAATCGTACCTCTGATCCAGCGCGCAATAGTCTGCTTAGAAGCAGGACACCCAATCTTGTTGGGAGCATACAGGACAAACAGAGCCTCTGTTTTCCATATCCTAACTGTTCTTGCGACATAAATTCTCAAAGCCCATACCACATCCAGAGACTTTGAAGCAGCGAAGGTGTCAGTAGCCACTGGCACCACAATAGGTTGGTTTATATGGAAAGAAGAAACCACCTTTGGAAAAAATTGCTGACAATTTCTTAACTCAGCCCTATCTTCATGGAAAACCAAGTAAGGGCTCTTGTGAGACAAGGCCCCTAACTCAGACACCCTCCTTGCGGATGCCAAGGCCAACAACATGACCACTTTCTAAGTGAGAAACTTCAACTCTATCTCCTGGAGAGGTTCAAACCAACCCGATTGAAGGAACTGCAACACCACGTTAAGATCCCATGGTGCCACAGGAGGCACAAATGGAGGTTGGATGTGCAGAAGCCCTTTCACGAATGTCTGAACTTCTGGAAGGGAGGCCAATTGTTTCTGAAAGAAAATGGACAAGGCCGAAATCTGGACCTTGATTGAACCCAATCGTAGGCCCGCATCCACACCCGCCTGGAGAAAGTGGAGAAAACGTCCTAACTGAAACTCTTCCATTGGAGCCTTCTTGGATTCACACCAAGACACATATTTTCTCCAAATATGGTGGTAATGTCTAGACATTACTCCTTTCCTGGCCTGAATAAGAGTCGGAATTACTTCTTTGGTAATACCCTTTTGGGCTAGGATCCGGCGCTCAACAGCCATGCCGTCAAACGTAGCCGCGGTAAGTCTTGATACACGCACGGCCTCCTCGCGAAGAGAAAGAGGCAGAGGATCTTCTATGAGCAACTCCTGAAGATCTGGATACCAAGCCCTCCTAGGCCAGTCTGGGACAATGAGGATCGCTAGAACCCCTGTTCTTATGATCTTGAGAACTTTTGGAATGAGTGGAAGTGGAGGGAAGACATATACCGACCGAAACACCCACTGGGTCACTAGTGCATCCACTGCTATTGCTTGAGGGTCTCTCGACATGGAACAATATCTCTGAAGCTTCTTGTTGAGACGAGATGCCATCATGTCTACTTGAGGAACTCCCCAAAGACCTGTCACCTCTGCGAAGACTTCTTGGTGGAGGCCCCATTCTCTTGGATGGAGATCGTGTCTGCTGAGGAAGTCTGCTTCCCAGCTGTCCACTCCCGGAATGAAAATTGCCGACAGAGCTCTTGCATGTCTTTCTGCCCAGAGGAGGATCTTTGACACCTTTGCCATTGCCGCTCTGCTTTTCATTCCGCCCTAACAGTTTATGTACACGACTGCTGTTACATTGTCCGACTGGATCTGTACAGGTTGATCTTGAAGAAGATGCACCACTTGTAGAAATCCATTGTAAATGGCTCTCAACTCCAAAACGTTTATGTGAAGACAAGTTTCTTGACTTGACCATCTTCCTTGGAAGCTCTCCCCATGTGTGACTGCTCCCCAGCCCCGGAGACTTGCATCCGTGGTTACTAGGACCCAGTCCTGAATCCTGAACCTGCTTCCCTCTAGGAGGTGAGAACTGTGTAGCCACCGCAGAGGCGAAATTATGTCACTGGATGACAGGATTATCCTCTGGTGCATGTGTAGATGGGATCCGGACCACTTGTCCAATAGGTCCCACTGGAATACTCCGGCATGGAACCGGCCAAACTGTATGGCCTCGTAGGCCGATACCATCTTCCCCAACACCCGAATGCATTGATGAATCGACACACTTGTTGGTTTCAGAATTTTTTTGACTATTCTCTGGATTTCCAGAGCCTTTTCTACTGGAAGAAATACCCTCTGTACTTCTGTGTCCAGTATCATCCCAAGAAAGGACAATCTTGTTGTCGGTTCCAACTGTGACTTTGGAAAATTTATGATCCAACCATGTTGTTGAAGTACTGTCAGGGAGGGCGCAATGTTCTGCACCAACCTTTCCCTGGACCTCGCTTTTATCAGGAGATCATCCAGGTAAGGAATTATATTGACTCCTTGCTGTCGATGGAGGACCATCATCTCTGCCATCACCTTGGTGAACACCCTCTGTGCCGTGGAGAGTTCGAACGGCAACGTCTGAAATTGGTAATGACAATTCTGTATTGCGAATCTCAGATAAGCTTGATGTGGAGGATAAATGGGAACATGTAAGTAGGCATCTTTTATGTCCACTGACACCATGAATTCCCCCTCCTACAGACTGGAAATCACTGCCCTCAGAGATTCCATCTTGAACTTGAACCTTTGCAGGTAGAGATTCAGAGTTTTCAGGTTTAGAATCGGTCTGACCGAGCCGTCCAGCTTCGGAACTACAAATAGGCTTGAATAAAACCCTTCTCCTTGTTGTAACAAGGGAACCAGGACAATGACTTGATCCTGACACAATTTTTGTATAGCTGCTGCTACCACTTCCCTGTCTGGGATAGAAGCTGGTAAGGTCGATTTGAAAAATCGGCATGGGGGAATGTCTTGAAACTCCAGTTTGTACCCTTGGGACACTATTTGTACAACCCACGGGTCCAGGCCAGATTGAACCCAGAAGTGACTGAAGAGTTTCCGATGTGCCCCCACCTGAGCAGACTCCCGCAAGGGAGCCCCAGCGTCATGCTGAAGATTTGGCAGAAGCAGAGATTGATTTCTGCTCCTGTGATCCTGGAGACACTATGGGCTTTTTTCCTTTTCCCCTTCCTTTACCCGCAAAGAAATGGAAACCTTTACCCTTTTTGTATTTATTGGGCCGAAAGGACTGCATCAGAGAGTGATGTCTTTTTCGCCAGCGCAGGAGCATTAGGCAAGAATGTCGACTTATCCGCGGTAGCCGCAGAAACTAAAGCATCCAGCCCATCTCCAAACAAGGCCTCACCTTTGTACGGGAGAGCCTCCATATTCCTTTTGGAACCTGCGTCAGCATTCCATTGGCGAATCCACAATGCCCTCCATGCTGAGATTGCCATGGTAGCGGCTCTTGATCCCAAGAGACCAATATCTTTCATGGCTTCTAGCATGTATGCAGCAGCGTCTTTGATATGACCAAACGTTAGGAGTATCTCGTCTCTATCTATTGTGTCAATGTCTGATGACAAGTTTTCTGACCACTTTTCAATAGCACTACTCACCCATGCACAGGCAATGGTAGGCCTGAGTAGTGTCCCATTGGACACATAAGTAGATTTCAACGTAGTTTCTAACTTGCGGTCCGCCGGCTCCTTAAGTGAAGCCGTCCCAGGTGCTGGGAGAATCACCTTTTTTGTTAACCTTGACAGGGCACTGTCTAAAACAGGGGGTGACTCCCACCTTTTCCTATCCTCTGCAGGGAAAGGATAAGGTACCTGAATTCTTTTGGGAACCTGAAATTTCTTTTCAGGATTTGTCCAAACTCCCTCAAAGAGACTGTTCAGCTCATGAGATGGAGGAAAAGTTACATTAATTTTCTTTTCCTTACAAAAGTAAGCCTTCTCCTGTGGTAAAGGAGGGGCCTCCGTAACTTCTAATACCTCCTTTATAGCAACAATCATGTATTAAATGTTTTTTGCTAACTTTGGATCTATTCCCCTGGAATCACCAGTGTAGACACAGGAATCAGAGTCCGTGTTGGTATCAGTTTGTACTATTTGTGCAAATGACCTTTTATGTGAACCAGAGGGATCCCTTGTCGATGAAAAGGCAGTACTATTAAAAATCACATCTTCTACAGATTTTCTCCAGTTTTCTGCATGAGAGTCAGACTTATCCAATCTCTTACTGATATGATTCACACTATCATGTAATTCTTTCACCCATTCAGGCTCTTGGTGCGACGGCAGCGCCACCACATTACAACTCTGTGTCCCTAAAATTGCTCCCTCAAGGGAAGAGCTCCCTGCCTCAGTCATGTCACAAACGTGCACAATCACACCACAGACACTCCGGGGCTTATAGGGGACAGACCCACAGTAAAATCTGTCAGATGGACACAGAAAGGAATTGCCAGTCCACAACTCAGCGTCTAAAAAAAATCCCTGTGACGCGTACTTTGTACACAGAGACAAAAACCCCTGTGTGGCGTACTTTGGCCCTCATTCCGAGTCGTTCGCTCGGTAATTTTCTTCGCATCGCAGCGTTTTTCTGCTTAGTACGCATGCGCAATGTTCGCACTGCGACTGCGCCAAGTAATTTTGCTATGAAGATAGTTTTTTTACTCACGGCTTTTTCTTCGCTCCGGCGAACGTAATGTGATTGACAGGAAATGGGTGTTACTAGGCGGAAACACAGCGTTTTATGGGCGTGTGGATGAAAACGCTACCGTTTCCGGAAAAAACGCAGGAGTGGCTGGAGAAACGGAGGAGTGTCTGGGCGAACGCTGGGTGTGTTTGTGACGTCAAACCAGGAACGACAAGCACTGAACTGATCGCAGATGCCGAGTAAGTCTGAAGCTACTCTGAAACTGCTAAGTAGTTTGTAATCGCAATATTGCGAATACATCGTTCGCAATTTTAAGAAGCTAAGATTCACTCCCAGTAGGCGGCGGCTTAGCGTGTGTAACTCTGCTAAAATCGCCTTGCGAGCGAACAACTCGGAATGAGGGCCTTTGTACACAGAGACTTTCCGCGCTATATATATTGTCAATAATAGGTTATAGTACCACAATATATACACCCCCCCTTTTAGCACCCTGATACTTGATTCAGTGGAGAGGAGGGTCAGCCTTTCTTCCCCTGCTGTCTGCTGGAAGATAATGGCACCGAGCAGTGTGCTGGCTGCTGGAGGAAGAGGCCCCACCCCCTGCAATCGCGCATTTTTGCTCAGCTATTGAACTAGATATTTATACTGGCGGGGGTGTAGGACTGTGCCACAGCATCATATGCCACCTTTTGCCAGTGAGAGTAGGTTTCATGCTGTCCAGAGCGCCCCCCCCCCCCCCCGTGCCCTGCACCTTGCTGTGTACTGTGTTATGGAGAGCATGTTCGCGCAGCATTCCCGCTCACTGTGTGGTACCTTAAGCCATCACGATGCCTGGAGATCCCTCTCTGCAGACCTCCAGTAATACTACTCACCAGTCTTCTGACTTCTGGCTCTGTTAGGGGGGTGACGGCGTGCTGTGGGAGTGAGCGCATAGCCGTAGCTAGTGTTCAGTACCCTTCAGTAGCTAATGGTGTCCTGTCAGCAGAAGCAGAGCCATGAAACTCTTTAGGAAGTAGGTTCCTACTTCTTCCCCCTAAGTCCCACGAAGCAGGGAGACTGTTGCCAGCAGTCTCCCTGAAAATAAAAAACCTAACATAAAGTCTTTTAGTGAAACTCAGTAGAGCTCCACTAGAGTGCGACCAGTCTGCCTGGGCACATTTTCTAAACTGAGGTCTGGAGGAGGGGCATAGAGGGAGGAGCCAGTTCACACTCTGAAAAAGTCTTAAAGTGCCCATGGCTCCTGCGGAATCGTCTATACCCCATGTAACTGAAGTGGACCCCAGCATCCTCTAGGAGAAACGGATCCCTGTTGTATACGAGAAAGCAATTTCTCCTATAAAAAGCGTGAAAAGTACTATTTTCGGAACCTTCTCACCCCCTCGGCCAGCATTGAATACCCTCCTTAGTGTATTAAGGGGGAAAATAACACAAAACAGTACTGTAAATTATAAAAACTTTAATAAAACAAAAAACAGGAAATAATTTTTTTTAAATACAATGCAAAATATACCAAAAAATACGGTTAACCACCGTCCACAGAATTAGGACCAAACACCGGAGTTGCTCTGTGAAAATAAAAAACAATGTACAGTATTAGAACAGTAATACAGTATACTGTACAGCACTTTATCAAAGTTTCTGAACAGTATGCATGTAAAATAACACTATTATTATTATTATTATTATTATTATTACTGTAGCCCTAGTCAGGTTGTCCGGCCCATACTGCAATGGGACCAGCCCTCCAACTTGGCTGGTACGTGTTTTATGGGAAAAAAAGATAAATTAATGTAAAGACTGTAAGTTGTACAGTACATTACTGTACAGTACTGTATGTACTGAACTGTAATGTTGATACAGTATGTACTGTAAGTGCACACAGTTACAGTACTGTACTAATTATCAGGCCAATGAGACCTGCATGATGTCACAACTGGACATCCATTTGCATGTGTCCACCCAGTTGTGATGTCAGTCACTGGAGAGCACTGCTGGATAGTCACTGGAGAGCACCAGGCCTTGGAGGGGGGCACAAAAGGGATGCTTATACTGTACCAGGCCCCCAAGGAACCCTATAAAGCACAGTTTACATGATGTCATGATGTTGCACAGCAGAGACATGGGGAGACTCAGCCACAGGGGCAGGGAAAGGCTGAAAGACAAGGGGAAGCTGAGGCACAGCGGGAGGAGTAAGATAAGAGGCACAGGGTGGGGAATAAGGTTCGGAAACTGTGGTGAGATGAGCCTTAACTTAACAAAAATGTCTTACCGGGAAGAGGCGGGTCCACTAATTCTGTTGGTGGAGGGACTGCAAAAAACAAAACAAAACACTTTTTTTGTCATTCCGGGAAGATGTAATGTACTGTACAGTACTACAGTATTGTTAGTGTCACTCAAAGGGAATTTTGGGGTAGTAAAGCATAATACAGTATACAGTCCAGTAAAATACAGTACTTACTAATTACAAATTCGAGAGAGCTAAATCCCCCACCTTTAACCAACCTTTTCTGCAGCCTAACCCTAAAAACCCCTCCACAGCATATTCCTAACCCTCCCCACGATAGACTAACCTTAACCTCCACGAGGGATGCCTAAACATAACCCTCCCTGGTGGTGACTAACCCAAAGCCCTCTACCCTGCAGCCTATCCCTAAACTCCCTCTTCCCCTTACACTGTAATACTAACCCTCACCATGTACAGCAGCATCTACTGTAAATGTAAACCCACCTGCAGCCTAACCCTAACCTGCTGATCGCACCTGCCTCCTTTAAGTTAGTCTCTCCTAAAATGACTACTGTTTCCTTTGGCTTCCTTCACAATAATAAAACACATTGGCCCCTGTACAGTAGTTACTGTATCAAACACATTGGCCACAGCATTAATCAAACAAAATAATTCACCCCCACATGGTTTACATTTCACAAGGTGCAAATCGCACCTGGGGCCTAAATCAGATTTGATCATAGATGTGCTAAATTTAGCACATCTACGATCAGTTTCACAGACATGCGCGGGGACGCCCAGCAAATATTTGGGTAGTAAATCTTTATACAGTATACAGTACAGTAAAATACTTTCTACTGTAATTACAGATAGGAGAGGGCTGCTGGGGCAGCTTGTCCCACCCTCCTCTTCCTGTGCCTCCCCAAACCCTGCCATGAATAAACATCCAGTACACATTAAAACCAACAAGGAAATCCCCACAATGCCCTACCACCCTCTAATTCCATCTAAAAGTGTGAGAGGAATGTGAGGAAATGAGGACTACAGTATGACAATTAATATACTTTAGCTTCTGTATGCCTCATTTCCCATGTCAAATACAGTATGTACTTTTTATACCCATATCCGTATTGTTCCGGTATGAATGGTCGACCATGTTAAAGTCAACAGTCGTTAGGTCGACCACTATTGGTCAACATTGACATGGTCTTCATGGACTTATGGTCGACACATGAAAATGGTCGACACATGACAGGTTCATTCTCCATAACATGTCCATTACTGCTCACCCAATATAGGGGGTAATTCTGAGTTGATCGCAGCAAGAACTTTGTTAGCAGTTGGGCAAAACCATGTGCACTGCAGGGGAGGCAGATATAACATTTGCAGAGAGAGTTAGATTTGGGTGGGTTATTTTGTTTCTGTGCAGGGTAAATACTGGCTGCTTTATTTTTACACTGCAATTTAGATTGCAGATTGAACACACCACACCCAAATCTAACTCTTTCTGCATATGTTATATCTGCCTCCCCTGCAGTGCACATGGTTTTGCCCAACTGCTAACAAAGTTCCTACTGCGATCAACTCAGAATTACCCCCATTGTGTATAAACCAACATTAATATTGTTAATATACTGTATGCAATTGTGTTTTGTTATCTGTTACCCTGTAGATAATGTAGTTACTGTATGTTAGACCTGCTGTTGTTTCCTATTGTTTTCATAAACCACAGTGGACAATCAGAGGGTGAGTCATATAAAGTACCATTGTCCCTTTTTGTGTACTCCCTATTGTCCAACAGTGAGCTGAACAGACAGGGTGGTTCACTGACAGATGTAATCACCTTTATTAGAATGTGTATTGGATTCCAAAGCTGTAAGATCCTAAAAAAGAGAAAACACACCCCTGCATTATGAAGCTTCTGTGGGATTACAGAAGTGTGCTGAGCTGTTTATAACCCATTCTGTTCAATAAACCACTGTTGGTTTTTCATCTACCACTGTGCCTGAGTGATTTGATACCCGGTATGTTCACATTTGTTCTAACGCCGTTAGCACCCCCCCTCCTGCTCTGCAACCGCCTCTGCCTGTCAGTCAGGCAGAGGCAATTGCAGCCCTGAGATGCTGATAGCATCTCACTGGGCTCCCAGAGTGCGCACATGCAGTGCGGCCGCTGCACGTGCGCACTCCATAATATAATTCAGACTGAGATCGCTGCCACTGCAGCGATGCAGTCTGATTTACCCCCCATGTATACGCTCAATGTCGGTACCATGCAACTTAAAATTGCATGATAGAAATTGGCAAAGCACACATCTTATAGGCCCTACACACTGGCCGATACCAGTGAAAGATATGACCGAGATAACGTTCATATCTTTCAGTATGTAGGCACCAGCGATGAACCAGTGAAAGATATGGCCCCGCGCACGTTCATTGCTGGTGCCAGCTCGTTTAAACATGCAGGCCAATATGGACAATCTTCCCCCATCACCTTTCCCCGCCGCCGGGACGCCTGTCTGCCGTATCGGCCGCCCGGCAGCTCGGTGGCGGGTCGTTAGGTGTGTAGGGCCCTTTACTGTGAGTATGCTTCTTATTATTATTAAAAAAGAAACATTTTAATTTAAATAAATAAAAAGAAGACTACACAATAAAGAGATTACAGGATTTACTGGTTGTGGCACTGGTCCCCGGTATGGCTGTGAAGCTGTGGCGTCGGACCCTTTGCCACCTTATCCGATGACGCCCTGGGTACAAAAAAAAATGTACAGTGCCCTTAGACACATTACTGCACATACTGAATGCTGTAACAGTAAATAATGGCTGGGGAGGTGCTTAGGTACATGGAGTATGGGTCATTGGGTTGACAACAGTGGTCAACAGTCATTAGGTTGACCACTATTGGTCGAAATGCAGTAAGTTGACAGGGTTGCTAGGTCGACATGGTCTATAGGTCAACATGTGCTAGGTCATCATGAAAAAAGGTCGACAGTTTTTTTAAATTTTTGGGTGTCGTTTACTTCGTAGAGTGACCAGGAACCCCAATTAGTGTACCGTGTCCCCTTGCATGACACGCTCACCATGCTTCAGGCAAGGTGCCTAGCTCCGCTACCACTGAGCTTGGCACAGGTTACCATTCCCAATTGTAATCCACGTGGATCGTAAAGTATGAAAAAGTTGAAAAAATGAAAAAAATTGTGAAAAGCTCATGTCAACCTTTTTTCATGTCGACCTATATACCATGTCATCCAAGCATCCCTGTCAACCTACTGCATGTCGACCAATAGTGGTGACCCTAATGACTGTCCTAATGACCATATCCCGGTACTCGCATACAGTGAGCTCAGTGGTAATGAATAATAATGAGTGATACTGAAGTGGGAGGAGGTGCAGAATGTTGCATTGAGTTTTATAGTATAGGGAGCACTAATTCACAATACCTGTACAAGTACATTAAGCTTAGATTTGAAAAATGTTTATGCTAAGAAATGTCAGGTATCAGTACACAATCTAAAGACAAAATCCATATAGTGTGAATTGGGCTGCAGCACACATTAAGCCAAAGAGTATGCCACTACAGCGGAAACTGATTGGCTATAGAGTATAATGTACTGTTCTAAACAGTAATAATGTGCAGTCCTGGACTGTACTTACTCATCATTATCGACATCAGCAGCAATTGCAGCCTCCTGGGCTGTCTTGTCACCAGGTCACTCCACCTTCACTGAAGTGACCTGATGCTGCGGGACTGGCCATACTTTAAATAGATTTCATGGCGGGCTTTGTTATATGCCCGCCACTTGTCCCTGTTTGTAGACAATGGCCGGTCCCTCCACCTCAGCAGAATTAGGAGCTTCCCATGCACATAGCATGTGCGATGTGTCACCATTTTTAATACTGTAGCTTACACTCTCTAGCGTTTGACGCATGATGCTGGATGCAGTACACATGACAGACAGTAGGATAAATAAACAAGCAAACTGTGCACCTTCTGGGATTCGAACCATGGGAGCACACACTGCAAGCGCCTTACTCAAAGTGCTAGGCCACTGCTCGATCTGGTAAGATTAAGCACCCCTGGTGTATATGTGATTTGACCTGTACTTTATTGATTTGACCAGGATGTAGTACACAATGTAACGACACAGCAATGGAGACCATCTGGAAGTCATATTAATGAGATACGGACTCAGTGGTACAATGCATTACATATTTCTGGCCATTTGATAGCAACTGAACCTCAAATACTTTCTGAGATAATAAAGCTGTTTATGTTAATAAAATCCAGGATTTAGTACACAATGTAATGACAAAATTAATTGAGTGAACAGGGCAGCAGCGTGGCATTGTATTTTGTAGAAGGGGAATTTTTTATATAAAGGGAAGTAGCAACACACCAAATACCTTTATTGCATTAAAAAATAATAAATACATTAAAAAAATGTATAATATTGCACGCCCCACTGTGTATCGAACCCGGGAGTGCATGCATTGCAGGTGGACACTGTATTCATTAGGCCACAGCCAACTGTGGTTAGAATAAGCACCCCTGGTGTACTGTATATATAATGTGTTTTGTCTGATTTGCATAAAAAAAAGTCGGATTGTGCCGCAAAGCATGGCGGCACAGTAATGGAGACCATTTGGAAGTCATATTAATGAGATAGGGACCCAGTGGCACAGTGCATTACATATTTGTCGCCGTTTGATAGCAACCAAACCTCAGATTCTTTCTGAGATAATAATGCTGTTTATGTTAATAAAATCAAGGATTTAGTACACAATGTAACGACAAAATGAATTGCGTGAACAGGCAGCAACGTGGTATTGTATTTAGTAGAAAGGGATTTTTTTTATAAAAGGAAGTGATTAGAGACGGGTGTAGGAAAGAGGGGTTTGTGTTCTTGGAACACTAGGCGGACTTCTCAGTCAAGCGCCATCTTTTTTGTCACAATGGCTTGCACCTGAATGAAGAGGGGGCTGCGGTGCTGGGGGGAAGGATGGTTAGTAGGTTGGAGGAGCTTTTAAACTAGGATCCTGGGGGGAGGATTTAGCTAGAAACATGCAGTGAGAATAGTAGGGATGGTGGTAGTGAGTTAAATGGGGGTGGAGAAGGGGGAAGGGGAAAGAGCAGCCGGCTAGTGCAAGGTTATTTACATGGGTCCTAAAAAGGGTATTAACAAAGGTATTGCCAAAACATTAACAACAATTATGTGTCATCCTTACAGTATATAGAAAATGATGTATGGAGCATAAGGAATAATACTTATGTCAGGGCAGAGAATTTAGATGGAAACATTGGGTTCATCAAAGAGAAGATTAAGGTGGGCAGTATTAAGTATGGTGGGGGTGGAGGTGGCGCGAGAAGGACAGTCAGTAAGAGTATCTCTAGGGATGCACTAGTAAACCATGATAGGATATCTTTAAAAAAACAAACGGACATGGGAACCACTAAACTAAAATGTATACTTGCAAACGCAAGAAGTCTAGCAGGTAAAATGGGGGAACTGGAATTGTTAGCATCAAAGGCTGAGTATGACATTATAGGTATTACGGAAACATCGTGGGATGACTCTCACGACTGGGTTGCAATCTTGGAGGGGTATTACCTTTTAAGGAGGGACAGGGCAAGCAAAAGAGGAGGAGGTGTATGTCTTTATGTTAAACCATCTCTCAAACCATACTTAAAGGAGGTTATTTATGAGGGGACTGGCGATAATGTGGAGTCACTATGGGTTGAAATCTCAAGTGGGGGTATGGATGCAAAAAACTAGTCATAGGCACGTGTTACAAACAGCTGGATATTAGCATACATGAGGAAGAACAACTCTTGCAGCAAATCAAACGGGCTGCGGGATTGGGGGACATTCTAGTGATTGGGGATTTTAATTATCCTGATATAAATTGGAGTAACGATTCATGTGTTAAAGCAAGGGGAAACAGGTTCTTAAATATGTTAAAGGATCACTACTTATCTCAATTAGTTGAGGACCCAACTAGGGGTAAAACTACTATGGATCCAGTAATTACTAATAATGTGGACATTATATCAAACACTAAAGTTGGGGAGACTTTGGGTAACAGTGATCACTATGTGTTCACATTCGACATCAGTTTCAGGAAACTTAGCTATAAGAGTTCAACCAAAACATTTAACTTTAGGAAGACTAATTTCAGTATGCTGAGATGTGAACTTAACAACATTGAGTGAGAAGTTTCTTTTCATAACAAGAACACTTCCGAAATGTGGGATGCTTTAAAAGGGTTGCTAGATAGCAATATTCACAGATTTTTTTCCCATGGGCAGTAAACGCAGGAGTACTAAACTCAGACCGATGTGGCTTAACAAGAAGGTCAAGGTAGAAATGAATAAAAAGAAGGGTGCTTTCAAAGCATTAAAATCTAATGGAAAGGAGGAGTCATTCAAGTATTACAAGGAATGCAATACAAAATGCAAAAAAAGCAATAAGAGCAGCTAAAATGGAAAATGAAAAGCAAATCGCTATAGAGAGTAAAACCAATCCTAAAACGTTTTTTAAATATATAAACAGTAAAAGGTTAAAAAAGGAGAACATAGGTCCAATAAAAGATGAATTTGGTGTATTGATAAATGATGATGAAATAAATGTAGAACTACTGAACAATTTTTTTTCATCAGTGTTCACCAGAGAAGAACTGATGGTGGGAGTAGTGCATAACAATAGTGACAGTAATGATTCGCGGTTAGATACTTGTTTAAGCGAAGAAGTAGCGCGGGAAAGAATAAGCAAAATTAAGATTAATAAATCACCTGGTCCTGATGGACTTCTCCCGAGGGTTCTTATGGAGCTTAGGTCACAACTAGCAAGATCCCTATACTTGATTTTCAATAGTTCTATCAGATCAGGAATGGTACCAAAGGATTGGCGTATAGCTGAGGTATTGCCATTATTTAAAAAGGGATTCAAAAACCATCCGGGTAACTACAGACCGGTTAGTTTGACGTCTACAGTAGGGAAATATTTGAAGGAATTCTAAGGAATAGCATACAAGAGTATCTACAGACCACAATGATTATTAGCAAGAACCAGCATGGGTTTATGAGGGGCAGATCATGTCAAACTAACTTAATTAGCTTCTACGAGGAAGTGAGCAATAATATTGAACAGGGAAAAGCAGTGGATGTGGTCTATTTGGATTTTGCAAAAGCCTTCGATACAGTGCCTCATAGGAGACTGATCAACAAATTAAAGGAGCTTGGCCTAGGAAAATCTGTTTGCACATGGATAAGTTACTGGCTGTACAACAGGGTATAGCGAGTAGTGGACAATGGGAAGTCCTCAAGCTGGACCCCAGTAGTCAGCGGAATACCACAAGGGTCCGTACTTGGGCCACTACTGTTCAACATATTTATCAATGACCTAGAAATCGGTTTGGAAAGCAGTTTCAATCTTTGCAGATGATACTAAACTGTGTAAGGTAATTCATTTGGAAATAGATGTGGAGTCTCTGCAGAATGATTTTTCTAAACTTGAAATCTGGGCATCTAAATGGAGAATGAGGTTCAATATAGAAATATTCAAGGTTATGCATTTCGAGGCTAAAAACAAACTTGCATCCTACATATTAAATGGGGAAAGTCTAGGGGTATCAGTATTGGAAAAAGATTTGGGGGTACTAATTGATAATAGGCTTAATAACCGTACACAATGTCAAAGCGCAGTAAAGAAGGCAAGTAAGGTGTTACCGTGCATAAAATGGGGAATTGAGAAAAGGGACGAGGAAGTTATCCTGCCACTGTACAAATCATTGGTACGTCCGCACCTGGAACATTGTATTCAGTTTTGGGCACCACTGTATAAAAAATATATCGGTGAACTCGAAAGGGTTCAAAGGCGAGCTACTAAATTGCTAAAGGGCTAGAGGGACTAGATTACAAGGAAAGGCTTACTACAGTAGGTAAAACATGTATACACTAGAAAAGAGGCGTCTAAGAGGAGACATTAATATTATCTTCAAATATGTAAAGGGGCATTACAAAGAGTTATCAGAGTAATTATTTATTAAAAGAACACTGTTTAGGACATGTGGGCACTCGCTGAGGCTGGAGGAGAGGAAATTCCATACGCAATGGAGGAAAGGGTTCTTCACTGTTAGGGCAATAAGGATTTGGAATTCCCTGTCAGGGAAGGTGGTAAATGCATTTAAAAAAGGATTGGATACATTTCTGGTTGAAAATGACATCCAAGGTTATAACATTTAAAATAGAAAATAATTTTTTGGGGAGGGCGTGTCAACGTGGCGCAAAGGAGCTCAGGTATTAAGGTTCAAAAAGAAATAAATGTCACCACATTTATATCAACAATATAGACAGAGAAAGACAATTATTGAACCTATATAACAAAGTGCGCTTAAGAGAAGAAAATCAATACATCCCTTATTAGGAGAAGTGTAGAGGGTTTTTCGTGCTGTAGATCCTTCTTGTGACGTGGTATATCTCGAATATATATCCAAATATAAAAAAAAAACAATAGACAAGTGCAATGTGTAGTATATTATGATACAACAATATTGAATAAATATATATGTAGACTTCTTAATGATTTTTCACGGGCGTACCCCACTCACACAAAGGATAGGAGAGATAAACACATCAAGGTATCTTTAACTGGTGGTGTTCTTAAGCCCCTCTGAATTTTTAGCCGGTGTCTTTCACTCTCTGGGTGCAACCAACTCTGGTGATATTTCCACAGAATGAACCGCTTACAGTATTTAGGAGAGCGTACCAGAACACTCACAGCGAGAGAGATGGGGGCAAACGCATCAAGGTTTCTTTTCCACGAGGCGATGTTCTTAATTCTTCCCCTCAAGGTATATATTCAGGACGTGTACCCCAGTTTATAGAAAAAGGATCATAAACAGTGCAATGTGTAGTAAATCCTTAATAATCGGAAAACAGGTGCTAAAGTATTTTTAGAAAAGCTATATAGAGGCGTACCCCACTCACACAAAGGATAGGGGGAACTGTGCGCATCAAGGTATCTTTAAACCAAAAGGTGCCCTGCTTCCTGTAAAATGCAGTTATGTGTCTTTCGTTCTCTGGAGTGCAAACCGATCTTGTGATTTCACCATTTAAGATATAGCTTACACAATCAGTGGAGCGTACCCAGCACTCACAGCAAGAGCAAGAGGAAAAAACACATCAAGGTATCTTTAAAAGTGGGTGTTCTATCCAGTAAATGGCGTACCCAAACTCACAGTTTAAAATATGTTGCTGCTCCCATAAAGGTATCTTTGTATGGCTTAAAGAGATCTCTTTTCAAAGGATAGCCAAAGCACTCCAGAGCCGTGATAGCAATAAAAAAAAAAACAGATTTATTGGATTAAAAATCCATCAAAAAATGGATTCCATAAAGAATTATGGTATCAAGCATACACAAACAAAGTTAAAAAGTTAGACCAGCATCTAACAAAAAATATCTAGAACACATGAAAAGATAAAAAAGAACATCAAATGGATAGTATGAAGCTACTCACACTCCTGTGTCAACGCGTTTCGGTAAATAACCTTTATCAAGACATAATGGAGTGTGCAGAAGCTTGATATTTATACCCCCTATAACCAATTACCATGAGACAGGAAATGATCTCTGGCAATAGCCAGCAGGCATTGACCTCACAGGCTTAATTTGTAAACAGAATTAGATTTCTCCCCCATAACACATTATTAAGTAAAGGCACAAAATCAGTTTATCCCCACAGCATTCAAACATGTTGTGACATTATACAGGGCTCAAAGAAAACAGTTAAATACAATGTTTCTCTGTAAAACGACGCCGACCGGAAGTCGTCATAGTCCCGGTAATTATGGGAAATGTAGTCCATACTTTGAGCACATTCGCCGGAAGTAGGGCCGTTCTCCATACCGGGTTGTTCAGAATGTTGTCCCCCGGTGTGCGCAGGCAACCTGGTTCCCTTCCTCCGCATGGCGTCCGCTCCTATTAAGGAGGATGACATTTTTTCTGTGCAAATCAGCCACAGGAAGTTGTCATCTATGCCGCAGGCATTCTGGGTATGGTAGTTTTGTCGATGTCATGCACCCGGAAATCACATTGGCCATGATAGAGGTCTAAAATGAAGCATCATGGTCAATGTAGTCTTAACAATACAAACAAATGGTGTAATGATAGATATCGGCATCACATAGTTCTAAAGCCCCAAAACAAACAAAAACTAAGATAACATATTACATATAATCATTTTTTTAGAGTATGTTTTAATAGGTAAGTGTTCTCACATATTTTTTCATATATTTGGGAAAGTAAAAACGGCATTGTCCCGCAATGCCAAAATAAACATAACTCCTAATGAAATATGGACTTGATTTCAAAACTCTTTCTGTCTGTTTTTTTAAGGTAGAAATCACATTATATATTTAGTGCTACCTCATAGTGTGCAGAGTATATGCAAAGAAAAAATGCTTCAGATCTAAATAAAAAAACTTTATACACATGGACATATAGCTAAAATGTTGCAGGAATCCTCTAGACTAGATATTCTAAGGCAAAGTAGCCTTCCATGGATTGAAGGAGTGACTCTGAGTGGATTTGTCAATCTATTATTATTATTATTACATTTTATTTATAAGGCGCCACATGTGTTTCGCAGCTCCGTACAAAGGACAGTACAGGGGACAAAACATTGCATTACAGTAAATAAATAACAGAAATAGAGTACAGGTAACACAGCACCACACATTCTCAAGACATAATACAGCTAACATGTAAGTATTGAGGGAGTGATCATCGTACTACTAGAGGCTGGTGGCCATAGATGGAGATGAGCCTTTACTAGCAGGATAAATATGGTCGTTGAGTAGGGGAGAGCTGTGAGTGAAATGTATTGAGACGAGGGCTTAGATAACTTAGGGACTCAGGGACTCTCCAAGAATTCCAGCACAACGGTAAAGGCAGTTGGAAAAACAATTCACAATAAAGATGCAGATCTGGACTACAGCCCCACTGTATGGAAAGTATATTTTATAGCCAAGTGTCCTGAGTCTCAGGAAACCTCACTAACGTGTTTCGGTCCTCCTGGGACCTTTTTCAAAGTGTGGAGAAAAGAGTGCATTTATACCATGACAAACAGGAAGTGACCCCAACTTCCTGAAATTCACATTATCTGTAAATAACTTCTTTTTAAAAAGAGATAAAAGTACACTTCCAACAGTATAAAATTGATATACATTGACATACATTAATATACATTAAAGAATGAGGAAGGACCACTATTCAGAGTTGACATGAACTCAGCTCTCTGTCCTCCGTGGAATGCGGACCAGAAGTTCTGCTTTCCACATGCATTTCACCACCGCCGGAAGTTGATGCGTTGTAATTCTATTCTCCGGCGGTGGAGGCAAGGCTGCTATTCATGCTCTCTAAAAGTAATAATGTTGAAACGGAGAGGAGATTGAGAAAAACATATAAAACAAAGGGGGTTATTCAGAGTTGATCATAGATGTGCTAAATTTAACACATCTACGATAATTACTCTTACATGCGGGGGGACGCCCAGCACAGGGCTAGTCCACCCCGTATGTCAGGCCCTACCACCCCCTGCAAACATACAAAAGCAACGCACGGTGGCGATGCTTTTGTACCTGGCAAGTAGCTACCTACCTACGCAGCTCCTGCATGCTGGCAGGGAGCTACCCGCCGTGTTCAGGGTCACTGGGGCTGCGTGTGTTATCACGCAGCCACCATGGCCCACGCCCCCAAATGTCCGGACATGTCTCCGTTGTCTGGACTGCGCCCCACCAATGGCATTTTAATGTCATTGGCACGCCCCCTCCTGCCCTGTGACCGCCTATGCCTGTCAGTCAGGCAGTGGTGATTGCAGCCAGTGAGATGCTGCTAGCATCTCACTGGACTCCCGGTGTGCACACGCGCAGTGCAGCAGCTGCTCGTGTGCACTCTTCAAAGTAATTCAGACTATGATCACTGCCGCTGCAGCGATCCAGTCTGAATTACACCTAAAGTGTGGATAACAGTGATAAACAATGTATAGTGAACGCGGACCGGAAGTTCCGCGTTCCACTTGCATTCCACCGATCCTGGAGGTGGGATTACACAACAGAAATACACAATACACTAAATATACAGATATACAGTATAATGGTGGATGTGTTACAATATGGGTTTAATAATCTTTGGGACATTTTTATATACATTTATGTATATATAAAACTAAAAACCCAGAGTCCTAAAAAATCATGATTGCAACAGAATCTTCATAAAAACCATTTTAACTCAAAGTCAGAATTGAGTCCTTCTGGTATCAAGGTACCCAATTTAAAGATCCACTGCATTTCACCACATGCCAAATTCCCCTCAATACTACAATCTTTCAAATTGGATTTAATGTGTTGTATTCCAACAAATTTAACGACATCCTTTGTTGAGCAATTATGTTTTGTTTTGAAAAGTGTGGCTAATGAATCCTTTGGTTATATTCTGTGTGTGTTCTGATATGCAGGTTTTCAAAGCTCTACTCGTCTTGGCAATATAGTGTAAACCGCACGAACATTCTATCAAATAGATGACGTTCGTGGTATGACAAGTAATGAAGTCCTTAATTTGGTACGTCATGCCTTTTGAATCAAAACTAGTGTATTTGGAAGTTTTTAAGACAGTTGTTCTGCACACCACACATGTCCCATATTGGTGGAATCCTTTACTCCTTATAGGATTCTCATTTTCTTGCGGTAAAGAACTACGAACCAGATTATTTCTCAAATTGTTGGCTTTTCCATAAATGAATGACAGTTTCTGAGGTATTATATATTTTACGACTGGGTCATTTAATAGAAGATGCCGATGATTTCTAATAATTTGTTCATGGCCGCTTTTATAGTTTCTTCCAAATTCTGATATGAATGACCATTCCATATCTTGTTTTTTGTTAGCTTTTCCATTATTACCCCTCAAAATTGTCTGTCTAGCAATCTCTTCCACTTATTTCTTTGCCTTTTCAATAATATTTTTAGTGTAAACTTTATTGCTAAACTTATTTTCCATAGCCTTACTTTGTTCTTCAAAGTGCAACCCTTCACTACAATTCCTTTAGAGTCTCAGAAATTGTCCTTTAGGAAGTCCTTTCAACCAATTAGGATAGTGTTGGCTATTGAATGGTGTGAAGCTATTTGAATCTGTAGGTTTGGCATAACCTTTAGTTTGGATGCTATAATGTATGTATATGGCGATATATTGCTTCCATTATGTATATATATATATGGTGAAATGCTGCCGCTGCTATAAGGTATGTAAATGGTGACATGCTGCTGCTGCTCTAATGTATGTATATGGTGGGATACTGCGGCTGCTATATTTTTTATATATATATATATTTATACAGTAAACAAGCGGCACTCACGGGATTTCATCAATAAACGGGTACAATCACCCAAATTCTTGCAACGTTTCAGTTTTATTGCAAACCTTCATCAGGCATATTGCATATATAGTAACAAAGATTTGAGAGGCACTCCCCGGACTTTTGAAATAAATCACACAGCCACCATAGCTTGCTTGTCAAAGTTTCAGGTGCACTTTAATAGCACCTTTTCGTCAGGACGAAAGGTGCTATTAAAGTGCACCTGAAATGTTGACAAGCAAGCTATGGTGGCTGTGTGATTTATATCAAAAGTACGAGGAGTGCCTCTCAAATATTTGTTACTGTGCATTGCGCCCTTGAGGACCGTGGGAGGGCACCCAGACAAGTACTTCTTTTTATATGGAGTGCCGGTCAAGACATTTGGAGTTCATATATATATATATATATATATATATATATATCTATATATATATCTATATACTGTATATATATATATATATATATATATATATATATATTAGAGATGTGCGCCGGATACTATTCAGGTTTTGTGTTCTGGTTTTGTTACTGGATCTCTGTTCGTGTTTTGTATCTGGATTGATTTTGCCTAAACCACCCTTTCGGCTTTTAATTTTGGTTTTAGATCTTGATTTATTTTGAAAAAAACATAAAAACAGCAAAATCACAGCTTTTGGGGGTATTTTTGATCCTACAGTATTATTAACCTCAATAACATTCATTTCCACTCATTTCCAGTCTATTCTGAACACCTCACAATATTGTTTTTTGGCAAAAAAGTTGCACCGAGGTAGCTGGGTGACTAAGCTAGGCAACACAAATGGGCGGCACAAAAAACGTGGCCCATATAGGAGTGGCACTGCACTGGCAGACAGGATGGCACTTTTAAAAACTAGGCCCCAAAGACCACATAATACAAAGAAAAAAAAGAGGTGCAAGATGGAATTGTCCTTGGGCCCTCCCACCCACCCTTATGTTGTATAAACAGGACAGGCACACTTTAACAACGATCTTCCGGAGTAGGGGTATAAAAAGCCGGGATTTATCACAGCACACTATCCGTTCTTGAAAAAGGTCTTCCTAGACCGAAACGCGTTGCACGGACCTGTTAGCTGTGAACCAGAAGAGAACTTCAGCAGGAGAGACTCACCGTTGGGGCTTATACACCATCTGCAGTGGTGCTGTGCTCTTAGACCGGGACCTTTTCTTCTTTGCTTGAAAAAGCTTAGCCCACCGCACCCCCTTTATATGGTGAGAGATTGCTAACATATGAACCTGCACTTTATGTAACAGATCCTTTTTATTGATTGTTTTTAACTGTTTATTGTTTGAGAAATGTAATTAGGTGCTGGCACATGCACTTTATCTCATATCAATTGCACTAATAAATTGTTTTTTAAGTAACATTTGTGGTTATTAGCGCCTATCTCGTTACCCAACTCTGTATTTTTTATAGGTTGATATATAGGCTTGAATGGCCTTTTGCTGCTCCTCCATCCTCTGAAGTATATAGAGTGTTGAATTCCACGCTTCAGTTGATAGCAGGGCAGGTTCAAGAGTGTTTCTTTGCGCTCTAGTCTATGGCACACAGTTGCTGAATGTCGAAAGTGGACCACAATTTTTTGGGCCACCGAGAGCATCTCCTGCACGTTCCTGTCATTTAAAAAAAAATTCTGCACCACCATATTAATTGTATGTGCAATACATGGGACGCGCTGAAATTTGCCCAGATGTAATGCATGCACAATATTGGTGGCGTTGTCAGATATCACAAATCCCCAGGAGAGTCTAAGTGGGGTAAGCCATTGTGCAATGATATCCCTCAGTTTCCGTAAGAGGTTGTCAGTGGTGGGGGGCCGTGGCCTGACCAGCAATTTGTGAAGATGTCGTTTTGCTCCATATATAAATCTATTGTCTGTACTGGGATGAGTTCCTGCGGATCCTATATCACCTTTATATTATTCCCACAGCTTGTCCGCACTTAGGTGTTTCAGCTCTCGGAGCCAGGAGATGCCTCTTGCATCTCTGCGGGTTGAGGCCTGTGCACCCTGTTGAAGCCGGGGGATAGATTTCTGTGGGAGTCCGGGAAGGGGTCCCTGTATCCCTCCGCTCCAGGTGTCTAGACTCCCTCTGCCCTGTGGACCTGCCGCTGCCTCCTCTTACCTACCACCTTGCCTGCTGGACCACGGACCCAGCTGTGTGCTTCATCGGAGACACGGAGCCGATCCCTGCCGCCCGAGACCGGAAGTGCTGCGCCTGCGGACCTCTGTCTGCTCTCCCCTCCTGCAGCTCTCTCTCTGCAGCGGCAGCAGCCTCATAGCCCAGCTGGCTCCTGAGACGCGGTGCACTGGCAGTCCCTTGGACTGGGTTCTCTGGCCGGGCACACTTTCTATGTATGCTGGGTGGTGTTAACTGTCCTCTTTGGCAGTGGTTCGATCCGGGGACTGTCAGCAGCGGCCATACTAACAGAGATGAGTGATGCAGTGCAGCTGCAAGCCTCCTTCTCTGCTATAGCCCGGCACTTCACCCCCCCCACCTCAGTTCTCCCCCTCCAGCAAACCGGCACCCTCTCCCCCCATCTCTGCAAAGCAGACCATTTGCCTCTTAATCTGGGGGCACCTATACTGGGACACAGCTTCCTGTGGTCTTCCCACATACCCGCTCTACTGCCTGGCTGTTATTTTAAGGAATAATTGAGTGGAACATTGCCTCCATAATATTATTATTGTTGTTATCGTTGTCAACTTTATTCACTTCCACAGTGGGGGAGGTGGACTCCTCTGCAGCGGCTGCTGCTTTCAGAGCTCTCTTAAGATCCACTGGCTACCAACCCTTGCCTATACCCTCTGCAACCCCAGTACCTTTTTCACTCTGATGACTCTGCTTGCTGCAGATACAAGATAGTTCTCTCAATGGAACGCACAAAATTTCCTGCAGGGTCCGCAGCGGCTATTCCACATAATTCAGGCATCACTATAGGGCTCTAACCACCCTTTTTCTGCAGCCCAGGATGTTTGCCTAGCAATGCTGTTTGTTCCACCTGGACCATACTAGTATTCTCCATAGCTCTACCATTTCTACCTAACAAATATAACATAAGTGTAGACTGTGTCTCCTTTTACCTTTGTGATACCCCACCTGTCCCATTGGTCCTTCACAATGACCCAAAGAAATAAGAAAGCTCCACAGGCTTTCAATAATTTTTTTGGACAAAAATCTAAGGGCCCTCAAACCAAAGTAACATAGTATCTAAGGTTGAAAAAAGAAAATTGTCCATCGAGTACAACCTATTTGTGGTCTCCTATGCAGTCTTATTATAGGACTAGTTATTTTTATGTTAGGACTAGTTATATTAACGATAATGCATGCCTACGCACCATAACCCTGAATATCTTTATCCAATAGGAATTTATCTAACCCATTCTTAAAGGTGTTGACTGAGTCTGCAGTTACTACTCTCTCAGGCAGGAAATTCCAAACACGTATTGTCCTTACTGTGAAAAAACCTTTTCGCCTCAATGTGTGGAAACTCCTCTCCTCTAACCTAAGCGAGTGACCACGTGTCCTCTGTGCTGATCTTATAGAAAACAGGTACCCCAAGCTCTGTGTATTGATCCCTTATATATTTGTAGATGTTGATCATGTCCCCTCTTAGTCTCCTCTTTTCCAATGTAAACATGCCTAGCCTTGCAAGCCTTTCCTCGTATTCCAGCATCTCCATGCCCTTGATTAGTTTGGTCGCCTGCCTCTGAACCTTTTCTAGCTCCAGGATATCCTTTTTGTAATATGGTGCCCAAAATTGCACACAGTATTCAAGATGAGGCCTCACTAGTGATTTATATAATGGGAGTATAATACTCTCGTCCCTTGCATCAATTCCCTGTTTTATGCATGCTAATATCTTATTAGCCTTCTTTGCTGCACTCCTACTTTGGGTACTGCTGCTTAATTTGTTATCTATGTGAACCCCTAAGTATTTTTCCAGTACAGAATCCCCTAATATTACCCCATTTAGTATGTAGGTGTTATTTTTGGTCTTGCCCCCACAGTGCATTACCTTACACTTGTCTGTGTTGAATCTCATTCTCCATTTTGCTGCCCATGCTACCAGTTTAGTTAAGTCATTCTGAAGAGACTCAGCATCCCCCTCCATATTTATAACCTTACACAATTTGGTGTTAGGTCGTTGATGAAAATGTTGAACAAAGTGGTCTAAATACAGACCCTTGTGGCACACCACTTAATACTTTAGTTCAATTTTAAAATGATCCATTGACCAAGACGCGCTGCTCCCTATTTTCTATCCAATTACTGACCCAAGTGCATATTGTGCTCTCTAGCCCTATTTCTTGTAGCTTGTAGATAAGACACATGTGTGGTACAGTGTCGAAAGCTTTGGCAAAGTCTAAAAAGATTTTATCCACCTCCTTACCCTGATCCAGGTTCACACTTACTGTTTCATAAAAGCCAAGTAAGTTGGTCTAACATGATCTGTCCTTCACAAATCCATGTTGGTTCCTTTTAATGATCTTATTTGCTTCAAGGAACATTTGAATACTGTCCCTTAGAATACCTTCCAATACTTTCCCCACTATAGATATAAGACTAACTGGTCTATAATTACCTGGTTCAGCTTTGCTCCCCTTTTTAAATATCGTCACTACCTCCACTATATGCCAGTCTTTGGGAACCATACCCGATTTAACCAAATCCATGAAGGTCTAAAATAGAGGTCTTGCTAGATCAGCGTGCAGCTTTATAAGAACCCTCAGGTGAATTCCATCGGGACCAGGTGACTTATTAATGTTTAACTTTTTTCATCGGTCACAGACTACCTCCTCACATAAATAAGCATTTAGCAGTGGGACATTATCTTTGTTGAGATTTTGTGTTAGGCATTTGGCCCTCTCTGGTAAATACCGTTGAAAAAAACTTGTTTAGTTTATTTGCTATGTCATTATCATTTTTGATCAAGACTCCCCTCTTGTCCCTTAAAGGGCCTATACTCTCCTTCTTTAGTCTCTTGCTGTTGATGTACTTAAATTTTTTGGGGGGATTCGCTTTGCTTTCCTTTGCTACTAGTTTTTCAGTTTCTACTTTAGCCGCTCTTATTCCTTTTTTGCATATTTTGTTACAGTCCTTATAGTGTTGAAATGACTCTGCATCCCCCTCAGATTTGTATTTTTTAAATGCTCGTCTTTTTTGTCCATTAATTCCTTTATATTTTTGTTAAACCACATTGGTTTTAGGATTTTTATTCCTTTTTCTCGGACGTCCTAGTGGATGCTGGGAACTCCGTAAGGACCATGGGGAATAGACGGGCTCCGCAGGAGACTGGGCACTCTAAAAGAAAGATTAGGTACTATCTGGTGTGCACTGGCTCCTCCCACTATGACCCTCCTCCAGACCTCAGTTAGATTTCTGTGCCCGGTCGAGCTGGATGCACACTAGGGGCTCTCCTGAGCTCCTAGAAAAAAAGTTTATTTTAGGTTTTTTATTTTACAGTGAGACCTGCTGGCAACAGGCTCACTGCATCGAGGGACTAAGGGGAGAAGAAGCGAACCTACCTGCTTGCAGCTAGCTTGGGCTTCTTAGGCTACTGGACACCATTAGCTCCAGAGGGATCGAACGCATGGAACTGGCCTTGGTGTTCGTTCCCGGAGCCGCGCCGCCGTCCCCCTTACAGAGCCAGAAGCAAGAAGAGGTCCGGAAAATCGGCGGCAGAAGACTTCAGTCTTCACCAAGGTAGCGCACAGCACTACAGCTGTGCGCCATTGCTCCTCATGCACACTTCACACTCCGGTCACTGAGGGTGCAGGGCGCTGGGGGGGGCGCCCTGAGGGCAATATATGACACCTTGGCTGGCAAATCTACATCATATATATTCCTAGAGGCTATATAGATGTAAAATTACCCCTGCCAGTATTCCAGAAAAAGCGGGAGAAAGTCAGTTGAAAAAGGGGCGGGGCTTCTCCCTCAGCACACTGGCGCCATTTTCTCTTCACAGTGCAACTGGAAGACAGCTCCCCAGGCTCTCCCCTGTAGTTTTCAGGCTCAAAGGGTTAAAAAGAGAGGGGGGGGCACAAAATTTAGGCGCAATATTGTATATACAAGCAGCTATTGGGAAAAATTCACTCAATATAGTGTTAATCCCAAAATTATATAGCGCTCTGGTGTGTGCTGGCATACTCTCTCTCTGTCTCCCCAAAGGGCTGTGTGGGGTCCTGTCCTCAGTCAGAGCATTCCCTGTGTGTGTGTGCAGTGTGTCGGTACGGCTGTGTCGACACGTTTGATGAGGAGGCTTATGTGATGGCAGAGCAGATGCCGATAAATGTGATGTCGCCCCCTGTGGGGCCGACACCAGAGTGGACGGATAGGTGGAAGGTATAAACCGACAGTGTCAACTCCTTACATAAAAGGCTGGGTGACGTAACAGCTATGGGACAGCTGGCTTCTCAGCCCGCGCCTGCCCAGGCGTCTCAAAGGCCATCAGGGGCTCAAAAACGCCCGCTCCCTCAGATGGCAGACACAGATGTCGACACGGAGTCTGACTCCAGTGTCGACGAGGTTGAGACATTTACACAATCCACTAGGAACATCTGTTACATGATCCCGGCAATAAAAAATGTGTTACACATTTCTGACATTAACCCAAGTACCACTAAAAAAGGGTTTTATGTTTGGGGAGAAAAAGCAGGCAGTGTTTTGTTCCCCCATCAAATGAGTGAATGAAGTGTGAAAAAGCGTGGGTTCCCCCGATAAGAAACTGGTAATTTCTAAAAAGTTACTGATGGCGTACCCTTTCCCGCCAGAGGATAAGTTACGCTGGGAGATATCCTCTAGGGTGGATAAGGCGCTCACACGTTTGTCAAAAAAGGTGGCACTGCCGTCTTAGGATACGGCCACTTTGAAGGTACCTGCTGATAAAAAGCAGGAGGCTATCCTGAAGTCTGTATTTACACACTCAGGTACTAGACTGAGACCTGCAGATAGTGCTGCTGCAGCGTGGTCTGTAACCCTGTCAAACAGGGATACTATTTTGCGAACATAAGACTTATATATGAGGGATGCACAGAGGGATATTTTGCCGGCTGGCATCCAGAATTAATGCAATGTCCATTCTGTCAGGAGGGTATTAGAGACCCGACACTGGACAGGTGATGCTGACTTTAAAAGGCACATAGAGCCTTATAAGGGTGAGGAATTGTTTGGGGATGGTCTCTGGGACCTCGTATCCACAGCAACAGCTGGGAAGAAAATTTTTTACCTCAGGTTTCCTCACAGCCTAAGAAAGCACTGTATTATCAGGTACAGTCCTTTCGGCTTCAGAAAAGCAAGCGGGTCAAAGGCGCTTCCTTTCTGCACAGAGACGAGGGAAGAGGGAAAAAGCTTCACCAGTCAGCCAGTTCCCAGAATCAAAATTCTTCCCCCGCTTCCTCTGAGTCCACCGCATGACGCGGGGGCTCCACAGGCGTAGCCAGGTACGGTGGGGGGCCGCCTCAAAAATTTCAGCGATCAGTGGGCTCGCTCACAGGTGGATCCCTGGATCCTTCAAGTAGTATCTCAGGGGTACAAGCTGGAATTCGAGGCGTCTCCCCCCCGCCGTTTCCTCAAATCTGCCTTGCCGACAACTCCCTCAGGCAGGGAGGCTGTGCTAGAGGCAATTCACAAGCTGTATTCCCAGCAGGTGATAGTCAAGGTGCCCCTACTTCAACAAGGACGGGGTTACTATTCCACACTGTTTGTGGTACCGAAACCGGACGGTTCGGTGAGACCCATTTTAAATTTGAAATCCTTGAACACATACATAAAAAAATTCAAGTTCAAGATGGAATCGCTCAGGGCGGTTATTGCAAGCCTGGAGGAGAGGGATTTCATGGTATCCCTGGACATCAAGGATGCTTACCTACATGTCCCCATTTACCATCCTCACCAGGAGTACCTCAGATTTGTGGTACAGGATTGCCATTACCAATTCCAAACACTGCCGTTTGGAATTCCAAACACTGCCGTTTGGACTGTCCACGGCACCGAGGGTCTTTACCAAGGTAATGGCAGAAATGATGATACTCCTTCGAAAAAAAGGGAGTTTTAATTATCCCGTACTTGGACGATCTCCTTATAAAGGCAAGGTCCAAGGAGCAGTTGTTGGTCGGAGTAGCACTATCTCGGGAAGTGCTACAACAGCACGGATGGATTCTATACATTCCAAAGTCACAGCGGGTTCCTACCACACGCCTACTGTTCCTGGGGATGGTTCTGGACACAGAACAGAAAAAAGTGTTTCTCCCGCAGGAGAAAGCCAAGGAGCTGTCATCTCTAGTCAGAGACCTCCTGAAACCAAAACAGGTATCGGTGCATCACTGCACACGAGTCCTGGGAAAAATGGTAGCTTCTTACGAAGCAAAATTCCATTCGGCAGGTTCCATGCAAGAACCTTTCAGTGGGACCTCTTGGACAAGTGGTCGGGATCGCATCTTCAGATGCATCGGCTGATAACCCTGTCTCCAAGGACCAGGGTATCTCTACTGTGGTGGCTGCAGAGTGCTCATCTTCAAGAGGGCCGCAGATTCGGCATACAGGACTGGGTCCTGGTAACCACGGATGCCAGCCTTCGAGGCTGGGGGGCAGTCACACAGGGAAGAAATTTCCAAGGACTTTGGTCAAGTCAGGAGTCGTCCCTACACATAAATATTCTGGAACTGAGGGCCATTTACAATGCCCTAAGTCTGGCAAGGCCTCTGCTTCAAAACCAGCCGGTACTGATCCAATCAGACAACATCACGGCAGTCGCCCATGTAAACCGACAGGGCGGCACAAGAAGCAGGATGGCGATGGCAGAAGCCACAAGGATTCTCCGATGGGCGGAAAATCACGTCTTAGCACTGTCAGCAGTGTTCATTCCGGGAGTGGACAACTGGGAAGCAGACTTCCTCAGCAGACACGACCTACACCCGGGAGAGTGGGGCTTCATCCAGAAGTCTTCCAACTGTTGGTAAACCGTTGGGAAAGGCCACAGGTGGACATGATGGCGTCCCGCCTAAACAAAAAACTAGATATTGCGCCAGGTCAAGGGACCCTCAGGCAATAGCTGTGGACGCTCTAGTGACACCGTGGGTGTACCAGTCGGTTTATGTATTCCCTCCTCTGCCTCTCATACCAAAGGTACTGAGAATAATAAGAAAACGAGGAGTAAGAACGATACTCGTGGTTCCGGATGGGCCAAGAAGAGCTTGGTACCCAGAACTTCAAGAAATGATATCAGAGGACCCATGGCCTCTACCGCTCAGACAGGATCTGCTACAGCAGGGGCCCTGTCTGTTCCAAGACTTACCGTGGCTGCGTTTGACGGCATGGCGGTTGAATTCCGGATCCTAAAGGAAAAGGGCATTCCGGAAGAAGTCATTCCTACGCTGATAAAAGCCAGGAAAGAAGTAACCGCAAACCATTATCACCGTATTTGGCGAAAATATGTTGCGTGGTGTGAGGCCAGGAAGGCCCCAACAGAGGAATTTCAGCTGGGTCGTTTTCTGCACTTCCTACAGTCAGGGGTGACTATGGGCCTAAAATTGGGTTCCATTAAGGTCCAGATTTCGGCTCTGTCGATTTTCTTCCAGAAAGAACTGGCTTCACTGCCTGGAGTTCAGACATTTGTAAAGGGAGTGCTACATATTCAGCCCCCTTTTGTGCCTCCTGTGGCACCTTGGGATCTCAACGTGGTGTTGAGTTTCTTAAAATCACATTGGTTTGAGCCACTTAAAACTGTGGATTTGAAATATCTCACGTGGAAAGTGGTCATGTTATTGGCCTTGGCTTCGGCCAGGCGTGTGTCAGAATTGGCGGCTTTGTCATGTAAAAGCCCTTATCTGGTTTTCCATATGGATAGGGCAGAATTGAGGACTCGTCCCCAGTTTCTCCCTAAGGTGGTATCAGCTTTTCACTTGAACCAACCTATTGTAGTGCCTGCGGCTACTAGGGACTTGGAAGATTCCAAGTTACTGGACGTAGTCAGGGCCTTAAAAATGTATATTTCCAGGACGGCTGGAGTCAGGAAAACTGACTCGCTTTTTATCCTGTAGGCACCCAACAAAATAGGTGCTCCTGCTTCTAAGCAGACTATTGCTCGCTGAATTTGTAGCACAATTCAGCTGGAGCATTCTGCGGCTGGATTGCCGCATCCTAAATCAGTAAAAGCCCATTCCACGAGGAAAGTGGGCTCATCTTGGGCGGCTGCCCGAGGGGTCTCGGCTTTACAACTTTGCCGAGCTGCAACTTGGTCAGGGGCAAACACGTTTGCTAAATCTACAAAATTGATACCCTGGCTGAGGAGGACCTTGAGTTCTCTCATTCGGTGCTGCAGAGTCATCCGCACTCTCCCGCCCGTTTGGGAGCTTTGGTATAATCCCCATGGTCCTTACGGAGTTCCCAGCATCCACTAGGACGTCAGAGAAAATAAGATTTTACTCACCGGTAAATCTATTTCTCGTAGTCCGTAGTGGATGCTGGGCGCCCATCCCAATTGAGGATTGTCTGCAATACCTGTATGTAGTTATTGCCTAACTAAGGGTCATTGTTGAGCCATCTGTTGAGAGGCTCAGTTATATTTCATACTGTTAACTGGGTGTAGTATCACGAGTTATACGGTGTGATTGGTGTGGCTGGTATGAGTCTTACCCGGGATTCAAAATCCTTCCTTATTGTGTCAGCTCTTCCGGGCACAGTATCCTAACTGAGGTCTGGAGGAGGGTCATAGTGGGAGGAGCCAGTGCACACCAGATAGTACCTAATCTTTCTTTTAGAGTGCCCAGTCTCCTGCGGAGCCCGTCTATTCCCCATGGTCCTTACGGAGTTCCCAGCATCCACTACGGACTACGAGAAATAGATTTACCGGTGAGTAAAATCTTATTTTTTGCTGCTGGTGGGAATAAATTTATGAGTATTATTAATTACCAGTGATTTTAATACATCCCATTTCTCTGCAGTATATTTTCCTTGAAACAGAATTTCCCATTCAATGTCCCTTAATGCTTCCTTCATCATGTCAAGTTGGCTTTGCTAAAGTTTAGAATCCTAGTTGAGCCAGTATAGGACTGCTTCTGAAAACTGATATTGAATTTGACCATATTCGTGGTCACTGTTACCTATGGGCTCTCCTACTTCAATATTTAATACCAATTCCCCATTGTTAGTTAATACCAGGTCTAAGATTGCATTGTACCTAGTTGGTTCCTCGATTAATTTAACTAAGTAATTATCATTTAGCGTGTTTAAAAACATATTGCCCCTAGCAGTATCACATGAATTGATTTTCCAGTTTATCTCGGGATAGTTAAAGTCTCCCATCACTACTATGTCTCCTACTCCTGCTGCTCTTTCAATTTGGTTCAGTAACAATATCTTGTCAGACACATTAATACCAGGTGGCCTGTAGCATAACCCCAATAATAACTTCTTTATTCCTTTACCCGCGCATGCAATTTCTACCCATAATGTCTCAATAGTCTCAAAACCCCTGCATTGCTTATGGACTCCCCTTACTCTCCCTGCTCATCAGAGGTGGGTATTAACCCACAGATCCAAGCAGTTATGACAAGTTTGCTGGAGGGGGTCCAATCTGCTTTCAAGCAAGAACTCTACAGCTATTGCCGAATTCAAGACAGGCATGTCAAACTCATGGTCATCCAGCTGTTGTGAAACTACAAGTCCCAGCATGCTTTAACAGCTAATTAGTGGAAGGTATGCTGGCAAAGCATGCTAGGAATTGTAGTTTCACAACAGCTGGAGGGCCACGAGTTTGACATGCCTGCACTTAAAGAACATCAAGAAGATCAAGAGAATCGCTCCCGCCTTAATAATTTGCGTATCAGCAATGTAGTGGAATCAATCCTCGGTCCCTTTTTGCCATCCTTTTTAAAGGAATTTTTCCAACATGTATTGCCTGATCTCTCAGATGGTGACTGTCTCTGTGATAGAGCTCACAGGGCACGTCGAGCTAAACCTTCTCCTTCACAACTGCCTAGGGACATCATAGTCCGCTATATTACTTTTGCTCAAAAGAACGGATCCTAATGTCGGTTTGTGATTCTCCAGTGATTGACTTTCGTGATATGCAACTGCAGGTCTTTCAGGACTTGGTCCCCTCTATCATTCAAAAGCGACATGAACGCCAGCCCGTTACTAGGATACTACGACAGCATCAAATACGCTACAGATGGGGATTTCCTTTCATGCTCCAAGTTTCAGTGAACAATTCCACTCATTCAGTTAAGACTTTAACTCAGGGACAGGAACTGTTGGCTAAACTGGATCTCCTTCCTGTACCGTCGCCTGATGGGGATTCTGCCTCTTCACCTGCACCTCGGCGTCTTCGACCTCCATCGCCAGAGTGGACAAGAGTATCCCATCATCTTACTGTCACCAATGAACCTCCCTGATCAAGGCAGACACTCCTTGAAAAAAGGATAGTTCTCACTATCTCAGGGATATATCTAATTTTATATCCTCTGTTAGCGGATGGAGGCTTGGACCTCCATCCATCTCACTTACTTATTTAACACAAATGCTATTCGTTATTACGTAATTTCTTAGATTTCAATGTTTATCATACACTATGCTTAGCTTTATATGATAGGGATGGGCTTGCTCATTCTAATTCCCCTTTCCCCTCTTATCCTCCCCCTTGTGTTCGTCCCCCACCCTCCCCTTTTTTTCCCTTGTTCCCTCCCTTTTCTCCCTTACTCCCTCCCTACCTTTTTTGTCTCCCCTCTTGTTATGGCACAGTACAATTTTAGGTTTTGAGTTATATAACAGTAGCTTCGGCTACTGCCGACTCAACTATTGCAGTCCAAGAGGACCTGCTTTTATTATAAAGTTCTTTCCACCACCCCGTGCTCCCTTTATTTGTGATTTAGTTTATTATGCTTGTCATTTGTATAGCGGTTCTTGATTGGGACTCTATATTTCAGGGTGTTTTCCCATATGGGTTTCTTATAACTTTTTCCCTTTCTGCATTTATGTTTCTTTTTTCTTGCTGTCCTTTTTTTTCTTTCTTTTTTCTTCTTTCCTGGGATGGGTCTCCATTTATCCTTTTCCACAGCTTAATCTCCCATGGCTCTTAAATTGTTTTCTGTCAATGTTAATGGGCTTAATTCTCCCAAAAAACGTACAGTGACTTTGTCCACCTGTCGGAGAGAAAGAGCGGACATAGTTTTCCTTCAGGAGACCCACTTTACTGGTACACACTCTCGACAAGTAAAGCAGTTTACCCAAACTTTTTTTGCCTCTGCTAATTGTAAGAAAAGGGGGTTGGCGATCTTGATTCACCGTAATATTCCATTTGTACACACTAAAACGATAGCTGACTCCGAGGGCTGTTACCTCGTAGTGATCACCACACTCCGCATGGAAATTCTTATCCTTGTGTCGGTATAATATCTAGATCAATCATGTTTTTTCCGCACACTCTCCCTGTGTTTAAATAGAGTGGCATAAGGTCATATCATTTTGGGTGGGCACTTTAATACTGTGATTGATCCTTTATTGGATAAATCTAACCCACCAAAAAACAAAAAATGAAGCAACCCCAACTGATGCCTCTATCACGTTAACATCCTCCCTCAAACAGCTTAATCTACACGACACCTGGCGTCTCAAACATTCCACAGCTAGGGATTATACCCATTTTTCTACACCACATCAACACTATTCTCGGATAGATATGGTCCGTGTGTCCCAATCACTCATGACATTGGTCTCTGATGCCGGCATCACTCCCTGTTCATGGACGGATCATGCAGGAGTTTATATTCTAGTAGATCTTTATAGAGCCCCCAATAGGACACGCAAATGGTGCTTAGACGACACTCTTCTATCACAGCCTTTGATTCTTATAGACACTAAAACAACCCTGGAATTTTTTTTTTAAGAAAATGCCTTCCCCCGAGGTTTCTCCAGGCCTTGTCTGGGAAGCATACAAAGCCACTATTCGTGGTCATTTCATGTCCAAAGCTTCAGCTAAATGTAAACAGACGGCACAGGAAGTTTCCTCATTAGAGTCTCAAATCTCTGTGCTTTTAGTCCAACATAAAACTGCCCCGAGTGCCTCTTTGCTATCTCGGATAGATAACCTTAGGGGTCAGTTACATACACTTTAATCGCATCGTGCAGCAGCTGTTTTACAGAAGCTACATCAAAAATTCTATGATAAATCGGATAAAATTGACAGTATATTAGCAAACAAGTTGAGAAGCAAATGAGCCACAGGCATGATAGAAAAACTATATTCACAAAAATTAAATACACTCACCTATGATCCTAAACTGATGATGGAGGAATTCAGAGGCTTCTATAGTTTCCTCTACAATCTCCCTGCCCCTCCTCTTTCCTCTGATGGTCCAGAGGGAGCATGTTCATACTTATTAGATACCCCCTTGCCGTGTCTGACAGAACGACAGCTCGTTATTCTTAATGAGGCTATCTCGCTGGAAGAGACGGTTGCCGCTATTAAATCTATGCAGTCATCAGCAGCCCCTGGTCCGGATGGCTTCACAGCTCAATATTACAAAACACTTATCACAGAATTGGACCCTAGTCTTCTTTTTTTAATAAAGTTTTGGATGGAGCATCGTTTGCATTGGCAACTGTGCCAGACGATATTATAGTGATTCCGAAACCAGAAAGAGACCCCATACAATGTTCCAACTATAGGCCTATTTCACTGCTGAACATAGATCTTAAGATATATGCCAAAATTCTGGCCAATCGCTTAGCCCCCCTACTCACACAATTGATACACCCAAACCAAGTGGGTTTTATCTCTGGCCGTCAGGCCTTTGACAACACCAGGAGATCCATAGATTTAATTTATTCCATTCATAAACAAAAGCTGCCATCATTGATGTTTGCATTAGATGCTGAGAAGGCTTTTGACCGAATATCCTGGCCCTTCACTTTCTCAGTATTCCGAAGGATGGGCTTCTCTGGTAAGATTTTGGATGGTGTCTCCGCACCATACAGATCCCCTACTGCCACGGTCTTTGTCAACACGCCTTACTTCCTCCACTTTTGGAATCGCTAATGGCACTAGACAGGGATGCCCACTCTCCCGCTGTTATTTGCCTTAGTAATGAAACCGCTGTCGGCAAGAATTCGAGCTAATACCGATATATCTGGAGTGAAGATAGGTTCTTCTGAGCATAAAATCGCTTTATATGCTGATGACATTCTATTATCCCTAGGGACCCCGATACAATCGCTGCGGCCACTCCTCTCCGAAATAGACCTCTATTCTAAATACTCAGGATATAAAATTAATGCAAGTAAAACTGAAGTAATGGACTTTTATATTCCTGGCCCTGTCAGACTCTCCTTGGAGAACTCTTCCCATTTCAATGGCATAAGCAAAAAATTAAATATTGAGGTTTTTTCTTAACACATCGTCACCATCAACTATACAAAGCTAACTTCCCTAGACTTCTGGACTGAATTAAGTCAGATTTATCTTCTTGGTCTAGCCTTTTTATCTCCTGGATAGGTAGGGTAAATTCAGTGAAAATGAACGTGCTCCCTTGGATCCTATACCTATTCAAGACCCTCCCAATATTTATTCCTCGTCTGTTTTTAAATTTCTACAGTTTCACACTCAAGATTTATTTGGGCAAATAAGCGCCCCCGAGTCCGTCTGAAACTATTACAGTGCCCCACATATAGCTGTGGTCTGGGTATCCCAGACTTTAAAAGATATTATCTAGCTATGCAGCTTGCACATTGTGTACAATGGTGCAACCTGGGCTCTCGGAGGGTCTTGGTATCTATAGAAGCTGATGAACTAGGTCTCTATAATTTATCTTCTCTCCTCTGGCTTGCGAAACCCCGCCGCCCGGGACATGTGGCCTCCCATCCCATAGTGTCCCGCTCGCTAACGGTTTGGGACTTTGCCAATAGGAAATCCAGCTTGGCTCCGACCCCTCCCCCATTGTTCCAATACTACATAACCCTGCATTTCCCCATGGTAAACACAAGCCATTATTTTCCCCTTGGCAGCAGAGAGGTATTTTATATTTGAATGATATCACTATGACTCTAGCTTTCCTCAATTTTCTCAGATTCAAGAAGATATTGACATTCCCTCCAGATATTTCTATCAATACTTACAACTTAGGCATTTTCACTCCTCCTTGAACCACGCCCTCTCTAGCAGACCCTTGACTACATTTGAGACCGTATGTTTCAGACGACATTCAACCAAAGGTTTGATTTCCCTCTTATATACCGCTCTTAGTGAGGAGCCACCTTCTCAACGTGATATTCATGAGAGAGCATGGGAAACGGACTTGGGCTCAGCATTAGACGATTAGGAATGGTCTGAAGCATGGGAAAATGCGGAATCTAGCTCCATTTGCATTAGGATTGAGGAGAACGTTTATAAATTATTATATAGATGGTATTATGTACCTTCTCGTTTAAGCAGAATGTACCCTGACACATCAGATAGATGTTGGAGGGGATGTGGTGTGGAGGGCTCCTTTCTACATATATGGTGGTCATGCCCCAAAATAGTGAATATCTGGAGGGATGTAATTAATCTTATTTCTAGTTTACTACAGATTCCTATTCCTTACAATCCTAAATATATCCTCCTCCCTTTGAACCTGCCAACGCTGACAAAATCTCAAAATAAACTACTTTGCCATGTGGTCTCTGTAATGACATGTCAATTGACAGTAGACTGGAAAATTCCTGCTCCTCCCTCCATACAGTCTCTCATATCTCATATCTGGTATGTTTACCATATGGAATACATGACTAGTGTTCTTAACTGTTCCTCTAAGTCGTTTGATAAAACTTGGAGCCCGTGGCTGAATACTAAACATGCTCCTTCACCCTTCAACGTGTAACGCCCTATGCTATATATATGATAACTCTAGATTTAATCGATGGACCCCTCCCGGGGATCTGATTCTATTCTGTTCTTCTAATCTTTTCTTTCTCTTTTCTCTTCTCCTTTCTTCTTCCTTCTTTACCTTTTTTTCTCTTTAACCTCAGTCGGTTGATCTCTCTACTGGCTGATATTCTTTCCATATCTTATTACCCGATCTGCAGGTTAAAAATAGTTTTTTTGGTTCTATCCATGATTGCCAATTGTTAATCTTTGTCTTATAATGTACTTTGTTATGACTGAAATTTCTTGGTCTCTGTTTGACTCTATGATCTCTCTAATAAAAATTATGTTTAAAAAAAAAAGAGGTTGTCAGCGGTGTGCCTCTTATGGAAACCAGTGATACACAGTGTAGCCTGCCTAGGAATGAGTTTGTGAGATGCTGCTGCTGGTGCCACTGCTATTGTTGCTACGGAAGGCAATACATCTAGTCAGTGGACTGTCACAGTCATGTAGTCCTTAGTTTGCCCTGCTCTACTTGTCCACATGTCCAGGGTTAAGTGGACAGTGGGTACAACAGCATTTTTCAGGACACAGGTGGTCATTCTGAGTTGGTCACCCACATCATTTGAATACTGAAAGAGGGAAAAGCCAAGCGTCTCTATGGGTTGGGTTTGTGTGACCGGCGGTCGGGAGATGGTTGGTGGGGGCATGCACAACAAAGCCTCTTGCGGGCCCGCTGCACTCTCCCCTTGCAGGCTTGCTGCGCTCACCACAGGTTCTATTCCAACTCTATGGGTGTCATGGACACCGATGAGTGGGAGTAGTCCCTGTTGGTCAGCATGCTGATCGGCAGGCTATTGAGATCGCGGGATCCCAGTGTCGGTATTGTGACCGGCGGTTATAACCGCATCCCGTCACTATGACCTTCCAGACACGACACAGCCTTAGCCTGGGTGGGAACTACAGTACCAGTGGATCCTGTTCTTCCACATTGAAGGTAAGTTACTCACTGTATGTTACACTTATGATTTATTAATAACTAGCTGATGAGCCCGGTTTCAACCAGGCAGAGATTTGCTGGGCGGAACATTTTAACCCTATTCACCCCCTTAGGAGTCAAATAATCACTGCTTAGTGGGTAGCTGCAAATAATTGTCACAGTTTTCAGACCACCCAGCAGGTCACATGTTATGGGTCACCAAGCAGGTGCACAGGGAGAGTTCACGTACTGTCACATTTTCAGAGCACAATGGGGATGCATTGTAAATGGCAGGCGGAAGTTTTGCCACATAACTCCAAAATGAAGCAATCAATTATAACACCAATATAATTCTATAATTATAAGAGCTTTCATTTGGTATATGATGTGCCCTGCTCAGAAAAAAAATAAGTCACTTGTAAAAGGCTTCCTTCTGCTATTAACATACAGTGCATCCAGAAAGTATTCACAGCGCTTCACTTTTTCCACATTTTGTTAAGTTACAGCCTTATTCCAAAATGGAATAAATTAATTTTTCCCCTCAAAATTCTAGACACAGTGGGGGTAATTCTGAGTTGATCACAGCAGGAATTTTGTTAGCAATTGGGCAAAACCATGTGCACTGCAGGGGAGGCAGATATAACATGTGCAGAGAGAGTTAGATTTGGGTGGATTATTTTGTTTCTGTGCAGGGTAAATACTGGCTGCTTTATTTTTACGATGCAATTTAGATTGCAGATTGAACACACCCCACCCAAATCTAACTCTCTCTGCTCATGTTATATCTGCCTCCCCTGCAGTGCACATGGTTTTGCCCAATTGCTAACAAAAGTCCTGCTGCGATCAACTCAGAATTATCCCCAATACCCCATAATTAACGTTTTTTTTCTTCAGATTTTTGCAAATTAATTAAAAATAAAAAAACAAAGAAATCACATGTACATAAGTATTACCAGCCTTTGCCATGAAGCTCCAAATTGAGCTCAGGTGCATCCTGTTTCCACTGATCATCCTTGAGATGTTCCTACAGCTTAATTGGAGTCCACTTGTGGTAAATTCAGTTGATTGGACATGATTTGGAGAGGCACACACCTGTCTATATAAGGCCCCACACTTGACAGTGCATGTCTGAGCACAAACCAAGCATGAAATCGAAGGAATTGTCTGTAGCCCTCCGAGACAGGATTGTCTCGAGGCACAAATCTGGGGAAGGGTACAGAAAAATATCTGCTGCTTTTATGGTCCCAATGAGCACAGTGGCCTCCATCATCCGTAAATGAAAGAAGTTCGGAACCACCAGGACTCTTCCTAGAGCTTGCCAGTCGTCTAAACTGAGAAATCGGGGCAGAAGGGCCCTATTCAGGGAGATGACCAAGAACCCAATGGGAGAGCTACAGAAACTTCCAGAAGGACAACCATCTCTGCAGTAATCCACCAATCAGGCCTGTATGGCAGAGTGGTCAGATGGAAGCCACTCCTTAGTAAAGAGCACATGGCAGCCTGCAAGGAGTTTGCCAAAATGCACCTGAAGAACTCTCAGACCATGATAAACAAAATTCTCTGGTCTGATGAGACAAAGATTGAATTCTTTGGCGTGAATGCCAGCGTCATGTTTGGAGGAAACCAGGCACTGCTCATCACCAGGCCAATACCATCCCTACAGTGAAGCATGGTGGTGGCAACATCATGCTGTGGGGATGTTTTTCAGCAGCAGGAACTGGGAGACTAGTCAGGATAGAGGGAAATATGAATGCAGCAATGTACAGAGACATCCAGGATGAAAACCTGCTTCAGAGCGCTCTTGACCTCAGACTGGGGCGACGGTTCATTTTTCAGCAGGACAAAGACTCTAAGCACACAGCCAAGATATGAAAGGAGTGGCTTCAGACCAACTCTGTGAATGTCCTTGAGTGGCCCAGCCAGAGCCCAGACATGAACATCTCTGGAGAGATCTGAAAATGGCTGTGCACCAACACTGCCCATCCAACCTGATAGAGCTTGAGAGGTGCTGCAAAGAGGAATGGGTGAAACCGCCCAAAGATATGTGTGCCAAGTTTGTGGCCTCATATTCAGAAAGACTTGAGGCTGTAACTGTAATTGCTGCCAAAGATGCATAAACAAAGGAAGGACTACATGACTGTGACTGCCCACTGGGTAGATGTATTGCGTACCGCAGCAACAACAGCAGCGGCACCAGTAGCAGCATCTCACAAACACCAGCTCGTTCCTAGGCAGGCTACGTTGTGTATCACTGGTTTCTGTATGAAGCACACCACTGACAACCTTTTAGGGAAACTGAGGTACATCACCGCACAATGGCTTACCCCACTTAGACTCTCCTTTGGATTTGTGATATCGGACAATGCCACCAATACTGTGCGTGCATTACATCTGGGCACATTCCAGCACATCCCATGTTTTGCATATACAATTAATTTGGTGGTGCAGAATTTTTTGACAAATGACAGGGGCATGCAGGAGATGCTGTTAGTGGCCTGAAAAATTGTGTGCCACTTTCGACATTCAGCCACTGCGTGCCGAAGACTGAAGCACCAGCAAACACTCCTGAACCTGCCCTGCCATCACCTGAAGCAAGAGGTGGTAACGAGGTGGAATTCAATACTCTATATGCTTCAGAGGATGGAGGAGCAGCAAAAGGCCATATACATCCCCCTACGATATGGGCAAAGGAAGGGAAATGCACCTGACTCAAGCACAGTGGAGAATGATTTCTGTCTTGTGCAAGGTTCTCCAACCCTTCGAACTTGCCACATGTGAAGTCAGTACAAACACTGCCAGCTTGAGTCAGGTCATTTCCCTCATCAGGCTTTTGAAGAAGCAGCTGGAGAAATTGAAGGAGGTGCTCAGAGCGATTCCGCTAAGTATGTGGGACCTGTGGATGGAGCCCTTGATTTGCTTTGCCAGGATTCAAGGGTTGTCAATCTGTTGTAATCAGAGCACTACATTTTGGCCACCGTGCTCGACCCTAGGTTTAAAGCCTACATTGTATCTCTCTTTCCGGCAGTCTGCAGAGGTTCAAAGACCTGCTGGTAAGACAATTGTCAACTCAAGCGGAACGTGACCCGCTTGAGTTTACAATTCTTCCTTCATTTTTAGATGGATCAGATCCTCCTTCATTTTCTCCTGCAACTGGGGCTGCGAGGAAAAGGGTAAAATTTCCGAGCCCACCCGCTGGCGGTGATTCAGGGCAGTCAGGAGCAAGTGCTGACATCTGGTCCACACTGAAGGACCTGCCAACGATTACTGACATGTCTACTGTCACTTCATATGATGCTGTCACAATTAAAAGAATGGTGGAGGATTATATGGGTGACAGCATCCAAGTAGGCATGTCAGACAGTCCGTATGTATACTGGCAGGAAAAAGAGGCAATTTGGAGGCCCTTGCACAAACTGGCTCTATTTTACCTAAGTGGAGCCCCCTCCAGTGTGTACTCCGACAGAGTGTTTAGTGCAGCCGGTCACCTTGTCAGCGATCGGCGTAGGAGGTTACTTCCACAAAATGTGGAAAAGATGATATTCATCAAAATGAATTATAAATTCCTCCAGGAAGACCTTGACCAGCAATTGCCTCCAGAAAGTACACATGGATCTGTGATGGTGGATTCCAGTGGGGATGAATTAATACTCTGTGAGGATGAGGATGTACACGCTGAAAGGGGCGAGGAATCGGAGGATTAGGATGAGGACGACGTCTAGAGCCAGTTTGTGCAAGGAGAGATGAATTGCTTCTTTTTTGGTGGGGGGATTAATTCTTTTTTTTTATGGGGGCCCAAACAAACCGATCATATCAGCCACCGTCGTGTCGGCAGTCCCTGTCACTGAAATGATTGGTTTGTTAAAGTGTGCATGTCCTGTTTATACAACATAAGGGTGGGTGGGAGGGCCAAAGGACAATTCCATCTTGCACCTCTTTTTCTTCTTTGCATTATGTGCTCTTTGGGGTCTAGTTTTTAAAAGTGCCATCCTGTCTGCCACTGCAGTGCCACTCCTATATGGGCCAGGTGTTTGTGCCGCCCACTTGGGTCGCTTAGCTTAGTCTTCCAGCGACCTGATCGCACCTGTATTTCATCTTTGCATTATGTGCTCTTTGGGGCTTAGTTTTTAAAACTGTGATCCTGTCTGCCACTGCAGTGCTACTCTTAGATGGGCCAGGTGTTTGTGCCGCCCCCTTGGGTCGTTTAGCTTAGATATCCAGCTACCTCATTGCACCTCTTTTTTTTCTTTGCATTATGTGCTCTTTGGGGTCTAATTTTTAAAATTGCCATCCTGTCTGCCACTGCAGTGCCACTCCTAGATGGGCCAGGTGTTTTTGCCACCCACTTGGGTCGCTTAACTTAGTCATCCAGCGACCTCGGTGCAACCTTTTGGCCTAAAAACAATATTGTGAGGTGTTCAGAATAGACTGGAAATGAGTGGAAATTAATGTTATTGAGGTTAATAAAACTGTAGGATCAACATTACCCCCAAATTCTGTGATTTTAGCTGTTTTTGTGTTTTTCTTAAAAATCATCCAGATTCAAAACCAAAACCCGAAAGGGTGGCTTTGGCAAAACCAATCCAGATCCAAAACACAAGCGATGATCCAGATCCAGAACCAAAACACAAAACATGAAAAGTGCCCGCCGCACATCTCTAGAATTTAGGGTTAGTATTATGCTGTGATTAGGATAAGGCTTCTGTTAGGGTTAGTCTTTAATTAGTTTATCTAACTGTAACTATAATGATTCCAATTCAGTGGCTCACGCAGGGGGGTTTACGAGTACCCAGAAACCCCCCTGATCGGCCAAATTCTTTTAAGAGACGGAGACAGCTCTGTCTCCGTCTCACTACAAACTGCGATCGTGTACGCAATCGCGATCACAGCTGCTGCAGGGAGCCCTCTGTATGGAGCAGGGCTGTCAGATGAGCCACCGCCTGCCCGCCCACCAGAGACACCAGCTGGTGCAGTCATTGCCATTGGGCTTGGGCACCGCAGCAGCTGGCCGCGACCTCTTGTATGGTGATGTGGATGTGACTCACAGGTCACGCACACTACGTCGCCTGCCAGCTAGCCCGCTCAGCCAGTCCTGCTTCGTTGGGGTTGGAGCCAGGCTCTGCTAAGATGCTGGGAGGGAATGCTCTGCCTCTGTGCTGCTCCTCACTGCTGTAATACAGAGATGGAAACCTGAGCTGTTAGGGGACAGTGTGCGGTGTATTTACTGGCAAAGACTAGTCAAAGGACCTGGCTTTCTCCTCTCAGCCTGGCCCCGGGTACAGTATGCGTGTATAGTATGTTAGTGGTGTGTTTTGTGCATGTGTAATGTATACGTGTGTGTGTGATGTATATTTTTTTATACACTATATATATATATATATATATATATATATATATATAGTTCCTCGGTTCTTATAAATAAGAATAAAGGGCGGCACTCCAATTTCTTCAATATAAATAGATTCCTTTAGTGAAACTTTATGTTAAATCGTCGTCATCGTTTCAAGGCTCTCCGGCCTTTTCGTCAGGGCGCAGTTACAAAAGTGCAAAGTAGTGAATATACAGCATTGCACTTTTGTAACTGCGTCCCACTTTATTAACACTTATGATTTTCCCTATCACTTTGTATATATTTTTGTATTATTTTAATCACAGCACTTACATAGCACTTCTGTGCTTCTTATTAACCCTTATTCATTCTCACCTGTGTGCTAACCTGGGGTAGCCGACCTGTGCCGACGTTATGGGGTCCTGCACCCCGGACCCATACCTAGTATTAGGGACCCGCAGTGACGGAGAAGCCTTGTCGATCGGCCTGGGGGCTTAACCCTATATCTGCAGATATACGCAACTAAGATCTCCGTATTATCTGACTATTATGTAGTAATATTTTTCACTCGGTGTGCATTAGGGAACACATTGTTTTTTACTACACAGAATTACCCCTTCCTTTTAGCACCTCAGTGACATCACAATCTGATTGAGCAGCTTACACTTTTGTGCATTGTATTTAGAGAGGCATGGATGGGTCAGCATTAGGAGGGATTGCTGACTCCAGAGTGCCATAGGAGATGCTAGGGGTATCTCCAGGTAAGCTGGCTCTCAGATGCTGTAGGAGCCATTACCATGTGGCCTTACACTGGGAATTTAACCCAGACATATCTGGAATTATTTATGGGGTGGGTGTGGGGTGCGGTGGCCCCTGTGTCGGTATGGCTGGGCTGCTTCAGGTCGGCACACCCTAACACTTTATTAACACTTATGATTTTCCCTATCACTTTGTATATATTTTTGTATTATTTTAATCATACCACTTACATAGCACTTCTGTGCTTCTTATTAACCCTTATTAATTCTCACCTGTGTGCTGACCGGGATCGGTATGAAATACCTCCAATCAAAATCCCGACGTTCAAAATCCCGACGCCAATTGACCGATGGTCAAAATCCCGACAAGGTCAAAATCCCGACATGGACAAAATACTGACACTTAAAATACCGACAAGGTCAAAATACCGACATGTAAAATGCCGACAGGTCAAAATACCGACATGCCGTTTTTGTTGGTTTTTTTGTGTGTATGTCGACATAAGTCAACATGGACACCATATAAAGTGTACCGCGTCCCCTCGCATGGTTCGCTGCGCTCGCCATGCTTCGGGCACGGTGCCTCGCTGCGCTCGGCACACTATTATATTTCCCCTCCAGGTCCACTGGGATAGTAAAGTATGAACAAGTCGGTTTCAATAAAAAAAATCATGAAAAACTCATATCGGTATTTTGACCTGTCGGCATTTTACATGTCGGTATTTTGACCTTGTCGGTATTTTAAATGTCGGTATTTTGTCCATGTCGGGATTTTGACCTTGTCAGGATTTTGACCATCGGTCAATTGGTGTCGGGATTTTGAAAGTCGGGATTTTGATTGGAGGTAAACTGACTGCATCCTGTGCTGACCTGGGGTAGCCGACCTGTGCCTACGTTATGGGGTCCTGCACCCCGGACCCATACCTAGTATTAGGGACCCTCAGTGACGGAGTAGCCTTGTCGGTCGGCCTGGGGGCTTAACCCTATATCTGCAGATATATGCAACTAAGATCTCCGTATTATCTGACTATTATGTAGTAATATTTTTCACTCGGTGTGCATTAGGGAACACATTGTTTTTTTCTACACAGAATTACCCCTCCCTTTTAGCACCTGAGTGACATCACAATCTGATTGAGCAGCTTACCATTTTGTGCATTGTATTTAGAGAGGCATGGATGGGTCAGCATTAGGAGGGATTGCTGACTCCAGAGTGCCATAGGAGAAGCTAGGGGTATCTCCAGGTAAGCTGGCTCTCAGATGCTGTAGGAGCCATTACCATGTGGCCTTACACTGGGAATTTAACCCAGACATATTTGTAATTATTTATGGGGTGGGTGTGGGGTGCGGTGGCCCCTGTGTTGGTATGGCTGGGCTGCTTCAGGTCGGCACACCCTAACACTTTATTAACACTTATGATTTTCCCTTTCACTTTGTATATTTTTTTGTATTATTTTAATCACACCACTTACATAGCACTTCTGTGCTTCTTATTAACCCTTATTAATTCTCACCTGTGTGCTGACCTGGGGTAGCTGACATGTGCCGACGTTATGGGGTCCTGCACCCCGGACCCATACCTAGTATTAGGGACCCCCAGTGACGGAGAAGCCTTGTTGATCGGCCTGGGGGCTTAACCCTATATCTGCAGATATACGCAACTAAGATCTCCGTATTATCTGACTATTACGTAGTAGTATTTTTCACTCGGTGTGCATTAGGGAACACATTGTTTTTTCCTACACAGAATTACCCCTCCCTTTTAGCACCTGAGTGACATCACAATCTGATTGAGCAGCTTACCATTTTGTGCATTGTATTTAGAGAGGCATGGATGGGTCAGCATTAGGAGGGATTGCCATGTGCGATGAATCCAGCGACGTAGGTCCCAGAATTGACGTCAGACACCCGCCCTGCAAACGCTTTGACACGCCTGCATTTTTCCTCCCAGAAAACGGTCATTTGACACCCAAAAACGCCATCTTCCTGTCAATCACCTTGCGATCGGCTGTGCGAATGGATTCTTCGCTAAAGCCATCACACAGCACAGATCCTCTTTGTACCCGTATGACGCACTTGTGCATTGCAGTGCATACACATGCACAGTTTTGCCATTTTTTTACCTGATCGCTGCGCTGCAAAAATCAGCAGCGAGCGATCAACTTGGAATGACCCCCTTTGTTCAAAGCCCTGTGACTCCATGCAGTTTGAACCGAGCTGCAAGTTCAAACAAGAAAAAGACAAAAATCTATATAGATCTAATGCTTGTACTGTTCTGTACACTGTACCCAAGTACACTGGGGCAATGTTTCATTGAATTGCTAAAAACTGCCATGTTTTTGTGCCGCTGCTCTGTCGCTTAGTAACCAGCCTACTTGCAGCAGCCTTTGGCTAATATTGGTGAAAACAATATTGTGAGCTGTGATTTTGTCAAAATTGACTGGAAATTACTGGAAATTAATGTTACTAAGGTAAATAATACTCTAGGAACAAAAAAAAAATCCCCAAATTATGTGACTTTAACTTTTTTGTCAAGTTAAAAAAAAAATTCAAATCCGAAACCAGTCATGGTGGTTTGGCATATCCAAATCCAAAGCCGGACGATGATTCAGAGCCAAATCCAAATTCTGCAAAAGTGGTCTGTCACACATCTCTAGTCACAACCTAAAAGTTGTCATACTGAGTATTACATAGTAACATAGTATCTAAGGTTGAAAAAAGACAATTGTCCATCGAGTTCAACCTATTTGTGGTCTCCTATGCACGATTATTTTGTAGAAAATTGTGACTGAAGTTGATGACTGCCGTTACATTTTACCCCTCTTTTTTATAATAACCATAGTGCGTGACTATGCCCCGTAACCCTGGATATCCTTATCCATTAGGAATTTATCTAACCCATTCTTAAAGGTGTTGACTGAGTCTGCCATTACAACTCCCTCAGGCAGGGAATTCCAAACACGTATCGTCCTTACCGTAAAAAAAACCTTTACGCCATATTGTGCGGAATCTCCTCTCCTCTAACCTGAGCGAATGTCCACGAATTCTCTGTGTTGATCTTACCAAAAACAGGTCCTGCGCAAGATCTGTATAATGTCCCCTTATATATTTGTAAATGTTGATCATCTCCCCTCTTAATCTCCTCTTTTCCAGTGTAAACATGCCTAGTCTTGCAAGCCTTTCCTCGTATTCCAGCGTCTCCATACCCTTAATTAGTTTGGTCGCCCGCCTTTGAATCCTTTCTAGCTCCAGGATATCTTTTTTGTAGTAAGGTGCCCAGAATTGTACACAGTATTCAAGGTGTGGCCTCACAAGTGATTTATATAACGGGAGTATAATACTCTCGTCCCTAGCATCAATTCCCCATTTTATGCATGCTAATATCTTATTAGCCTTCTTTGCTGCAGTCCTACTTTGGGTACTACTGCTTAGTTTGCTATCTATGAGGACACCTAAGTCCTTTTCCAGTACAGAATCCCCTAATTTTACCCCATTTAGTAGGTAGGTGTTATTTTTGTTCTTGTTACCACAGTGCATTACCTTACACTTGTCTGTATTGAAGCGCATTCTCCATTTCGCTGCCCAAGCTTCTAATTTAATTAAGTCGCTCTGAAGCGACTCAGCATCCCCCTCCGCATTTATAACTTTGCACAATTTGGTATCATCTGCAAAAATTGACACCATGCTCTCTAGACCTTCTGTTAGGTCGTTAATGAAAATATTGAACAATAGCGGTCCTAATACTGAGCCTTGCGGCACAACACTTAGCACTTCAGTCCAAGTTGAAAAAGATCCATTAACCACAACGCGCTGCTCCCTATTATTTAACCAGTTTTTGACCCAAGTGCATATTGTGCTTCCTAGCCCTGATTCTTGTAGCTTGTAGATAAGTCTCATGTGTGGTACAGTGTCGTATGCTTTGGCAAAATCTAAAAAGATTACATCCACCTCTTTACCCTGATCTAGGTTTGCGCTTACTGTTTCATAAAAGCCAAGTAAATTGGTTTGACAGGATCTGTCCTTCATAAACCCATGTTGATTCCTTTTAATGACCTTATTGACTTCAAGGAACTTCTGAATACTATCTCTTAGAATACTTTCCAATACTTTCCCCACTAAAGATGTAAAACTGGTCTATAATTACCTGGTTCAGCTTTACTTCCCTTTTTGAATATAGGCTCTACTTCCATACCTGATATTACGGAATCCTTAAAGATCAAAAATAGCGGGTTTGCAAGTTCAGAGTGAAGCTCCATTAGAACCCTTGGGTGAATACCATCGGGACCTGGTGACTTATTAATCTTTAAATGTTTCAATCGGTCACAGACTACTTCCTCGCATAAATAAGTACCTATCAGTGGGATATTCTCATTATTGAGATTATGTGTCAGTCCCTGAATTGGGACCTCTCTAGTAAATACTGTTGAAAAAAACTAATTTAGTATGTCCGCTATGTCATTATCATTAATGCTTAAGACTCCCAACTTGTCTTTTAAAGGGCCTATACTCTCCTTCTTTAATCTCTTGCTATTAATGTATTTAAATAATTTTTTGGGATTTGCTTTGCTTTCCTTTGCTACTAGTTTTTCAGTTTCTACTTTAGCCGCTCTTATTTCCTTTATGCATATTTTGTTACATTCCTTATAGTGCTGAAATGACTCTGCTTCCCCGTCAGATTTGTATTTTTTAAATGCTCTCCTTTTCTTGCCCATAAGTTCTTTTATCTTTTTGTTAAGCCACATCGGGTTTATGATTTTTATTCCTTTTTTTGCTGCTCGTAGGAATAAATTTGAGTGTATTTTTAGCTAGCAGGAATTTTAGTACCTCCCATTTCTCCGTAGTATTTTTTCCTAAAAACAAACCTTCCCATTCAATATCCCTGAAAAATACCCTCACCTTTTCAAAATTCGCTTTGCTAAAGTTTAGAGTCCTAGTTGAGCCAGTATAGGGCTGTTTATGAAAACTGATATTGAATGTGACCATATTGTGGTCGCTGTTTCCTATGGGTTCCCCTACTATAATACCTGATACCAAATCCCCATTGTTTGTTAATACCAGGTCTAAGATTGCATTGTACCTAGTTGGTTCCTCAATTAGTTGAACTAAGTAGTTATCATTAAGTGTGTTTAAAAACATATTGCCCCTAGCAGTATCACATGAATCGTTTTTCCAGTTTATCTCTGGATAGTTAAAATCTCCCATCACTACTATGTCTCCCACTCCTACTGCTCATTCAATTTGCTTTAGTAACAATTCCTCATCAGATACGTTGATACCAGGCGGCCTATAGCATACACCCAATACTAACTTTTTTATTCCTTTTTCCCCGGATGCAATTTCTACCCATAATGTCTCAACAGTGTCTACAGTCCCCTCCTGAATATCTTCCCGTATATCAGGTTTTAAAAATGGCTTTACGCAAAGACACACCCCTCCACCCTTTTTATTTAGTCTGTCTCTCCTAAACAGTGTATAGCCCTCTGTTTGCTTGCTGCAAGTATTTCTAGTTCGCCCTTCTTACCAGTAATGCTTCTAGCGTTTACATACATACAACTAAGATAAGTATTTTCCCTTTCGTTAGGGACATCTTTCACCTTATGTAGCAATGATGACCTGTAATCGTCATTGGTTAGTGCTTTGGTAAAATCTCTTTTAGTATCCATGTTAGTAACCTTACCGCCTTCTCTTACCCTCCCCCCAACTTCTCCCCCATTTCATTTACTACCGCCATCCCCACTATTCTCACTGCATGACCCATAGTTTCTAGCTAAACCCTCCCCCCAGGCTCCTAGTTTAAAATCTCCTCCAACTTTCTAACCATCCTTCCCCCCAGCACCGCTGCCCCCTCCTCAGTCAGGTGCAATCCATCACGACAAAAGAGATGGCGCCTGACTGAGAAGTCCGCCCAGTGTTCCAGGAACACAAACCCCTCTCTCCTGCACCAATCCCTAAGCCACACATTTTCCTCCCTAATCTCCCTCTTCCTCCCTGGACTAGCGCGTGGCACGGGTAATATTTCGGAGAATATTACCTTAGATTTCCTTGCCTTAAGTTTCTTTCCTAAGTCCCTATAGTCTTTCTTAAGGACATCCCACCTTCCACTAATTTTGTCATTGGTGCCAATGTGCACCAAGACCGCCGGGTCTTTCCCAGCCCCTCCCAACAATCTATCTACCTGGTCCGCGATATGCCGTACCCGAGCACCCGGGAGATAACAGACTGTACGGCGATCATGGTCCCGGTAGCAGATTGCCCTATCTGCCTTCCTGATGATAGAATCCCCTACCACCACCATCTGACTAGGTACCTCACTATCTTTTATCCCAACTGCGCCAGAGGGACCGCTCCTCTGGATGCTAGAGGTAGCAGTCTCCTCCGGCACCGTCATTTCTTCACTATCATCTTCCGATTCCTCGTCCAGTCAGGCAAATTTGTTTGGGTTTGATAGTTCGGAGATGTCGAGCCTCCCCCTCTTTTTCTTCATTCTAACTGTGACCCAGCTGGCTACCTGATCATCATCCTCTTCTACCAGTGACACCTCCCACAACTCCACCACTGTTCTATCTAAACTTCGCTTGAGATTGTGAATCTCCCTCAGTCGCGTAACGGTTTGCTCTAGATCAGTTACCTGGGCTTTCAGGGCAACCGTTTGCATACACCTCGTGCAGATGTAATCACACTAGGCCGGTTGCTCCAGGTGTGCATACATCTTGCACGACATGCACTGAGTGAGGTCCCCAATCACAGCCCCTCCCATATTGTTTGTAAGGTCTAACTCCCTGTTACTCTCATAGAAAAGAAGCAAAAAGAAAAAGTAGAAGACAAACAATCTCACTTATACAATAATTAAGCTGGCTTATACTTATCTATCTTTGTGCGGTTCTTGGTCCTTCACTTTTATGCAGCCGTAGTACTCTCTCCTGCGGCACCAATACTCCACTTAGCAGTTGCAGTTGTTCCAGCTCACAGCACCTCCTTTTCACCCGGCTTACAGCTCCTGCTAAAAAAAAAATGCCCCTCACCCACGCACAATCACAGCCCCTCTGCTACTCCAAGTAAAAGACCCTCTCACTCACTCACAAGGTCAGCCTCTTGCAGCCTCACCAGAAGTTTAATGGTACTGCAAATATGTGTGTTCCTGATTGTGTATTATAAAACTCACCTTTTTCTGTATTCTAACTCACCTTTTGCTGTTACCAACTCATACTTACAAATCCAAGCAGGACTTTAAAATACAAGCCCTTACAATGAGTATTGCATGTATAAGTTTGCTTACTCCTTGAACAAAGTTAGAGGTTGAAATGAGCACTGAACAAGTGAGCCATGTTCACACTTATTAAATTGCGGTTGCTGTACTCAGGGGCGGATTGGGAACAAAAAGCGGCCCTGGAAAAATTTGTACTAGTGGCCCCACATGGGCAGCACCAGTGGTGTAAGGTCTAGCCATGGGCCACGGCAGCAGTACCCTCCCCCAAGACTTTCCAGATAGTGGGCATGTCCAGCATCAAGGGGGAAGTTATATAGAAATAAAATTAAATATTATGAGCACATTATATGATACACCTTCAGAATTTAGGAAACTATATAATTCTTTAGAAAGATATATTTTCTTATTACACCAACCGTATCCCAATCACTATTCACTCAATCTTATATGTCAGCCAAGCAGGCAGACAGAGCATACACTAGATCAGGCTTTCCCAACCACGGTCCTCAAGGCACACCAACAGTGCAGGTTTTAGCGATATCCAGGCTTCAGCACAGGTGACTTAATTAGTAGCTCAGTTATTTTGATTTAACCATCTGTGCTGCAGCCTGGATATCACTAAAACCTGCACTGTTGGTGTGCCTTGAGGACCGCGGTTGGGAATGCCTGCACTAGATCATCTGCAATCACAGGTTAAGTGGCAAAGTAATTTTCATATCTGCAAATTATTTTGCATCTTATTCATTATGTCTATAAAAAGGACTACATGTCCTCAAACAAAACAGGCCCCACGGGTGCGTCGGCCCACCGGGAATCTTCCCTGTAGACTCTATGACCAATCTGCCTCTGGCTGTACTTAAGAGAAGCTTAACTGTGACCCACTTGAAATATTATTGTGTTCTGTAAGGGGTCTTTCTTTTTAGAAAATGAAACGTTAAAAATAGCACTTAATTGTGTTTTGCATTTCCAACCCCCTATTACACCATCCTATAATGCTAGTATTCAATGGGTTACTTAATACATATTGTCATTGCTGTGACAGGATATATAAACACATACATTAGGTACTGAAGACCACCACCTACAAAGTGTACCCACATATAAATATATCAATATCTTCTTTGTTACTACAGTAGTTGTTGTCAGTAGTATAGTATCGCTAGGCCTTGTTGAATGGATATTATCTTCAAAGGAGTCTCTACTAAATCAATAATGATAATTGCAACTTTTCAAAGCTCATAGTATATAAATATAGTGATCAATGCACATTACTGTTTGACACTGATGTAGCAATATTCAGACATTTGAAATGCTTTAAGTTAATTCTCAGCACTGAAAAGGAAAACAGATAATGCAAGTGTTCTGTTATCCACATGACAACTGTTTGTTTTTTAGGAAAGTCTCTATGGCAAGGGGAACTGAAAAAACAAACAAAACATGACTACACAGTGTGCACTGAAAAATGATGTTGCCCTAGTGCAGTTATACTGTATATTACTACCCTTTAGGTGAGAATAAGAATTTAACGGGAAATTACATTTGTTTCTGCAGCAGGTTACATTGGTTTCCACAGGGAAACATCGGGGTAGAGTGGATCTTGATCCAGAGGCACCAACAGGCTAAAGCTTTAGGCTCTCCCAGGATGCAGTGGGGCCTCCTCTATAAATCTTAATTTGCTTCTTTAATATGTTACTTTATACATATTCTATTATGGCAAACAAAAATGTTAAAATCCATCCACTCGCTACTCGTGAAAAACAGCTTAGCCGTGTTTTGCATTTTGTGCCAAATTGAGCAAAATAGTAAAGATGTAAGTGGACACATCTATATTTTCTGTACCCTAAGGGACTAGGGGGCTAATTCAGACCTGATTGCTAGGCTGTATTTTCATACAGCGGGCGATCAGATACTAAATAGCTTTGTTGTTACACTTGTGTACAATGTCTAACAAGAAGGGCAGTAAGTCTGTGGATGCTGCTGCATCATGCAGAGCATGCACCAAAGATTTACCAGAGGAGGAAGCTGTGTATGATGGTCTGTGTACTATGTATCATACATCTCCCAGTCAGTCCACAGCTCCTGTAACCAATCAGAAGCTACTCTGGGCTGCGTTCACAAACCTACTGGGTACTCTGGTGGAATGCCTTACACCCCCTATGGGACCACCTGTGCCATTACAGCCACAAATTGTCCCTATGGTTAATCTGCCTTGGGTGGAAAATTTGTCTAACCAGTTGCAGCAATTAAATAATTCCTTGGTCAGACAAAAATCTACTCCAGGTCACTCTCGTGTCTCTGGGTCATCTAAGTGGGCTGCTCACAATCCACTAATCTCTCAGATGTTTCATCTGAAGAGGAAGGGAGCATACTGTCCTGTCAGACACAAATCAGGTGTTTCTGACAAGGATTCTTCATTGCAGATTGATGTCCCTGCCCTTGTGGTTGCTATTAAGCAAATCCTACAAATCACTGATGATGAGGATTTCACTACTGTGGCTAAGAAAACTGATATGTTCAAATGGCAGAAGGTGGTTAAAAATCTATTAACCCATTCTAACCATTTGGTGGACATCAGGCAGGAGCCCTGGTCTAATCCAGGGAAGAAATTTCCTCTGTCTAAATGGGCCTTGGCTCTCTATCCTCTCCCTGCAGAGTTCTGTAACAAGTGTGAAAATTCACCGCCAGTGGATTCTCGTGTCACCCGCCTAGTGGTGTCATCCACTCTGCCTGTCACTACTGTCACTTCACTGAAGGAACCGACAGATAAGCGTGTGGAGGGATCCCTGAAGTCTATTTACTCCCTTGCAGGTGCTGTACATAGACCCACTATTGCGGCCTCTTGGGCTGCAAAAGGAATTGAAGCATGAGTTCAGTCATTAGAGGAAGAGCTGCCCGAGGATATATGGGTTCCTGTCTATAGACAGACAGTTAAAAGATAGACATTCATTAGTAAGACACTTATATGGTCGATAGTCAAAAGGCAGACAGGGTCAAAAGTCAGACAGGGTCAAAAGTCAGACAGGGTCAAAAGTCTGACATGGTCAATAGTCCGACAGGGTCAAGAGTCAGACACATTTTTTTTCCTGTTATTTACAACTTTTGCCTCATTTACTATTCATGTCACAAACTAGTACCTTTTAGTAAAGTTGTGGCGAGCGAAAAAAAACAATTTTTTTTTTGTGTGTCTGACTTATGACCCTGTCTGTCTTTTGACCCTGTCGGACTTTTGACTGTCTGACTTTTGACCCTGTCTGACTTTTGACTGTCGACCATATAGTGTCTAACTAATGACTATCTTTTAACTGTCTATGAGCTATGCCACACCCGGATATATCTGACAATGCCAGACAGTACCTGTCTCACATCACTATTACATTCAGGAAGCATCCTCTGAGGCGGGTGTGTTGGCAGTCAAGGTGTCGACTATGTCTGTCCTGGCTCGCCGTATTCTGTGGTTGAGGTGATGGAAGGTGGACCTAGACTCCAAAAACACATTGAAGGTACTCTCCTTTAAGTGGGACATTTTGTTTGGGGAAAACCTAAATAAAATTGTGTCTGAATTGGCGGCTGCTACGACTGCCTTTCTCCCAAATACGAATCCTTCTGCACAGAAGGTTAAAGGTACCACTTTTCGTTCCTTTCGGCTTCAAGGGAAAGCAAAAGGTCAGGCATACCTGAGACAATCTCGTGCTCCCAAAACAACTAAGCCCAAGGCAAAGCAGTCCTGGGTGGCGCGTCAGCCTGCTTCTAAACAAGAAAAGCCTGCCGCATGACGGGGCGGGCCGCCACATGGGGGACTTCAGGGTGGGAGGCCGACTTCTGTAGTTCAACCAGGTCTGGTTAAAGACCACTTCAGACGCATGGGTGCGGTAAGTTAACTCTCACGGGTACGCAGTCTCCTTCAAGAGATGTCCCATCGCCAGTTTTGCACCACGGTTATCCCTTCAGATCCGTTAAAGGTGCAAGCTCTGCAAAAGGTTGTGGGATCCCTCCTGAATACAAAAGTAGTAGTGTCAGTTCCACTGGCCCAGAGAGGCAGAGGTAACTACTCAACCCTGTTTCTAGTTCCGAAACCCAATGGGTCTTTCCGGCCTATACTCAACCTCAAATCACTGAACAAGTTTGTGAGAGTGTCCAAGTTCCGTATGGAAACACTGCATTCAATTGTACTGGCTATGGAACCCGGAGACTATATGGTATCCCTGGATATACAGGATGCGTACCTGCATATACCTATTGCCATGTTGCATCAGCAGTATCTGTGATTTGCTATTGGCAACATCCGCTATCAGATCCAGGCTCTCTCATTTGGACTGGCTATGGCTCTTCGGATCTTCACCAAGGTCATGGCTGTAATGACGGCCCATCTCCGTCGCCAGGGAGTCAGGATCCTTCCGTATGGATCCTTCCGTATCGGACGACTGGCTGATCAGATTCTGGCAAACTCCCACAATGTCTTCCTCAGTCATCTGCAACTGACGGTAAGCTTCCTACAAGCCCACGGGTGGCTTATCAATTGGAAGAAATACTCGCTGGTCCCAGCTCAGAGCATGGTGCACCTGGGGGTACTCCTGGACACACACAGTCAACGACTGATAAATCCTCAGCCTTCAAGACAGGATAAGATGTTTCCTTTGTTACCCCAGAGTGTCGATACACTCAGCAATCCAAGTACTTGGCCTGATGGTGTCGGCATTCAACATGGTAGAGTACGCTCAATTTCAGGAGACTGCCTACATCAACGGTGGGCAACCCGCAGCTCTTGAGCCGCATGCGGCTCTTTCATCCTCTGCATGCGGCTCGATCCGCTCCCGGCCACTGCTGCCCGACACACAGCAACTTCTAAGGCTTAGAAGTTGCTGTGTGTTAATCTAAGGTCTCTTTGGCATGTGAGGAGAGGTGAGGAGCGCACTGGGGGCATAGCTGGCACTGTGGGGGCATGTGTATCTACACTGAGGGGAAAACTGGCACTGTGGGGGTATGTGTATCTGCACTGGAGGCATAGCTGGCACTGTGGGAACAAGTGGATCTGCACTGGGGGCATGTGTATCTGCAATGGGGGCATAGCTGGCACTGTGGTGGCATATGTATCTGCACTGGGGGCATAGCTGGCACTGTGGTGGCATGTGTATCTACACTGGGGGCATAGCTGGCACTGTGGGGCCATGTGAATCTGCACTGGGGGCACAGCTGGCACTGTGGGGGCATGTGAATCTGCACTGGGGGCACAGCTGGCACTGTGGGGGCATGTGGATCTGCACTGGGGGCATAGCTGGCACTGTGGGGGCATGTGGATCTGCACTGGGGGCATAGCTGGCACTGTGGGGGCATGTGTATCTGCACTGGGGGCATAGCTGGCACTGGGGGCATGTGTATCTGCACTGGGGGCATAGCTGGCACTGGGGGCATGTGTATCTGCACTGGGGGCATAGCTGGCACTGTGGGGGCATGTGTATCTGGTACTGTGGGGGCATGTGTATCTGACACTGGGGCATATATTTATCTGGCACTGTTTGGACATATGTGTATCTGGCACTGTGGAGGGGGTATATGTATCTGGCACTGTGGAGGCACCCATTTTTTGGAATTTTTATATGTATGTGGTGCTGTACTGGGGCATTATATGTATGTGGCACTGTACAACATGACTAAAAATGGGGTTATGACACAAGGTCATACTCCTACAAATGTCATACCGAAAGGTGCGCGCACAAAAAAGGGGTGTGTGGCTTTGTGAAAACTAGGCCACGCCCCCATTTTTGTGCACGCGCCTACAGCGCGCACATGATAGTGGCTCTTGCCCTTCACTACAAATCTTTTCTGCCTCTTTGCCTCTGACTGGTTGGCCACCCCTGGCCTACTTCATCGGATCTAATTTCACATGATCGCTTTGACTCCGAAGGTTCATCTGTCGCTGACCTGCTGGCTACAGGACCAACAATTGAGCAGGGGCCGTCCGTCCTGGATCCCCGACTGAGTCCTGCTGACAACGGATGCCAGTCTGAGGGATTGGGGTGTGGTGTTGAAGCAAAACTCTTTTCAGGGTCGCTGGACCAAGGAGGTGTCACTCCTCCCAATAAACATTCTGAAGTTGTGGGCGGTGTTCAATGCGCTATCTCTCAGCCTGACTCAGAACAGGCCTGTTCAAGTACGGTCAGACAACTCAACGATGACATACATAAACCATCAAGGCGGCACTCGAAGCCGCATGGCAATGATGAAAGTGTCAAAAATACTTTGTTGGGCAGAACGTCATCTGCAGTGTTCATTCCGGGTGTCCTAAACTGGGAAGCGGACTTTCTCAGTTGCCAGGACGTCATGCCGGCAAGTGGAGCCTTCATCCAGAAGTCTTTCAACTCCTAGTGGACAAGTGGGGCCTACCAGATGTAGACCTGATGGCATCTCGACACGAGCACAAGGTTCCGGTCTTCAGATCAAGGACCAGGGATCCTCAAGCAGTGTTCGTGGATGCACTGGCAATTCCATGTAACTTTCGGCTTCCCTACGCGTTCCCTCCAGTGTCACTCCTGCCCAGGGTCCTGCGGAAGTTCTAACAAGAGGATTTGTACTTCTAGTCACTCCAGCGTGGCCCAGACAGCGCTGGTTCTCAGACCTGCAGGGTCTATCAACAGAACGTCCTCTTCTACTTCCTCAACGACCAAACCTCCTCGTACAGGGCCCTTTTCTTTATCCGGACCTGGCCAGGCTGGCTTTGACGGCGTGGCTCTTGAAGCATCTCTCCTGAGAGCCAAAGGATTCTCTGAGGCGGTCATCCAAACTATGTTTAAAGCCTGTAAACTAGCTTCAGCTTGGATTTATTACATAGTCTGGAATTCTTACTTCACCTGGTGTGCTAAGAATTATGATGCATACAGATTCAGAACTTCCAGAATTCTGGCTTTTCTGCAAAGAGCACTGGACTTAGGCCTTTGTCTGGCCCCCCTCAAGGTTCACATATCTGCCTTGTTAGTATGGTTTCAGAGAAATATTGTGCCTATACCTGATGTTCATACATTCACTCAGGGTGTCTTATGGATTCAGTCTCCCTATGTCCCTCCTGTGGCTCCATGGGATCTGTCGGTTGTCCTGAATGCCCTGCAAGAGTTTCCATTTGAACCTCTTGAGACGGTGGACCTTAAATGGCTCATGGCCAAGGTCTTGTTTTTACTGGCTATTACCTCTGCTAGACGGGTGTTGGACTTAGGCACATTGTCCTGTCGTCCAACTTTTCTAATATTTCATTGTGACCAGGAAGTTCTTAGAACTCGCTCAGGTTATTTACCTAAGGTGGTATCATCTATTCACCTTAACTAAAGAGATTGTGGTTCCGGCCTTTATCTCTTCTGATTTGTTCTCCAACTAGCGGTATTTGGATGTGGTACGGGCTCTCCGTATATATGTGGAGAAGACTGCCTCAATAAGGAGGTCAGACTTCCTTTTTGTCACGTTTGGTTTTCACAAACGTGGCTGGCCTGCGAATAAGCAAACCTTGGTCAGATGGATTAGAATGGTGATTGCACAAGCTTATGCGCAGGCTGGTCTTCCAGCTCCTGCTGCTATTAATGCCCATTCTACTCAGTCTGTTGGACCTTCTTGGGCGGCTTGCCGTGGCGCGTCCGCAGAACAATTGTGCAAGGTGGCTACGTGGTCCTCTGTGAACACGTTGATTAGGTTCTATGCCTTTGATACCTTTGCCTCCCAGAATGCTTCCTTTGGACGCTAGGTTCTCATACCCGCTAAGGCACGTCCCCTCCCCTGAGGAACTGCTTTAGGACATCCCCGATGTTTCCCTGTGGGAACCAATGTAACCTGCTGCAGAAAATGAGAGTTATGGTAGACTTACCATTGTTAACTCTGTTTCTGCGAGGTAACATAGTAACATAGTATCTAAGGTTGAAAAAAGACAATTGTCCATCAGGTTCAACCTATTTGTGGTCTCCTCTGCACGATTATTTTGTATAAAATGTTGACTGAAGTTGCTGACTGCCGTTCTGATTAACCCCTCTTTTTTGTAATAACCATAGTGCGTGACTATGCCCCGTAACTCTGGATATCCTTATCCATTAGGAATTTATCTAACCCATTCTTAAAGGTGTTGACTGAGTTGGCCATTACAACTCCCTCAGGCAGGGAATTACAAACACGTATCGTTCTTTCCGTAAAAAAGCATTTACGCTGTATTGTGTGGAATCTCCTCTCCTCTAACCTGAGCGAGTGTCCACGAGTTCTCTGTGTTGATCTAACCAAAAACAGGTCCTGCGCAAGATCTGTATATTGTCCCCTTATACATTTGTAAATGTTTATCATGTCCCCTCTTAATCTCCTCTTTTCCAGTGTAACCATGCCTAGTCTTGCAAGCCTTTCCTCGTATTCCAGCGTCTCCATACCCTTAATTAGTTTGGTCGCCCGCCTTTGAACCTTTTCTAGCTCCAGGATATCCTTTTTGTAGTAAGTTGCCCAGAATTGTACACAGTATTCAAGGTGTGGCCTCACAAGTGATTTATATAACGGGAGTATAATACTCTCGTCCCTAGCATCAATTCCCCGTTTTATGCATGCTAATATCTTATTAGCCTTCTTTGCTGCAGTCCTACTTTGGGTACTACTGCTTAGTTTGCTATCTATGAGGACACCTAAGTCCTTTTCCAGTACAGAATCCCCTAATGTTACCCCATTTAGTAGGTAGGTGTTATTTTTGTTCTTGTTACCACAGTGCATTACCTTACACTTGTCTGTATTGAAGCGCATTCTCCATTTCGCTGCCCAAGCTTCTAATTTAAATAAGTCATTCTGAAGCGACTCAGCATCCCCCTCCGCATTTATAACTTTACACAATTTGGTATCATCTGCAAAAATTGACACCATGCTCTCTAGACCTTCTGTTAGGTCGTTAATGAAAATATTGAACAATAGCGGTCCTAATACTGAGCCTTGCGGCACACAACTTAGCACTTCAGTCCAAGCTGAAAAAGATCCATTAACCACAATGCACTGCTCCCTATTATCTAACCAGTTTTTGACCCAAGTGCATATTGTGCTTCCTAGCCCTGATTCTTGTAGCTTGTAGATAAGTCTCATGTGTGGTACAGTATTGAACGCTTTGGCAAAATCTAAAAATATTACATCCACCTCTTTACCCTGATCTAGGTTTGCGCTTACTGTTTCATAAAAGCCAAGTTAGTTGGTTTGACAGGATCTGTCCTTCATAAACCCATGTTGATTCCTTTTAATGACCTTATTGACTTCAAGGAACTTCTGAATACTATCTCTTAGAATACCTTCCAATACTTTCCCCACTATAGATGTAAGACTGGTCTATAATTACCTGGTTCAGCTTTACTTCCCTTTTTTAATATAGGCACTACTTCCGCTATACGCCAGTCTTTGGGAATCATACCTGATATTACTGAATCCTTAAAGATCAAAAATAGCGGTTTTGCAAGTTCAGAATGAAGCTCTGTTAGAACCCTTGAGTGAATACCATCGGGACCTGGTGACTTATTAATCTTTAAATGTTTTAATCGGTCACAGACTACTTCCTCGCTTAAATAAGTACCTATCAGTGGGATATTCTCATTATTGAGATTATATGTTAGTCCCTGAATTGGGACCTCTCTAGTAAATACTGTTGAAAAAAACTAATTTAGTGTGTCCGCTATGTCATTATAATTTTTGCTTAAGACTCCCAACTTGTCTTTTAAAGGGCCTATACTCTCCTTTAATCTCTTGCTATTAATGTATTTAAATCATTTTTTGGGATTCGCTTTGCTTTCCTTTGCTACTAGTTTTTCAGTTTCTACTTTAGCCGCTCTTATTTCCTTTTTGCATATTTTGTTACATTCCTTATAGTGCTGAAATGACTCTGCTCCCCGTCAGATTTGTATTTTTTAAATGCTCGCCTTTTCTTGCCCATAAGTTCCTTAATCTTTTTGTTAAGCCACATCGGTTTATGATATTAATTCCTTTTTTTGCTGCTCGTAGGAATAAATTTGAGTGTATTTTTAGCTAGCAGGAATTTTAGTACCTCCCATTTCTCCGTAGTATTTTTTCCTAAAAACAAACCTTCCCATTCAATATCCCTGAAAAATACCCTCATCTTTTCAAAATTTGCTTTGCTAAAGTTTAGAGTCCTAGTTGAGCCAGTATAGGGCTGTTTATGGAAACTGATATTGAATGTGACCATATTGTGGTCGCTGTTTCCTATGGGTTCCCCTACTATAATACCTGATACCAAATCCCCATTGTTTGTTAATACCAGGTCTAAGATTGCATTGTACCTAGTTGGTTCCTCAATTAGTTGAACTAAGTAGTTATCATTAAGTGTGTTTAAAAACATATTGCCCCTAGCAGTATCACATGAATCGTTTTTCCAGTTTATCTCTGGATAGTTAAAATCTCCCATCACTACTATGTCTCCTACTCCTGCTGCTCTTCAATTTGCTTTAGTAACAATTCCTCATCAGATGCGTTGATACCAGGCGGCCTAAAGCATACACCCAATACTAACTTTTTTATTCCTTTTTCCCCGGATGCAATTTCTACCCATAATGTCTCGACAGTGTCTACAGTCTATGTGCCCTCAGTATGTTTTACCTGCGGAAGGGCCTGACAGAATTCCAGCAGTGGGGTGATTGCTAAGAGAACTCTTGCGGGCTCAGGGGCTCAGTGTGCTCTCCACAGGATCTGTTCCCGCTCTATGGGTGTCGCATGAGTCTGAATAGCCCTGGTGCGCAAGGATTCCGGCTGGGGGCATTGTTGGCTGTCGGGATTCTGGTGTTGGTATCCTGCACGTCTGGATCCCAACAGACGGCAAATTAAACGCATCCCATACAAACAACTGGTTTAACCAAATAGGTAATATTACAGATGGTTATTAATAATAATAAATAATGACTGCACAGTGACTTTGCTGTTGTCAGGCACTGTGGCATTGTCACCTCATACATTCACAGAGGATCATTGTCTGGCATTATTTTTTTTAAACATTAGTCAATAGTGCCATTTATGCCTAGGAATCCCCTCAAACACATTAAGGAAGTTTTTAAAGTTCTCTATCCCAAAGATAATATTAGAGATACTGTATAATAAAAAGACTTTCTGTATAGCACAAATTAAATTATGTCTCAAAATTACCTGCCTCTTCAGAATTATGACAAAGAACTTCTATTAAGAGTGTAGAATCCTAATATCCTTTTCCTGTAGATCTGCCACAATACACTTCTTGTATAAGGTACTTTTTAGGCAATGTCTAGATGGAAATGAAATAACATTTTGCAATATAAAGTAACTACAGTTGATAAGTAGGACATTTCTGTTTTTCCAATGAAAACAGTGACACACTGTAAAATCTGTACCCGGAGAACTTTGGGACACGGATGATAGGTCAACAGCCAATAGGTCAGAACCATACGGTCGTTATGCATTAGGTCAACACTAACAATGGTCGACACACCAAAACCTCGACATGAGGGAGGGTTTCGTCTTTTATAATTTTTGTTTTACTTTTTCATACTTTACCATCCATGTGGACTGCAATTGGGAATAGTAACTTGTGCCAAGCACAGCGAGGCACCTTGCCCAAAGCATAGAGAGCAAAGTGAACCTTGTGAGGGGAAGCGAAACACTTATTGGTGAAATAAATGACACCGAAATCAACTAAAAAACTCATGTCAACATTTGTGTGTGCCGACCTTTCCCGTGTAAATATTTTGTCAATGTTGACCTTTTGTCAATGTGTCTTCAGTGAACATGTTTCTTAGGTTCTGTCTAGGGTATTCAATTATCCGCAAATTCGCGGCAATTTTTCGTGGCAATCGGCCGAAAATTTGCAGCGAAAACGCTCCGTTTTTCGACCTATTCAATTCTGACCGGGTTTCACGTGAAAATTCTTGCAGTGAAAAGTGCAGGTGAAAATGGAGAAATCAGCCTGTACCCCAAAAAATGCTAAACTAACAGGAAAACAGAAGAGAAGTGTGTTAGAGATCACATTAGAGAGTTTTTGGGGACTTAAATTGTGTGAAATGGCTGTTATATGCATTTTTTTTTAAATGCAAAAAAATTATAGAAAGCAAGTTTTTTTGAGCAAAATAAATGCTCTCATTAAATTTGGGGTACATGAAAATGGGTATAAGTATATATTTGGGTCATTTTAGGGTACTTTAAAAAAAAGTGGAAACAGACCGATTACTCCCATCTGCAAGCCTAAAAAACACCTGCCCCACTCATAAAGCACCCCAATATACCTGTCCCATACCTTGAACCCCAATTTCCATCACTTTTTACCTTTTCACCCCAAAAATGACATGTCATTATTGGCCAATTAAAAATAATTAAAAACTTCAACGTGCCTAATTAGTCATTAAGGAGGGTGTCCCAGGAGTTCTGTACCATATCCAAACATTTTTACCTTAAAATAGTGACTTTTCCCAACTTTTCACCTGCTTCAGAGAAGGTGAAGTGAAATTAGTGAAAAAATTATCACCAATAAATTTTCCAGGATAATTGAATAGGCTGTAATTGCGTTTCACGTGAAAAGTCAGTTTTTTCACCCGAAAACCGGACTTTTCACGTGAAAAGTCCATTATCACTGCTAATTGAATATACCCCTTATGTCTTTGATACCTTCACCTCTCAGGATGCTTCCTTTGGACGCCCCGGGATTGGTGAGTGCAGGTGTGTACTAGAGATGAGCGCCGGAAATTTTTCGGGTTTTGTGTTTTGGTTTTGGGTTCGGTTCCGCGGCCGTGTTTTGGGTTCGACCGCGTTTTGGCAAAACCTCACCGAATTTTTTTTGTCGGATTCGGGTGTGTTTTGGATTCGGGTGTTTTTTTCCAAAAAACCTAAAAAACAGCTTAAATCATAGAATTTGGCGGTCATTTTGATCCCAAAGTATTATTAACCTCAAAAACCATAATTTCCACTCATTTTCAGTCTATTCTGAATACCTCACACCTCACAATATTATTTTTAGTCCTAAAATTTGCACCGAGGTCGCTGTGTGAGTAAGATAAGCGACCCTAGTGGCCGACACAAACACCGGGCCCATCTAGGAGTGGCACTGCAGTGTCACGCAGGATGGCCCTTCCAAAAAACCCTCCCCAAACAGCACATGACGCAAAGAAAAAAAGAGGCGCAATGAGGTAGCTGTGTGAGTAAGATTAGCGACCCTAGTGGCCGACACAAACACCGGGCCCATCTAGGAGTGGCACTGCAGTGTCACGCAGGATGTCCCTTCCAAAAAACCCTCCCCAAACAGCACATGACGCAAAGAAAAAAAGAGGCGCAATGAGGTAGCTGTGTGAGTAAGATAAGCGACCCTAGTGGCCGACACAAACACCGGGCCCATCTAGGAGTGTCACTGCAGTGTCACGCAGGATGTCCCTTCCAAAAAACCCTCCCCAAACAGCACATGACGCAAAGAAAAAAAGAGGCGCAATGAGGTAGCTGTGTGAGTAAGATAAGCGACCCTAGTGGCCGACACAAACACCGGGCCCATCTAGGAGTGGCACTGCAGTGTCACGCAGGATGTCCCTTCCAAAAAACCCTCCCCAAACAGCACATGACGCAAAGAAAAAGAAAAGAAAAAAGAGGTGCAAGATGGAATTGTCCTTGGGCCCTCCCACCCACCCTTATGTTGTATAAACAAAACAGGACATGCACACTTTAACCAACCCATCATTTCAGTGACAGGGTCTGCCACACGACTGTGACTGATATGACGGGTTGGTTTGGACCCCCCCCAAAAAAGAAGCAATTAATCTCTCCTTGCACAAACTGGCTCTACAGAGGCAAGATGTCCACCTCATCATCACCCTCCGATATATCACCGTGTACATCCCCCTCCTCACAGATTATCAATTCGTCCCCACTGGAATCCACCATCTCAGCTCCCTGTGTACTTTGTGGAGGCAATTGCTGCTGGTCAATGTCTCCGCGGAGGAATTGATTATAATTCATTTTAATGAACATCATCTTCTCCGCATTTTCTGGATGTAACCTCGTACGCCGATTGCTGACAAGGTGAGCGGCGGCACTAAACACTCTTTCGGAGTACACACTTGTGGGAGGGCAACTTAGGTAGAATAAAGCCAGTTTGTGCAAGGGCCTCCAAATTGCCTCTTTTTCCTGCCAGTATAAGTACGGACTGTGTGACGTGCCTACTTGGATGCGGTCACTCATATAATCCTCCACCATTCTATCAATGTTGAGAGAATCATATGCAGTGACAGTAGACGACATGTCCGTAATCGTTGTCAGGTCCTTCAGTCCGGACCAGATGTCAGCATCAGCAGTCGCTCCAGACTGCCCTGCATCACCGCCAGCGGGTGGGCTCGGAATTCTGAGCCTTTTCCTCGCACCCCCAGTTGCGGGAGAATGTGAAGGAGGAGATGTTGACAGGTCGCGTTCCGCTTGACTTGACAATTTTGTCACCAGCAGGTCTTTCAACCCCAGCAGACTTGTGTCTGCCGGAAAGAGAGATCCAAGGTAGGCTTTAAATCTAGGATCGAGCACGGTGGCCAAAATGTAGTGCTCTGATTTCAACAGATTGACCACCCGTGAATCCTTGTTAAGCGAATTAAGGGCTCCATCCACAAGTCCCACATGCCTAGCGGAATCGCTCCGTGTTAGCTCCTCCTTCAATGTCTCCAGCTTCTTCTGCAAAAGCCTGATGAGGGGAATGACCTGACTCAGGCTGGCAGTGTCTGAACTGACTTCACGTGTGGCAAGTTCAAAGGGCATCAGAACCTTGCACAACGTTGAAATCATTCTCCACTGCGCTTGAGACAGGTGCATTCCACCTACTATATCGTGCTCAATTGTATAGGCTTGAATGGCCTTTTGCTGCTCCTCCAACCTCTGAAGCATATAGAGGGTTGAATTCCACCTCGTTACCACTTCTTGCTTCAGATGATGGCAGGGCAGGTTCAGTAGTTTTTGGTGGTGCTCCAGTCTTCTGTACGTGGTGCCTGTACGCCGAAAGTATCCCGCAATTCTTCTGGCCACCGACAGCATCTCTTGCACGCCCCTGTCGTTTTTTAAAAAATTCTGCACCACCAAATTCAAGGTATGTGCAAAACATGGGACGTGCTGGAATTTGCCCATATTTAATGCACACACAATATTGCTGGCGTTGTCCGATGCCACAAATCCACAGGAGAGTCCAATTGGGGTAAGCCATTCCGCGATGATCTTCCTCAGTTGCCGTAAGAGGTTTTCAGCTGTGTGCGTATTCTGGAAAGCGGTGATACAAAGCGTAGCCTGCCTAGGAAAGAGTTGGCGTTTGCGAGATGCTGCTACTGGTGCTGCCGCTGCTGTTCTTGCGGCGGGAGTCCATACATCTACCCAGTGGGCTGTCACAGTCATATAGTCCTGACCCTGCCCTGCTCCACTTGTCCACATGTCCGTGGTTAAGTGGACATTGGGTACAACTGCATTTTTTAGGACACTGGTGAGTCTTTTTCTGACGTCCGTGTACATTCTCGGTATCGCCTGCCTAGAGAAGTGGAACCTAGATGGTATTTGGTAACGGGGGCACACTGCCTCAATAAATTGTCTAGTTCCCTGTGAACTAACGGCGGATACCGGACGCACGTCTAACACCAACATAGTTGTCAAGGCCTCAGTTATCCGCTTTGCAGCAGGATGACTGCTGTGATATTTCATCTTCCTCGCAAAGGACTGTTGAACAGTCAATTGCTTACTGGAAGTAGTACAAGTGGGCTTACGGCTTCCCCTCTGGGATGACCATCGACTCCCAGCAGCAACAACAGCAGCGCCAGCAGCAGTAGGCGTTACACGCAAGGATGCATCGGAGGAAACCCAGGCAGGAGAGGACTCGTCAGAATTGCCAGTGACATTGCCTGCAGGACTATTGGCATTCCTGGGGAAGGAGGAAATTGACACTGAGGGAGTTGGTGGGGTGGTTTGCGTGAGCTTGGTTACAAGAGGAAGGGATTTACTGGTCAGTGGACTGCTTCCGCTGTCACCCAAAGTTTTTGAACTTGTCACTGACTTATTATGAATGCGCTGCAGGTGACGTATAAGGGAGGATGTTCCGAGGTGGTTAACGTCCTTACCCCTACTTATTACAGCTTGACAAAGGGAACACACGGCTTGACACCTGTTGTCCGCATTTCTGGTGAAATACTTCCACACCGAAGAGCTGATTTTTTTGGTATTTTCACCTGGCATGTCAACGGCCATATTCCTACCACGGACAACAGGTGTCTCCCCGGGTGCCTGACTTAAACAAACCACCTCACCATCAGAATCCTCCTGGTCAATTTCCTCCCCAGCGCCAGCAACACCCATATCCTCCTCATCCTGGTGTACTTCAACACTGACATCTTCAATCTGACTATCAGGAACTGGACTGCGGGTGCTCCTTCCATCACTTGCAGGGGGCGTGCAAATGGTGGAAGGCGCATGCTCTTCACGTCCAGTGTTGGGAAGGTCAGGCATCGCAACCGACACAATTGGAGTCGGACTCACCTTGTGGATTTGGGATTTCGAAGAACGCACAGTTCTTTGCGGTGCTACTGCTTTTGCCAGCTTTAGTCTTTTCATTTTTCTAGCGAGAGGCTGAGTGCTTCCATCCTCATGTGAAGCTGAACCACTAGCCATGTACATAGGCCAGGGCCTCAGCCGTTCCTTGCCACTCCGTGTGGTAAATGGCATATTGGCAAGTTTACGCTTCTCCTCCGACAATTTTATTTTAGGTTTTGGAGTCCTTTTTTTACTGATATTTGGTGTTTTGGATTTGACATGCTCTGTACTATGACATTGGGCATCGGCCTTGGCAGACGACGTTGCTGGCATTTCATCGTCTCGGCCATGACTAGTGGCAGCAGCTTCAGCACGAGGTGGAAGTGGATCTTGATCTTTCCCTAATTTTGGAACCTCAACATTTTTGTTCTCCATATTTTAATAGGCACAACTAAAAGGCACCTCAGGTAAACAATGGAGATGGATGGATTGGATACTAGTATACAATTATGGACGGGCTGCCGAGTGCCGACACAGAGGTAGCCACAGCCGTGAACTACCGCACTGTACTGTGTCTGCTGCTAATATATAGACTGGTTGATAAAGAGATAGTATACTCGTAACTAGTATGTATGTATAAAGAAAGAAAAAAAAACCACGGTTAGGTGGTATATACAATTATGGACGGGCTGCCGAGTGCCGACACAGAGGTAGCCACAGCCGTGAACTACCGCACTGTACTGTGTCTGCTGCTAATATATAGACTGGTTGATAAAGAGATAGTATACTCGTAACTAGTATGTATGTATAAAGAAAGAAAAAAAACCACGGTTAGGTGGTATATACAATTATGGACGGGCTGCCGAGTGCCGACACAGAGGTAGCCACAGCCGTGAACTACCGCACTGTACTGTGTCTGCTGCTAATATATAGACTGGTTGATAAAGAGATAGTATACTCGTAACTAGTATGTATGTATAAAGAAAGAAAAAAAAACCACGGTTAGGTGGTATATACAATTATGGACGGGCTGCCGAGTGCCGACACAGAGGTAGCCACAGCCGTGAACTACCGCACTGTACTGTGTCTGCTGCTAATATATAGACTGGTTGATAAAGAGATAGTATACTCGTAACTAGTATGTATGTATAAAGAAAGAAAAAAAAACCACGGTTAGGTGGTATATACAATTATGGACGGGCTGCCGAGTGCCGACACAGAGGTAGCCACAGCCGTGAACTACCGCACTGTACTGTGTCTGCTGCTAATATAGACTGGTTGATAAAGAGATAGTATACTCGTAACTAGTATGTATGTATAAAGAAAGAAAAAAAAACCACGGTTAGGTGGTATATACAATTTTGGACGGGCTGCCGAGTGCCGACACAGAGGTAGCCACAGCCGTGAACTACCGCACTGTACTGTGTCTGCTGCTAATATATAGACTGGTTGATAAAGAGATAGTATACTCGTAACTAGTATGTATGTATAAAGAAAGAAAAAAAAACCACGGTTAGGTGGTATATACAATTATGGACGGGCTGCAGAGTGCCGACACAGAGGTAGCCACAGCCGTGAACTACCGCACTGTACTGTGTCTGCTGCTAATATAGACTGGTTGATAAAGAGATAGTATACTCGTAACTAGTATGACTATAAAGAAAGAAAAAAAAACCACGTTAGGTGGTATATACAATTATGGACGGGCTGCCGAGTGCCGACACAGAGGTAGCCACAGCCGTGAACTACCGCACTGTACTGTGTCTGCTGCTAATATATAGACTGGTTGATAAAGAGATAGTATACTCGTAACTAGTATGTATGTATAAAGAAAGAAAAAAAAACCACGGTTAGGTGGTATATACAATTATGGACGGGCTGCCGAGTGCCGACACAGAGGTAGCCACAGCCATGAACTACCGCACTGTACTGTGTCTGCTGCTAATATAGACTGGTTGATAAAGAGATAGTATACTCGTAACTAGTATGACTATAAAGAAAGAAAAAAAAACCACGGTTAGGTGGTATATACAATTATGGACGGGCTGCCGAGTGCCGACACAGAGGTAGCCACAGCCGTGAACTACCGCACTGTACTGTGTCTGCTGCTAATATATAGACTGGTTGATAAAGAGATAGTATACTCGTAACTAGTATGTATGTATAAAGAAAGAAAAAAAAACCACGGTTAGGTGGTATATACAATTATGGACGGGCTGCCGAGTGCCGACACAGAGGTAGCCACAGCCGTGAACTACCGCACTGTACTGTGTCTGCTGCTAATATAGACTGGTTGATAAAGAGATAGTATACTCGTAACTAGTATGACTATAAAGAAAGAAAAAAAAACCACGGTTAGGTGGTATATACAATTATGGACGGGCTGCCGAGTGCCGACACAGAGGTAGCCACAGCCGTGAACTACCGCACTGTACTGTGTCTGCTGCTAATATATAGACTGGTTGATAAAGAGATAGTATACTCGTAACTAGTATGTATGTATAAAGAAAGAAAAAAAAACCACGGTTAGGTGGTATATACAATTATGGACGGGCTGCCGAGTGCCGACACAGAGGTAGCCACAGCCGTGAACTACCGCACTGTACTGTGTCTGCTGCTAATATAGACTGGTTGATAAAGAGATAGTATACTCGTAACTAGTATGACTATAAAGAAAGAAAAAAAAACCACGGTTAGGTGGTATATACAATTATGGACGGGCTGCCGAGTGCCGACACAGAGGTAGCCACAGCCGTGAACTACCGCACTGTACTGTGTCTGCTGCTAATATATAGACTGGTTGATAAAGAGATAGTATACTCGTAACTAGTATGTATGTATAAAGAAAGAAAAAAAAACCACGGTTAGGTGGTATATACAATTATGGACGGGCTGCCGAGTGCCGACACAGAGGTAGCCACAGCCGTGAACTACCGCACTGTACTGTGTCTGCTGCTAATATAGACTGGTTGATAAAGAGATAGTATACTCGTAACTAGTATGTATGTATAAAGAAAGAAAAAAAAACCACGGTTAGGTGGTATATACAATTATGGACGGGCTGCCGAGTGCCGACACAGAGGTAGCCACAGCCGTGAACTACCGCACTGTACTGTGTCTGCTGCTAATATATAGACTGGTTGATAAAGAGATAGTATACTCGTAACTAGTATGTATGTATAAAGAAAGAAAAAAAAACCACGGTTAGGTGGTATATACAATTATGGACGGGCTGCCGAGTGCCGACACAGAGGTAGCCACAGCCGTGAACTACCGCACTGTACTGTGTCTGCTGCTAATATAGACTGGTTGATAAAGAGATAGTATACTCGTAACTAGTATGACTATAAAGAAAGAAAAAAAAACCACGGTTAGGTGGTATATACAATTATGGACGGGCTGCCGAGTGCCGACACAGAGGTAGCCACAGCCGTGAACTACCGCACTGTACTGTGTCTGCTGCTAATATATAGACTGGTTGATAAAGAGATAGTATACTCGTAACTAGTATGTATGTATAAAGAAAGAAAAAAAAACCACGGTTAGGTGGTATATACAATTATGGACGGGCTGCCGAGTGCCGACACAGAGGTAGCCACAGCCGTGAACTACCGCACTGTACTGTGTCTGCTGCTAATATAGACTGGTTGATAAAGAGATAGTATACTCGTAACTAGTATGACTATAAAGAAAGAAAAAAAAAACCACGGTTAGGTGGTATATACAATTATGGACGGGCTGCCGAGTGCCGACACAGAGGTAGCCACAGCCGTGAACTACCGCACTGTACTGTGTCTGCTGCTAATATATAGACTGGTTGATAAAGAGATAGTATACTCGTAACTAGTATGTATGTATAAAGAAAGAAAAAAAAACCACGGTTAGGTGGTATATACAATTATGGACGGGCTGCCGAGTGCCGACACAGAGGTAGCCACAGCCGTGAACTACCGCACTGTACTGTGTCTGCTGCTAATATAGACTGGTTGATAAAGAGATAGTATACTCGTAACTAGTATGACTATAAAGAAAGAAAAAAAAACCACGGTTAGGTGGTATATACAATTATGGACGGGCTGCCGAGTGCCGACACAGAGGTAGCCACAGCCGTGAACTACCGCACTGTACTGTGTCTGCTGCTAATATAGACTGGTTGATAAAGAGATAGTATACTACTAATATTATATATACTGGTGGTCAGGTCACTGGTCACTAGTCACACTGGCAGTGGCACTCCTGCAGCAAAAGTGTGCACTGTTTAATTTTAATATAATATTATGTACTCCTGGCTCCTGCTATAACCTATAACTGGCACTGCAGTGCTCCCCAGTCTCCCCCACAATTATAAGCTGTGTGAGCTGAGCACAGTCAGATATATATATACATTGATGCAGCACACTGGGCTGAGCAGTGCACACAGATATGGTATGTGACTGAGTCACTGTGTGTATCGTTTTTTTCAGGCAGAGAACGGATATATTAAATAAAACAAACAACTGCACTGTCTGGTGGTCACTGTGGTCGTCAGTCACTAAACTCTGCACTCTCTTCTACAGTATCACAGCCTCAGGTCAATCTCTCTCTCTCTCTCTCAACCCTAATCTAAATGGAGAGGACGCCAGCCACGTCCTCTCCCTATCAATCTCAATGCACGTGTGAAAATGGCGGCGACGCGCGGCTCCTTATATAGAATCCGAGTCTCGCGATAGAATCCGAGCCTCGCGAGAATCCGACAGCGTCATGATGACGTTCGGGCGCGCTCGGGTTAACCGAGCAAGGCGGGAAGATCCGAGTCGCTCGGACCCGTGAAAAAAAACATGACGTTCGGGCGGGTTCGGATTCAGAGAAACCGAACCCGCTCATCTCTAGTGTGTACCCCATTTCTGGGTATGGCGAGTGTGGTGGTTTCCTGTATATATTGCAGTTGCTACATGCTATGCGGGCACCTGATCAAGCTGTTTACATACACAGAGAGCCAGCCATGTTGAGTTGTATAAATCATTGATGCGCCCACACCTGGAATATTGTGTACAGTTCTGGGAACCTCACTATAAAAAAGACATCTTGGAGTTCGAAAAGGTTCAGAGTCGAGCCACCAAACTGGTTAAGGGGTTAGAGGCACTGGATTATGAGGAAAGATTTAAAAGGTTAGATTTGTTTACACTGGAAAAGAGGCGACTGAGAGGGGACATTATTAATATTTATAAATACATTAAGGGACAATACAAGGATTTATCAAACGATTTATTTACCAAAAAAACACTACATAGGACACGAGGACACCCCCTGAAATTAAAGAAAAAAAATTCCATACACAATGGAGAAAAGGGTTCTTCACAGTAAGAACAGTAAAGATTTGGAATTCTTTACCAGAGAAGGTAGTAATGGTGGACTCAATAAATAAGTTTAAAAATGGATTCAATTCCTAGCGGAAAAAACATCTAAGGATACAGCATTTAATTAAGATTAAAAATAAATAGGATTTTAATACCTACCGGTAAATCCTTTTCTCTTAGTCCGTAGAGGATGCTGGGGACTCCAAAAGGACCATGGGGTATAGACGGGATCCGCAGGAGACATGGGCACTTTAAGACTTTGAATGGGTGTGAACTGGCTCCTCCCTCTATGCCCCTCCTCCAGACTCCAGTTATAGAACTGTGCCCAGGGAGACGGACATTTCGAGGAAAGAATTTATTGTTCAAACACGGTGAGCGTCATACCAGCTGACACCTCAAACATGTTGTAGAACGTGGCATTCAATAGAACACCAGCCGACGGCATGAAAAAATATACAGCAATATGCTGACCGAAAATGTAACACAACCTGTGTGTAAACACAACCAATAATAGTATACCGCATGCCATGGCATGAATAACGTCAGCAACAGACTGACTGAAACGAAACACAACATGAGTGTAACCATAACCATTAACTGCAGATACAGTATGCACTGGGACGGTTACCCAGCATCCTCTACGGACTAAGAGAAAAGGATTTACCGGTAGGTATTAAAATCCTATTTTCTCATACGTCCCAGAGGATGCTGGGGACCCCAAAAGTACCATGGGGTCTATACGAAAGCTCTAGAACGTGCGGGAGAGTGCGGACGACTCTACATCACGATTGCCCAAACAAGAGGTCCTCATCAGCCAGGGTATCAAACTTGTAGAATATTTGCAAACTTGTTCGAACCCGACCAAGTGGCTGCTCTTGCAAGGCTATAAAACGAGACCCCTCGGGCAGCCGCCCAGGATGAGCCCACCTTCCTGGTAGAATGGGCCTTCACCGATTTCGGTAACGGCAATTCAGCCGTAAAACGAGCAAGCTTAATCGTATTACAGATCCAGCGTGCAATGGTCTGCCTGGAAGCAGGAACCCCAGTCTTGTTGGGAGCATATAGGATAAACATAGCCTCCGTTTCCCTGATCTGAGCCAATCTGGCAACACAAAATTTCCATATGTGGCACTGGGGGGGGGGGGGGGGGTTATATTTGGCACTGGGGGCATGTACCTGGCACTGTGGGGGAATATCTGGCACTGGGGGCATATGTGGCACTGGGATCATGGCCCTAGCAACAAGCACTACCCCCTAGCAACGAGCATGACACCCAGTGCATGAAACCCCTGGCAACGAGCATGACACCCTGAGCATGAAAATCCCTGGCACCGTGCATGGAACCGAGAGCATGAAACCCCTGGCAATGAGCAGGTAACTTAAAAGTAATTAGAAGCCTTACTGTAGAACTTAATGTGTAATGGGCATTACGGTGTGTGGCATAATGTATCACAGACATTGCGGTGTGTGTCATAATGTGTCAGGCATTACGGTGTGTTGTATACTATATAACGGGCATTGTGGTATGTGGTATAATGTCTCAGGATCATTGCGGTGTGTGTCATACTGTGTCACAGACATTGTATGTGCTATAATGTATCAGGGGCATTGCAGTGTGTAGCATAATGTATAACGGGCATTGCGATTCCTGTCATAATGTGTCACAGGCATTACGGTGTGTGGCATAATGTGTCGGGGGCATTACAGTGTGTGCATATTGTGTCATGTGCATTATTGTGTGTGGCATAATGTCTGAGGGCCTTTGCAGTATGTGGCATAATGTATACTGGGCATTACTATAAGGAGGAAAAATGACAAATAATGTAAGGGGCATGAATCAGGATTATTTTTCTTTCCTGTGGTGGCTAACGTCTGGGCGTGCAGGTTGCAAAACTGGGGTATAAGGTAGTCTTTTCCTGCAATGCCACGCCCCTTTATGCGAAGCCACACCCATTTAAACGAAGCCACCACCCCCTTTTTGGCGGCGCGCGCATGTTTGTCCCTTTTGTCAAAGTCAGAAAAATGTCTCTATGCACGTTGCCATATTTGCACCGCACACTGGTCCGTGCTGCGCATGCGTACGCTCTCCCGTGAAGGCGCATACCCGCAATAGCGGGCACTCGCAGGCGCGGTATGCGTATTTACGGTAGAGTTTATGTAGTCGTAGCGTGCGACTCATTCGTTACATATTTTCACAATTAATGTAGTTTATAGATCATGGTCCCTTTGATAGTTTCTGAAAGTTTGGTTAATATAGAAGGTCCCTGAGCTAAGGAATCCCTCTTTGTATCGTACGAAGGGTCTAACAGGAATCATACAGCAGTGTTTGGTACCCATCGGAAGAGTATTTAATTAGCAATATTCCGGTGTTGGTTTGGAGCGTATTAATCGCTCGTGCGAATAGTTATGGACATAAGAAGTTTATGTCCATTTCTACTATTTACTCATACTCAGGTATGCGGCGGGAAACCTAGTTCCCCACCCACCTGAGCTGTTTGAAATCGTCACAGCCCACCTGTATGAATCACCCTATGACCTTTTGTTGTGATACAGGGTCGAATTCCTTCATCCAATGGACAATGGGATTGTAGGGACTGTAGGATTGCATTGTGTGTGGGGCATAAATAGGCAGGCCGACCACATCCAGCTCTCACTCTTCAACGGTTCTCATTGCTGAAAATCGGGTGCTGGATGTCCAGGCGCATGCGATCGTTTACCCTTGTGCGTAAGTTTCTCTCCGTTATCATTGTCTTTCTGTGAGCCAATTTCTCTCATCTCTCTCCGTCTCCCTCTCTCTCTTTCCCCTCTCTCTCTCTCTCGTATCTCCCCTAGACCAGTATTGTATTGTATTAGATAGTATTGTTTAGTTCTGTGGTTAGGAAGTCTCTGTTATATTGTAGTGTATCATTTGTACTGTTATCCCCTTTTTACAAGTATACTAGATATAATACAGTTAATAGGCTTTGGAACCTAAACCAGTATCTGTGTATTTTCTATAGTGTTAAGTGTTCACTTGAGCGTCGGTGACGCTCAAGCAGCTTTGTAGTTAGTCAGGTTACACAAGGTTGCACTTACACCCTGTATTCACATTAAGGTATTCCGTGTATTTCATTGGTATAAGGTTTAGACATAAAGGTATAGCGTTGTGAGCGTCTGCGCCGCTGGTGATCTCCTCGTGGTCTCGAGCGTCCGCTACGCCATAGCGAATCATTACTCTAGTCATAGCCAATAACGTGTCCTGTGATTGCTGGGCCGTGAGCGAACGTGACGCTTGAGCGTCTCGCCTACGGCTGAGCGATCGTTACGCAACTAGCGTACCATTACGGTACTTCTTAAGTAAACAGCGTACAGTGTTCTTAGCTTCATAAAGGGTTGTTTATACGACAAGGGAATTTAGCATTGTCAATTGGGGACTCGTCCTATCCTTCTCATATCTGCACTAGGTAGATCAGCAGACATTATCCATCAGCAAAGGGCGGGATCATATTCCTTGCAGTGCTGATTGGATAAGCGTCTGCTTCGCTTAGATAAAGAGTGCTGAAGGAATCCGGGAACCGGAAGTAAGAACAAAACGCTTGTGTCTTTTAAAACTGTTTTATTTTTCTTCTGTCTTGCGTATACACGCACGCATACATTTATCTGTATTTCTTTTTCAAATTTCGTATATCACTATTCCTGTTTGCCAAGTTTTATAGTTGATAGAAAGTGCAAAAAGAGATTTGCTGTTATTTCATAGTAGAGGTAATAGTTAAAGTATAGACCAACACACGGCTTGTCTGGGAGATAAGACAGTCAGTGTGGTGTGCGGTAGATGATCAGGGATCATCTACATTGATAAAGGTAGAAATTGTGTTACGGTGGATCTTTGTTTTGCGTACACGTGTCCCTAACAAAAGACTTGCGTACGCAATCCAAACGGCAGACGCACGCAGCGTACATTACGCAACGTAGCGTCTGGTTACGCCCACGTAGCTCAAGTCACGAAAAGTTGAATTAGCGCAAAGCGATAATTAGCGCAAAGGCGATAAGTAACGCACAGCGGTAAATAACGCGACGCGGTAAATAACGCAAATCTATTTTTTTAAAAATCTGAAACTTAGTTTAACAGATCCTGCTCCTAATTAGTAACACTGTTGGACTGAAGACAATTTCTGCGCAGAAATAGATATAGAAACAAAAGTGTACATGTGTTGAGTGAGTGTGGTTTTGTATACAAAAGTTTATATAACTTTAAGGTGGAACCAAAAGGAAAGTCGGGTACTCGTCAAGGGACACACGTGTAAGTGACATATACGGTGGCTAGGGAGGCATCCCTGGTTAAATAATATTTGAGCATTAGAGTATAGCGGACCATAAGGTAACAGACCAGGAGGTCATTAACAGAAGGTAACAAGACCAGGAGGTCGTAAGGTACTAAAGAGGTCCGCTATAAAAGTCCAGTGGCACAACGCCTGGGGTGTTGGTGCAGAACCCATATAGGCCATAAGCTCTTGCTGAAGGAATCGCGGCCGGAAACATCGATTCCATTGATCTCTCAGTACATAACAAATAGTGCTTATGTACTGAACGATTGGACCACACGTAATTGTGTGCAGTAGTTAGTAATCTGACCTAATACCATTAGAGTAAAGTGGTCACAAACGCTATCTGTACATTCTGACGTGATTTGTGTAATTTTTTATTTTTGGAAGGGAAGTTCGCTGGTCACTCAGGAACTATCTAACAACCCCACCTTTACTGGAAAGAGTAAGTGTCCTGCGGGTAACCCTCATATGTTCCAGTAAACTGAAGGTTCCATAGGGGCCCTGTATCGAGTACGCCAGCACCATATCGGTGTGATCAGGTCGTATTGGTCGAGGTGGGCGAGTGAGTGGGGTACTCGGTAAACCGCCACCGCCGGCCTACTGTGGAGTAATTTGGTTGTCTGTAAAGGCTTGCTGAAAACCTTGATACAGAAATCCAAGGAGGACTAAGCAACACCTGCAGACTATGGGGGCCAGTTGCTCAGGTAGGGGGCGATCAACCCTGGTTCAGGTTGATTCTGTGAACCGACCAGTTGGGTCGGCACGATATGTAATGTGTGAAAAATATGGAAGTCACACCGAATCTTTATGTGATGAATGGGAGAGAATGACTGTACAAGACAGGGACAAATTCCCAAGAATAGGTAGCTTCAGTCCAGACGTGTTACAAAATTTAAGGAGGAGGATATGTCTCGTAAAATCAACAAAGAGACGAATTCAGCATCATGATTACTTACAGTTATGGCACCAGGAAGGTGAGATACAGAGAGGTTTGGCTCTGGCGGCGGGATCTGGGGCAGTCAGGAAGCTGATAGCCACAGCTCCACCTCCACCATACATTGCAGGAGAGAAGCTGATTACGGAGAGAAACGCACTGGGTTGTAAAACACAAACTCTTAGTAACCCTGTAAATGTTAATGATGTTAACCAAATAACTCATGCAAGTATTAACCCGTGCAAGATGTACCCTGTTTTGAACCTTCCTCAGGAGTGTGATCAAGAAGAAGATTCGGCAACAATTTCAGCGCTCTCTCTAGCGGCCACCATATCAGAAACCACAGTAGGAACTGCACCACCCACGAGATTAGTTAAGGCCCCTAGCGGAGGGATAGGTGAGGTCGTGTCAACGGGTAAGTACGGCACCATGCATTACACTGAAACAATTGTACCACAAGTTGTAGAATCTACGCAGAATGAGGCTGTTAGAATTGCTCCTGTAAAGGTGATAGTAGTTCCCAATGGGAAAACAGATGCATCAGGAGCCACACCCGTCAGGAACATTGCCATGTATTGCCCGTTCACTAGAATGGAATTGAGGACCATAGTGTCTGAATTCCCAGACCCCAGAAAAGATTTAGTGGCAAGCCAAAAATACATCAGGGATCTAGGAAACACTTTAGAGCCCAATAATAAGGATTGGCAGATAGTGCTAAGAGCTTGCTTACCTTCCAATGTCGACTCAGTTAAATTCTTGGCTGATTGTGGACTAGATAAAGATGTACCGCTTACAGATGTGTACGACCAGGATAATGTAAAAAGGATAAATTTACAGCTAAAGGAGTATTTCCCAGCCGTTGTTAAATGGAATAAAATATTTTCCATTAAGCAAAAGGAGTCCGAAACGGCAGCAGAATATTTCCACCGGGCACTATCAGAAATGGCAAAATACACTGGTATAGAAGACATTAAGACCAACCCAAACCATCGAGAAGTAGCAGTATCTGTACTGATGGATGGTTTGAAAGAAACATTAAAAGCTAGGGTACAGACCACACAACCATGTTGGCGAGGTCTGTCAGTGTCCACCTTGAGAGAGGCTGCTGTTGATCACGACAAAAACATCACTAGACACAGGGAGTCGCAAAGTGATAAGTTGATGTCCGTAAGTATACAGGCGCTGACCACAAGGCAGCCTGCGTATGTACCACCGAATCCTGTGGGTAAGGCAAGTGTAATAACATGTTTTTCTTGTAACAGACCGGGACACTTTGCACGAGAATGTAGAACAAAGAATGTACAAAGATCTTTTCAACCCCCTAGACAACAACACAACACACGACATTGGGAGCAGGGTCCACAGAGGCGGAGTTTTGAGCCACATACAGGGGAAACAAAAAGATATCCCCCGAACAGAGACTGGCAGGCCTCTGGTAGTTCCCAGCTAACTCCCCCACAAGTAGTTGCTGCCAATGGGATTCAGGGAGGTCAGCATACCCAATAGGGGTGTGGCCACACCTGTAATCTGCAGCCAGTTAAATTGATTGCCAGTCTTGGAAGCGAACCAGAGATTGCAATCAATGTAGCTGGTAAAACTTTAAACTTTCTTGTAGACACAGGGGCGGCCAAGTCAGTGATAAATTCGACAGTGGGCATGAGAACCACTGGTAGGACAATTCCAGCCATGGGAGTAACAGGAGTAGTCCAGCACTACCCTGTTAGCAAACCAGCCGAGATTACAATAGGGCCTTTGCATACCAAGCATTCCTTTTTGCTGGCTGCATCGGCACCAACTAATCTCCTGGGGAGAGACTTACTATGTAAAATGGGTTGCGTCATTTATTGTACTCCTGAAGGTGTATTCTTGGACATTCCTGAGAATCACGCTCAGGAGGTACGAGACATGTTAGACTCCCCATCAAAATTAATGTCACATTCCATTATGACAAATAGGAACCCATCCCAAGTAGAAGAGATGACCTCTCAGATACCAGAGTCACTTTGGACAAAAGATGGACAGGACACTGGATTAATGGCAAACGTAGCTCCAGTAGTTGTACAAGTAAAAGATGGTAGGATAGCTCCAAAAATCCCACAGTATCCTCTGAAGCCAGAGGTGGAGTTAGGAGTTTTCCCAGTAATAGAACGCTTGCTGCAACAGGGCATTCTGGTAAGAACGTCCAGCACAGCCAATAGTCCCATCTTCCCTGTTAAAAAGAGTGGGGGGAGGGGTTACAGGCTAGTGCAGGATCTAAGGGGGATTAACAAAATAGTTGAAAGTCAGTTCCCCGTAGTGCCTAATCCAGCTGTCATCCTAATGCAAATTCCTCCCACTGCCAAATTTTTCACTGTTATTGACCTCTGCTCCGCTTTCTTTTCGGTACCTCTGCACCCTGACAGCCAATATTTGTTTGCATTCACATACAGAGGAGTCCAATACACGTGGACTCGGTTACCCCAAGGTTTCATAGATAGTCCAAGTATATTTTCTCAGGCTTTGCATGATTGTTTACAGTCTTTCCAACCAGACAGTGGGTCAGTATTGATACAGTATGTGGACGATTTATTACTGTGTTCAGATTCACTGGAAGCATCTCTGAAGGATACGAAACAGCTCCTGTTTCATCTTTCAGACACAGGTCACAAGGTTTCCAAAGACAAGTTACAATTATGCCAAACTAAGGTAAAATATTTGGGACACTGTCTAACACAAGGACTGAGACACCTGACCGCTGATAGAATCCAAGCCATTAGAGACATGACACTGCCACAAACCCAGCAACAGATCAGGACGTTTTTAGGAATGTGTGGGTATTGCCGTAACTGGATCCCAGGGTTTTCCATATTGGCGTTACCTTTACAGGAAATGGTCTCTTCAAACAAACCTGACCGGATTTCGCATACAGACGAATCCGAAACAGCATTTGAGAGACTCAAACAGTGCCTAACGCAGGCACCAGCACTAGGTATGCCAGACTATGGGAAACCCTTTGAACTATACGGAACAGAAAGTGCTGGGTGCGCAGCAGGTGTACTAACCCAAAAACACGGTGACGCCAGCAGGCCAGTCGCATACTACAGCGCCCAGCTAGACACGGTAGCGCGATCCCTCCCCACATGCTTGCGTAGCGTTGCGGCGATAGCATTGCTAGTGACGAAAAGCGAAGATGTCGTGCTAGGCCACAACCTCACAATCCATACACCACATGCGGTATCTGCCTTATTGAATTCTGCCCAAACCAGACACGTCTCATCAGCAAGGTTTACAAGATGGGAATTGGCATTAATGGCCCCAGTAAACATCACCATAAGGAGATGCAGTGCATTAAATCCTGCAACATTTCTCCCAGGTGTGCCTGGTCAGGCACAAAGGGTGGAAGGTGAGAGTGATGGGGAAGGAGGATTTAATGCAAAGGGAGATACACATGATTGTATGGAATATTTGACCCAAAATTTTACCGCAAGGCCTGACATCAGTGACAATCCACTGGAAGATGCAGAACTAACGTTCTACACGGACGGTAGTTGTCATAGACAGTCAGACTCGGGAGACTTGTGTACTGGATACGCAGTCGTAGATGACCAAGGCACCATAGAAGCGGAACCGCTAGGCCCACCTCACTCAGCCCAGGTTGCTGAACTGGTCGCCCTAACCAGAGCATGTGAATTGGCTAAGGGTAAGTCAGCCAATATCTACACCGATTCTAGATACGCCTTCGGGGTAGTACATGATTTCGGAGCCCTATGGCGGCTCAGAAATTTCATGACGGCGGCTGGTACACCGATAGCGCATGCAGCTCACATAAAAAGGCTTCTAACAGCGATACAGGAACCCGACAGAGTGGCTGTTATCAAATGTAAAGCACATACATATAGCCAAGACCCAATATCCCTTGGTAACAGCCGAGCAGACGAAGCCGCAAAGCTTGCAGCTGCTACCCCCATACAGACAGACACCACACAACTGATGGTATTTAACACCATCAACACACAGAAGTTGTGTGAGATGCAGAATTTGTGTTCCACACAGGAAAGAGCAGTCTGGAAGGCAAAGGGATACGGCCAGGAGTCCTCAGGGCTCTGGACGGATGGACATGGTAAACCAGTGGCCCCCAGGGCATACCTTCCATGTCTGGCTGAAGCAGCTCACGGGCTGACTCATCTAGGCAAGGAGGGGATGTGCAAATTGGTAAGAGCATACTGGTGCGCCCCAGGATTCTCCTCTCATGCGAGTAAAAGAGCAATGTCATGCCTTACCTGTCTGAGAAAGAATATTGGAAAAGCAATACCTACAGAACCATCCCATATCCCACCTGCCGGCGGCCCTTTCCAGGTAATACAAATTGACTTCATTCAATTACCCCCATGTCGAAATTTGAAATATGTACTTGTTTGTATAGATGTTTTCTCGAATTGGGTCGAAGCTTTCCCAGCAGCTACAAATACCGCTATGTTTACCGCTAAGAAAATTGTGCAGGAATTTGTATGTAGATATGGTATCCCTAGAATCATTGAAAGTGATAGGGGTACCCATTTTACAGGTGATGTCTTTCAAGGAATGTGTAAGTTGATGGGAATTGATAGCAAGCTGCACACTCCGTACCGTCCACAGGCGAGTGCGAAGGTCGAAAGAGTGAACAGCACTATTAAAAATAAATTGAGTAAAGTAATGGCAGAGACAGGATTGACGTGGCCAGAAGCTTTACCCATTGTTTTGTATAGCATCAGAACCACTCCCAGGTCCCCTCTTAATCTGTCTCCTTTTGAAATCTTGTTTGGTCGACAACCGCATGTCATGATTAACCCTCAGGATGATTTGAAATGTAACAATGAAGTAACTGTAAAGTACTTGATTAACATGAGTAAGCAGTTGAGGAATCAAAATGATAATCTGAAGTTGATGATTCCTGATTTACCAGATAGTAATTGTCATGACATTGAACCTGGGGATTATGTAATGATACGAAATTTTCTACGCTCAGGTTGTCTTATTGATAGATGGGAAGGACCATACCAGGTCTTATTGACTAGCACCACAGCATTGAAGGTGGCTGAGAGAGAGACTTGGGTCCATTCATCCCACTGCAAAAAGGTTGCTGATCCAGAGAAGTCCCGTGATAAGGAACAGACGGTAGAGGTTGTATCACTGGAGTGTCTGTTCCAGGAGGACTGAGGCGGCACCTGAGCCTTGAAGACCGAAAGCAGTTGTCGACTCCCTTCTCCCTTTTATTGTTTTTCTCCACTTCCCATCCCCTCTTCCTTGAAATTTCTTTTTCCCCCTTCTCATTCTTCTCTATTTCCTCCTCAAAGATGGACTTGCCCCAAGAGACTGTGATCCGGATTTTGATGTTAACCATGATGTTGACCAGAGCAGTCTGTTCCGGCGAGAGTACCATAGAGGTCGAGAGAGGTTCTGGAATGGGTTCCGATTATGATGATGGAGGCGTAGTTTTCCAAGATCAACCAAACCAACAAGCAAAGGCGAGTATCAGAAAACGATCCGATAGAAGAAATTGTGATGGATTGTTAGCTGAAGAAAATTGTATCTGTAGGCTCTGTGATAATCTGGTTGAAGATGGATGCATAAAGAAATGCCAATCTAGTTTTAATATCCATATAGACCGGCATCCATTGAGTGACTATCACTCCTTAGTGGGTAACGTGTTAAACCAAACAGATTGTTGGGTATGCTCTCAAGTACCTCAGGGTCACAGCAAATCAGGGCTAGTACCATTTCCTTTAACGTTAGGGGAGGTACTTGAGCTAAGTGGTGGGAGACCGGTGGACCGGAGGTTTAATATCTCCAGCCCTCCTAGTTTGAAGCTCCACCAATACCATGTGGATAGGTCCCTCTTATGTTTCAATATCTCCAATCCCAGAAAACCGGGAAATTGGGAAGTGTCATGGAGCAACCTTACCATGACCTTTTCACACAGAGCAGATAGAATGCCTACAGATACAGAGCTGGTACGCCACATAGCCAGTAGAGGAAAATCTTTTCGGTATCGATATACCTTAGGAAATAGGATTACTAGAGTTGGAGAGGTATCACCAGGATACTGTGCACATATCGTACAAACTGATACGTGCATTAAGCAGATGGAAGAATTAGGGTCAGGAGATTTCACCTGGAAGGTTTGTAACATGATCATGTCCTTCTCCGTCCCATATGTTCTCCCCGATGACGCATATTTCATATGCGGGAGAAAGGCGTACAAGTGGCTTGCCCCAAACTCTGAAGGATTGTGTTATATTGGAAAAGTATTGCCTGAAGTGATGACTGTTACACATGACAAAATGAAGGACATACACCGTGGTGCCCAAGCTCCTTATACTCACACTCATTACGAGCACCGAGTTAAAAGACAACTGTCAGAAAGGTTAGAGCATCCGGCCTCTGATCTTATCCATGAATCCACCGGGATTCAGGTTCTGGTAGCGTTAGATTTCACTCGTACCGCTCGGGGAGTGATGAATTATAGATACATTTCCGCACTCGCCAATTTGTTAGATAATATCACTGAAATGTATGATGACACGTTTAGATACACTGGAAGAGAGCTTCAAGCTTATAAAACAGAACTAGTTCAGCATAGGATGGTTCTTAATTATCTTACAGCAGTAACAGGCGGATATTGTGTTACATTAGCAACACAGTACGGCATAAAGTGTTGCACGTATATCACCAATAGCACCGAGGATCCGGTAGAGGTCATAGACCAAAAGATGGACGATATTCTGCAATTAAAGTGGGAATTTCGTCGAAAACACAATCTCACCCTTGCTGCTGTAGGTAATGAGCTGACTGGTTGGGTGTCATGGTTGAACCCGCGAAATTGGTTCTCCGGTTTGGGGGACTGGGCTCAAGGAGTCATAATGGATGTTGGAAAGTTTCTACTATGTATCTTGGGTGTCGTTATATCGATTGGATTGATATTTAGATGCGGACAGGCTTTAATGAGGTGCAAACAAAGTACAAAAGTGATGAGCTTGAGGAGTGAGGAAACCGTAATTAACCTGGATTTGATTTATGACCCAATGATAGAAACCAGGATGTGATGAAAATGCGATTATACGGTCCGTTTCTTTCACCTGTTTTTTCTGCTTTTCTCCAAGATACAAAGACCCCCTTGGACGAGGAAGCTGACGAGACGAGATGTATACAGACAACGGATTGACCAAAGAAGAAGATTTGACAACTTTAAATATGGACACTTGATGAACTTTGCCATGGATCCCCAGTTTCCCTAGTACTTTTAAACTCACGCTAGCCCAACATTTTTTGTAAATCTGATGGCTCAGACAAAGCTATTTGCTCATGCCCAAGGAGCAATACAGCGCAAAGAAGACGACTCTCAACAGATACCGAACACAACTTCGACGACAGATGTACATTTCCCTGACATAGAATATCATTGCATTTTCCATAAGTGTTCTTTATCTTCATCTCTACAACCCTCAGGTAATGACACACATAGACGATAGGGAATACAGGCACAGATATCAGCAACCACATACCTCCCCCATTCATGTATCATCAACTAAAATGTGCTCCCCATTTTGTTCAAAATCCGAAAAGAGCTCGGTAAAGTTTGACAGCCCATCCACAGACCTGTACCACAGGATAAGAAGGAATTCAAATGTATACTTCGCAATACCTCGAAGCTTGATTTACCACACGTACGGCACGATGATACATGACCCTCCAAACATGGATTCATACACACATGCTTCTGCTATCTCACTAGGTCATACCCTCTTCACACCTTCTCCTCTCTCCTCCCTTACCCAACCATGGAAATCAATTAACCCCTGACTTGCATTTTTCTCCTTAAATGTTTTGTGGCAGTTATTATTGACTGCCAAAGGGTGGACTGTCAAAGTCAGAAAAATGTCTCTATGCACGTTGCCATATTTGCACCGCACACTGGTCCGTGCTGCGCATGCGTACGCTCTCCCGTGAAGGCGCATACCCGCAATAGCGGGCACTCGCAGGCGCGGTATGCGTATTTACGGTAGAGTTTATGTAGTCGTAGCGTGCGACTCATTCGTTACATATTTTCACAATTAATGTAGTTTATAGATCATGGTCCCTTTGATAGTTTCTGAAAGTTTGGTTAATATAGAAGGTCCCTGAGCTAAGGAATCCCTCTTTGTATCGTACGAAGGGTCTAACAGGAATCATACAGCAGTGTTTGGTACCCATCGGAAGAGTATTTAATTAGCAATATTCCGGTGTTGGTTTGGAGCGTATTAATCGCTCGTGCGAATAGTTATGGACATAAGAAGTTTATGTCCATTTCTACTATTTACTCATACTCAGGTATGCGGCGGGAAACCTAGTTCCCCACCCACCTGAGCTGTTTGAAATCGTCACAGCCCACCTGTATGAATCACCCTATGACCTTTTGTTGTGATACAGGGTCGAATTCCTTCATCCAATGGACAATGGGATTGTAGGGACTGTAGGATTGCATTGTGTGTGGGGCATAAATAGGCAGGCCGACCACATCCAGCTCTCACTCTTCAACGGTTCTCATTGCTGAAAATCGGGTGCTGGATGTCCAGGCGCATGCGATCGTTTACCCTTGTGCGTAAGTTTCTCTCCGTTATCATTGTCTTTCTGTGAGCCAATTTCTCTCATCCCTCTCCGTCTCCCTCTCTCTCTTTCCCCTCTCTCTCTCTCTCGTATCTCCCCTAGACCAGTATTGTATTGTATTAGATAGTATTGTTTAGTTCTGTGGTTAGGAAGTCTCTGTTATATTGTAGTGTATCATTTGTACTGTTATCCCCTTTTTACAAGTATACTAGATATAATACAGTTAATAGGCTTTGGAACCTAAACCAGTATCTGTGTATTTTCTATAGTGTTAAGTGTTCACTTGAGCGTCGGTGACGCTCAAGCAGCTTTGTAGTTAGTCAGGTTACACAAGGTTGCACTTACACCCTGTATTCACATTAAGGTATTCCGTGTATTTCATTGGTATAAGGTTTAGACATAAAGGTATAGCGTTGTGAGCGTCTGCGCCGCTGGTGATCTCCTCGTGGTCTCGAGCGTCCGCTACGCCATAGCGAATCATTACTCTAGTCATAGCCAATAACGTGTCCTGTGATTGCTGGGCCGTGAGCGAACGTGACGCTTGAGCGTCTCGCCTACGGCTGAGCGATCGTTACGCAACTAGCGTACCATTACGGTACTTCTTAAGTAAACAGCGTACAGTGTTCTTAGCTTCATAAAGGGTTGTTTATACGACAAGGGAATTTAGCATTGTCACTTTACTAGTGCCAATTATGGGGGGGGGGGGGGGGGCGGGGGGCGCCAAAGAATTTTTTGGCTTGGGGGAGAAAAATTTCTAGTTACGCCACTGTGTGCCCCCCACCCCTTTTTTTTACACTGTGAGCTGTTCATCAGTGTTTTTGGCGGGGCCAGCGTCTCTGTGAGGAGAAAATGGCGCTGGATAGAGCAGTGAGGGCTAAGCCACGCCCCCTTATCGGCGCGCTTCAGTCCCGCTACTTTTTGGAATTTTTATACTGGCGGGGGTCTGTATTCAGTGCCTATGCACTGTATAACTCTTTGCCAGTTAATATATATGAGGTCTATTGCTGCCCAGGGCGCCCCCCCTGCGCCCTGCACCCTTGCAGTGCCGTTAGTGTGTGGGAGCAATGGCGCGCTGCGCGGTACCTCAGAGACAGTGAAGTCTTCTGCCGTCTGTAGTGAAGTCTTCTGTACTTTGGTTACTCACCCGGCTTCTTTCTTCTGGCTTCTGTGAGGGGGGTGACGGCGCGGCACCGGGAACAAGCAGCTAGGCGCACCAAGTGATCGAAACCTCTGGAGCTAATGGTGTCCTGTCCAGTAGCCTAAGAAGCAGAGCCTTTAACTCACAGAAGTAGGTCTGCTTCTCTCCCCTCAGTCCCACGATGCAGGGAGCCTGTAGCCAGCAGGTCTCCCTGAAAATAACAAACCTAATAAAGTCTTTTTCAGAGAAACTCTGGAGAGCTCCTCAGTGTGCATCCAGTCTCACTGGGCACAGAATCTAACTGGAGTCTGGAGGAGGGGCATAGAGGGAGGAGCCAGTTCACACCCATTCAAAGTCTTAAAGTGCCCATGTCTCCTGCGGATCCCGTCTATACCCCACAGTCCTTTTGGAGTCCCCAGCATCCTCTAGGACGTATGAGAAAAAAACCCAAAAACATTTATTATACAGGTGGAACCCGATGGACATCTGTCTTTTTTCAACCTCAACAACTATGTAACTATGTAACTATGTATGTATACTGTAACTATGTATGTATACTGTATACTATATATATATATATATAGAGAGAGAGAGAGAGAGAGAGAGAGAGAGAGAGAGAGAAAATAAGATTTTACTCACCGGTAAATCTATTTCTCGTAGTCCGTAGTGGATGCTGGGTACTCCGTAAGGACCATGGGGAATAGACGGGCTCCGCAGGAGACTGGGCACTCTAAGAAAGATTTAGGACTACCTGGTGTGCACTGGCTCCTCCCCCTATGACCCTCCTCCAAGCCTCAGTTAGGACACTGTGCCCGGAAGAGCTGACACAATAAGGAAGGATTTTTGAATCCCAGGTAAGACTCATACCAGCCACACCGATCACACCATATAACTCGTGATAGGAACCCCGGTTAACAGTATGATAACAATGGAGCCTCTGAACAGATGGCTCGCAATAACAACCCGATTTTTGTAACAATAACTATGTACAAGTATTGCAGACAATCCGCACTTGGGATGGGCGCCCAGCATCCACTACGGACTACGAGAAATAGATTTACCGGTGAGTAAAATCTTATTTTCTCTGACGTCCTAGTGGATGCTGGGTACTCCGTAAGGACCATGGGGATTATACCAAAGCTCCCAAACGGGCGGGAGAGTGCGGATGACTCTGCAACACCGAATGAGAGAACTCCAGGTCCTCCTCAGCCAGGGTATCAAATTTATAAAATTTTGCAAACGTATTTGCCCCTGACCAAGTAGCAGCTCGGCAAAGTTGTAAAGCCGAGACCCCTCGGGCAGCCGCCCAAGATGAGCCCACCTTCCTTGTGGAATGGGCTTTTACATTTTTAGGCTGCGGTAGTCCCACCGCAGAATGCGCCAGCTGAATAGTGCTACAAATCCAGCGCGCGATAGACTGCTTAGAAGCAGGTGCACCCAGCTTGTTGGGTGCATATTAGAGATGTGCACTTGAAATTTTTCGGGTTTTGTGTTTTGGTTTTGGGTTCGGTTCCGCGGCCGTGTTTTGGGTTCGACCGCGTTTTGGCAAAACCTCACCGATTTTTTTTTGACGGATTCGGGTGTGTTTTGGATTCGGGTGTTTTTTTCAAAAAACCCTAAAAAACAGCTTAAATCATAGAATTTGGGGGTCATTTTGATCCCAAAGTATTATTAACCTCAAAAACCATAATTTCCACTCATTTTCAGTCTATTCTGAACACCTCACACCTCACAATATTATTTTTAGTCCTAAAATATGCACCGAGGTCGCTGGATGACTAAGCTAAGCGACCCTAGTGGCCGACACAAACACCTGGCCCATCTAGGAGTGGCACTGCAGTGTCACGCAGGATGGCCCTTCCAAAAAACTCTCCCCAAACAGCACATGACGCAAAGAAAAAAAGAGGCGCAATGAGGTAGCTGTGTGAGTAAGCTAAGCGACCCTAGTGGCCGACACAAACACCTGGCCCATCTAGGAGTGGCACTGCAGTGTCACGCAGGATGGCCCTTCCAAAAAACACTCCCCAAACAGCACATGACGCAAAGAAGAAAAAAAGAGGCGCAATGAGGTAGCTGTGTGAGTAAGCTAAGCGACCCTAGTGGCCGACACAAACACCTGGCCCATCTAGGAGTGGCACTGCAGTGTCACGCAGGATGGCCCTTCCAAAAAACACTCCCCAAACAGCACATGACGCAAAGAAGAAAAAAAGAGGCGCAATGAGGTAGCTGTGTGAGTAAGCTAAGCGACCCTAGTGGCCGACACAAACACCTGGCCCATCTAGGAGTGGCACTGCAGTGTCACGCAGGATGGCCCTTCCAAAAAACACTCCCCAAACAGCACATGACGCAAAGAAGAAAAAAAGAGGCGCAATGAGGTAGCTGTGTGAGTAAGCTAAGCGACCCTAGTGGCCGACACAAACACCTGGCTCATCTAGGAGTGGCACTGCAGTGTCACGCAGGATGGCCCTTCCAAAAAACACTCCCCAAACAGCACATGACGCAAAGAAGAAAAAAAGAGGCGCAATGAGGTAGCTGTGTGAGTAAGCTAAGCGACCCTAGTGGCCGACACAAACACCTGGCCCATCTAGGAGTGGCACTGCAGTGTCACGCAGGATGGCCCTTCCAAAAAACACTCCCCAAACAGCACATGACGCAAAGAAGAAAAAAAGAGGCGCAATGAGGTAGCTGTGTGAGTAAGCTAAGCGACCCTAGTGGCCGACACAAACACCTGGCCCATCTAGGAGTGGCACTGCAGTGTCACGCAGGATGGCCCTTCCAAAAAACACTCCCCAAACAGCACATGACGCAAAGAAAAAAAGAGGCGCAATGAGGTAGCTGTGTGAGTAAGCTAAGCGACCCTAGTGGCCGACACAAACACCTGGCCCATCTAGGAGTGGCACTGCAGTGTCAAGCAGGATGGCCCTTCCAAAAAATACTCCCCAAACAGCACATGACGCAAAGAAGAAAAAAAAGAGGCGCAATGAGGTAGCTGTGTGAGTAAGCTAAGCGACCCTAGTGGCCGACACAAACACCTGGCCCATCTAGGAGTGGCACTGCAGTGTCACGCAGGATGGCCCTTCCAAAAAACACTCCCCAAACAGCACATGACGCAAAGAAGAAAAAAAGAGGCGCAATGAGGTAGCTGTGTGAGTAAGCTAAGCGACCCTAGTGGCCGACACAAACACCTGGCCCATCTAGGAGTGGCACTGCAGTGTCACGCAGGATGGCCCTTCCAAAAAACACTCCCCAAACAGCACATGACGCAAAAAAAAAAGAGGCGCAATGAGGTAGCTGTGTGAGTAAGATAAGCGACCCTAGTGGCCGACACAAACACCTGGCCCATCTAGGAGTGGCACTGCAGTGTCACGCAGGATGGCCCTTCCAAAAAATACTCCCCAAACAGCACATGACGCAAAGAAGAAAAAAAAGAGGCGCAATGAGGTAGCTGTGTGAGTAAGCTAAGCGACCCTAGTGGCCGACACAAACACCTTGCCCATCTAGGAGTGGCACTGCAGTGTCACGCAGGATGGCCCTTCCAAAAAACACTCCCCAAACAGCACATGACGCAAAGAAAAAAAGAGGCGCAATGAGGTAGCTGTGTGAGTAAGATAAGCGACCCTAGTGGCCGACACAAACACCTGGCCCATCTAGGAGTGGCACTGCAGTGTCACGCAGGATGGCCCTTCCAAAAAACACTCCCCAAACAGCACATGACGCAAAGAAAAATTAAAGAAAAAAGAGGTGCAAGATGGAATTGTCCTTGGGCCCTCCCACCCACCCTTATGTTGTATAAACAGGACATGCACACTTTAACCAACCCATCATTTCAGTGACAGGGTCTGCCACACGACTGTGACTGAAATGACGGGTTGGTTTGGACCCCCACCAAAAAAGAAGCAATTAATCTCTCCTTGCACAAACTGGCTCTACAGAGGCAAGATGTCCACCTCATCATCATCCTCCGATATATCACCGTGTACATCCCCCTCCTCACAGATTATCAATTCGTCCCCACTGGAATCCACCATCTCAGCTCCCTGTGTACTTTGTGGAGGCAATTGCTGCTGGTCAATGTCTCCACGGAGGAATTGATTATAATTCATTTTAATGAACATCATCTTCTCCACATTTTCTGGAAGTAACCTCGTACGCCGATTGCTGACAAGGTGAGAGGCGGCACTAAACACTCTTTCGGAGTACACACTTGTGGGAGGGCAACTTAGGTAGAATAAAGCCAGTTTGTGCAAGGGCCTCCAAATTGCCTCTTTTTCCTGCCAGTATAAGTACGGACTGTCTGACGTGCCTACTTGGATGCGGTCACTCATATAATCCTCCACCATTCTTTCAATGGGGAGAGAATCATATGCAGTGACAGTAGACGACATGTCCGTAATCGTTGTCAGGTCCTTCAGTCCGGACCAGATGTCAGCATCAGCAGTCGCTCCAGACTGCCCTGCATCACCGCCAGCGGGTGGGCTCGGAATTCTGAGCATTTTCCTCGCACCCCCAGTTGCGGGAGAATGTGAAGGAGGAGATGTTGACAGGTCGCGTTCCGCTTGACTTGACAATTTTCTCACCAGCAGGTCTTTGAACCCCAGCAGACTTGTGTCTGCCGGAAAGAGAGATCCAAGGTAGGTTTTAAATCTAGGATCGAGCACGGTGGCCAAAATGTAGTGATCTGATTTCAACAGATTGACCACCCGTGAATCCTTGTTAAGCGAATTAAGGGCTCCATCCACAAGTCCCACATGCCTAGCGGAATCGCTCCGTGTTAGCTCCTCCTTCAATGTCTCCAGCTTCTTCTGCAAAAGCCTGATGAGGGGAATGACCTGACTCAGGCTGGCAGTGTCTGAACTGACTTCACGTGTGGCAAGTTCAAAGGGCAGCAGAACCTTGCACAACGTTGAAATCATTCTCCACTGCGCTTGAGACAGGTGCATTCCACCTCCTATATCGTGATGAATTGTATAGGCTTGAATGGCCTTTTGCTGCTCCTCCAACCTCTGAAGCATATATAGGGTTGAATTCCACCTCGTTACCACTTCTTGCTTCAGATGATGGCAGGGCAGGTTCAGGCGTTTTTGGTGTTGCTCCAGTCTTCTGTACGTGGTGCCTGTACGCCGAAAGTGTCCCGCAATTCTTCTGGCCACCGACAGCATCTCTTGCACGCCCCTGTCGTTTTTTTAAAAATTCTGCACCACCAAATTCAAGGTATGTGCAAAACATGGGACGTGCTGGAATTTGCCCATATTTAATGCACACACAATATTGCTGGCGTTGTCCGATGCCACAAATCCACAGTAGAGTCCAATTGGGGTAAGCCATTCCGCGATGATCTTCCTCAGTTGCCGTAAGAGGTTTTCAGCTGTGTGCGTATTCTGGAAACCGGTGATACAAAGCGTAGCCTGCCTAGGAAAGAGTTGGCGTTTGCGAGATGCTGCTACTGGTGCCGCCGCTGCTGTTCTTGCGGCGGGAGTCCATACATCTACCCAGTGGGCTGTCACAGTCATATAGTCCTGACCCTGCCCTGCTCCACTTGTCCACATGTCCGTGGTTAAGTGGACATTGGGTACAACTGCATTTTTTAGGACACTGGTGAGTCTTTTTCTGACGTCCGTGTACATTCTCGGTATCGCCTGCCTAGAGAAGTGGAACCTAGATGGTATTTGGTAACGGGGGCACACTACCTCAAGAAATTGTCTAGTTCCCTGTGAACTAACGGCGGATACCGGACGCACGTCTAACACCAACATAGTTGTCAAGGCCTCAGTTATCCGCTTTGCAACAGGATGACTGCTGTGATATTTCATCTTCCTCGCAAAGGACTGTTGGACAGTCAATTGCTTGGTGGAAGTAGTAAAAGTGGGCTTACGACTTCCCCTCTGGGATGACCATCGACTCCCAGCAGCAACAACAGCAGCGCCAGCAGCAGTAGGCGTTACATGCAAGGATGCATCGGAGGAATCCCAGGCAGAAGAGGACTCGTCAGAATTGCCAGTGACATGGCCTGCAGGACTATTGGCATTCCTGGGGAAGGAGGAAATTGACACTGAGGGAGTTGGTGGGGTGGTTTGCGTGAGCTTGGTTACAAGAGGAAGGGATTTACTGGTCAGTGGACTGCTTCCGCTGTCGCCCAAAGTTTTTGAACTTGTCACTGACTTATTATGAATGCGCTGCAGGTGACGTATAAGGGAGGATGTTCCGAGGTGGTTAACGTCCTTACCCCTACTTATTACAGCTTGACAAAGGCAACACACGGCTTGACAAATGTTGTCTGCATTTCGAAGAGCTGATTTTTTTGGTATTTTCACCAGGCATGTCAATGGCCATATTCCTCCCACGGACAACAGGTGTCTCCCCGGGTGCCTGACTTAAACAAACCACCTCACCATCAGAATCCTCCTTGTCAATTTCCTCCCCAGCGCCAGCAACACCCATATCCTCCTCATCCTGGTGTACTTCAACACTGACATCTTCAATCTGACTATCAGGAACTGGACTGCGGGTGCTCCTTCCAGCACTTGCAGGGGGCATGCAAATAGTGGAAGGCGCATGCTCTTCACGTCCAGTGTTGGGAAGGTCAGGCATCGCAACCGACACAATTGGACTCTCCTTGTGGATTTGGGATTTCGAAGAACGCACAGTTCTTTGCGGTGCTTTTGCCAGCTTGAGTCTTTTCATTTTTCTAGCGAGAGGCTGAGTGCTTCCATCCTCATGTGAAGCTGAACCACTAGCCATGAACATAGGCCAGGGCCTCAGCCGTTCCTTGCCACTCCGTGTGGTAAATGGCATATTGGCAAGTTTACGCTTCTCCTCCGACAATTTTATTTTAGATTTTTGAGTCCTTTTTTTACTGATATTTGGTGTTTTGGATTTTACATGCTCTGTACTATGACATTGGGCATTGGCCTTGGCAGATGACGTTGCTGGCATTTCATCGTCTCGGCCATGACTAGTGGCAGCAGCTTCAGCACGAGGTGGAAGTCGATCTTGATCTTTCCCTAATTTTGGAACCTCAACATTTTTGTTCTCCATATTTTAATAGGCACAACTAAAAGGCACCTCAGGTAAACAATGGAGATGGATGGATACTAGTATACTTATGGATGGACGAGCGACTGACGACACAGAGGTAGCTACAGCCGTGGACTACCGTACTGTGTCTGCTGCTAATATAGACTGGATGATAATGAGATAAAATTAAAATATATATATATATATATATCACACTAGTACTGCAGCCGGACAGGTATATATTATGTAATGACGGACCTGCTGGACACTGTCTGTCAGCACTGCAGACTCCTAAAGTAAGCTACTAGTATCAAGAAGATAGAAAAAAAAAATAAACCACGGGTAGGTGGTATACAATTATGGATGGACGAGCGACTGCCGACACAGAGGTAGCTACAGCCGTGGACTACCGTACTGTGTCTGCTGCTAATATAGACTGGATGATAATGAGATAAAATTAAAATATATATATATATATATATCACACTAGTACTGCAGCCGGACAGGTATATATTATGTAATGACGGACCTGCTGGACACTGTCTGTCAGCACTGCAGACTCCTAAAGTAAGCTACTAGTATCAAGAAGATAGAAAAAATAAATAAACCATGGGTAGGTGGTATACAATTATGGATGGACGAGCGACTGCCGAGTCCCGACACAGAGGTAGCTACAGCCGTGGACTACCGTACTGTGTCTGCTGCTAATATAGACTGGATGATAATGAGATAAAATTAAAAAAAAAAAATATATATATATATATATATATATATATCACACTAGTACTGCAGCCGGACAGGTATATATTATGTAATGACGGACCTGCTGGACACTGTCTGTCAGCACTGCAGACTCCTAAAGTAAGCTACTAGTATCAAGAAGATAGAAAAAAAAACCACGGGTAGGTGGTATACAATTATGGATGGACGAGCGACTGCCGACACAGAGGTAGCTACAGCCGTGGACTACCGTACTGTGTCTGCTGCTAATATAGACTGGATGATAATGAGATAAAATTAAAATATATATATATATATATATATATCACACTAGTACTGCAGCCGGACAGGTATATATTATGTAATGACGGACCTGCTGGACACTGTCTGTCAGCACTGCAGACTCCTAAAGTAAGCTACTAGTATCAAGAAGATAGAAAAAAAAATAAACCACGGGTAGGTGGTATACAATTATGGATGGACGAGCGACTGCCGACACAGAGGTAGCTACAGCCGTGGACTACCGTACTGTGTCTGCTGCTAATATAGACTGGATGATAATGAGATAAAATTAATATATATATATATATATATATCACACTAGTACTGCAGCCGGACAGGTATATATTATGTAATGACGGACCTGCTGGACACTGTCTGTCAGCACTGCAGACTCCTAAAGTAAGCTACTAGTATCAAGAAGATAGAAAAAAAAAAACAAACCACGGGTAGGTGGTATACAATTATGGATGGACGAGCGACTGCCGACACAGAGGTAGCTACAGCCGTGGACTACCGTACTGTGTCTGCTGCTAATATAGACTGGATGATAATGAGATAAAATTAAAATATATATATATATATATATATATCACACTAGTACTGCAGCCGGACAGGTATATATTATGTAATGACGGACCTGCTGGACACTGTCTGTCAGCACTGCAGACTCCTAAAGTAAGCTACTAGTATCAAGAAGATAGAAAAAAAAAATAAACCACGGGTAGGTGGTATACAATTATGGATGGACGAGCGACTGCCGAGTCCCGACACAGAGGTAGCTACAGCCGTGGACTACCGTACTGTGTCTGCTGCTAATATAGACTGGATGATAATGAGATAAAATTAAAATATATATATATATCACACTAGTACTGCAGCCGGACAGGTATATATATTATGTAATGACGGACCTGCTGGACACTGTCTGTCAGCACTGCAGACTCCTAAAGTAAGCTACTAGTATCAAGAAGATAGAAAAAAAATAATAAACCACGGGTAGGTGGTATACAATTATGGATGGACAAGCGACTGCCGACACAGAGGTAGCTACAGCCGTGGACTACCGTACTGTGTCTGCTGCTAATATAGACTGGATGATAATGAGATAAAATTAAAATATATATATATATATATATATATATATATCACACTAGTACTGCAGCCGGACAGATATATATTATGTAATGACGGACCTGCTGGACACTGTCTGTCAGCACTGCAGACTCCTAAAGTAAGCTACTAGTATCAAGAAGATAGAAAAAAAAAACACGGGTAGGTGGTATACAATTATGGATGGACGAGCGACTGCTGACACAGAGGATAGCTACAGCCGTGGACTACCGTACTGTGTCTGCTGCTAATATAGACTGGATGATAATGAGATAAAATTAAAATATATATATATATATATATCACACTAGTACTGCAGCCGGACAGGTATATATTATGTAATGACGGACCTGCTGGACACTGTCTGTCAGCACTGCAGACTCCTAAAGTAAGCTACTATTATCAAGAAGATAGAAAAAAAAAATAAACCACGGGTAGGTGGTATACAATTATGGATGGACGAGCGACTGCTGACACAGAGGTAGCTACAGCCGTGGACTACCGTACTGTGTCTGCTGCTAATATAGACTGGATGATAATGAGATAAAATTAAAATATATATATATATATATATATATCACACTAGTACTGCAGCCGGACAGGTATATATTATGTAATGACGGACCTGCTGGACACTGTCTGTCAGCACTGCAGACTCCTAAAGTAAGCTACTAGTATCAAGAAGATAGAAAAAAAAAATAAACCACGGGTAGGTGGTATACAATTATGGATGGACGAGCGACTGCCGAGTCCCGACACAGAGGTAGCTACAGCCGTGGACTACCGTACTGTGTCTGCTGCTAATATAGACTGGATGATAATGAGATAAAATTAAAATATATATATATATCACACTAGTACTGCAGCCGGACAGGTATATATATTATGTAATGACGGACCTGCTGGACACTGTCTGTCAGCACTGCAGACTCCTAAAGTAAGCTACTAGTATCAAGAAGATAGAAAAAAAAAATAAACCACGGGTAGGTGGTATACAATTATGGATGGACAAGCGACTGCCGACACAGAGGTAGCTACAGCCGTGGACTACCGTACTGTGTCTGCTGATAATATAGACTGGATGATAATGAGATAAAATTAAAAAATATATATATATATATATATATCACACTAGTACTGCAGCCGGACAGGTATATATTATGTAATGACGGACCTGCTGGACACTGTCTGTCAGCACTGCAGACTCCTAAAGTAAGCTACTAGTATCAAGAAGATAGAAAAAAAAAAACACGGGTAGGTGGTATACAATTATGGATGGACGAGCGACTGCCGACACAGAGGTAGCTACAGCCGTGGACTACCGTACTGTGTCTGCTGCTAATATAGACTGGATGATAATGAGATAAAATTAAAATATATATATATATATATCACACTAGTACTGCAGCCGGACAGGTATATATTATGTAATGACGGACCTGCTGGACACTGTCTGTCAGCACTGCAGACTCCTAAAGTAAGCTACTAGTATCAAGAAGATAGAAAAAAAAAATAAACCACGGGTAGGTGGTATACAATTATGGATGGACGAGCGACTGCCGACACAGAGGTAGCTACAGCCGTGGACTACCGTACTGTGTCTGCTGCTAATATAGACTGGATGATAATGAGATAAAATTAATATATATATATATATATATATATATATATCACACTAGTACTGCAGCCGGACAGGTATATATTATGTAATGACGGACCTGCTGGACACTGTCTGTCAGCACTGCAGACTCCTAAAGTAAGCTACTAGTATCAAGAAGATAGAAAAAAAAAATAAACCACGGGTAGGTGGTATACAATTATGGATGGACGAGCGACTGCCGACACAGAGGTAGCTACAGCCGTGGACTACCGTACTGTGTCTGCTGCTAATATAGACTGGATGATAATGAGATAAAATTAAAATATATATATATATATATCACACTAGTACTGCAGCCGGACAGGTATATATTATGTAATGACGGACCTGCTGGACACTGTCTGTCAGCACTGCAGACTCCTAAAGTAAGCTACTAGTATCAAGAAGATAGAAAAAAAAAATAAACCACGGGTAGTTGGTATACAATTATGGATGGACGAGCGACTGCCGACACAGAGGTAGCTACAGCCGTGGACTACCGTACTGTGTCTGCTGCTAATATAGACTGGATGATAATGAGATAAAATTAAAATATATATATATATATATCACACTAGTACTGCAGCCGGACAGGTATATATTATTATGTAATGACGGACCTGCTGGACACTGTCTGCAGAATGCGTTTATAAAAACACCACACGACGAGTGTTTAACTTTTTCAGGCATACAATCACAATATACTGGTGGTCAGCAGACAATCACAATACTGGTGGTCAGTGGTCACTGGTCAGTCACACTGGCAGTGGCACTCTGGCAGCAAAAGTGTGCACTGTACTTAAAATATGTACTCCTGCTATAACTGCTCCCCAGTCTCCCCCACAATTAAGCTGTGTGAGCACTGCAGTGAGCACTCAGCAGTCAGATAATGATATACAGTATATGATGCAGCACACTGGGCTGAGCACAGATATGGTATGTGTGTGACTGTGTCACACTGTGTATCGTTTTTTTTCAGGCAGAGAACGGATTCATTAAACTGGTGGCACTGGTCACTGCCACTGGTCACACTATCAGCAGCAAGTAGTACTCCTCCTATATTATGCTCCCCAAAATTTGTGTCTCTCTCTCTCTAGTACTATTAGTCACTCTAAACGGAGAGGACGCCAGCCACGTCCTCTCCCTATCAATCTCAATGCACGTGTGAAAAATGGCGGCGACGCGCGGCTCCTTATATAGAATCCGAGTCTCGCGATAGAATCCGAGCCTCGCGAGAATCCGACAGCGGGATGATGACGTTCGGGCGCGCTCGGGTTAACCGAGCAAGGCGGGAGGATCCGAGCCTGCTCGGCCCCGTGTAAAAAAAGCTGAAGTTCGGCGGGTTCAGATTCAGAGAAACCGAACCCGCTCATCTCTAGTGCATATAGAACAAACAGTCAGTTTTCCTGACTCCAGCCGTCCTGGAAACATAAATTTTCAGTGCCCTGACTACGTCCAGAAACTTGGAATCCTCCAAGTCCCTAGTAGCCGCAGGCACCACAATAGGCTGCTTCAAGTGAAAAGCTGATACCACCTTCGGGAGAAACTGAGGACGAGTCCTCAACTCTGCCCTATCCATATGGAAAATCAGATAGGGGCTTTTACAAGACAAAGCCGCCAATTCTGACACCCGTCTGGCTGAAGCCAGAGCCAACAACATAACCACTTTCCACGTGAGATATTTTAAATCCACAGTCTGAAGTGGCTCAAACCAATGTGATTTTAGAATTTTCAAGACCACATTGAGATCCCAAGGTGCCACTGGGGGCACAAAAGGAGGCTGAATATGCAGGACTCCCTTGACAAAAGTCTGAACTTCAGGCAGTGAAGCCAGTTCTTTCTGGAAGAAAATCGACAGGGCCGAGATCTGGACCTTAATGGACCCCAATTTGAGGCCTAAAGTCACACCTGCTTGCAGGAAGTGTAAGAAACGACCCAGTTGAAATTCCTCCGTTGGGGCCTTCTTGGCCTCACACCAAGCAACATATTTCCGCCAAATGCGGTGATAATGCTTTGCGGTGACATCCTTCCTGGCTTTGATCAGGGTAGGGATGACTTCCTCCGGAATACCTTTTTCCTTTAGGATCCGGCGTTCAACCGCCATGCCGTCAAACGCAGCCGCGGTAAGTCTTGGAACAGACAGGGTCCCTGCTGCAGCAGGTCTTGTCTGAGCGGCAGAGGCCAAGGGTCCTCTGCAAGCCTCTCTTGAAGTTCCGGGTACCAAGTCCTTCTTGGCCAATCCGGAGCCACGAGAATAGTTCTCACTCCTCGCCTTCTTATTATTCTCAGTACCTTGGGTATGAGAGGCAGAGGAGGAAACACATAAACCGACTGGTACACCCACGGTGTCACTAGAGCGTCCACAGCGATCGCCTGAGGGTCCCCTGACCTGGCGCAATACCTTTTTAGCTTTTTGTTTAGGGGGGACGCCATCATGTCCACCTGTGGTTTTTCCCAACGGTTGACCAGCAGTCGGAAAACTTCTGGATGAAGTCCCCATTCTCCCGGGTGGAGGTCGTGCCTGCTGAGGAAGTCTGCTTCCCAGTTGTCCACTCCCGGAATGAATACTGCTGTCAGTGCTAACACATGATTCTCTGCCCATCGGAGAATCCTTGTGGCTTCTTCCATTGCTCTCCTGCTTCTTGTGCCGCCCTGTCTGTTTACATGGGCGACCGCCGTGATGTTGTCTGACTGGATCAGCACCGGCCTGTTCTGAAGCAGGGGTCTTGCCTGACTTAGGGCATTGTAAATGGCCCTTAGCTCCAGAATATTTATGTGAAGTGAAATCTCCTGATTTGACCACAGTCCTTGGAAATTTCTTCCCTGTGTGACTGCCCCCCAGCCCCGAAGGCTGGCGTCCGTGGTCACCAGGACCCAGTCCTGTATTCCGAATCTGCGGCCCTCTAGTAGATGAGCCTTCTGCAGCCACCACAGCAGCGACACCCTGGTTCTTGCCGATAGGGTTTTCCGCTGTTTTATCTGGAGATGGGACCCGGACCATTTGTCCAACAGGTCCCACTGGAAAGTCCTTGCGTGGAACCTTCCGAATGGAATTGCCTCGTACGAAGCTACCATCTTTCCCAGGACTCGTGTGCATTGATGTACCGACACCTGTCCCGGTTTTAGGATGTCTCTGACTAGAGATGACAACTCCTCGGCTTTTTCCACTGGAAGAAACACTCTTTTCTGGTCTGTGTCCAGAATCATTCCCAGGAACAGAAGACGTGTCGTCGGGACCAGCTGTGACTTTGGAATATTGAGAATCCAGCCGTGCTGTTGTAGCACTTCCTGAGAAAGTGCCACCCCCACTATCAACTGTTCTTTGGACCTCGCCTTTATCAGGAGATCGTCCAAGTACGGGATAATTCTTGCGAAGGAGTATCATCATTTCGGCCATTACCTTGGTAAAGACCCTCGGTGCCGTGGATAACCCGAACGGCAGCGTCTGGAACTGATAGTGACAGTCCTGTACCACAAATCTGAGGTACTCCTGGTGCGGAGGGTAAATGGGGACATGCAGGTACGCATCCTTGATGTCCAGGGATACCATGTAATCCCCCTCCTCCAGGCTCACAATAACCGCCCTGAGCGATTCCATCTTGAACTTGAACCTTTTGATATAAGTGTTCAAGGTTTTTAAATTTAAGATGGGTCTCACCGAATCGGTACCACAAACATTGTGGAGTAGTAACCCTTTCCTTGCTGAAGGAGGGGTACCTTGACGATCACTTTCTGTGAATACAGTTTTTGAATAGCCACCAACACTGCCTCCCTGGCAGAGGGAGTTGCCGGCAAGGCAGATTTTAGGAAACGGCGGGGGGGGAGACGTCTCGAATTCCAGCCTGTACCCCTGAGATACTACTTGAAGGACCCAGGGATCCACTTGTGAGAGAGCCCACTGTGCACTGAAAAACCTGAGACATGCCCCCACCGTTCCCGATTCCGCCTGAGCAGCCCCAGCGTCATGCTGTGGACTTACCGGACGCAGGGGAGGACTTCTGCTCCTGGGAACTAGCTGTGTGCTGCAGCTTTTTCCCCCTACCTCTGCCCCTCGGCAGAAAGGATGAGCCTCTAGCCTTCTTGCTTTTCTGGGGCCGAAAGGACTGTACCTGATAATACGGTGCTTTCTTTTGCTGTGGGGTAGCCTGTGGCAAAAAAGTCGATTTCCCAGCAGTAGCTGTGGACACGAGGTCTGAAAGACCATCCCCAAACAGTTCCACCCCTTTATAGGGTAAAACTTCCATGTGCCGCTTGGAGTCGGCATCACCTGACCATTGCCTAGTCCATAACCCCCGTCTGGCGGCAATGGACATAGCGCTTATTTTTGATGCCAGCCGGCAAATATCCCTCTGTGCATCATTCATGTATAAGACCGCGTCTTTTATATGGTCAATTGTTAGAAAATATTGTCCCTATCCATGGTATCAATGTTTTCCGACAGGGAGTCTGACCACGCAGCAGCAGCACTGCACGTCCAAGCTGATGCAATAGCGGGTCTCAATATAATGCCAGTGCGTGTGTATATAGCTTTTAGGGTACTTTCCAGCTTTCTATCAGCAGGTTCTTTTAGGGCGGCCGTATCCGGAGATGGTAGTGCCACCTTCTTTGATAAGCGTGTCAATGCTTTATCTACCCTAGGGGGTGTTTCCCAGCGTGACCTATCCTCTGGCGGGAAAGGGTACGCAGCCATTAACCGTTTAGAAATGATCAATTTCTTATCTGGGGAAGTCCACGCTTCCTCACACCCCTCATTTAATTCGTCAGATGCAGGAAAAACTACTGGTAGTTTTTTCTCACCAAACATAATACCCTTTTTTGTGGTACCTGGGGTATCATCAGAAATGTGTAAAACATTTTTCATAGCCTCAATCATATAACGGGTGGATCTATTGGAGGGTACACTCGTCTCATCATCGTCGACACTGGAGTCGGTATCCGTGTCGACATCTGTATCTGTCATCTGAGGTAGCGGGCGTTTTATAGCCCCTGATGACATTTGAGACGCTTGGACAGGCACAAGCTGAGTAGCCGGCTGTCCTATGTCGTCAAACCTTTTATGTAAGGAGCTGACACTGTCACGTAATTCCTTCCATAAGTCCATCCACACTGGTGTCGACCCCGCAGGGGGTGACATCACATTCACAGGCATTTGCTCCGCCTCCACATCATTATCCTCATCATACATGTCGACACAGCAGTACCGACACACAGCAGACACACAGGGAATGCTCTTACAGAGGACAGGACCCCACAAAGCCCTTTGGGGAGACAGAGGGAGAGTATGCCAGCACACACCAGGGCGCTATATAACACAGGGATATCACTATACAGAGTGTTTTCCCCTATAGCTGCCTATAATATATATATACTGCGCCTAAATTGTGCCCCCCCTCTCTTTTTTACCCTTTCTGTAGTGCAGGACTGCAGGGGAGAGCCAGGGAGCTTCCTTCCAGCAAAGCTGTGAGGGAATAATGGCGCCAGTGTGCTGAGGGAGTTGGCTCCGCCCCTTTTTCGGCGGGCTTTCTCTCGCTATTTTATCGGTTAATATACACCTATATAGCCTCTGGGGCTATATATGGTGTTAGTTTTGCCAGCCAAGGTGTTATTATTGCTGCTCAGGGCGCCCCCCCCCCCCAGCGCCCTGCACCCATCAGTGACCGCAGTGTGTGGTGTGCATGAGGAGCAATGACGCACAGCTGCAGTGCTGTGCGCTACCTTGGAGAAGACAGAAGTCTTCAGCCGCCGATTTTCTGGACCACCTTCTTGCTTCTGGCTCTGTAAGGGGGACGGCGGCGCGGCTCCGGGAACGGACGACGAGGTCGGGTCCTGTGTTCGATCCCTCTGGAGCTAATGGTGTCCAGTAGCCTAAGAAGCCCAAGCTACCACCACTTAGGTAGGTTCGCTTCTTCTCCCCTTAGTCCCTCGATGCAGTGAGCCTGTTGCCAGCAGGTCTCACTGAAAATAAAAAACCTAAACTATACTTTCTTTCTAGGAGCTCAGGAGAGCCCCTAGTGTGCATCCAGCTCGGCCGGGCACAGAAATCTAACTGAGGCTTGGAGGAGGGTCATAGGGGGAGGAGCCAGTGCACACCAGGTAGTCCTAAATCTTTCTTAGAGTGCCCAGTCTCCTGCGGAGCCCGTCTATTCCCCATGGTCCTTACGGAGTGCCCAGCATCCACTAGGCCGTCAGAGAAATATTGATATATGTGTATATATGTGTTTGAAGACTTGTCAGGTAAGTGTACTCTCAGGGGCAGGTCCACTGCACAGAGGAGAATGCTGCACAGGGGTTATCCCTGAGGAAGGCCAAGAGGCTGCTAAGCATCGAATAATCATACACTGAAGCTTCACTAATCTGTAACAAGTTTACTTCGCCTCCACATAGAGGTATTGCAAGACCAAAAACCAAGAAGTCTTGCAGTCACAGAGACCGCCGAGTGGGGCTACCAAGGCACCATGCTGGTGTGTAACCCATCCACACACATCAGAATACTAAGGCGCCCTGGGAACAACCAAGATCGGAGAGCCATTAGGACAAAACCACTGATCCCCCACCAGCACTCCCGGGGCTCCAGTTGAGAGTGGGGGAGGCAAGCAGACAAGAGGACTCCCTGTAGGTAAGCAAGGGTACCTTAGGTTGCAGGACGCTGCTCCCTAAGGCCCTATTATTAATATTACTTACAAGACATTGCATAAACTGCCGGCTGTCGAGGGCATCTAGACAGATTTATGGACTGTGCAAAATTGTGTGATAGCAGACAGGTCTCCTGCATCAAATGGTATAGGCTGGGGCAAGTGCTGTCTGATAGTGATGAAGCCTATTTGTACAAGCACACAGATACGGGCAGTGATGTGTACAACTTGGCAAAAGGGCAAATATTTGCATTTAGTTCAGTACACACACAGTATGAGTAGAATTGCAGTCTCTGTCCGGGCCCCCTCCTCTCTAGTCAACATCGTAGTCTGTGTGAGCTCATACGTAAAACGCTGGAAAAATGGCAGCTGGCTGTAGTGCAATTTTCCCGGTGACTTTGCAGCACTGCTGCAGCAGGCGCTGGTCTATTGATGGATAAGTAATGAAGACGTACAGTAGGTGTAACACACACACTGCACCCATTAAAGGCCATTGTGTATTATCCATTTGGACTACTGTACAAAAACACAAATACCATTTTATTTGATTATGCTTTATATTGTAAAGGCAACATTTGCAGTTATCTCTCTTGGGTATGTGAAACATCATTACAGTATTATGATGCGTACAGATAACACGAGACACGCTGTGAAATTACAGTACACCTCTTCTGTGTCAATAGTAAGTTATAAAACCTGTGTGCCTGATGTGCACCTGATACAAATGCTGCTACTGTATATTTGAGGTGGATGCATCTCTTATACATCTAAATACACTTTATGCTGTGGCTCAAAGAAACCCTTATTAATCAGGAACACCACCGCATAAGGAATATCCTTATGTTTGCAAAAGTATTTATTTATTGCATCATGGTGCTTGCTTTTCTTAAGCAGACTACATTTCTATTGGATTAAGGGCCTAACTCAGTATGAGACGCATCTGCGATGCGTTCACATGCTGAAGCACACATGCAGTGTGCGCAGGAGCCACACTGTGCGTGAGCACACAGCGAGATGCAACGGCATCGCACTTATGCGAATGCCTCTGCCTGACTGCCAGGCAGAGGCATTCCCAGGTCAGGTGGGGGCGTCGATGTGGCGCCATGGGGGCGCAGTCTGGACAATGGAGACATGTCCGGACCATTTGTGGGGCGGGCCGCGGTGGCTGCGTGAAATTATAGATGGCTCCTACAGGCGCAGCCTGGCTGTGACAGCAGGAGGCCCGCTGCCATCTTTTTGATCGGAGTGGCTACGTGTGATGTCACGTAGCCGCCCTGATCACACCCACGCTCCTCGTCTGGAAGCCACCTTCCTCCCCCGCAATGCTCCCTCTCTGCCTTGGAAACGGAGCGCTGTCACCCCCTCCCGTCCCGCGAACGCTTCTGCCTGTGCATGCGACTGCATCTTCATTGTAGTTTTTGTAGTTAGATCGCGATTTGCGATCCAACCAGAATGAAGTCCTAAGTCTGTACATTAACTTTCAAAAATATAATACAAATAAAATAAATTAAAAAAGTTTTTCAATTAGGCTATAATTAACTACATCCTAAAAGAAAACCTGTACAAAAAGTAAAATTCAAAAAGAGGATCCCATTTTTCTGATGCAAATACCAACTTGTCTTTAATAACAGATGCTTGTAAGTAGGTGATTTAATTCTACAGCTTCTTTTAACAACCACCAACATATTTGCATAAGCTTTGAATATAACACGTCAAGTGCATGCAAAATAGAAAATGAATAATATTTCATTTGAGATACTGATCTCTGAATATCTCATTTAATACCTAAGGGGAAAAAGTACATTACAGAGTGTGTCTTACCTTGCATAACCTTACTTTCTGTCTAGTCCAGAGAAACAGCATATTGAAATAGGGCAACACACAGGTCGTCGGAGGGTTAGTAAACTTTTAAGTATTGGTTTTCTTTACTTTTTTGTATTATAATTATATGGACAAGCTCAGGGTTATATAGAGTGGGATTATACTTTAACAATTTCTGTAACAAAGATCTCATATAAGCTTAACATCAGTGACGTGTGGTGACTAGGTGAGGCAGAGCCTTTCCTGTCATACTCCAGTATATACCAGAGTTTTGACTACATAAAGTAAATGAAAAACAAAAAGAACATATTATGTATATCTTTGTATTATTCTAACAATTTTTATAGTCAAAACTCTTGAGTAAAAAGTCCTCCATTTTCTATCTTTGCCATGCATCTATTTTTCTATCTTTTCCGCACATCTCAAAACTCACCAAACTCACCAATTGCCTCCTCATCCATTTACCTCACTGCATGTCCCTGCATAATATAGTACAGGTTGAGTATCCCATATCCAAATATTCCGAAATACGGAATATTCCGAAATACAGAATTTTTTGAGTGAGACAGAGATAGTGAAACCTTTGTTTTCTGATGGCTCAATGTACACAAACTTTGTTTAATACACGTTATTAAAAATATTGTATTAAATGACCTTCAGGCTGTGTGTATAAATTGTATATGACCATAAATCAATTGTGTGTGTATATACACAAACTTTGTTTAATGCACAAAGTTATAAAAAAATCCTCCTGATATCTCATTATAGTATGCAATTATTCCAAAATACAGAAAAATCCGATATCTAAAATACTTCTGGTCCCAAGCATTTTTGATATGGGATACTCAACCTGTATACATACAGTAGCCGATTCAGATTTGAGAGCAAAGCAATAAAAAAAAAAAAAAAAAAAAAAGAGAGAGTAACTTTGCAATTGAACAGTGTTCCAAATTCCAATACAAGGGGTAGAAATACTTTTTTTTTTGCAAGGGTATTAGAGTGGCTGCTTGTGCATATTGCTAAAATACTAGACAGTTTTATTACTGCAGTTTAGATTTGGTGTTGGACACGCCCCTCCAAATCTAAATCTTAAAACACATTTTAAGTCTGCCCTACCATCAGAGGCGGAATTAGCGAGAGGTGGGCCCAGGTGCAAAAATATGATTTCGGGCACTCCTCCCTTAAAAAATATGAGGCAATGAGTGCCTGTGCCCCTCCACAGCAGCATTTTACCCACAGTCTGCCTTGTGTGCCCCAAATGCCCAGTCTCTCCCTGTCATGCTCCCTCCACAGCAGCATGTTCCCCATATGTCACCTCTGTGTGCCGCACATTACTCCCATACACTGCACTACATTGCTGCATGACAATATTACACTGCATCCCACTGTACACTATACTACATCCCCTAATATACTGCACTACATCACTACACTTCATCCCCCTATATACTACTCTGCATCACTACACTACATCCCCCCTATGCACTAATCTACACTACATCCCCTTTATGCAGCACTACATCACTTCACTTCATCCCCATATACACTGCACTGCATCCCACCTATGTGCTGCACTACACCACTACACTACATCCCCTATATTTTGCACTACACTACATCCCTTACACACTGCACTACATCACTACACTACATCCCCTATACACTACACTACATCCATGCTATACGCTGCACTACACCACACTACATTCCCCTTTATTTTGCACTACACTACATCTCTTACACACTGCACTACATCACTACACTACATCCCCTATATGCTACACTACATTCCCCACAATGATAATAGAACATCAGAGCCTCCCTCCAAATGAACTTAACAAAAGGAAGATCCCTCTGCGCTTCTTTCCTGCAGAGCTCCAGATGAGGGTGGCAGGCAGGATAGAGTGGAAAGAGGTGATGAGCCAAATAGAGGGCAGCAGACTAGAAGGGATGGAGAGCAGCATGGGAGAGAGGAAGAATGGGGTGGGCCTGGCCCTCTGAACGGGAGGGAGCAGAGAAGTTGGGGAGGGGCAGGTCTTACAAAAGGAAGGGAGTTCTAGGGAAGATACAACTGCAGCACACAGAGGCTGGTCCTGGAAGGGGGACAAGCCACATTTACAGAGAAGGTGGGCGATGTCCCTCATATGAGGAGTCCCCCTCCTCTCGTCCTTCGGACAGACCGCAACCAAGTTTGTTACATCCCACAGTGGCTGGCTGACGTACTATAATGAGTCATTTAGATTCATTATTAGTTCTACTAATGTCGGCAGCAGGTCCTTTAAGTGCTGTGGGCCTGGATGCAATGCACCATCTGCACCGCTGGTAGTTCCACCACTGCCCACCATGGTTTTGCCCACGTGCAAAGTTGCTCCTTTTTTTTTTTTTTGCTTTACTCCAAACTCAGAATGGGCTACATAATGCATACAGAGCTAAAAACACTATGGAATAATACTGTAGGAAATATGTTAAACGGCATTGGCTAGTCAGGGTCAGTCTTTTAACGGAAAGGATGGCACAGTATTACAGCCCATTGGCTTATATATAGTGAGTGCAGGGTGTGCAGTGCACAGGGGCCCAAATCACACACCCTTCACCCATATAACTATACTTTTCTCTCCACCATCTCCACAGTCTTGCGCAAGTGCCATTTTCCCATTGATTTGCGCATGAGCAGTCAAGAAGTCCCTGGAAACAAGGTGTAGGAGCCATGTCCCGGAGACCTGCACATGTACAGTAGACTCTGGCACAAAACCAGAGTATACTGTGCTCAGTGCACTGTCAGAGAGTAGAAGGCCCACACAGAGCCTGCACATGGGCCATCTCCTCTCTTAAACCACCTCTGTTTTAGCCACAGGTCTCCTTATATCAATTGTCCATTATCATAACAGCATGATGAAGGCCAGCCACTCAGCTGGAAACAATAGTAAATATTAAAATTGTATTTCTTTTTTATTAGTACATATTTCTGAAGACAGAAGACACTGAGGCTGATAATGTAGGTGGTGTACACGCCTACGTGGCTTTCCTTATGTAGACAGTGAGGTTGATAGTGTAAATGGTGTACACGCCCACGTGGCTTTCCTTATGTAGACAGTGAGGCTGATAGTGTAAGTGGTGTACACGCCCACGTGGCTTTCCTTATGTAGACAGTTAGGCTGATAGTGTAAGTGGTGTACACGCCCACGTGGCTTTCCTTATGTAGACAGTGAGGCTGATAGTGTAAGTGGTGTACACGCCCACGTGGCTTTCCTTATGTAGACAGTGAAGCTGATAGTGTAAGTGGTGTACACGCCCACGTGGCTTTCCTTATGTAGACAGTGAGGCTGATAGTGTAAGTGGTGTACATGCCTACGTGGCTTTCCTTATGTAGACAGTGAGGCTGATAGTGTAAGTGGTGTACATGCCCACGTGGCTTTCCTTATGTAGACAGTGAGGCTGATAGTGTAGGGGGTGTACATGCCTACGTGGCTTTCCTTATGTAGACAGTGAGGCTGATAGTGTAAGTGGTGCACATGCCTACGTGGCTTTCCTTATGTAGACAGTGAGGCTGATAGTGTAAGTGGTGTACATGCCTACGTGGCTTTCCTTATGTAGACAGTGAGGCTGATAGTGTAAGTGGTGTACATGCCTACGTGGCTTTCCTTATGTAGACAGTGAGGCTGATAGTGTAAATGGTGTACATGCCAACGTGGCTTTCCTTATGTAGACAGTGAGGCTGATAGTGTAAGTGGTGTACATGCCTACGTGGCTTTCCTTATGTAGACAGTGAGGCTGATAGTGTAGGGGGTGTACATGCCTACGTGGCTTTCCTTATGTAGACAGTGAGGCTGATAGTGTAAGTGGTGCACATGCCTACGTGGCTTTCCTTATGTAGACAGTGAGGCTGATAGTGTAAGTGGTGTACATGCCTACGTGGCTTTCCTTATGTAGACAGTGAGGCTGATAATGTAAGTGGTGTACATGCCTACGTGGCATTCCTTATGTAGACAGTGAGGCTGATAGTGTAAGTGGTGTACATGCCTACGTGGCTTTCCTTATGTAGACAGTGAGGCTGATAGTGTAAGTGGTGTACATGCCTACGTGGCTTTCCTTATGTAGACAGTGAGGCTGATAGTGTAAGTGGTGTACACGCCCACGTGGCTTTCCTTATGTAGACAGTTAGGCTGATAGTGTAAGTGGTGTACACGCCCACGTGGCTTTCCTTATGTAGACAGTGAGGCTGATAGTGTAAGTGGTGTACATGCCCACGTGGCTTTCCTTATGTAGACAGTGAGGCTGATAATGTAAGTGGTGTATATGCCTACGTGGCTTTCCTTATGTAGACAGTGAGGCTGATAGTGTAGGGGGTGTACATGCCCACGTGGCTTTCCTTATGTAGACAGTGAGGCTGATAGTGTAGGGGGTGTACATGCCCATGTGGCTTTCCTTATGTAGACAGTGAGGCTGATAGTGTAAGTGGTGTACATGCCTACGTGGCTTTCCTTATGTAGACAGTGAGGCTGATAGTGTAAGTGGTGTACATGCCTACGTGGCTTTCCTTATGTAGACAGTGAGGCTGATAGTGTAGGGGGTGTACATGCCCACGTGGCTTTCCTTAATGAACCTCTCTCAGTATACTAGTGCCAAGTCATCCTAAATAGCTTAATGCTGGAGTCCCGGGACTCCTTTTCACTGGACAAACCTCAACAAAGTGTTGAATGAGCTTTTGGGAAGTCTGTCTTCTTTAATTGTTATAAAGTTTTTTTTAAATTTAAATGTCTTTGGAATAAAGAACTTTACAGAGTGTTGCATTTACCAGCCTGGGGGTGGTTTTCATTAATCCATGGTGACCCCACGTTCCTGTTCTCCAAGTCATTTGGCCACCATTTAGGGGGCTCGGTCTGAGTAACGCAGGTGTGCCCATACCATGCGGGGGGCAGGCCGCGGTGGCTGTGTGATGTCACACGCAGCCGCTGCGACCAGCAGAGCGATGAGTAGCTCCCTGCTAGCGCACAGGAACTGCGCTGCCATGGAGCTACTCTTCAATTACAAAAGCATTGCTGCTGTGTGATGCCTTTGTACTTGTGCGACGGGGTAGGGCCTGACATGCGGGGCGGACTAGCCCTGTGCTGAGCGTCCCCCCGCATGTCAGTGTGCCTGATCGTAGATGTGATAAATTTAGCACATCTACGATCAGGTCTGAATTAGGCCCTTGGTCCAGTGGAGGATTTAGACTGTGATTCACGCTCTATTTATTAAACGGTTCCGGTATGAATGGTCGACCATGTTATGGTCGACAGTCATAAGGTCGACCACTATTGGTCGACATTGACACATGGTCGACACATGAAAAGGTCGACATGAGTTTTTTTACTTTTTTTGGTGTCGTTTTTTGCGTAAAGTGACTGGGAACCCCAATTAGTGCACCGCGTCCCCTCGCATGGCTCGCTTTGCTCGTCATGCTTCGGGCATCGTGCCTTCGCTCCGCTACCGCTTCGCTCGGCACAGATTACCGTTCCAGTCGTAGTCCACGTGGATCGTAAAGTATGGAAAAGTTCCCCAAAAGAAAAAAAAGTTAAAAAAACCATGTCGACCTTTTCATGTGTTGACCATTTTTATGTGTCGACCATGTGTCCATGTTGACCATGTCAATGTCGACCAATAGTGTTCGACCTAATGACTGTCGACCATAACATGGTCGACCATCTGAACGGATACCTTATTAAACAGTGCAGGTTCTGTAAAGCTGGACTATCACTGCGGTTTCTGGGATAGAGTATATGAATCTGTTTGTAATGAAAAAACCTGTTTGCATAATATAGCTGCTGCTGGTCACTGCTGTTTTGTAAACTTAGATAGGGTTGTCTGATTTAGCAGTGATTATTACTTACTGACAAATTTTGGGATCTTTCTGGATTGATTTAAAAATGAATATGTAGTAACAGGTGAGTCTCTGAAATTTAGTTCAGCAGTGGCATTGTAGGTTTGTTCATCTCTAAAAGTAGGTTTTCTCGGGCATTTTATCCGGAGTAAGCAACATATTGCACTACTCCATATCTAAAAAAGAAAGATAAAATCGCTTTTCATATCTCCTGTAATATTACTGCAGCCCTTAAAGTTAGCAACGGGGGCTTTGTAGATGAGGTATTTACTGCATAAAGATGAAATAGGCTTTGTTTCTCTCAAATTTTGTTTAAAACAAAATGCAATCTTTGGATGACGTTATCTCTTCTTGCAATGAAGTAAAGCAGGGAATAAAATGTCCCCTTCCTGCTTTCTCTCACAAAACAGCACTTTAATAGGTCCCTCAGACCTATTGTGCATATATACTGACAGGTGCATATGCACTGGGATTCAAACATATGTAAGAATCTTTTGCATTTGCGACAGATGGTAAAAATAAATCAGTGCAGGCCAAATTTCTTCTCACTGGAACAGATAATTTTTGCTTGGTCTGCCCAGGCTTGGACTGGTCCACAGGGGTACAGGGGAAACCACCGTTGGACCCCACTGACTGGGGGCCCACCTCCTGCTCTAAGGATCAGGTTCCAGACTGTGCACTTGAATTATACATTATACATATGTTACCTTATACTGGGCTATGGTGTATTTTCTACAGTGCAATACTGTTATTAATCTGGTACATTAACATGCAAGCAGCAGCTGAATTTACTGAATTTAATGAAAAGGCCCAGATGTTGCACTTTCTAATGGTTACTCAAACCAATGTGGTGGAAGGCCACACCCCCTCTGCAGACTGGCCACACCCCTAAACATGGGTCCCGACCACTGCATTCCTCCGGTGGGCCCTACATGCCCCAGTCCGACACTGGGTCTGCCCATTGGTGTTATCTATAATGGGTGCATGGGGTGAGGTACACATGGACCCCTGGGTCCAGGTTGGCCCACACTGCAGACCCCTATAATTATACTTACCCCTACAGAGTCCTGCAGTGGCCAGCGCTGCAGACAGAAATCACCAGCAAACTAATGTGGTAGCCATATTCTCGGTGATTTGCACATGGGCAGTCGAGATGTCCACGGGTATAAGGCATGGGTGTCATGTTCCCGGAGACCTGTGCATGTACAGTAGACAAAGCCAGAGTCTACAGCACTGCAGCTACCGCCAGAGAGGAGGAAGCTCGTGCACATGGGCCCCCTCCTCACTTAATCCTCCCCTAGTTCTGCCCATGTTCAGCCTCTGTTCAGGCCACCCAAGTATGTCCCAAGTAGACTATGGTACTGTGCCAACTTTTACTGTGCATGTGCTAATCTCCGAGAACATGGCGCCTGCCCATTTTCACAGTGATTTCGGCAGCACATATAGAGTATATGTGCAGGGTGTGCAGTGTGAGCCCACATTCCTTGCACCTATAATAGAGCTGTCCATGCCTAGGAGGTATTTTCATATACATACAGCAAGAGAATGTGAGTACAAAAATGGCAAAAAACACCAATAATGATACACAACTTAGCGCATGCCCTTGCTTCTATATTGCTACATGATGGCCTGAGTTGCATTGTTGCATTTGTACATTTTAGTTATCCTACAAATATATTTCCAATCTTGGTGTACAATATGAAGTAGTTGTTGACATATGCTAGAAGGAAGAATCCTTACTAGCATCTTCTGGCAGTTAGTTGTGCTTCCCTAATCTTATAGTCACAAGCTCCCCTTATGGAGAAAAGCTAGAAATACAGTCCTGTCCCATCCTCCTTCAGCATCTCAAAAGGCAGTTATCTCCTGTTGTTAGACTCACCTTCCCTTTTTCATTATATTTCTGCAGCTCTCTGCTCCCCAGCAGGCACCTGTGAGGTGGATCCCACTGTTTTGTGAATCCAATCGGTATCCATCCTTAGCTATTAAAAATCAGCTGCATCCAGATGTTTAATTGATCATACTGACATATCCATTCTCTCCTTCCATGCACCTTACTGTAGACCACACAGCATTGTCCTTACACTTGAATGGGATTGGTAAATGGTTGGGGAGTAGCTCTGCACTGTCTAAAATAATAGCCACACCCCTTGGCTGCTGGTCATACCTACTTCTACTCCTACTTTTTAATGATTCCCTCCTTGATGTTATTTTATTTCATCAAGTTTATGTTAATGATTTTTGATATGCATACAAAAAATTAAACATTTCCTAAATACTCAAATTCATAAACTTGCATTTTTGAAAAAATTCACAGTAGTTCTAGACACAAATAATATAAAAAATATACGATAATTAATGAAATATTTGTGTAGCAGATTCACAAACCACCACATTCAAATCTTAAAGTGAAGGAAGATAATAGGGGGACATTTATCACAGTTTGGAAAGAGATAAAATGGAGAGAAATAAACTACCAACCAATAAGCTCCTGTTATTTTGTTGTGTTTGAAAAATGACAGGTAGGAGCAGATTGGTTGGTATGTAGGGGTTTATTCATGAAGTAGTGAAAGTGTGGAGAAGTGAGCCAGTGGAAAAGTTGTCCATGGCGACCAATCAGCATTGAAGTAACACTTATAATTTGCATACAATAAAATAATACAGAGCAGCTGAATGGTTGCCATGGGCAACTTCTCCACTAGCTAACTTCTCCACTCTTTTCACTGCTTCATGAATAGACCTTTTAATCTCTGTCCACTTTATCTTAGCTTTGATAAATTCTGCCTAAGGGCCCGATTAAGGTTGGATCGCAAAACACGATCCAACCGCAAATATTGCTAAAAGGATGCGGGCGCATGTGCTGCGCCCATCCTGCAGATGCAGAAATTGCAAACGCCTCCACCTGCCAACTAGGCAGAGGCATTTGCAGGGCGGGGGGCAGGGAGGTGGCAACACTCCGTTTCCTAGGTGGAGATGGAGCGTTGCGGGTGTCGGAAGTGGGCAAACAGGACGGCATCATGGAAACGGGGGGCGTGGTGTGGCCATGATCGTGGTGGCTGTGTGATGTCACAAGCAGCCGCCACAATTAGAAAGCTGGCGGCGGCCCTCCTGCGGACGCAGGCAGGAGGCAACCTGAATTTCTACGATGAAGCAGAAATTGGAATGTGATTGCAATTTCTGCTTCATCAAGGGGGGAGGGGGCAGTCAGCACGCTGGGCGGCCTTGCCCTGCGATGGGCGGCCCCCAGCATGCGTTCACATGGACAGCAAATTCTGCTACTTAGCAGAATTTGCAATCCAACCTGAATCAGGCCCAAAGTATTGTATTAAAATAAACTGGTCTTGGAAGAAATGCACATCATGGAACATACAGCAGGTGCACAACAACCTTTAAATGCCTGTCTCAATAAGCGCCTCAACAACCTTAAAAGCTTCCTCCTTTCCATCTCCCAATCCTTTTGGGGACTCATTCCAAAAACCCCAGATCTATTCATATTCAGTAGTCATGCCTTGTGTACTAAGAAGTTGAACATGCGTGCCCACCATGTCATGCATTAGACATCACCAGTCCTGAAAAGTGTCCATTTCACCAAGCCATGTACAGTACTGTCTATGTTTAACTTAGCAAAAGTGAGAGCATTAAAGATACACTGACCCTTTGTCCTACTCATCCTGTTTTAACTTAAGTTCAAAGCTAAATACATACACATATAATCTGAGACAAAGGAGGGATCTTACCAACCACTCTAGTAATACAGATAAAGAAAAACTTCATTGTTCCATTTATACTATCTCAGGGGCAACCCTATCCAATAAGGACACAGCCTCATTAGGTGTATTGGAAAAGCATGTAATATGAAAACTCTTTTTACTTGCAGAAATTATGCTCTAGTTTTTAGACATCAAAGAGAAATCTGGAAAGACATCCATTCTGTGACCATCGAACTCCAATGGAATTTGACAAATGTAGTATGGAGTCCTGATCCTTTGCATTGGTGTCTGATGCGCCCTTTCAAATGCAAATTGCAGAGTGAATGTGTCTTTTATTTATACTCGGAGCAGCCGTTTTTCCCGGGATTTTATCCACTGGCCTTTGCTGGGAGGCTAAAAAACAGATACTGGGCCTGATTCAGAGATGCATGCTTTCTTTGGACACAGACACCGGCCTCGCCATTACCAGAAAACAGGGCTGACATGGCCCCATTTTCTGCAAACACAGCCCTCAAATGGCTGCAGCATGTCAATCATGCTGCAGCTTGGGGGAACTGAAAACGATCTTGCAGTACATGAGCAGTACATCTCTGAATCATGCCCAGTGTTCTAGCAAATTCTCCAGTATGTGTTTGAGAGGTTTTATTTAAAGCTGTTCAACTGAGATAGTTACCAACTGACCATTGACAGGTACTGTGAGGAAAAGTTTACTCTGAATGTACCTCACTGATTTTCTTGGGGAACTCTTCTTCTGAGTTGCCAATAGCCTGGTGGACATGCTGCTGAGTACCCTCCAAACTAGGTACATTCACATGCCTTTCCAGACCACCTGTTTTGTCAGGAGTATTGGGGGTCATTCCGAGTTGTTCGCTCGCTAGCTGCTTTTAGCAGCATTGCACACGCTAGGCCGCCACCCTCTGGGAGTGTATCTTAGCTTAGCAGAATTGCGAACAAAAGAGTAGCAGAATTGCGATTAAATAATTCTTAGCAGTTTCTGAGTAGCTCGAGACTTACTCCTACACTGCGATCAGCTCAGCCCGTTTTGTTCCTGGTTTGACGTCACAAACACACCCTGCGTTCGGCCAGCCACTCCCCCGTTTCTCCAGACACTCCCGCATTTTATGCTGGCACGCCTGCGTTTTTCCGCACACTCCCAGAAAACGGTCAGTTTCCGCCCAGAAACACCCACTTCCTGTCAATCACACTCCAAACACTTCAACGATGAAAATTCTTCGTTCGGACGTGAGTAAATCTACTAAGTTTTGTGCTAAAATACTTAGCGCATGCGCACTGCGTACCATGCGCATACGCATTTTTGCCTTGATCGCTCCGTTGCGAAAATCGTCAACGAGCGAACAATTTGGAATGACCCCCATTGTTAGCAGTGGGTTTTGCAAATGTTCCAATTTTCTGGCTGTAGAGGTATACTTGGCCTTTTTCTGTGAGCTCCACCATGATTACACTAAGGGGTATATTTACTAAGCAGTGATAAGAGCGGAGAAGTGAGCCAGTGGAGATTAGCACTGAAGTAACATCTATAATTTGCATACTATAAAATTATACAGAGCTGCTGATTGGTATACCAGGCTATTGGAAACTCAGAAGAAGAGTTCACCAAGAAAATCAGTGAGGTGCATTCAGAGGAAACTTTTCCTCACAGTACCTGTCAATGGTCAGTTGGTAACTATCTCAGTTGAATAGCTTTAAATAAAACCTCTCAAACACATACTTGGGAATTTGCCAGAACACTGGGCATGATTCAGAGATGTACTGCGAGATCGTTTGCAGTTCCCCCAAGCTGCAGCATGATTGACATGCTGCAGCCATTTGATGGCAGTGTTTGCAGAAAATGGGGGCATTGGGAAACTTCTCCACTGGCTCACTTCTCCGCTCTTATCACTGCTCAGTAAATGTACCCCATAGCTCTCTGTCCCCTCCAGTAATGGTGGCAGTTTCCACAGTGGGAAGCAAACAGGAATCCAATGGCAGGATTTCGACGGTGGCTCAGGCAATATATAGAGGACTCCCAGAGCGGCAAAGCAGCATGAAGGGGGATCTCTTGCTAGCCCACTTCACTTTGAGTGACGTCTACTGCTGACAGAAGCATACTAAGATATACAGTAGTGATAAGTTGGGAGCAACCAAGCAGCCATAAATTGATGTAGAGTATTTCACGTGGCCCACTGTGTGGGCAGGAGCAGGATCAAGTATGTGCACCCACAACTTAGATCACAGGGGAAGAGTTGGTTGGTTTGAGAGTCATCCCCTACAAGACAGCTATTCACTGCCAGCCCAATGGGAAGGCTGAAGCACGGGAGAACGCCACAAACTGAAACAGGACAATAAGCACAGATAGGGAGGACAGGGGCAAACGCAGGATTTTTAAGGGGGGTTTCCAAGTGTATATGGGATGTAGTTATGTGACCACTGGTCACAATACCGACCACTACTGAGGTTGCCAAACGCAGTCCTCAAGGCACCCCAACGGTCCAGGGTTTAGGTATATCCATGGCTCAGCACAGATGGTTACATCAAATAGACTTGGGTGCTAATTGAGTCACCTGTGGCCAACTGGATAAACCTAAAACCTGGACTGTTGGAGTGCCTTAAGGACCGCGTTTGGGAATCTCTGGACCACTATATCATGAACCCTGAAAATCCCGACAGTCGGCATGCCGACTAACAGGGACTATTCCCAATCATGGGTGTCCACGACACCCAAAGAGTGGGAATGGAACCTGTGGTGAGCACAGCTCACCACCGAGCCCGCAGCGTGTTGAGCGCAGAGAGCCCGCAAAGGGCTTCGTTGTGCTCGCCCCCACTGTTGGAATTCTGCGGCCGAGATCCCGGCATCGGGATGCTGACTGCCGGGATCCAGGCCGCTGGTAACATGGACCCAACCCATATATATGTATATGTGTATATATATATATATATATATATATATATATATATGAGCCAAACTGTAGTATCATTGCATGGTACTACTGTACCTGAGCCAGCCGGACAGTTGTTCAATTTCCTACAGGGCTCACATAGTGCAGGTTGCCGGGAGCCGTGGCTGTGCAAACAGGAGGCGGGGAACCCGGTGAACATCCTCATACTGTCAGCAGGAAATACTGTGTAGACATAGAAGCAGCCCGGCCACTGTCACTGCACACTCAGAGCGGTTGGGCAACTTCTCCAACCTGTCTCTCGATGTTTAGAAGTTAGGTTACCCAAAGGTACTCGGGCGCTCTGAGTATTGGGTGCTTCACCAAGCAGCAGCCTCAAGGTTAAAGGGGAGTCACCCCCACAAGGTAAACAAAGAAAGCAGGTTAGAGGCTGCGCTAAATTTGTACGATATAACAACAATAATAATTTGTCTAATAATTGCACAATTTAATAATAAAAAATGATAACACTAAAATAATGTGGTGAATACACCATAAAATGCATGCAACATAAATAAGGATTTAAAAAACATACAATTGAAGTGATAAGCATTTTTATGGTTACCCAAATTGCCAGGAATTGAAAGGAGATTTGAAGATGGAAAGTCCGTTCCAAAATGATCTCCCAAGTAGATTAGAGTCCAGTGTTAACAGGTTTTAGGAGGTAAGCAGTGTCCCATATGGTAACAAGTTACCACTAGAGGGTATGGTGCTCCAAGATTTTGAATGATGAGCTACTCATGCAGTGCGGTATATGGAAATCATCGGTTCAGCTTGCTATTGAAGTCCTCCAAGTGTAAATAATAGTCTGGATCTTGGTGGGGGTGGTTCGGTCTTCCAGCAATATGTGCCAGGCTTGGGTCCCTATGCACCTAGGAGGTCATTCCGAGTTGTTCGCTCGCAAAGCGATTTTAGCAGAGTTGCTCACGCTAAGCCGCCGCCTACTGGGAGTGAATCTTAGCATCTTAAAAATGCGAACGATGTATTCGCAATATTGCGATTACACACCTCGTAGCAGTTTCTGAGTAGCTTCAGACTTACTCGGCATCTGCGATCAGTTCAGTGCTTGTCGTTCCTGGTTTGACGTCACAAACACTCCCAGCGTTCGCCCAGACACTCCTCCGTTTCTCCGGCCACTCCTGCGTTTTTTCCGGAAACGGTAGCGTTTTTCCCACACGCCCATGAAACGGCCTGTTTCCGCCCAGTAACACCCATTTCCTGTCAATCACATTACGATCGCCAGAACGATGAAAAAGCCGTGAGTAAAATTACTAAGTGCATAGCAAATTTACTTGGCGCAGTCGCAGTGCGAACATTGCGCATGCGCATTAAGCGGAAAATCGCTGCGATGCGAAGATTGTTACCGAGTGAACAACTCGGAATGAGGGCCCTGATGCGTTTCACTGCAATCAGCTAGCAGCTTTTTCAAAGGTCAAAAAAGGTTACACTTGGAGGACTTCAATAGCAAGCTGAACCGATGATTTCCATATACCGCACTGCATGAGGAGCTCATCATTCAAAATCTTGGAGCACCATACCCTCTAGCGGTAACTTGTTACCATATGGGACACTGCTTACCTCCTAAAACCTGTTAACACTGGACTCTGATCTACTTGGGGGATCATTTTGGAACAGACTTTCCATCTTCAAATCTCCTTTTAATTCCTGTCTCTCGATGTTAGGCTTGTGGGGGATCTAGGCGCTACTGTCTCCCGGCTGCCCGCTGTGGTGCGCAGCTAAAAGCCCGGGGGAAGGAGAGGACTGGACAGCGGCACTGAGCCCTTATGGTGTGCCGTAGCTTCCTTAATATATGCATCATCCTGCACTTGCATTCCCCTGTTGCTCCGCACCCGTACCTCGTGGTGTCTGACTGATCTGTCAGGTGAGGCACAGACGGCAATGAATTGGCACAGGGGGGGTTTCTGGGTACTCAGAGCCCCCCCCCCCCTTCCCCCCCTGCGTGTGCTACTGGAGAAGAACCCCCATGCAGGTACAAAGAGTACCTCTTCTGTTTCATACACTTGGTATGATGTTCAACAAAAGTTAGGTATAAGCTGGAGAGCAATCAAATTCTGCTGCTATTATACAGTATGCTCGTCCAGGTCACTTCCCTGATGCAAGATTTCTTTAAATACAGTAGTTTTTCAACTTATAGTTGCATTTTTTGCTAGTTTGTAGCATTCAGAACCACTAAAAGTAGATCAAAATCAAAATGTGCTACTTTGAATTAGGCTGATTATTTTTGGTATTAAGGTGAGACAACAGAACACATAAAACAATATCTTTCTGCTACTAATCTTGCCTTGGCTACAAATTGTGGATGGCTTTGTACTGTTTTGTAACAGTTAAAACCTCTGAATTACCCCATTGTGGACACTTAAGCATTGTCAAGTTCTAAAATGTAACTGAATCATATGAATGTTTTCATGGGAAGCTCAGTAGACAATTAACATGAGAACAGGACCAGTGAACCATCACTTGTCAGTCACCATATTATTACCCGTCTCTGCCAGCACAACACTTGAACTAGATTCCGCTCTTGTTATCCATTTTGGCAACTTTCATTGGATTAAGCCAGAACTAGAAACAGTATTTCATTCATTAACTGGTGTTTTTTCTGAACTACCCATACAGTATGCATTGAAAATAAGCACTTAAGAGTTGCATAGGGGTTTTATCAATACTCACTGGAGTTCAATGGGGTCATTTGCAAAACAGAAAGAAATGCAGCTTGTAAGCACATTTAATCATTCACAAATATTCATTAATCCTTTTCAATTCATACACATATGGGCTCAAGAAAATGATTTCCCTCTGCACATTAGCTATACTGCATCATAGACACACAAATCTTTCCCTTTCACCTTTGGCAGTGACTCACGGTGATATGAATTTTACTTGAAGAGTAAATATATAATATAAAACTAAAAATGCACATACTGAAGTCATTTATTACACAGACTTGGCACTTCAAGGACCTTTTTTCAATCTATCTATGTTATTCTGATTTGTTATGTACTAAAGTCTTTGGTCAACATTTGCTCAATATTGAAACATTTACTGAAACCTGCGCCATCACACAAACGACTCATGATGACCAAAGTCCTTCATCCATATCTATGGCAATTAAAAAAACTGCATGCATTATATACTGTATATATATATATATATATATATATATATATATATATATATACTCATTAATAAAAAAAAGTTTTGCCCTTGTGGCGCCCCGGGCGAAAATAGAGACGTTGCTTCATAACGGGGCATGGTCAATGTGCCCCCAATAGTACTGCCCCCATTTGTGCCCCCAGTAGTATTGCCCCGTTTGTGCCCCCAGTTGTATTGCCCCAGTTTGTGCCCCCAGTAGGATTGCCCCCGTTTGTGTGGCTTTTAAAAATGAAAAAAAATAATACTTACCATCCCCGTTCCAGATTCCCGACCACTGCTGCCCGCTGCCCTCTGTCTCCGTCTCTGGCCGCTGGCGCCGCTCCTCTGATCTATGGGAGAGATGTCATGACGTCTATCCCATAGAAACACATAGACACTAGAGGTCAATCATGACCCCTAATGTCTATGTGCCGTTTCACAATGCCGTGCAGTGCATCGCGCACCGCACAGCAGTACCGGCACGGGTGGAGGCACCACTAGTAGCGGATCTGGCGGCAGCGCCCTCCGGAAGGCAGCGCCCCCGGCAAAAGTACTGTGTGCCCATACAATGATCCGCTACTGGCGGTGAGGTCAGGGGCTGAGGAGGCACAAATGGTGAAGGCTCTCAGTGCCAGGAGCCTGTCTTACCCCCTATACAATTTAACTCGTATGTCCCTGCACTACATCCATGCAAACACAGGGAGAACATACATACAGTAATAGTCAGGTCACAGCTATCACCATAGTGTTGGGAGTAAACTGGTGTGGTGAGGTGCCCCCCATTGCCCCCTCACCTGCAGAAACACAGCTGGCCTGGTAGAGCAGGTTACACGGGGCAATACAATCATCAGTGATATTGTCAGCAGCACATACCTCCCAACTTTTCATACTTACAAAGAGGGACATACGCGCGGGGGCGTTGCTTCACGGGAGGACCCGCGATCGCGAACCACGCCCCCGTTTTCATCACTGAGGAGGCATGCCCAGCACTCTATGAGCTGCTGGCATGCCCTCTCTCCCTCTGTCTGCACTGAATAGACGCTGTGCGCATGCGCACAGCGTCTATTCACTGCTGCTCTGCTAAGCAGGGCTGCGAGAGACAACACCACGGGACCTAAAAAAAACGGGACTGTCCCGTGAAAATCGGGACAGGTGGGAGGTATGGCAGCACCTGGGGAGGGAGAGCACTCACCACATATGCCACACACACATACATACAGAGTCCTGTCCCCACAATCACTGCAGATTACACACACACACACAGTCCAGTCCCCACACTTACTACAGATTATACTCACACAGAGTCCTTACTCACCCCAGTCTCTGTGCATGGGTGGCTGTTGCTGCTGGCACTGCAGGTCTCCATTTCCCTCCTCCCTTGCCAAGCAGCTCAGCACCGGTGTCTGCCTTTCTTCACTTCCTGGATTGGTCACATGACCAATCCGAGCTGTCCATCAGAGCTCACACACGCCCCCACTGTGAGGCATGCCTCACATTTCTCTGTTCTATGCGGTCTGATTGGCCGCTGTGTAGCCCCGCCCATCTGTACAGGCAGTGTCCTACAGTGTGAGAGATGAGGCTGAGCTGCTGCTGCCTCATCTCTATCTTTTCCTTTCAATTGAAGAAGCCCTGCAACTCTGGTATATTTTATCTATAAAGATAATTGAATTAATAGAAAGAAGATGCTTATACTGTAAATTATAAATATCTTCTTTGTGTTCTTCCAATCATTTTTATAATGAGAACTCCGAGTATGATAGGGAGCATGACAGATGAGGCTCTGCCTCCCCTGACTGCACGTCCCTGATATGCAGGTGTATACTCCCATATACGCACACCATCTTCATTAACCCTTCATGTCCCTAGTTGGATCTAAAGAACCTGCTGCATTGTGTATTCAATCTGTTAACAATGGGCCTAATTCAGAGTTGATCGCAGCAGCAAATTTGTTAGCAGTTGGGCAAAACCATGTGCACTGCAGGGGGGGGCAGATATAACATGTGCAGAGTGAGTTAGATTTGAGTAGGTTGTATTCAAACTGAAATCTAAATTGCAGTGTAAAAATAAAGCAGCCAGTATTTACCCTGCACAGAAACAAAATAACCCACCCAAATGTAACTCTCTCTGCAAATTTTATATCTGCCACACCTGCAGTGCACATGGGTGGTCATTCCGAGTTGTTCGTTTGTTGCCGATTTTCGCTATATTGCGATTAGTCGCTTACTGCGCATGCGCAAGGTTCGCAGAGCGCATGCGCTTAGTTATTTTACACAAAAGTTAGGTATTTTACCCACGGCATTACGAGGTGTTTTCATCGTTCTGGTGATCGTGCTGTGATTGACAGGAAGTGGGTGTTTCTGGGCGGAAACTTGCAATTTTCTAGGCGTGTCCGAAAAAACGCTGGCGTTTCTGGGAAAAACGCGGGAGTGTCTGACGAAACGGGGGAGTGTCTGGGCGAACGCTGGGTGATTGTGACGTCAAATCTGGAACGAAACTGACTGAACTGATCGCAATGTAGGAGTAAGTCTGGAGCTACTAAGAAACTGCTAAGAAATTTCTATTCGCAATTCTGCTACTCTTTCGTTCGCAATTCTGCTAAGCTAAGATTCACTCCCAGAGGGCGGTGGCTTAGCGGGTGCAATGCTGCTAAAAGCAGCTAGCGAGCGAACAACTCGGAATCACCCCCATAATGTAATGTATTATGGTGCTAGTATATATATATATATATCACACAATCGCACACCAGAGTATAAACTTTAGGTTTTCTATTCGTCCATCTCTTCTGACCAGTGTACAGTACACACTACCGTAATATATAGTGCACCTATTATTACTCTAGTGTACCTATATTATTACTCTTTTTGTTTTTGGTTGGTTTTAGTACAATACTGTAGTTTTCATCAGGACACATCCCTGAGTGGCAATAAATCCCCTTATAGGTGGACCTAGACATGCCCTTTGGGTGGAGCATGACACCCCCCCAGAGCCGTAACTAGGGGGGGGGGGGGGGGGGGGGCTAAGGGGGCATGTGACCTGGGCGCCAGACTGGAGAGGGCGCAGAGACTGTCACTTTAATCCCCCCTAACGCCCCCTCCCTATGCAGCAGCGTTAGTTTAGTGCCGGCGGAACTCGAGTGTCTGACTCTGCTAGCTGCCGCCTAGCCAGACACACTGCATGCTGAGATGAAACTGAAAATAAACTACATCTCCCAGCAGCCCTTGCTTCCGGGAGCTGTACTTTACTTTCAGTTTCATCTCTGCAGCGTGCTGTGATCAGCACAGCAGAGCCGCATCAAGAGGGGGCAGAGGGTACAAATTACTAACCCCCCCAGCTCAGCCCACTGCCACTGACTTTAATCATTGCAGCCACTGCTGCAATGCACAATAAAATCTGAGGCCCGAAAAGGGGCGGGGCTAAACAGCACTGTACCCACAGTGCCACCATGCCAGCCAGCAACAGCATGAGAGAGAGAGAGAGGAGAAGAGCAGCACAGCCTAAACAGTGAGTATAACTCAGGGAAGGGGCACTGTATGTGTGTGACTGCTATATGTGTGTATGAATGTGCGCATGTTGCATACCTCCCAACTGTCCCGATTTTCGCGGGACAGTCCCGTTTTTTGGGGACTGTCCCGCTGTCCCACCCGCGGGCCGCAGTGTCCCGCGGTGGGGGGGTCAGTTGGGAGGCTCTGTCAATCAATGCTCTGCTTAGCAGAGCAGCGGTGAATAGACGCTGTGCGCATGCGCACAGCGTCTATTCAGTGGAGTCAGAGGGAGAGGGAGCATGCCAGCGGCTCACAGAGCGCTGGGCATGCCCCCTCAGTGACGAAAACGGGGCGTGGCTCGCGATCGCGGGTCCTCCCGCGAAGCCACGCCCCCTTTTAATAGCCCACGCCCCTTTTTGGGACCGCTCGCGGCTTCGCCGCGCAAGTGTCCCGCTCCACAGAACAGTAAAGTTGGGAGGTATGATGTTGTGATTGTATGTGAATAGGTGTGTGACTATATATCTGTATGGGTGTGGTATACGTGACCGGGCAAACCGACGCTGGTATCCCGGGAGCGGAATGCTGTCGGGGGGGAGGGGGTGGCGAGCGCTGCAAGCCCCTTTGCAGGCTCGCTGCGCTCGCCATGCTGAGGTTGGAGTGGTCCTTGTTGGTCGGCATTCCGACCGTCGGGATTGTGAGGGGGCGGGATTGTGCATCCAAGGTCCGGCACTCCCAGTGCAGTATGAATTACTTCGCTGGTGTCCTCACAGGTGTAAGTAGATACAGAAGCAAAAGGTGCGGCACTGAAGCTGATTCTCCGTAATTAAGAGACACACACGGTCCTGCGGTTCAAATGCAGGACCGTGTGTGTCTCTTAATTATGGAGAATCAGCTTCAGTGCCGCACCTTTTGCTGATATATATATATATATATATATGTGTATATATATATATATATATATATATTACACTTTTGAATGCGAGGGGGGGGGGGGGGGCAAGTTAATGGCTCGCCCCGGGTGCCAAAACTCTTAGTTTCGGCCCTGCACCCCCCTTCCCCAATGGAAAGCGCTGTGTGTTCTGCTGCCACCTGTAATCTCCCTGAAACTAGTTTTCAAAAGTAGGCAAGTATGGAGTAGGACTTGCCCATGAAAGCTTAAATGTTTTGATCAGAATATGAACTAAATCCCCATGCTTTATTATGGTGAGTGCAGAAACTGTGAATTTTATTTAAACAAGGAAGTCACATACAGTACCACTTGCACGCAAGATCTAGGAGTGGCAAGTGCAGTGTTTCAGTGTCTTCTGTTTATTTGAGTACTTTCTCATACATCCTAGAGGATGCCGGGGACACCATAAGGACCATGGGGTATAGACAGGATCCACAGGAGACATGGGCACTTTAAGACTTTGAAAGGTTGTGAACTGGATCTTCCCTCTATGCCCCTCCTCCAGACTCCAGTTTTAGGTTTAGAATTGTGCCCAGGCAGACTGGATGCACTTTGAGGAGCTCTACTGAGTTTCTCTGAAAAGACTTTATGTTAGGTTTTTTATTTTCAGGGGGCTGTTGGCAACAGTCTCCCTGCATCGTGGGACTTAGGGGAGAGAAGTCAGACCTACTTCCAGTGAGTTTAAAGGCTCTGCTTCTTGGCTACAGGACACCATTAGCTCCTGAAGGTTTGCAACACTAGGTACGCCTAGGGGTTCATTCCCAGAGCCCGCCGTCACCCCCCTTGCAGAGCCAGAAGTCAGAAGACAGGTGAGTAGAAGAAGATAGAAGACTTCAGTGACAGCTTCTGAGGTACCGCACAGCGATCGCGCTGCGCACCATGCTCCCACACACAGTTGCACTACAGGGTGCAGCATAAAATGCATCATATGAGACTGGCAAAGTCTGATATGAGTGCCTAGGCACTAAATCCTTACCCCCGCCAGTATTATTATTATTAAAAAATAGTGGGGCTGAAGCGCGCCATTAAGGGGGCGGGGCTTAGCCCTCACAGCTCTCATCAGCGCCATTTTCTCTTCACAGAGCTGCAGAGAAGCTGGTCCTTCCTCACCACTGCTGTACAAGTAACAGGGTGCAAAAGGGGGGGCACAGTTAATTTGGTGAAAAAATACGTTATTAAAACGCACTGCAGGTCTGAGGCATTATACTGAAGTTTCAGAACCAGGATAAGCGCTGGGTTGTGAGCTGGCAAACTCCCTCTGTGTTTCTCTGACAGGCTTTACTGTGGGTCTGTCCCCTATTTGCCCAGTGTGGCGTGTGTCGGCATGTCTGAGGCTGAGTGCTCTTCCCAGGAGGATACTGTTAGGGACAGAAATGGCTGTGGGAGTGACCCTGTCGGCACCGCCGACTCCTGATTGGATAAATGTGTTGAATGCTTTGAATGCTAATGTGGCTCTTATTAATAAGAGATTAGATAAATCTGAGTCTCAGAACCAGGCATGGATGAAGTCTGTGGAGGATGTGTTATCACGGGTCCAGACCCCCTCGGGGTCATAAAAACGTTCGTTTGCTCAGTTGGCAGACACAGATACCGACACGGACACTGACTCCAGTGTCGACTGTAGTGATACCAGATTAGACCCAAAATTGGCAAAGAACATTCAGTACATGATTGTGGCAATAAAAGACGTGTTACATATCACTGAGGACCCTATTGTTCCTGATACTAGGGTCTGTATGTATAAGGGAAAGAAACCTGAGGTAACGTTTGCTCCCTCTCATGAACTGAATACCCTTTTTAAAAAAATGTGGGAAAATCCTGACAAAAAGTTTCTGATTCCCAAAAGAATTCAGTTGGCTTATCCGTTCCCCTCTGGGGATAGAGAAAAGTGGGAGTCACCCCCCATTGTGGACAAGGCTCTATCACGATTGTCTAAAAAAGTGGCTTTACCGTCGCTGGACACGGCAGCCCTTAAGGATCCTGCGGATCGTAGACAGGAAAATACGTTAAAATCCATTTACATCACCACAGGTACACTACTCAGACCAACCATTGCATCTGCATGGGTGAGTAGTGCTATCGAAAAGTGGGCAGATAACTTGTCATCTGATATAGATACCCTAGATAGGGATAGCGTCTTTTTGACACTGAGTTATATCAGAGACGCTGCGGCCTATCTAAAGGAAGCGGCAAGAGATATTGGCCTATTGGGGTCAAAAGCCAATGCCATGGCGGTCTCAGCTAGGTGGGCACTGTGAATTCATCAAAGGAATGCTGATGCGGACTCTATGAAAGTTATGGAGTCTCTCCCATATAAAGGTGGTGTCTTGTTTGGTGACTGTCTCGCTGATTTGGTATCTACGGCTACCGCTAGTAAGTCGTAATTTTTGCCTTATGTTCCTCCACAACAAAAGAAAGCTCACCACTTACAGATGCAGTCCAAAATGCGATGCAATACAAAAGTTGTGTCTAAATCAAGTCATTATCAGGGTTCCCCCGTCACAACAGGGAGAAGGCTTTTATTCGAGCCTGTTTGTGGTGCCGAAGCCGGACGGCTCGGTCAGACCAATTCTGAACCTAAAATCCCTCAATCTTTACCTAAGAAAATTCAAATTCAAGATGGAATCTCTCCGAGCAGTGATCTCCAGTCTGGAGGAAGGGGATTTCATGGTGTCCGTCGACACAAAGGATGCCTACTTACACGTCCCCATATATCCACCGCATCATGCTTACCTGCGATTTGCTATTCAGGATTGTCATTACCAATTTCAGATGTTGCCGTTTGGGCTGTCCACAGCTCCAAGGATTTTCACCAAGGTAATGGCGGAAATGATGGTTCTCCTTCGCAAGCAAGGACTCACAATTATCCCTTACTTGGACGATCTCCTGATAAAGGCGAGATCCAAAGACAAGCTGGTGCAGGACATTGCGCTCTCCCTGACAGTTCTGCAACAACATGGTTGGCTCCTAAACTTGCCGAAGTCGCAGTTGAATCTGACGAAACGGCTGTCGTTTTTGGGAATGATTCTGGACACAGAATTACAGAGAGTTTTTCTTCCAGAAGAGAAAGCTCTGGAAATTCAGAGTTTGGTCAAACTAATTTTGAGACCACCGAGAGTATCAATCCATCAATGCACTCGATTGCTGGGGAAGATGGTGGCGGCCTACGAGGCCATTCAATTTGGCAGATTCCATGCCAGAGTGTTTCAGTGGAACCTATTGGACAAGTGGTCAGGATCCCATCTGCACATGCATCTGTCGAAGTCACAAAAAAAACTTACATAAAGAGAACATACAAACTACACACATATAAGTCGCTATACTTGCAAATATGCGCAGCGAGCACAGCCATATATGGTAACACACGCATTTACACGGACATGCCACAGAGATGGATTCGACACTTATTTCATACAGTACATAATTATAATAATGTCAAGCGCCAGACATCATGATGATTTAAAATTATATATATTGAAGTAATGTCATGTATGTGTATTATTTGAATGAAACCAGACAGACCGGTCATGTTTACTATTGAAGCAACCAGATTGATGTGTAGATTAATTTGATGCTTGTTGTGAAGTTGTGGGACATTGCAGCGGATAGTTATGATTACATGTATGAAAGCTAAAATCACTTTTATTAGAACAATAGATATTCCAAACAGGTGGTGGACAGGAAACTCCAGCAAGCCCCTTCGGACGTCCCCAAGGCTGAACCTGTTCAGCATATACAAAGAAACTAGTGACTCATCATGAACGAGAGAGAGTCCCCTCCCCCAAACTAGATAACACATGGCTGATTACACAGGAAGGTAGTTCCTGTTTTGGTCTCAGAGTTGCTGTAAGGTCTGAGGATGATGGACTTGCTGCCAGTTCAGTTCCTGTATTTAAACACAGAGAGAGAGAGACATAAGATGCATTGGAGGGAATGGTAATTGTATCGTTGGCCTGTAATTGTATGTAATTGTATGTAACTGTATGTTTTAACTGCTTACTGTGTGAGCTGTAATCATGTAACTATAGGTATACTGTACTTTGTAATATATATTGAATCCATGGCCCTCATTCCGAGTTGTTCGCTCGCAAGCTGCTTTTAGCAGCTTTGCACACGCTAAGCCGCCGCCTACTGGGAGTGAATCTTAGCATAGTAAAATTGCGAACGAAAGATTAGCAAAATTGCGAATAGACACTTCTTAGCAGTTTCTGAGTAGCTCCACACTTACTCGGCATCTGCGATCAGTTCAGTGATTGTCGTTCCTGGTTTGACGTCACAAACACACCCAGCGTTCGCCCAGACACTCCTCCGTTTCTCCAGCCACTCCCGCATTTTTCCCAGAAACGGTAGCGTTTTTTCGCACACACCCATAAAACGGCCTGTTTCCGCCCAGAAACACCCACTTCCTGTCAATCACATTACGATCACCAGAACGAAGAAAAAAACTTGTAATGCCGTGAGTAAAATACCTAACTGCATAGCAAATTTACTTGGCGCAGTGCGGACATTGCGCATGCGCATTAGCGACTTATCGCTCCGTTGCGAGAAAAAAATACCGAGCAAACAACTCGGAGTGACCACCCATATCCTTTTAATAACAAATATATACATCAATGAGCTTTGGAACTCAGATAATGTGAGGGTGTATTGTTTTCTCTTATGGGATGCAGTGTTTTGCGGTGTATAGCGCACATTCATGGGATATAGTAATAAGAGGTGCAGGCATTTACAATATATATTAGAGCGGGCAGTTTAAATATTTGTGAGAAATCAATTTGGCATTCTTACATCGGAAACTAATCCTGTCCTCCAAGACCAGAATCTCACTCCTGTAGTGGCTGAACAGCTCTCACCTCCTAGAGGGACGCAGGTTCGGGATCCAGGACTGGATCCTAGTAACCACGTATGCAAGTCTCCGAGGCTGGGGAGCAGTCACACAGGGGGAAACTTTCCATGGAAAATGGTCAAGCCAGGAAGTTTGTCTACACATAAATGTTCTAGAGTTAAGGGCCATTTACAACGGCCTTCTGCAAGTGGGACGTCTACTTCACAACCTGCCCATCCTAATCCAGTCAGACAATATAACAGCAGTAGTGCACATAAACCACCAGGGCGGAACAAAGAGCAGAGCGGCAATGACAGAGGCCACAAAAGTGCTCCGCTGGGCGGAAAGACATACAAGCACTCTGTCAGCAATCTTCATTCCAGGAGTGGACAACTGGGAAGCAGACTTCCTCAGCAGACATGATCTCCATCCAGGGGAGTGCGGTCTTCATCAAGAGGTCTTCACAGAAGTGACAAGTCTTTGGGGAATTCCTCAAATAGACATGATGGCATCTCACCTCAACAAGAAACTTCAGAGATATTGTTCCAGGTCGAGGGACCCTCAAGCAATAGCAGTGGACGCGCTGGTGACACCATGGGTGTTTCAGTTGGTGTATTTGTTCCCTCCGCTTCCACTCATTCCAAAAGTGCTAAAGATCATAAGAAGAACAAAGGTTCAGGCGATCCTCATTGTTCCGGACTGGCCAAGGAGGGCTTGGTATCCAGATCTTCAGGAATTACTCATAAGAGATCACTGGCCTCTTCCTCTATGAGAGGATCTGTTACAGCAGGGGCCATGCGTATATCACGACGTACCGCGGCTACGTTTGATGGCTTGACGGTTGAACGCTGGATCCTAGCCCGAAAGGGTATTCCCGGTGAAGTCATTCCCACTCTTCTTCAGGCTAGAAAAGGAGTAATGGCGAAACATTATCACCGTATTTGGCGAAAATATGTGTCTTGGTGTGAATCCAAGAAGGCTCCTACTGAAGAATTTCATCTAGGGCATTTTCTCCATTTTCTGCAAGCAGGTGTGGATGTGGGCCTAAAGTTAGGCTCGATTAGAGTACAAATTTTGGCTTTGTCGGTTTTCTTTCAAAAACAATTGGCCTCCCTTCCAGAAGTTCAGACTTTCTTGAAAGGTATTTTGCACATCCAACCTCCATTTGTGCCCCCAGTGGCATCATGGGATCTTAACGTGGTGTTACATTTCCTTCAATCACATTGGTATGAACCTTTACAGAAGGTAGAGTTGAAATTTCCCACTTGGAAAATGGTCATTCTCTTGGCCTTAGCTTCCACGAAGCGGGTGTCTGAGTTAGCGGCTTTGTCTCACAAGAGTCCTTATTTAATCTTTCATGAAGATAGAGCAGAGTTGAGAACTCGTCAACATTTTCTGCCAAAGGTGGTTTCCTCCTTCCACATAAACCAAACTATTGTACCGGTGGCTACTGACGCCTTCGCTGAGTCAAAATCTCTCGATGTTGTCTGGGCTTTAAAGATTTATGTCACCAGAACGGCTCAACTTAGGAAAACGGAAGCTCTGTTTGTCCTGTATGTGGCCAACAAGATTGAGACTCCTGCTTCCAAGCAGACTACTGCGTGCTGGATCTCTAATACTGCTGTATTAGTCCTGCGGTGCTGCCGTATAAGTCAAGGGGTTTTGCCATATAAGTCCAGTCAAGTGGTGCTGCTGTATAAGTCCAGGGGTAAAAACGTGTAAGTCCAGTGGTACTTCCGTATAAGTCCAGTCCAGTGGTGCTACCATATAAGTCCAGTGGTGCTCCCATATAAGTCCAGGGGTACTGCCTTATAAGCCCAATGGGTATTGCCATATAAGTTCAGTCCAGTGATGCTGCTGTATAATTCCAGTGGTGCTGCCATATAAGTCCAGTCCAGTGGTGTGGCCGTATAAGTCCAGTACAGTGCTGCTGCTGTATTAGTCCTGTGGTGCTGCCGTATAAGTCGAGGGGTTTTGCCATATAAGTCCAGTCAAGTGGTGCTGCTGTATAAGTCCAGGGTAAAACCATGTAAGTCCAGTGTTACTTCCGTATAAGTCCAGTCCAGTGGTGCTACCATATAAGTCCAGTGGTGCTGCCATATAAGTCCAGGGGTACTGCCTTATAAGCCCAGGGGTATTGCCATATAAGTCCAGTCCAGTGGTGCTGCTGTATAAGCTTAGTGATGCTGACAATTAAGTCCAGTCCAGTGGTGCTGCCATAACAGTCCAGTCCAGAGATGCTGCAGTATAAGTCCAGGGGTACTGCCATATAAATATAGTCCATTGGTGCTGCCATATAAGTCCAGCATTACTGCCATTTAAGTCCAGCAGTACTGCCTTATAAGTCCAGGGGTACTGCCGTTTAAGTCATGGGGTACTGCCGTATTAGTCCAGCAGTACTGCTGAATAAGTCCATAGGTACTGCTGTATAAGTCCAGTCCAGTAGTGCTGCTGTATAAGTTCAGTCTAGTGGTACTGCTGCACAAGTTCAGTGGTGCTGCCGTATAAGTCCAGCAGTACTTCCGTGTCAGTCCAGGGGTACTGCCGAATAAGTCCAGTCCAGTGGTGCTGCTGTATAAGTCTAGTTGTGCTGCCATATAAGTTCAGTCCAATGGTGCTGCCGTATAAATCCAGTGGTACTGCCGTATAAGTCCAGTCCAGTGATGCTGCCGTATAAGTCCAGGGGTACTGCCATATAAGTAAAGGGGTACTGCCATATAAGTCCAGTCCAGTGGTGCTGCTATATAAGTCTAGTGGTGCTGCCATATAAGTCCAGTCCAGTGGTGCTGCCGTGTCAGTCCAGTCCAGTGGTGCTGCAGTATAAATCCAGTGGTGCTGCCGTATAAGTCCAGTCCAGTAATGCTGCCGTATAAGTCCAGGCGTACTGCCGTATAAGTCCAGTCCAGTGGTGCTGCCGTATAAGTCCTGTCCAGTAGTAATACCGCATAAGTTCAGTGGTGCTGCTGTATAAGTCCAGGAATACTGATGCATAAGTCCAGTACAGTGGTGCTGCTGTGTAAGTCCAATCCAGTGGTACTGCCGTATAAGTCCAGGTGTACTGCCATATATGTCCAGAGGTACTGCCGTATAACTCCAGGGGTACTGCCATATAATCCAGTCCAGTGGTGCTGCCGTATTAGTCCAGTAGTGCTGCCGTATAAGTCGAGGGGTACTGCCGTATAAGTCCAATCAAGTGGTGCTCCCGTATAAGTCCAGGGGTGCTGCCGTATAAGTCATGGGGTACAACCGTGTAAGTCCAGTGGTACTGCTATATAAGTTCAGTCCAGTGGTACTGCTGTATAAGTCCAGTGGTGCTACCATATAAATCCAGTGGTGCTTCCATATAAGTCCAGGGGTAATGCCATATAAGTCCAGTCCAGGGGTACTGCTGTATGAGTCTAGTGGTGCTGCCATATAAGTCCAGTACAGTGGTGCTGCCATATCAGTCCAGTCCAGTGGTGCTGCAGTATAAATCCAGTGGTACTTCTGTATAAGTCCAGTCCAGTGATGCTGCCGTATAAGTCCAGGGGTACTGCCGTATAAGTCCAGTCCAGTGGTGCTGCCGTATAAATCCAGTCCAGTAGTACTACCGCATAAGTTCAGTGGTGCTGCTGTATAAGTCCAGTAATACTGATGCATAAGTCCAGTCCAGCGGTGCTGCTGTGTAAGTCCAATCCAGTGGTACTGCCGTATAAGTCCAAGTGTACTGCCATATATGTCCAGAGGTACTGCCGTATATCTCCAGGGGTACTACCATATAAATCCAGTCCAGTGGTGCTGCAGTATAAATCCAGTGGTACTGCCGTATAAGTCCAGTCCAGTGGTGCGGCCGTATAAGTCCAGTCCAGTGGTGCTGCTGTATTAGTCCAGTAGTGCTGCTGTATAAGTCGAGGGGTACTGCCGTATAAGTCCAGGGGTACAACCGTGTAAGTCCAGTGGTATTGCCGTATAACTTCTATTCAGTGGTGCTGCTGTATAAGTCCAGTGGTGCTACCATATAAGTCCAGTGGTGCTTACATATAAGTCCAGGGGTACTGCCATATAAGTCATGGGGTACTGCTATATAAGTCCAGTCCAGGGGTACTGCCATATAAGTCCAGTCCAGTGGTGCTGCTGTATAAGTCTAGTGCTGCTGCCATATAAGTCCAGTACAGTGGTGTTGCCGTATCAGTCCAGTGGTACTTCCGTATAAGTACAGTCCAGTGATGTTACCATATAAGTCCAGGGGTACTGCCGTTTTAGTCCAGTCCATTGGTGCTGCCGTATAAGTCCAGGTGTACTGCTGCATTAGTCCAGCGGTACTGCCGTATAAGTCCAGGGGTACTGCCGTATAAGTCCAGGGGTACTGCCGTATAAGTCCAGTGGTGCTGCTGTATAAGTCCAGGGGTACTGCCATATAAGTGCAGGGGTACTGCCGTCAGTGGCGTAACTACTGCCCCCGCAGCCCTCATAGTGGCTTGGAGGCGCAGGGCTGCAGGGGGGCGCCGCCACTGATTTAGCGCAGATTGACATGCGGATGAGCCATCTGCATGTCAATCTGCTGTCTCCTCTCCCTCCTTCCCTCAATCCCTCCGCTCCTGCATCTCCGGCGGGTCTATTAAATGAAGTGCCCGTTCGTGATCTCTGATTGGCATACGAACCGGCACTTCATTTAACAGACCCGCCAGAGACGCAGGAGGGACACAGGAGAGGCGAACGCTGTGCCCTCCGTGTCAATCCTTCACAGCAGCGGGGGAGTGGGGAGCAGGGGGTCGGGGTTAGTTTAGAGTTGTACCTGCCACTGGGGAGCATATCTGGCACTGGGTGAGGGAGAGCATATTTGGCACTTGGGGGGCATCTGTGGCACTGAGGGGGCATATGTGGCACTGGGGGGTATATGTGTACCTGGCACATTGGGGGAAGCTATATTTGGCACTGGGGGCATGTGTGTACCTGGCACTGTGGGGGAATATCTGGCACTGGGGGCATATGTGGCACTGGGAGCACAGCCCTAGCAACAAGCATTACCCTCTAGCAACGAGCATGACACCCAGTGCATGAAACCCCTGGCAACGAGCATGACACCCTGAGCAAGAAAACCCCTGGAGATGAGCATGACACCCTAAGCATGAAAACCCCTGGCACCGTGCATGGAACAAAGAGCATGAAACCCCTGGCAACGAGCTGGTAATTTAAAAGTAATTAGAAGCCTTACTGTAGGACTTAATATGTAATGGGCATTGCGGTGTGTGGCATAATGTATCACGGGCATTGTGGTGTGGTATAATGTCTCAGGGGCATTGCAGTGTAGCATAATGTATAACGGGCATTGCGGTGTGTGGCATAGGGTATAACGGGCATTGCGGTAAGTGTCACAGGCATTACAGTGTGTGGTATACTATATCACGGTCATTGTGGTATGTGGTGTAATGTCTCAGGGTCATTGCAGTGTGTGGCATAATATATCACGGACATTGCGGTGTGTGTCATAATATGTCAGACATTACGGTGTGTGGTATACTATATCACGGGCTTTGTGGTATGTGGTATAATGTCCCAGGGTCATTGTGGTGTGTGTCATAATGTGTCACAGGCATTGTATGTGCTATAATGTATCAGGGGCAATGCAGTGTGTAGCATAATGTATAACGGGCATTGCGATTCCTGTCATAATGTGTCACAGGCATTACGGTGTGTGACATAATGTGTCAGGGGCATTATGGTATGTGCATATTGTGTCATGTGCATAATTGTGTGTGGCATAATGTGTAAGGGCCATTGCAGCATGTGGCATATTGTATACTGGGCATTACTATAAGGAGGAAAAATGACAAATAATGTAATGGGCATGAATCAGGATTATTTTTCTTTCCTGTGGTGGCCAACGTCTGGGCTTGCAGGTTGCACAAATGGGGTATAAGGTAGTCTTTTCCTGCAATACCACGACCCTTTATGCAAAGCCACACCCATCCCAACAAAGCCACACCCCTTTTTTTGCGCACACGGATTCAACACTTTACTAATACCAATAACGGGGGTGGGGCGCTTAGGGGAGAAACATTTCTAGTTACGCCACTGACTGCCGTATAAGTCCAGTAAAGTGGTGCTTCCTTATAAGTCCAGGGGTACAACCGTGTAAGTCCAGTGGTACTGCCGTATAAGTCCAGTCCAGTGGTGCTGCTGTATAAGTCTAGTGGTGCTACCAAACAAGTCCAGTAGTGCTGCTCTATAAGTCCAGCTTAGTGGCGCTGCCGTATAAGTCCAGGGGTACTGCCGTATAAGTCCAGGGGTATTGACGTATGTGTCCAGTGGTTCTACCGTAAAAGTCCATGGGTACTGCCATATAAGCCCATGGGTACTGCTGTATAAGTCCAGTCCAGTGGTGCTGCCGTATAAGTCTAGTGGTGCTGCCATATAAGTCAATTCCAGTGGTGCTGCAGTATAAATCCTATGGTACTGCCGTATAAGTCCAGTCCAGTAATGCTGTCATATAAATCCAGGGGTACTGCCGTATAAGTCCAGTCCAATGGTGCTGCAGTATAAGTCCAGCAGTACTGCCATATAAGTCCAGGGGTACTGCCGTATTAGGCCAGCGGTACTGCTATATAAGTCCATGGGTACTGCTGTATAAGTCCAGTCCAGTGGTGCTGCTGCATAAGTTCAGTGATGCTGCCGTATAAGTCCAGGCGTACTGCCACACAAGTCCAGTCCACTGGTGCTGCCATATAAGTCTAATTATGCTGCCATATAAGTCCAGTCCTGTGGTGCTGCCATATAAATCCAGTGTTACTGCCGTGTAAGTCCAGTCCAGTGGTGCTGCAATATAAAAGTTTAGTCCGGTGGTGCTGCCATGTAAGTCCAGGGGTACTGCCGTATAAGTCCAGTCCAGTGGTGATTCCGTATAAGTCCAGTCCAGTAGTAATACCGCATACGTTCAGTGGTGCTGCCGTATAAGTCCAGGGGTACTGCCATATAAGTGCAGTCCAGTGGTGCTGCCATATAAGTCTAGTTGTATTGCCTTATAAGTCCAGTCCAGTGGTACTGCCGCATAAGTTCAGTGGTGCTGCCATATAAGTCCAGGAGTACTGCCATATATGTAGAGTGGTACTGCCATATAAGTCCAGTCCACTGGTGCTGCCATATAAGTCCAGTCTGGTGGTGCTACTGTATAAGTCATGGGCTACTGCCGTATTAGTGCAGTCCAGTGGTGCTGCTGTATAAGACCAGTAATGCTGCTGTATAAGTCCAGTTTAGTGGTGCTGCCGTATAAGTCCAGGGGTACTGCCGTATATGTCCAGCGGTACTGCTGTATAAGTCCAGGGGTACTGCCGTATAAATCCAGTCTAGTATTGCTGCCGTATAATTCCAGTGGTGCTGCCATATAAGTCCAGTCCAGTGGTACGGCCATATAAATCCATTCCAGTGGTGCTGCTATATAACTCCAGTGGTGCTGCCATTTAACTCCAGGGGTACTGCCGTATAAGTCCAGTCCAGTGGTGCTGTTTTATAAGTTCAGTGGTACAACCTTGTAAGTCCAGTGGTGCTGCCTGATAATTCCAGTGGTGCTACCGTATAAGTCCAGTGGTGCTGCCGTATAAGTGCAGGGGTACTGCCATATAAGCCCAGGAGTACTGCCATATAAGTCCAGTCCAGTGGTGCTGCCGTATAAGTCCAGTAGTGCTGCTGTATAAGTCCAGTGGTGCTGCCGCATAAGTCCAGGACAGTGGTGCTGCCATATAAGTCCAGTGGTGCTGTTCTGTGCTGTATATTATTTACTCCAAATAAGGGGGTTATTAATTTTTAATCCAAATAATTTTACAGGGTTTGCCCTGTGTGGTGTAGGGGTACGCTCTCCTGTGCTGCATAATGTAATATACAGTAACTCTTAGAAAAATAATGGAGAATAAAAAATTGGAGGATAAAATAGGGAAAGATCAAGAACCAGGGATACTGCCACATAAGTACTGCCATTTAAGTCCAGTCTAGTGCTGCTGGCATATAAGTCCAGGGGTACTGCTGTATATGTCCAGCGGTACTGCCGTATAATTCCAGTCCAGTGGTGCTGCTGTATATGTCCAGGGGTACTGCCGTATAAGTCCAGTCCAGTGATGCTGACGTATAAGTCCAGGGGTACTGCTGTATACGTCCAGTCCATTGGTGCTGCCATATAAGTACAGCAGTACTGCCATATAATTCCATGGGTACTGCCGTATAAGTCCAGTCCAGTGGTTCTGTCCTATAAGTACAGTCCAGTGGTACTGCCGCGTAAGTCCAGGGGTACTGCCGTATAAGTCCAGTCCAGTGGTGCTTCCGTATAAGTCCAGTGTTGCTGTTCTGAGCTGTATATTATTCGCTCCAAATAAGGGGGTTATTAGTATTTAATCCAAATAATTTTTACAGTGTTTGCCCTGTGTTGTATAGGGGTATGCTCTCCTGTGTCGCATATTGTAATATAACTCCAGAAAAATAATGGAGAACAAAAAAAATGGTGGATAAAATAGGAAAAGATCAAGAACCAGGGGTATTGCCACATAAGTACTGTCATATAAGTCCAGTTCAGTGGTGCTGCTGTATAAGTCATGGGGTACTGCTGTATATGTCCAGCAGTACTGCATTATAAGTCCAGTCCAGTGGTGCTGTCATATAAGTCAAGTGGTGCTGCTGTATAAGTCTAGTCCAGAGGTGCTGCCGTGTAAGTCCAGGGGTACTGCCGTATAAGTCCAGTCCAGTGGTACTGCTGTGTAAGTTCAGTGGTGCTGCCATATAAGTCCAGTGGTGCTGCCATATGAGTCCAGTCCAGTGTTACTACTGTAAATGTCCAGTCCAGTGGTGCTGCCTTATAAATCCAGCGGTACTGTCATATAAGTCCAGTCTAGTGGTGCTGCCATATAAATCCAGTCTAGTGGTGCTGCCACATAAGTTTAGTGATGCTGCCGTATAAGTCTAGGGGTATTGTCGTATAAGTCTAGGGGTACTGCCGTATAAGTCCAGTCCAGTGATACTGCCGTAGAAGTCCAGTCCAGTGGTGCTGGCGTATAAGTCCAGTTGTACTGCCATATAAGTCCACGCGTACTGCCATATTCGTCTAGTACTGTGGTGCTGCCGCATAAGTTCAGTGGTGCTGCTGTATAAGTCTAGGGGTACTGTCGTATAAGTCCAGGGGTACTGCTGTATAAGTCCTGTCCAGTTGTGCTGCCATATATGTCCAGTCTACTGGTGCTGTCGTATAAGTCCAGGGGTACTGCCGTATAAAGTCCAGGGGTACTGCCGTATAAGTCTAGTCCAGTGGTGCTGCCGTATAAGTCCAGTGGTGCTGCCGTATAAGTCCAGTCCAGTGGTGCTGCCGTATAAGTCCAGTGGTGCTGTCATGTGCTGTATATTATTTATTCCAAATATAGTGGTTTTTAATATTTAATCCAAATAATTTTTAAAGGGTTTGCCCTGTGTGGTGTAGGGGTATGCTCTTCTGTGCCGCATATTGTAATATAACTCCAGAAAAATAATGGAGAACAAAAATTTGGAAGATAAAATAGGTAAAGATCAAGAACCAGGGGTACTGCCATATAAGTACTGCCATATAAGTCCAGTCTAGTGCTGCTTCTGTATAAGTCCTGGGATACTGCTGTATATGTGAAGTCCAGTGGTGCTGACGTATAAGTCCAGTGGTGCTGCCGTATAAGTACAAGGGTACTGGCATATAAGCCCAGGGCTACTGCCGTATAAGTTCAGTTCAGTGGTGCTGCCATATAAGTCCAGTGGTGCTGCCATATAAGTCCAGTCCAGTGATACTTCTGTAAAAGTCCAGTCCAGTGGTGCTGCCTTATAAATCCAGCGGTACTGCCATATAAGTCCAGTCCTGTGGTGCTGCCATATAAATCCAGTCTAGTGTTGCTGCCGTATAAGTTCAGTGGTGCTGCCGTATAGGTCTAGGGGTACTGCCATATAAGTCCAGTCCAGTGGTGCTGCCGTATAAGTCCAGGGGTACTGCCATATAAGCCCAGGGCTACTGCCATATAAGTTCAGTCCAGTGGTGCTGCCATAAAAGTCCAGTAGTGCTGCCATATAAGTCCAGTGCAGTGGTGCTGCCTTATAAATCCAACGGTACTGCCATATAAGTACAGTCCAGTGGTGCTGCCGTCTAAATGCAGTCCAATGGTAATGCTGCATAAGTTCAGTGGTGCTGCCATATAAGTCTAGGGGTATTGCTGTATAAGTCCAGGGGCACTGCCGTATAAGTCCAGTCCAGCGGTGCTGCCGTATAAGACCAGTCCAGCGGTGTTGCCGTATAAGTCCAGGGGTAATGCCGTATAAGTCCAGAGGTACTGCCATATAAGTCCAGCGGTGCTGTTCTGTGCTGTATATTATTTACTCCAAATTAAGGAGTTATTAATATTTAATTCAAATAATTTGTACTACTTCAACTAAGCAATTGACTGTCCAACAGTCCTTTGCGAGGAAGAGGAAATACAGATATGACAACAGTCACCCTGTTGCAAAGCGGATAACTGAGGCCTTGACAGCTATCTTGGTGTTAGACTTGCGTCCAGTATCAGCCATTAGTGCAGTGGGATTTAGACAATTGATGGAGGTAGTGTGTCCCCAGTACCAAATCCCATCTAGATTCCACTTCACTAGGAAAGCGATTCCCGGACTGTAGAGGGACATTAAGAAAAGTGTCCTCAGTGTATTGAAAAATGCGGTTGTACCCAGTGTCCACTTAACCACAGACATGTGGACAAGTGGAGCAGGTCAAACTAAGGACTACATGACTGTGACAGCCCACTGGGTAGATGTATTGCCTCCTGCATCAACAACAGCAGCGGCACCAGTAGCAGCATCTCACAAACGCCAGCTCGTTCCAAGGCAGGCTACGTTTCCATAAGAGGCACACCGCTGACAACCTCTTATGGAAACTGAGGAACATCATCGCACAATAGCTTACTTCACTTAGACTCTCCTGGGGATTTGTGATATAGGACAACGCCACCAATATTGTGCTTGCATTACATCTGGGCAAATTCCAGCACGTCCCATGTTTTGCACATACAATTAATTTGGTGGTGCAGAATGTTTTTAAAAATGACAGGGTCGTCCAGGAGATGCCCGAAAAATTGGGGTCCACTTTCGACATTCAGTCACTGCGTGCCACTCCTAGATGGGCCATGTGTTTGTGCCGCCCACGTGGGTCCCTTAGCTTAGTCATACAGTTACCTTATTGCACCTCTTTTTCTTCTTTGCATGATGTGCAGTTTGGGGCCTAGTTTTAAAAAATGCCATCCTGTCTGACACTGCGGTGCCACTCCTAGATGGGTCAGGTGTTTGTGCCGCACATTTGTGTCGCTTAGCTTAGTAAACCAGCAACCGCGGTGCACCTCTTTTTTTTTCTTTTTTTTTGCATCATGTGCTGTTTGGGGCCTAGATTTGGAAAGTGCCTCCTGTCTGACACTGCAGTGCTACTCCTAGATGGGCCAGGTGTTTGTGCCGCACACTTGTATCGCTTAGCTTAGTTATAAAGCAACCTCAGTGCACCTCTATTACTTTGTATCATGTGCTGTTTGGGGTCTAGTTTTTAAAAGTGCCATCCTGTCTGACGCTGCAGTGCCACTCCTAGATGGGCCATGTGTTTGTGCCGCACACTTGTGTTGCTTATCTTAGTCATACAGCGACCTTGGTGCAACGTTTAGGCAGGGCCGTAACTACGGGGGGCTAAGGGGGCATGCGCCCCGGGTACAGGACTTGAGGGGGCGCCAAGGAGTTACAGAAGAGCAGGGTTTTTTGTTTTGTTTTTTTACCGGCAGTGCTGTGCTGCTCCAGTGAGACAGCAAATAGCTCCCGGGGCAATGGCTCTGACCAACCTGTCTGCCCACAGCTGGCGCCGACGCTGTGCGGGTTTGGTCCAGTTCCTGGGATCTCTACTATGCCGGCTTTAGGAGATGTAGTATAGTGATATAGGGGGTAATTCTGAGTTAATCGCAGCAGGAACTTTGTTAGCAGTTGGGCAAAACCATGTGCACTGCAGGGGAGGCAGATATAACATGTGCAGAGAGAGATAGATTTGGGTGTGGTGAGTTCAATCTGCAATCTAAATTGCAGTGTAAAAATAAAGCAGCCAGTATTTACCCTGTACAGAAACAAAATAACCCACCCAAATCTAACTCTCTCTGCAAATGTTATATCTGCCCCCCCTGCAGTGCACATGGTTTTGCCCAACTGCTAAAAACTTTCCTGCTGCGATCAACTTGGAATTACCCCCATAGTGCAGTGTATAGAGGAATGTAGTTCATTGATGAAGTTTTATGATATAGTGCACTGTATGGGGACACACAGAGGAGCATGTAGTTGAACACACTGACAGGGCATGTGACATATAGGGCATTTGAGGCACATAAGGAAATATTGTCCAACAGTATTACCTTTTTAAAAAAAAATTCTGATAATCTGTTTATTTAAGTCTGACAAGATTGTTGTTGTTTTTTTTTTGGGGGGGGGAGGGGGCACGAAGATTACTACCTTGCCCTGGGTGGCGTAAATCCTAGTTTTGGCCCTGTTTTAGGCCTAAAAACAATATTGTGAGGTGTGAGGTGTTCAGAATAGACTGGAAATGAGTGGAAATGAATGTTATTGAGTCTAATAATACCGTAGGATCAAAATTACCTCCAAATTCTGTGATTTTAGCTATTTTTATGTTTTTTTTAAAAATCTTCCATGTCCAAAACCAAAACCAAAAGGGTGGTTTTGGCAAAACCTATCCAGATCCAAAACACGTGCGGGGATCCAGATCCAAAACCAAAACACAAAACGTGGCCGCCGCATATCTCTAGTATGTACTTGTTTTAGTTTTTATGTTTAATTTGCATTTGTGTGTTTATACATGTACAGTGATTATGTTTTAGAATTTCAGTGATTAGTATGCTTACTGTCCTGCACTGCGGAATTTCTGGCACCGTACAAATTAACAATGATGATGATGATGACATAAGGAAACTACGAGCTAAGATTAGAAGTTAAATAAAGCTGTGTTTATGTAAGGCTGGTTACCCACTGGGGTTGTATTTGCAAGTGCAAACAGCAAGTTTATATATAAGTGTTATGTACTGGGATATGTGTTATAATGTGGTTCACATGTCGTATGTACTGTAGTTGATGCACCCAGAATGCATGTGGCACGTAGCTTTTTCTTTTCATTCCAGTGTGTTTATTCAGTGTGTCTGTTACAAGCAGAAATCCTTTAAAATGAATGGAAAAGGGTACATACATTAAGGGAATAAAGCTGGCCATACACTGAACTGTTAGGGTTCCAGCAAGCCTTCTGGAAAGGGGTAAGAGTTCCTGGTAATGTGGCCCACCAGAGATGGCCCCATTCTCTGGTTGGTCAGTTATATACTGTGCAAAGTTATTCTACAGGTGGAAATTCTAATTACACTTTAAAGATGGCATTATTTGCCATTTTTAGAGTGTCTCTATGATAACTTGTTGGCTGGAATATCTACCAGGAGTCTACTAAGAAATGTGCCCAAACCAGACAGCACTAAATAAATTTTATGTACTAAGTACTGTATATCCCAACAGCATGGGAGGCTGCATTCCTGATGAAGATCATAGAAGAAACATGCATGGTGGCCTCTCAGCTTCTTCTCTACCTCATGTCCTTTTGGTTTGGCATTAAAGCCTCCACGCCAGTGAGTTACTTCAATTCCGCTTCGGATCCAGGACTTTTGTAGTAAGTACTGAAAGAAGCCTGTAATGTGACCTATGGTATGTTTTTTTTTTAACCATGATCTAATAAATGTTTTTATGTACATAATGTCTTGCACCAATTTGATCCATGTTGTGAAGATTGTGGTGCAAATACTGGACAAAATACTGTTTGCTTCTGCATGTGGTACACAAAGAGATGCAGTCACGATCCCGGCAGTCGAGATCTCTATGGTCAAAATCCCAACGGATCCCAAAAGTAATGTAAATACTGGAATTGGAGGTAGGGTTAGACACTCGGGGACGGATTATGCTGCTAAGGGTGTGGTTAGGGTTAGGCTGCTGAAGGGCACATTTAGGGTTAGGCTGCTGGTGGAGGATGGCTAAGGTGTCGAAGTCAAAAATATTACATAGAGAGAACATACAGACTCCACACATTATGAGTCGCTATGCTTGCAAATACGCGCAGAGAGCACAGCAATATATAGTAATATACGCATTTACACAGACATGCCACAGAGATAGATTCGACACATATTTCACACAGCACATAATTATAAAATATCAAGCGCCAGACATCATAATGTTTTAAATGTATTTAATAGAGTAACGTCATGTATGTGTATTATTGGAACGAAGCAAGATGGACATGTCGTATTTGGTATTAAAGCAACCAGATTATTGTGTATATCAATTTGATGCCTGTTATTAAATTGTAGCTCATTGCAACAAGTAGATATGATTAAATGTATGAAAGCTAAAGTCACTCTTATTAGAAAAATGGATTTCCTGGAAGACAGCATGCCTGACCAGTGGCTATCTCCTGTAATTTGTCCATCAAGGCTGAACCTTGTTTGCATATGAATTGACCAGTGACTCATCATGAATGAGAAAGTTCCCTCCCCTAGACTAGTCTGTGCACTACCCCAAACTACATAGTACATAGCTGATTGCAGACACAAGAGAGCTCTCTGTTCTTTTCCCCCTGGGTCCTGAGCGAGATGGAGTGTTGGTAATATTTTGCTTCTGTTAGCTGGAGTTGAGATACAGCTAAAGATGGAGGAACTGGAGCGTAGAAAGCATTGAGCAAAATATGGTAATTGTATCGCTGCCCATGTATGTATTTGATTTAGTTTGTATTAACTGCAAATTGTAACCATGTAACTATATATATACTGTACATTGTGATATATTGAATACATATCCTTTTAATAACAAATATATACATCGATGAGCTTTGGAACTCAGACAATGTGTGCGTGTATTGTTTTCTCTTCAGGGATGTAGTGTTTTGCGACGTACAGCGCACTTTTATCGTATATGGTAATAAGATGCGCCTGGCGTTCGCAATATATATTAGAGCGGGCATTTTAAATATTTGTTAGAAAGCAATTTGGTATTTACAAAGGTTAGGCTGCAGAATTGATGGGTTAGGGTTAGGACTAGGGGTAGGGTTAAATTACTTACCCACAACCGTTGGGATTTTGACTGTTAAGATGTCGCTGTCGGAATCATGACCATCAGGATTTTCACTTCATACCCAGCCCCACACAAATACTTGGGAGCATACTGCTGAAATAGGATGTGCCCCCTCCCAACTCTAATTCTGCCAATACATTTTAAATTTGCCCCATATGCGTCACAGTTTAGTTCCGTGTAGCCATGGTTTTCACCTTTTTGCTTGACTTACCCTTAACTTTACATGTAAATGTAGCCCATAATATTTATTTCTAAAATAACAAGAACAGACAGAATGATTATGTTTTCCAAGTATCACTCTATTAATTATAATTCACATCAAAACACCTGCTGAGAATGCCATGAAAGGCACAGTTGCCAACAGCCTTGTGTGAACAATCTGCACCAACATGCCTGCATCATGATACAGCACCTATGGGTGTGCGCAATGTAATTTTGCTGCTTAAGTTAAAACTAGTATTGTCTCTTTTGTAATTAATTTTGTATTTATGGCTGACACAGCGGAACAGTGTGTACTCAAAATAAAAGGGAAATGTTCTCTGAAGCTTGCAAAATGTCTAACGTAACTACATTTTCTAGTTCTCTATATCTAAATATTGAGCATGATTGTAGAACTAAGACAATTTATACTTCCATTGCTGCATTAATTCTGTGTTATTTTGATATGTTCTTATCTAACTTTGTTCACAAACAATTAATATATTTATTTAAGATTTCTATACTCACATTTGCATTTCCCTAATTGCATGGTTTCACTATATTGCTTTTATAAACTCACACCTAATTTATTTATGATATCTGACAAGAGATCTTAATTGTCCAGGAACAATTCTCATCTGATTGGTCTGGCCTGTCCAAAGTAGGATTGCAGCAAAGAAGGCAAACAAGGTATTAGCATGCATAAAGCGGGGAATTGATGCAAGGGATGATAATGTTGTACTCCCATTATATAAATCCCTAGTGAGGCCACATCTCGAATACTGTGCACAAGTACATAAAGGATCTCCTGGAACTAGAAATGGTTCAGAGGTGGGTGACCAAATTGATTAAGGGGATGGAGACGCTAGAATATGAGGAGAGTCTTGCTAATCTAGGCATGTTCACACTGGAAAAGAGGAGATTAAGTGGAGACATGATTAACATTTACAAGTATATAAGGGGACAATACACAGAGTTTGTGGGGGATCTGTTTTTTGGTAGGATCAACACAGAGGACACATGGACATCTGCTTAGATTGGAGGAGAGGAGATTTCACACACAGAGACAAAAGGATTTCTACACAGTAAGGACAATACGTGTTTAGAATTCCCTGCCTGAGAGAGTGGTAATGGCGGTCTCGGTCATTACTTTTAAGAATGGACTAGATAAATTGTTAATGGATAAGGATATACAGGGTTATGGTGGCTAGATCACGCGCTATATCTGAAAAAAGAGGAATAAACATAATGGGCGTCATTCTCAACATATAAAATTAGTCCTAAAAATAATACAGTGTAGGAGACCACAAACAGGTTGAACTCGATGGACAAATTGTCTATTTTCAACCTCAGAAACTATGCTACTACTTTTTGGAGCCCAGGGCAAGATTAGGAATGGCGCCCCCCCAAAAAACAAAAATACAATAAAAAAAATAAGGCCTATAAAAAAAACTGCGTGTGCGCCTTAGGCGCGGCAAAAAATTGGCATGGACACATACCAGAAGGAGCGTGGCCACTGGAAATTCGGCTTGCCTATATGACACGCCACATGTTTCACGTCACACTGGGAACATTCTTTTCAATTCAACATGCACCTTACCTGTATGATGGTTTCTCACAATATGGAACCTCTGAAGAAATGTATCCTCTGAGGCAGACGGCGTCTTCAGTTGGTATTCACTATTCATGTAGGAGATCACATCATCAAGAAGATGCCTGGATGTGTAGGAATATTATTAAGATCAGCATCATACAACAGCGGTTCAACCAGACTAAAATTCTGCCCCCTGCGTCTCTCTGCAAACCATCCCCTTACCCCACCATCATCTCTCAGCACACCATCACCTCCCCCTGTGCCGTCTCTCAGCACACCATCCCCTTACCCCACCATCGTCTCTCTGCACACCATCACCTCCCTCTGCAACATCTCTCAGAACACCACCACCTACCCCCTGTGTCATTTCTCAGCACACCACCACCTACCCCCTGTGTCATCTCTCAGCACACCATCACCTTCCCTCTACATCGTCTCTCAGCACATCATCTATCGTCTCTCAGCACACCATCAGCTCTCCCTGCAAAGTCTCTCAGCACACAATCACATTCTATGTCTCTGTGTCTCCCCTCACCATCATTCTGTCTCTCAGTGTGTCTCTCCCTTCATTCTGCATCTCTCAATGTGTCTCACCTCCTTCTTCTATGTCTCTTAGGGGAGAATTCAATTGTTTGAAAAGTCAGTTGGGTGTCTGTTTTTCCTATCTAATCGACAGAAAAAAACGGACACCAAACCAACTTTGAATTCCCCCCTAAGTGTCTGTCTCCCCTTCTATGTCTCTCAGTGTGTGTGTCCCCTTCTATGGGCATGATTCAATTCGATGACAGTTGAATAGCGCCGGGAATTAGCTCCCGGTGCTATTCAATACAGCGCAGTGGTAAGTTGGAGAATGCCCGTTCTCCAGGACTAAACAGGGTGTTTTGTCAGGAGAACAGGCATACTTCGACTTAAGTGCCCAGTGCGACGCTGTTTCTGCCACGCGAGGGACAGAAATCAGCATCACGCCAGCACTTTCGCTGGATTTCTGCTATTCAACGGTCATTGAATTGAATCGTGCTCAATGTCTCTCAGTGTCTCTGTCTCCCCCTTCTTTGTCTCTAAGTGTGTGTCCCCTTTCTTTGTCTCTCAGTGTGTCTCCCTTCTATGTCTCTCAGTGTGTCTCTCCCCCCCCCATTCTATGTCTCTCAGTGTCTCCCCCCTTCTATGTCTCTCAGTGTATCAACCCCCCATGTCTCTCACTGTCTCTGAACCCCTTCTATGTCTCTCAGTGTCCCCCCCTTCTATGTCTCTCAGTGTCTCTCTGCGGCCGGTGGGAGGCGGGCCACGCGCACTGGCGGTGGACACTGTGACGTACAGGCGATCCCACTAGATCATCACCATGGCATGGGTGCAGGTCAGCGCTGTGCCTTTACAAGACACTTAAGTATTCTACATGTCGTTTAGACAGTGTTAGTTAAGAAAAACTGCATTTAGGCAGGGCTATCTGGTACAATACCCTGTGATATACATCCAGTCTTTACTGTGCAGTGTTATATATATTGATTACATAGCTATATATAAGCTAGTCCAGTGCAGTATTATTGCTTGTCATAACTTCTGTATTGTTCAAACGGTGACTATATGTGTGTGCATTGGCTTGCTGTGTGACCTCCATTTCATGTCTCTCACTCAGCTTGCTATCCCTATATTCTATAACCTGAGGGGGCTAGGTGCGTCAGGTTTGTAATACATGATATAGGATATTCACAAGATATACTTAAATTGTATTTTTCTCTGTGATTTTAGTCACCATATCTCTCCTGAATCCCTGTTTGTGCTGACAACACTGTGCAGGGGTTTGGGTCAGGTATTGTGCTGCTGACAAATTGTACTATGTTAGCTTATACTGCAAGTTATAACATGTCTGCTTATGAGGGTAACGGTTCTGGGGCTGAAAACACTGGTAGTGGTGCTGAGGCCACAGATACTTTTGAGGAAATTACAGCAGCTGAGGGCTCTGGTTCTGGGGGTTCCTTGCCCCCAAGTGGGAATATAGCAGCGGGGGTCCAGAATGACCTGCCATGGACTACCGTCTCTATGCTACTGAATACGCTAGTTACTTTACTAACACCCCCTATTGGACATCCTATGCGGGTCCAACTGTATATGGTCCCCGCGACAGATTGTTCACTCAGTTACAAAAATTGAACCAGTCCCTGACTACTAAAAAGTCTAACCCTCGCCCGCCTAAGACCAAGGAGTCCTCTAAGCGGGCCAAAACTTCCTCACAATCCACTGCTGTCACTGACACCTTGTCTGATGAGGATGGCGTTTACACTGACCCCACAGATTCTGACACTGATAATACCGATGGGGATAGTAGTTCACAAGTGGATGTTCCTGATCTATTGGAGGCTATTAAGTTGGTTCTACAGATTACGGATGATCCCGAGCCATCCGTTCCTCCTAAGAAGCCAGATTGATTCAAGCGTCAGAAGGTGGTTAAACAAGATTTACCTCACTCTGATCAACTGGTTGATATACGTCAGGAATCCTGGGAAAAATCCAGGTAAGAAGTTCGTGCCTCACAGGAAGCTGCATGCTCGTTATCCCCTCGCATAAGAGCAGTCTAAAAATTGAGAGACACCTCCTCCAGTGGACTCGCATGCGACAAGGATGGTGGTTTCCTCAGCTCTAACCATCACTACCGTCAGGTCTCTAAAAGAGCCTACGGATAAACATGTGAAGGGTTGTCTGAAAGCGATTTACACCCTCACGGGTGCTACACAAGGCCCACTATTGCAGCGACATGGGCTGCAGAAGCTATTGGAGCGTGGGCCCAAGAGTTGGAAGCTGAAATCTCTTCTGACCATGCTAGACAATGCTTGTCATACAGTATATTGTCACAGCTTCTCACTATATTAAGGAGGCAGCTATTGATGCCGGTGTTCTGGCAGCCAAGGATTCTACTACGTCAGTCCTGGCTCGCCGGATATGGTGGCTGAGAGCCTGGTCTGTGGATCTGGATTCTAGAAAAACCTTGGAGGTACTCCCTTTTAAGGGAAATATCTTGTTCGGAGAGGACTTAAAAAAGATAGTGGCTGATTTGGCTACTGCCAAAACAGCCTGTCTGCCAAGTACTGCTCCTTCTGTGCCGAAGGCTAAAAGTACTTCCTTTCGTCCCTTTCGCCCTTCAGGTAAAGCAAGGTCAGGCGTACCACACACAGGCCCGCATTCCCAAACCTGGTAAGCCAAAGCCCAAAAGAGCCTGGGCTGCCCGTCAGCCAGCTTCCGAGACCGATAAGCCTGCCACTTGACGGGGCGGGCCTCCCCCTGGGGGACCCCAGGGTGGGGGGCCGGCTTCTAGGGTATACCCAGGAATGGTTGAAGACCACTTCAGATGCCTGGGTATGGGAAGTCGTCACTCGAGGTTACGCCATAGCCTTCAAAAACTGTCCCCCTCATCGATTTTGCCTGACAGATGTTCCTTCGGACCAGACAAAGGCAAAGACTCTTCATTTGGTGGTACAGAACCTCCTGGACACAGGAATGGTAGTACAGGTGCCTCTTTCTCAGAGGGGCCAGGGGTACTGTTCTCCGCTGTCTCTAGTCCCGAAACCGAATGGGTCCTCCTGGCCCATTCTCAATCTCAAGGCATTGAACAAGTTTGTGTGAATTTCCAAGTTCCGTATGGAAACCCTTCGCTCTATTGTTATGGCCTTGGAACCTGGGAATTATACCCTGGATATACAGGATGCTTACCTGCAAATTCCTATAGCAGTGTCGCATCAGCAATACCTGAGGTTTGCGGTTGGCAACCTCCATTACCAGTTTCGGGCATTACCTTTTGGTTTAACCACGGCTCCGTGAGTCTTCACCAAAGTTATGGCGGTGATAACGGCGGTACTCCGCCGTCAAGGGGTCAGGATCCTACCATATCTGGACGACTTGTTGATCCTGACAAATTCCCCAGAAATTCTCCTACGTCACCTAGATCTGACTGTCCAGTTTCTGCAAGCTAACGGGTGGCTCATCAACTGGAAGAAATCTTCCCTGGTCCCTGCTCAGAGCATGGTGCACCTGGGAGCGCTATTGGACACTCACAACCAGCGGTTGTTCTTGTCTCAGGAGAAGGTCCTGAGGCTTCGGACAGGATTCGTTGCTTCCTATCTCGTCCGCGTGTGTTGATACATTCGGCGATGCAGGTGCTTGGCCTCATGGTGTCAGCATTCGACATGGTGGAGTATGCTTAATTTCATTCTCGCCCTCTCCAGAGGCTGATTCTGGCCAAGTGGGACAGCCTGCCTCACCGGATCAGGTCTCACATGATCTCATTGACTCCGGAGGTCTGTCTGTCGCTGTACTGGTGGCTCCAGGACCAACGATTGTGCAGGGGTCATCCCTTCTGGATACCCGACTGGCTCCTGTTAACGACGGATGCCAGCCTAAGAGGTTGGGGCGCGGTGTTGGAGCATCACTCCTTTCAGGGTCAGTGGACCAAGGAGGTGTCTCTCCTTCCAATCAAAATTCTGGAATTGCGGGCGGTCTTCAATTCATTGAACCTGGCCCAGCACTTTATACAGAACCGTCCTGTTCAAGTACAGTCAGACAACGCCACCTCAATGGCTTACATATATCATCAAGGCGGCGCTCGAAGCCGCTTGGCAATGAAGGGTCTCACGGATTCTTCAATGGGCGGAACGCCATCTACCGGCCATATCGGCAATATTAATTCCGGGAGTCCTGAATTGGGAAGCGGACTTTCTCAGTCATCAGGACGTACACGCCGGAGAGTGGGGCCTCCATCCAGAAGTGTTTCAACTCCTAGTGGAAATGTGGGGCCTTCCAGACGTGGATCTGATGGCGTCTCAACACAACCATAAGGTTCCGATCTTCGGAGCAAGGACTAGGGATCCTCAAGCAGAATTTGTGGATGCGCTGGCAGTGCCATGGAAATTTCGGCTGCCGTACGTGTTCCCTCTGGTGTCACTCCTGCCCAGGGTAATTCGGAAGTTCAAGCAGGAAGGAGGAATCCTGCTTCTCATAGCTCCAGCGTGGCCCAGACGGTACAGGTTCTCAGACCTTCAGGGCCTCTCGTCAGAGCGTCCAATTCTACTTCCACAACACCCAGACCTCCTTGTTCAGGGCCCCTGTGTCTACCAGGACTTGGCCCGGCGGTCTCTGATGGCGTGGCTGTTGAAGCTTCCGTCTTGAGGGCTAAAGGATTATTATGTGGCGGTCATTCAAACTATGTTGCGGGCCCGAAAAGTGGCTTCTGCTTGGATTTACCATAGGGTCTGGCATTCTTACTTTGTTTGGTGCGCATCTAACAATTATGACACTTCCAAGTTTAGTACAACCAAGCTTTTGGCTTTTCTTCAGCAGGGCCTAGACTTAGGCCTGCGTCTGGCCTCCCTCAAGGTTCATATTTCTGCCTTGTCGGTGTGGTTTCAGAGAAAAAGTGCTACCTTACCTGATGTTCATACCTTTACTCAGGGCGTGTTGCGTATCCAACCTTCCTATGTCCCGCCTGTGGCTCCTTGGGACTTGTCGGTGGTTACAAGAGTCTCCGTTTGAACCTCTTGGTTCAGCTGATCTTAAGTGGCTTTCCCTTAAGGTGGTGTTTCTGCTGGCTATTGCCTCTGCTAGAAGAGTGTCGGATTTGGGTGCCTTGTCTTGTAGTTCCCCATATCTGATATTTCACCATGACCGGGCGGTTTTTAGGACCCGTCCCGGTTATTTACCTAAGGTGGTTTCTTTGTTCCACCTTAAATCAGGATATTGTGGTTCCGGCCCTTGTCTCTCCTGACTTGTCTCCTAAAGAGCGGTCTTTGGATGTGGTACGGGCTCTCTGTATCTATGTGAAGAGAATTGCTTCTATTAGGAAATCTGATTCTCTCTTTGTTCTGTTTGGTTTTCACAAACGTGGCTGGCCTGCTCACAAGCAAACTTTGGCCTGATGGATTAGAATGGTGATTGCACATGCTTATGTGAAGGCTGGTCTATCAGCTCATTCTCACATTACGGCCCATTCTACTCGGTCTGCAGCACCTTCTTGGGCGGACCACCGTGGTGCAACCCTTGAACAATTGTGCAGGGCGGCAACGTGGTCCTCGGACCACATTTATAAGGTTCTATGCCTTCAATATTGCCGCTTCCCAGGATGCTTCCTTTAGACGCGGGGTTCTTGTGCCCGCTACAGTGCGTCCCCTCCCATAAAGAACTGCTTTAGGACATCCCCAATGTCTATCCTTGTGGAGCCCAGTGTACACCGCAGCCGAAAACGAGATTTATGGTAAGAACTTACCTTTGTTAAATCTCTTTCTGCGAGGTACACTGGGCTCCACAAGGTGCCCACCCTGACGCGCTTAGCTTCTTTGGGTTGGTGTGGCTGTAGCCGCTGACACTTTCTCCTGTCGGGAGAGTGTGGTGTTTGTGGCAACTTGCAGATGTTGTCTCTTTTCCTTGCTGCTGCATTGGGCTGGTTAACATAACTGGGCTCCTGTGCACGGAGGCGGGGTGGTATGGGGGCGGCGCTGTGCATCTTGGGAAGAAGGTCAAAGCTTTTGGGCCTGTTGGTGCTTCAGATCGGGATCCTACTCTACACCTCAATGTCTATCCTTGTGGAGCCCAGTGTACCTCGCAGAAAGAGATTTAACAAAGATAAGTTCTTACCATAAATCTCTTTTTTACGGTCTGTACCAGCCAAAAAGGGCTTTGTACTGATTTTTGACTCTCTAAATCTTCATTGAAAGTATCCTTTTCCTAATTTGTACCGTTTTTTTAGTGTCAAATGTTGGAGGGTATGCACTGACCTCCAGGCAATGCTTCAGGGACCCTCTCCAGACATTGGCGCTGAAGTCGGGAGCAACCACTCCCAGCTTGGTAGCCTGAACCAGGCCTCCAAGTAGCGGGGCTCAACCCTCAGCAACAGGGCCACCATGTCCCCTGGGATGAGGCCGGCCGGGGAGAGCACCGCCGCAGCCCGGGAGCTCACCACCCCCTGCAGCTTGTAAGTTTGGGAGGCTGCGGAGTGTGGACATGCAGTAGATAGATACCTGGGAGGGAGAGCGTTCCCTGCCCATCCAGGACTACACACTCCCTGCAGCCAGGAGGCCCGCGCCACACCCAGTACATCCTCCAGCAGCTGCCGCAGCGGAGCCCGCGGCCAGAGCAGCAACAGGAGGGAGCCCAGCAATGCAGAGCGATGGCCCACAGCTACAACTGTGTGCCCGGGCACCATCAAATATGAATACATCCAGTCTTCCTGAAGTTCTAGAGTAGACTTCAGTTATGTTCTGCATTTGAGTGCCGATGCTCAGTGAATTTTTGGAGGCGGGATCCTCCAGTGGCTGGGGAATATAATGAAAGACACTTTAGTGGATGTGCTGTCCTAGTGGCGCCCCCCACTGTCGGGTCTGCCATGGTGCCCAGGGCGCGTGCCCTGCTCGCACCCCCCTAGTTACGCCACTGCTATGGGACATCCCCACATTCTGGGATCTTTCATGGAAAGTGATTATGAGTATATATATATATATATATATATATATTGTCAAAGTCGAAAATATTTCAGTACACACATCACGTACAAACTGCACACAGATGGCCTTCGTGCGTGTACTTGTTCTGCCGTGCGTGCACATATTCGCAATTTGCGTATGATCGCTCCTGCGGTCCTGCGTATTAGCGCGTGGTATGAGTAATTACGGTAGTGTTTGTAATCGCATGGAAAAGCCATAAAAACACATTACATATTTAATCCAAATAGTGCACAATAAGGGTCATTCCGAGTTGTTCGCTCGCTAAATTTCTTCGCATCGCAGCGATTTTCCGCTTAGTGCGCATGCGCAATGTCCGCACTGCGACTGCGCCAAGTAAATTTGCTATGCAGTTAGGAATTTTACTCACGGTTTTTTCTTCGTTCTGGTGATCGTAATGTGATTGACAGGAAGTGGGTGTTTCTGGGCGGAAACTGGCAGTTTTATGGGAGTGTGTGAAAAAACGCTACCGTTTCTGGGAAAAACGCGGGAGTGGCTGGAGAAACGGAGGAGTGTCTGGGCGAACGCTGGGTGTGTTTGTGACGTCAAACCAGGAACGACAAGCACTGAACTGATCGCACTGGCAGAGTAAGTCTCGAGTTACTCAGAAACTGCACAGAGATGTCTTATCGCAATATTGCGAATCTTTCTTTCACAATTTTAAGAAGCTAAGATTCACTCCCAGTAGGCGGCGGCTTAGCGTGTGCAAAGCTGCTAAAAGCAGCTTGCGAGCGAACAACTCGGAATGACCCCCAATGTACACATAACCCACATGCACCGCACCAGCAATTTACACTTGTTCAAATGGTACAGCAACAAAGGGATTCACCATTACAGGACAGGAGGGGACAGAACTAGGTTATAAGGTGGTGTTTGGTATCCAGCTGTAGGGTATTTTAAGAGCAATATTCCGGTGTTGGTTTGCAGAAGATTGTACGCTCCTGCGAATAGTTATGTGCAGGAGCAGAATATAAATATTAACTGTATTTACTGTGCTCTTGATATGCGGCGGGAACCCAGAGGAGAACATCTGCAAGTGCACCTGGACCAGACATCACCCACCTATTCAAACTGACCTATGACCTCTCCTGTACTGTAAACGACCATCCCAGTGTCCAATGGACAAAGAGATTACAGTTCCCATTGTGTTAGGTTTTGGACAAATGTATAAAAAGCCAGCTGCAGGCCAGATCACTCTCAATCTCTGAAGATCATCTACCTTGATGATTGAGTACCGGACCGGGAAGCGTAGGCGAACAAGCGTATGTACCATTGACTGTAGCCTTTTTCTCTAATTGTATTGTATTATGCTTGTAACCTCCTGCTAGTAAAGATAACCGTTGGTGGGTTGGACCCCAACATAGTTTTTGAAATACAATTGGTGTCGTGTCCCATTTCCTGTTAAAGGTTTAAGGTATTTTTCTATCACACGTGTAACTGCATTGTGCTCTCAGCGTGTCTCTGTGTGTGTGTATGCACTGCGTGTACTCTATACGTCCAACGCGGCGTGAGTACGCAAAGTGCGTATGGGTACGGACCTTTGTACGCTGTGTAAAAAGTACGTAGGGTAAGGATTAAAATACAGCGGCCGCAGCGGCTCGATTTTAAAGTGTATAGAGTGTGTTTTTAATTATTACTTTTAGTCCTGTAAGTAAATCAGCATTTACAATTGGGGACTCGATCCGGTTTTTCACATTCTCACGGGCTAGCAGATCATAGCAGACTTTAATAGATCAGCAAAGGTTGGAAATATATCTACCTTAAACCTTTTTCTGGTTGCTGGATGTTTTAAAACCCTATTTTTGTGCTGTTAGATTGCGTCTGCTCTATATGGTCTACAGAGGTGCTGATAGAGCCCGAAGGTAAACAGGAAACAAGCTATTTAAAAAAATCTGTGTAATTTTTCTTGACGGAAAAAACCATACACAGGGCGTACCTATACTTTGCATACCCTCTCACATATTGTTGCAAAACAAAGTTCAAATAAGTCATATTGTGTTTGATTCAGATTGGATTGTTTATCTATTAAGTAGATTTTAAAGTACATTTAAAAGTTGCTGCATAACCATGATATGGCTGTGTTAGCATGCTGAGAAATTTTGTATATTTTTAAACTCAGGCCTAAAGTAACATTGGTGCCTGTATGGAGTGTGATTTCTTTGTGAAAAAGGAGCCACATGGTCTGTCCTTCATTTTGGACTAACCACATGGCCTGTCCACCATCTTGTGTAAACCTCATGGATATGGAAGGGGGAGGAGCAGCGGCCATTTTAGGAAGGTCATTTTATAAATAGCTGATTTTCAGTCTGCTCAGAACAATCAGTTTCCTTTGTCACATCCAGCACCATTTATGAGTTACCAATGAATTTATTTAACCCATGCCATAATCAATTACAAATAGTTTCAATTGGGCCTAGTGAGAGTAAATGGTGAGATAAGTGATTTTTTTCTCTCCTTCTTGTCTGTGGGGGGTTGCACACAGATAGAAAAGGAAAGGGAAAGAGTTTTTTGTTTTTTTTTCTTCCAAGACTTGTGGAGTATAGGCATTGAAATGCAAATTAACCTGTGTAACTACTTTTTTTTAGTAGTGAACAGCAAATATCTTTGATATGCAAATTAGAGGCAGTGAACAGGTAAGGTGTCTCATAGGAGGCCAATAAATGATACATATATATAATATTATTATAATTATGTATATATTTATATCAGAGTATGTCCTGCAAGATAGCTATCCAATCTGAATCATAGCATTTAAATTATAGGTTATTAGTCATTATAGATCTGTGTGAAATCAGATACATTTGTTTGCTATATAGATAAATTTGAAGTAAATGTATTTAAGGGAGTAATTATAAAAACACAAAACCCAGTTCTGGCCCAGTCGTAAAGAGTTATACAGAACAAGCGTGAGTTGTGTTAAGTGAGCGATTATAGTTAGTATTGCTCACATTTATAGAGACTGTGGGGTATATTTACTAAAATTTGAATTTATTTCGATTTGGTGGGAGATGAATCACGATTGGCATCGAATGTGTGATTTCGCAACTTTTTGAATTTGTTACGCCTTATTTACTATGGTGTCGTATTTTGATTCTTTTCATTTTTCAATGTCGATGTCAATCTTGTTTTTCAAAGGTAGAATGTGGCCGATTTTGTTTTTTTTGTGGCCGTCTTTTGTGTTATTTTTACGAATTCGTAATTTGAATGTTACGGCAGTGTTTTCCGTTCCCGGACGCGTTTTTTTTCTAACTTTCGTTTTTGTCACTCGTCCGTGATTGGTTGGTGTTGTGATGGAGTAGTGTCTGTGCTCATTACTATAAATCCGCCCCAAACCGACCGAACCTCGTGGGTTTAGATAGTGGAGAGGTGAGAGGAAGCAGTGTTTGGTGTTGGAGAGTTGTTTGGAGTATTTGGAGGATTTGAGGTATTTTTTTGCGATTGGTGGGTGCTGTACTGTGTGTGTAAGTAGTCTTGTCATACTTGTTGTGTAGTTATTTAAAAGTTTGTTTAGTTTTTTGTCTTTGTAATTTTTTTTTTCCAGTCTATTGTCTGTCAGGAATCTGCATTCTCCATCGCATCACTTCCAGTGAACAGGCGTCTCCTGGCTTCAGTCCTCTGTCTTCAGAGTATCCCCTGTGAATTGGACCTGTGGAACTACAGGTCCCAGCAGTTCCAGTTCAGTTCCAGTCTTCAGTCTCCTGCAGCCTACAGCTCACTGTGCTCCACCCAACCAGTACTATCATTTGGTAAACTACTGGTTTCAGCCAGCAGCCTGCAGTACACAAGTGCTTCTAGTTAACAGCATTAACTCCCAGTGCACTACTGATCCCAGCCAGCAACCAGCAGTGCATTGCACTAACTGTCTACAGAATCATTCTCCTGGTTAATCATCAGCTCCAGTTAACTCTCAGCTGATCTGGGCACCCAAATCAGCAGGGTGTGTTCTCACAGGGATTCAACATCCAATCATCACAGAGCAAGGGGTATAAACTATAAACTCCAGTTCCTGGCTCATTCTCATTGCCTCGGACAACGAGTCACATTTGGTGTGTCAAGTTCTCCAGTGGTTTCCCGTGTTCCTGTCTCCAGTGGTTCCCCGTGGTTCCTCTCATCATTTCATTCCATTCATCATTCTGCATTTCTCCTGTTCGCATCAGACTTCACTCCAACCACAGCCTGCCACAGCTCATCAGCAGTAAGAGACTTTCCTCAGGTGTTTCATTGTCTCTACCTGTGCACCTCGTTAATACATACCATCTTGTGCAAGCTTGCTGCATTGGGACTGTCTCCTGCCTGGGTCTTGTGTAGTTATAAGAACTTGAGTTATATACAGAGACTGTGCTCTTTCCAAGCAATACCGGAGTTCTGTTTACAAAACCATTTGCAACCAGTTACCACATTTTTCTACGTTTATGTTACCAGAGACTTTGTTTTACTTTAAACCATTTGCATTCAGTCATCAAGTTATCTTCAATATATATCTGTGTGGCCAGAGACTTTTGATTATTACCTTGGATTCAGTTACTGCTTATTATTTCATCTCCGTCACTGCCGGTTCTAAGTTATCCATTGCTATATCATTACTCTGTGACCTTTGTGTTTAATAAACATCAGTGCATATGCGCAGGACTTTATGCAGCCTCCACGTTTCATACGTCATTCCAACACTGACCCACTAGTGCCCCCTCCGGGAACAGACAAAATCAGAATCCTGATAGTTTGTCCGAGGCCAATGGACCCGGACGGTGGTCAGAGTGTGGGGTCAGGGTCACTCCAGAGTTTGGTGTCACGACTCAATGGCTACGAGGCTGCACAACAGCAAGTGATCCTGTTTCTACAGGGAATGTCTACCCGCTTGGATACCTTGCAGCAATCCCTTCCAAGTTCTGTTATTCCTCCGGTTCCTGTTCTAATCACTCCTGCTCCAGTCATTCCAATTTCCCCTGCACAATCCGTTCCTGTGGATGGACCTTGCTCAAGTCAGTCCAATGACACTCCCTTCACAACTAATTCTCCTGAGAGAGCGACACCCTCTTTTGAAGTTTCAGGACTCCTCTGTTGTCTGCTGTGAAATCAGAACCAATAAGCACTCTTCATCATCTATTAGAACAACTTCAAAGTCTTCTATCAAAAATCATTCCAATAATGCCAGAAATCCTGTGTGGTGCATTAAACACAGTGAAGAGTCCTGCTCAATGTATTGAGACTACTGCGACCTCCGTTTCAAGCTTCCTTAAAACTAAAGTCTCTCCTCCTATGCAGAGAGAGGGTAGATTCCAGAGCTTCCCGCGCTCCAAACTCACGGAGGCTGAATGCCGGCATCGCAAGTAGAGATGAGCGGGTTCGGTTCCTCGAGATCCAAACCCCCCCGAACTTCACAAATTTTACACGGTTCCGAGGCAGCCTCGGATCTTCCCGCCTTGCTCGGTTAACACGAACGCGCCCGAACGTCATCATCTCGCTGTCGTATTCTCACGAGATTTGTATTACATATAAAGAGCCGCGCATCGCCGCCATTTTCACGTGTGCATTGGACATGATAGCGAGAGGACGTGGCTGCGTTCTCTCAGTTTCTGTGTTCAGTGTGCTGCAAATATCTGTGCTCAGTGTGCTGCAAATATATACGTTTTCTGACTGAAAACGCTCCATATCTGTGCTGCATTGTAGTTGTGCGCAGTATATAGTAGGAGGACAGTGCAGAATTTTGCTGACCACCAGTATATATATAGCAGTACGGTACAGTAGTTCATTACTCTACCTCTGTGTCGTCAAGTATACTATCCATATCTGTGCTGCATTGTAGTTGTGCGCAGTATATAGTAGGAGGACAGTGCAGAATTTTGCTGACCACCAGTATATATATATATATATATATAGCAGTACGGTACAGTAGTCCATTGCTCTACCTCTGTGTCGTCAAGTATACTATCCATATCTATGCTGCATTGTAGTTGTGCGCAGTATATAGTAGGACAGTGCAGAATTTTGCTGACCACAAGTATATATATATATATATATATATATATATATATATATATAAATATAGCAGTACGGTACAGCAGGCCATTGCTATTGACATATTACTGGCATATAATTCCACACATTAAAAGATGGAGAACAAAAATGTAGATGGTAAAATAGGGAAAGATCAAGATCCACTTCCACCTCGTGCTGAAGCTGCTGCCACTAGTCATGGGCGAGACGATGAAATGCTATCAACGTCGTCTGCCAAGGCCGATGCACAATGTCATAGTAGAGAGCAAGTAAAATCCAAAAAACAAAAATTCAGTGAAATGACCCAAAAATCTAAATTAAAAGCGTCTGAGGAGAAGCGTAAACTTGCCAATATGCCATTTACGACACGGAGTGGCAAGGAATGGCTGAGGCCCTGGCCTATGTTCATGGCTAGTGGTTCAGCTTCACATGAGGATGGAAGCACTCATCCTCCCGCTAGAAAAATGAAAAGACTTAAGCTGGCAAAAGCACAGCAAAGAACTGTGCGTTCTTCTAAATCACAAATCCCCAAGGAGAGTCCAGTTGTGTCGGTTGCGATGCCTGACCTTCCCAACACTGGACGGGGAGAGGTGGCGCCTTCCACCATTTGCACGCACCCTGCAAGTGCTGGAAGGAGCACCCACAGTCCAGTTCCTGATAGTCAAATTGAAGATGTCACTGTTGAAGTACACCAGGATGAGGATATGGCTTGTCAAAGTCGAAAAATATCATGATGCATATCCCTTGTACTAACCCCTCATGCACATGCGCGCTGCTCGTGCACCTGGTCCCCCATGCGTACACATACCCGCAAGTTGCGTAAGAGACGCTCTAGCGACTCTTGCGCATGATATGTGTATTTACAGCGGAGTTTGTGAGCGTGAAGCGTGAGACTTGATCGTAGCATATTTAACCCAAATAGTGCATTTTGTAGTTAATATTCCCATAGACCATGTCAGCGAGTATGATTAGTTTAAACAGTTCCTGGACAGAGAGATTCTTCTTTGCATGATAAGAAGGGTCAGATAAAGGTTGAAAGGTGGTGTCAAGTATCCAGCTGTAGGGTATTTTAAGGGTAACATTCCGATGTTAGTTAGGAAAGGATTGCTCGCTCCTGCGTATAGTTATGTACAAAAGTAGACTATGAACATTGACTGTGTTTACTGTGTATTGTGTATGCGGGAGGGGGGGGATCCAGAGGATACCACCCACTACAGCAGTTGGGGAGAGACACAGCCCACCTTTTCAAATCCACCTATGACCCCTCCTGTAATGTAAATGAACATCTCTGTGTCCAATAGACAAAGGGATTATTACAGTGACCATTGTATTGTTTTGGATGAAGTGAACAAATAGAGCTTGCTTCAGGTTTGGACACACAAGACTCTGAAGGCTTTCTCCCTGATAGCTGAGGACTGAATTCAGGTTGCGCTGGCGAAACATTCTCACGTATGTATATTCTCTGTAGCCATTATTCTCTGTTATTCTGTTTAGATTTCCCTGTTAGCTTGTAGTGTATAATTTGTATCTGTTTTCCCCTTTTACTCTGAATAATCTACGGCGGTGTTAGAGCTGCTGTGGTTGTAACCAAAACCCGGTGTTGTGTGTTCACTTTCCTGCAAAGGGCTTTCTTAGCGTCTTAATCGCTCAAACAGCATACACATTGTTAAGGTTTGTAGGCACTACATCATTACAGTATTTGACTACTAAGGTTTTGAGTATAAGCATATTCTTACTGTATTTTATTAACAAGGTTTAAAGGTTATCAACTGTGTGTGCGCCTGCTATGTGTATTCCGTACACTCAGCGCAGCGTGTGTACACCAAGTGCGTATCACGTACGGGACTCTGTACGCAAATAGCGTACAAAGTGCGTAGCACGTGCACGTGGTCTAACGGCCATAGCGGCTCCACGGTAATGGTATATAGCTTTATGTTTGAAGATAATAATTGACTTTATAAGGCTGTTGCTGGCGCTGAGGAGGAAATTGACAAGGAGGATTCTGATGGTGAGGTGGTTTGTTTAAGTCAGGCACCCGGGGAGACACCTGTTGTCCGTGGGACGAATATGGCCATTGACATGCCTGGTCAAATTACAAAAAAAAAATCACCTCTTCGGTGTAGAATTATTTTAACAGAAATGCAGACAACAGGTGTCAAGCCGTGTGTTGCCTTTGTCAAGCTGTAATAAGTAGGGGTAAGGACGTTAACTACCTAGGAACATCCTCCCTTATACGTCACCTGGAGCGCATTCATCATAAGTCATTGACAAGTTCAAAAACTTTGGGTGACAGCGGAAGCAGTCCACTGACAACTAAATCCCTTCCTCTTGTAACCAAGCTTCAGCAAACCACACCACCAACTCCCTCAGTGTCAATTTCCTCCTTAGACAGGAAAGCCAATAGTCCTGCAGGCCATGTCACTGGCAAGTCTGACGAGTCCTCTCCTGCCTGGGATTCCTCCGATGCATCCTTGAGTGTAACGCCTACTGCTGCTGGCGCTGCTGTTGTTGCTGCTGGGAGTCGATCGCCATCCCAGAGGGGAAGTCAGAAGACTACCTGTACTACTTCCAGTAAGCAATTGACTGTCCAACAGTCCTTTGCGAGGAAGATGAAATATCACAGCAGTCATCCTGCTGCAAAGCGGATAACTCAGGTCTTGGCAGCTGCAGTGGTGTTAAACGTGTGTCCGGTATCCACAGTTAATTCACAGGGAATAAGAGAATTGCTTGAGGCACTGTGTCCCCGGTACCAAATACCATCTAGGTTCCATTTCTCTAGGCAGGTGATACCAAGAATGTACACAGACGTCAGAAAAAGAGTGACCAGTGTCCTAAAAAATGCAGTTGTTACCAATGTCCACTTAACCATGGACATGTGGACAAGTGGAGCAGGGCAGACTCAGGACTATATGACTGTGACAGCCCACTGGGTAGATGTATTGCCTCCCGCAGCAACAACAGCGGCGGCACCAGTAGCAGCATCTCGCAAACGCCAACTCGTTCCTAGGCAGGCTACGCTTTGTATCACTGCTTTCCATAAGAGGCACACAGCTGACAACCTCTTACAGAAACTGAGGAACATCATCGCAGAATGGCTTACCCCAATTGGACTCTCCTGGGGATTTGTGACATCGGACAACGCCACCAATATTGTGCGTGAATTACATGTGTGCAAATTCCAGCACGTCCCATGTTTTGCACATACATTGAATTTTGTGGTGCAGAATTTAAAAAAACAACAACAGGGGTGTGCAAGAGATGCTGTCGGTGGCCCGAAGAATTGCGGGCCGCTTTCGGCATTCAGCCACCACGTGCCAAAGACTGGAGCACCAGCAAACACTCCTGAACCTGCCCCTCCATCAGCTGAAGCAAGAGCTGGCAACGAGGTGGAATTCAACCCTCTATATGCTTCAGAGGATGGAGGAGCAGCTAAAGGCCATTCAAGCCTATACATCTACCTACGATATAGGCAAAGGAGGGGGAATACACCTGACTCAAGCGCAGTGCAGAATGATTTCAACGTTGTGCAAGGTTCTGCAACCCTTTGAACTTGCCACACGTGAAGTCAGTTCAGACACTGCCAGCCTGAGTCAGGTCATTCCCCTCATCAGGCTTTTGCAGAAGAAGCCGGAGAGATTGAAGGAGGAGCTAAAATGGAGCAACTCTTTTTTTTATTTATCTTTGCATCATGTGAAGTTTGGGGCTAATTTTTTTAAGTGCCATCCTGTCTGACACTGCAGTGCCACTCCTAGATGGGCCAGGTGTTTGTGCCGGCCACTTGGGTCGCTTAGCTTAGTCATCCAGCGACCTTGGTGCAAATTTTAGGACTAAAAATAATATTGTGAAGTGTGAGGTGTTCAGAATAGACTGGAAATGAGTGGAAATTGTGGTTATTGAGGTTAATAATACTGTGGGATCAAAATTACCCCCAAATTCTATGATTTAAGCTGTTTTTGAGGGTTTTCTGTAAAAAAAAAAAAAAAACCCAAATCCAAAACACACCCGAATCCGACAAAAAAAATTCCAGGGAGGTTTTGCCAAAACGCGTCCGAATCCAAAACCAAAACACAAAACCCGAAAAATTTCCTGTGCACATCTCTAATCGCAAGCAGCTTCACCTCTGCTTTTACTGTGGGAGTTCTAGTCATCTCATTAAGGACTGTTCTTTCCGCAGCTCAAAAGTTGGTGACAGGTCCCAACATCACAGTGTTTTCACCTGCAAACCTTCCAGCGTATCATCTACAGTTTCAATTTCCTCTACCCCGAACAGGAGTGTTCAAAGAGTCTACGATTGGGGCCCTGTAACAAATAGACCCAATCCCAAGTTTGGAAATCAAAAGAGACTATCTATGTTACCCATAACTAAAGTAGTTTCTGTGTCTACAGCCCAAGGAGGGGCGTCTGTGTCTACAGCCCAAGGAGGGGCATCTGTGTCTACAGCCCCAGGTGGGGCATCTGATGTTGTGACCCCGGAAGGGGTCTCTGATGTTCAGATTCCAGAAGTGGCATCTGGGCATGCAACTCAAAGAAGTGTGTCTGATCTATTAACCCCAGGAGGGGTCTTTGGAGTTTCAGCCTCAAGAGAGGTATCCAGGGCCAAGATCCCAGAAGGAATTCTTAAAGACACAGATACAGACACAAACTTTTGTTTGTCAACTTCAGAGAGTGCTACCAGCTCTGTACTGCTCCAAGATGAATCATCTGAATATTCAGAATCTGTTTATAAAGAGTCAAGTATCAATGGACCTAACCCGGTTCCAGCCGTCAGTCCAAAGACTCCACTAGTTCCAGCCAGCCCGAGTAGCTCTGTTTCCAATGATGAGCTACCTCCTTCGGTTCCAGCCGATTCCAGCATCTTCGGATCAAACCCGGTCCTATCCGTTAGTCCGAAGACTCCTCTGGTTCCAGCCGGTTCAAGATTTTCTGGACCAAATCCGGTCCCATCCGTCTGTCCAGATCAGCCTCCTTCAGTTCAAGTCAGTTCAAGTAGTCCTGGACAAATCCTGGTTCCATCCGTTGGTCCAAAGTTGCCGTCGGTCCCTGCTGATTCCAGTTCCTCCGAACCCGGTGTGGTTCTCTCCAGTATTTCAAGTAAGGAACTCCAGTCAATATGTCCAGAGTCCACAATTCTTGCAGATATTGCAGTTGCCTCAACCCAGATGGAGGCTCTAAGCATCTCACCCCAAGATAAAGCTTTTAGTGTTCAGTCAACCTCAGCTGAGAATTCCCATCAGTCAATCCAGGAGATGACGTCCTATCTCCACCCTAGAGCATTTCAAGTTGATTCTACTCCTGCTTCTAAATGCTTATTCCAGTCCTCTACTCTCAAGTGTCCTACATTGTCTTCTGAGACTTCAATTGACATTCAGCCTTCCAAGTGTCCACTTGATACACAAGCTCCAATCTACTTTGATGGTAACTATGCTCAGTTCCATGCATTAGCGAGCCAATATCTAGCTTTTACTAGCTCAGGATCTTCAGTGAGTATTACTCCAGTCAATGCAATCAGATATTTCCTCCTGTTTTTCAAAGGTAAAGCACTGGATTGGGCGAATCCTCTCATTGAATCTAAAGATCCGCTACTGAATGATCTTCCGACTTTCCTTGAAGCAGTAAAACAGGAGTTTGCTCCAAAGTTAGGCCATTCAAAGCCATCCGGGCATTCTGCCCAATTTGTCAACAGTCTACCTACTGCTAAATCCTCCCCAGAATCACTTTCTGTGCAAGAGCAGGTTTTCTTGAATCAATGCATCAGAGATTTTAAGAATTACAGGAATTGGAGAACTTCAAAACCAGTTCAAAGTCTACCATCTGATGGTGTAAGAGTTGGCTACGCTTCCGTTAACTCAGTTCCTGGTGTCTCACATAGTTTCAAACTCATTGGACAACAGGTTGACTCAGATATTGTTGTTCCTAAACAAAAGACTCCCATGACCACACTAGACCTGGACTCTGACTCTGAAAGTGAGTTTGTTGAAGACGACTCAAGTTACGTTATGGGAGGGTCTATCCTTCCTAGTTATGCCTTTTCCCAGGAAGTAAGTCTGTCTCAAATGACCATGAATGGTCTACTTGTTCTGACGAGAAAAGTCTTCTTAAGATGAAAGTTGGGAAGACTTTTGATGACCTCTGCTTTTGTGTATTCCTAAGTTCTTTTCCAAGGATCCTCCAAGTTCCAGCGTGGGTGTTCGGTGCCCACCCATAAAAGGGGGGGGTACTGTCAGGAATCTGCATTCTCCATCGCATCACTTCCAGTGAACAGGCATCACCTGGCTTCAGTCCTCTGTCTTCAGAGTATCCCCTGTGAATTGGACCTGTGGACCTGTGGAACTACAGGTCCCAGCAGTTCCAGTTCCAGTCTTCAGTCTCCTGCAGCCTAAAGCTCACTGTGCTCCACCCAACCAGTACTATCATTTGGTAAACTACTGGTTTCAGCCAGCAGCCTGCAGTACACAAGTGCTTCTAGTTAACAGCATTAACTCCAGGTGCACTACTGATCCCAGCCAGCAACCAGCAGTGCATTGCATTAACTGTCTACTGAATCATTCTCCTGGTTAATCATCAGCTCCAGTTAACTCTCAGCTGATCTGGGCACCCAACTCAGCAGGGTGTGTTCTCACAGGGATTCAACATCCAATCATCACAGAGCAAGGGGTATAAACTCCAGTTCCTGGCTCATTCTCATTGCTTCGGACAACGAGTCACATTTGGTTTGTCAAGTTCTCCAGTGGTTTCCCGTGGTTCCTCTCATCATTTCATTCCATTCATCATTCTGCATTTCTCCTGTTCGCTTCAGACTCCTGCCACAGCTCATCAGTAGTAAGAGACTTTCCTCAGGTGTTTGTTTCATTGTCTAAACCTGTGCACCTCGTTAATACATACCATCTTGTGCAAGCTTGCTGCATTGGGACTGTTTCCTGCCTGGGTCTTGTGTAGTTATAAGAACTTGAGTTATATACAGAGACTGTGTTCTTTCCAAGTAATACCAGAGTTCTGTTTACAAAACCATTTGCAACCAGTTACCAAATTATTCTACGTTTATGTTACCAGAGACTTTGTTTTACTTTAAACCATTTGCATTCAGTCATCAAGTTATCTTCAATATATATTTGTGTTGCCAGAGACTTTTGATTATTACCTTGGATTCAGTTACTGCTTATTATTTAATCTCTGTCACTGCCGGTTCTAAGTTATCATCCATTGCTATATCATTACTCTGTGACCTTTGTGTTTAAGAAGGCGCCCATAACTTTATTGTGATTATATAAACCTTTCTTAAGCTAGCTTATCACTAAAATAAAATGACTCGCACACTGAAATAAAGACACGGACACGGTAGCTGGAGTTAAAGGTCAGACGATATTTATTGATCGCTGACCAACTCTTTAAACTATAATTGTAATTGAATTGGAATTCATTTAGATTGTAGAGTTAAATTTAGATTGGACGATGGCAAAGGAAAGTCGCTACCAGACACCAGCTCCAGTCACCTAGATGAAAACCAACAAACCAAGGAGGGGAGTACCCAAACCCCGCCTCCTTCCTGCATAACCCGCATTTTGCTGGCCTCACCACTCTTTTCTCTGGCAAACGTTCGGTTCCTGCAGGGGAAAGTCTAAATGTCCAACCGCAAGAGAAGGACACACCTGCCGTCCTTCTAAAGAGGGTGCCCCACAATGACCACTTATGCCTGTTTGACCGCTGGTTGGTAGCGACTTCCCGCCAATCTGGCTTTCAATAGCCAACTGAAGGAAACAAAACAAAGCAAATGTAATCAGGGAGGGTGGGAGGGCATACAATAAATGGCAAGAGGAAGTCTGAGGCACATGATCCTGCCCTATATACTAACATAAGACCAACCCCTTAAAGCTTGATGGACAACCCTCTAATCCTATAGAAAAAAACACTGGAAATATGATCTGCCAAACAACTGCTTAGTCATCAAACAACCAATCACCAAAAGTTGGGCTCTTATATGGCCTCAGGCTTATGCAGCCTTCAGCTAATCTAAGGCGCCCATAACTTTAATGTGATTACATAAACCTTTCTTAAACTAGCTTATCACTAAAATAAAATGACACGCACACTGAAATAAAGACACGGACACGGTAGCTGGAGCTAAAGGTCAGACGATATTTATTGATCGCTGACCAACTCTTTAAACTATAATTGTAATTGAATTGGAATTAATTTAGATTGTAGAGTTAAATTTAGATTGGAGGATGGCAAAGGAAAGTCGCTACCAGACACCAGCTCCAGTCACCTAGATGAAAACCAACAAACCAAGGAGGGGAGTACCCAAACCCCGCCTCCTTCCTGCATAACCCGCATTGTGCTGGCCTCACCACTCTTTTCTCTGGCAAACGTTCGGTTCCCGCAGGGGAACGTCTAAATGTCCAACCACAAGAGAAGGACACACCTGCCGTCCTTCTAAAGAGGGTTCCCCACAATGACCACTTATGCCTGTTTGACCGCTGGTTGGTAGCGACTTCCCACCACAAAAGGTTTACAAAACCGCCACCACCATCCGAACAAGCAAATAATAACAAACTAAGAACAAACTAAAGAGCCCTAACGAAAAGGACCAAAAACATCCTCCAGGAAAATATGCACTCCGTCCGGAGAAAGATGCACCCCATCCTCCTTGTAGAACTGCCGATTACGCAGCACAAGTAAAGGATGCCTGACAGCTACTCCACCTATGGCCCTAACAAACAGAGACACTGCCGAGTTCACCTTCTTGCGAGCCTTCTCCAGAGCCGAGAAACGCACCGCACCACGCCAATGAAAACACGGAACTATCTCCGACCACACAATACGGACTCCCGGCCAGTGACAACGAATTGCCACCAAATCCGCCTTAATGGACAAAATTAAATCTATGCCCTTAACTCGGCCCAAATCATTCCCACCTAAATGCAGGATAGTACAACTGGGACGACCCCAGCGGCGCTCACGGTGAAAAAGGAGCCGCAACAAATCACCCCACAGCATGCCCCTGACACCTAACCAACGCAACTCCCTGGACCCAAAAACATCAGCTGCCCTAAGTGCCATGGGATGCCTCGCCGTCCAAAAAATATAAGAATGGCCAACCAGCCATACATGCTCCCCAAAATCAACGACCGCTGAAATAGAAAAACACCCTAACATCAGAAATGTGAACACAAAAAAATATATAATGCAATAAACAGAAATAACCCAAGTGAAGTAGAAAACTCAAAAAACCTCCAGTGGACCTTAAGAGAACAGCCAATTGAAATTAGGCCCCCTCGGAGGAAAATGTAAAAATTCACTTCACACCCTCGATTCCTGAACGGTAAGCGTTCAAAAACCGACGAGTAAACACGTTTTTGGGTTAGCGCAACCACGGCCAGCTCCAGGCCTATTAGCACCATGAGCGAGAAAATGTAAAAGCGCCCCCCCCCCCTCTCCTGGGAAAGTTGGTGTGGCCCCCATGGGAAAGTGGGCATGGCCTCGTAACTTTATATCATCAAACTATAAATATATTTTCACACCCCCTCTACGCACACACAATTAGCAGCCTTACACATAACAGCCACAGTAGTGTTCCTTACACATAATGTCTCCAGTATAGTGCCAGATACACATAATGTGCAGTGCCATATAGATATGATATGCCCCCCAGCACTGCCAGCTACACATGACATGCCCCCCAGCAGTGCCAGGTACACATGACATGCCCCGCAGCAGTGCCAGCTACACATGACATCCCCCCCCAGCAGGGCCAGCTACACTTGACATGCCCCCCAGCAGGGCCAGCTACACATGACATGCCCCCCAGCAGTGCCAGCTACACGACATGCCCCCCAGCAGTGCCAGCTACACATGACATGCCCCCCAGCAGTGCCAGCTACACATGACATGCCCCCCAGCAGTGCCAGCTACACATGACATGCCCCCCAGCAGTGCCAGCTACACATGACATGCCCCCCAACAGTGCCAGCTACACGACATGCCCCCCAGCAGTGCCAGCTACACATGACATGCCCCCCAGCAGTGCCAGCTACACATGATAGTGTTCACTTTTTAGGGCAGGGTGCTGATCACATGGAGGGCACATTTTTAAGTTAGGAGGGCTAAATGATGTACATACTATAATGCTTGTTGTTCCCATATCTACATGCTAAAGCATGGACAATGCGCGCAGCTAAAATTTAGGGGCATTGCTTCGTGGGGAAGGTGCGTGGCCACAAAATAGTGGCAATTCGCATTACACCACACAGTAGTGCAGCTAATACACATTGCCCCAGGTAGAACCGCCTATACACTTTGCGCCAGGCACAACACGTTAGACACTTTGCACCAGTTAGAGCACTGAGACACATTGCCTAGCCACAGACGCCTAGCGGGAACACTACATGATATTCTCCCCAGCAGTGCCAGCTACACGTGACATGCCCCCCAGCAGTGCCAGCTACACGTGACATGCCCCCCAGCAGTGCCAGCTACACGTGACATGCCCCCCAGCAGTGCCAGCTACACGTGACATGCCCCCCAGCAGTGCCAGCTACACGTGACATGCCCCCCAGCAGTGCCAGCTACATAAATGGCCAAACAGTGCAAGATATGTCCCCACAGTTCCAGATACACAAATGCCCCCATAGTGCAGATATGCCCACACAGTGCCAGATACATAAATGCCCCCACAGTGACAGATATCCCCCCACAGTGTCAGATACATAAATGCCCCCACAGTGCCAGATACATAAATGCCCACACATTGCCAGATACATAAATGCCCCAAGTGTCAGATACATAAATGCCCCCACAGTGCAGATATGCCTCCACAGTGCCAGATACATAAATGCCCCCACAGTGCAGTCATGCCCCCACAGTGCCAGATACATAAATGCCCCCACAGTGCCAGATATACCCCCACAGTGCCAGATACATAAATGCCCCCACAGTGTCAGATACATAAATGCCCCCACATTGCCAGATACATAAATGCCCACACATTGCCAGATACATAAATGCCCCCACAGTGCCAGATACATAAATGCGAAAGGAATGGGTACCAAAGTCCGCCCCGCGCAAGCCCAACGCCTCGAAACATTTCTTAAACACAGCAGCAAATTGAAACTTCGTCAGCGGGCCAGCGTGCACGTGCACCAGCAACTCGTCGCCCCCCGAAGGCCTCAACCGGAGATACTCCTGCGCCAACCGCAGTGGGTAAACACTCGCTTCCTCCTGGGCCTCCAAGGACACCCAGCGACCCCGACCTGTTTGATCTGTCTTGGACTGCACAATGCTACAGAGCAACAGGCCATCCTGCAGGCGCACATTCTCGTAAAGCATACCCGACTCACGAGATGACTTTCTGCACGCCACTAACTCGCTCACTCGGAAAGCCCCAAAGAAAGCTAGGGCATACGCACTAGTGATGAGCGGGTTCGGTTTCTCAGAAACCGAACCCCCCCGAACTTCACCCTTTTTACACGGGTCCGAGGCATACTCGGATTCTCCCGTATGGCTCGGTTAACCCGAGCGCGCCCGAACGTCATCATCCCGCTGTCGGATTCTCGCGAGATTCGGATTCTATATAAGCAGCCGTGCGTCGCCGCCATTTTCACTTGTGCATTGGCTGGCGTCCTCTCCGTATATTGTTGATGCAAATATTTGTGCTTGCTTTACTTATTGCTTAATTGTGGGGACTGGGGAGCAGCTGTATATTAACATAGGAGGAGTACAGTGCAGAGTTTTGCTGATCAGTGACCACCAGTTTTATCCGTTCTCTGCATGAAAAAAACGCTCCTTATCTGTGCTCAGTGTGCTGCATATATCTGTGCTCACACTGCTTAATTGTGGGACTGGGGAGCAGCTGTATTATATAGCAGGAGTACAGTGCAGAGTTTTGCTGACAGTGACCACCAGTATACGTTGTCTGCCTGAAAAACACTCCATATCTGTGCTCAGTGTGCTGCTTTATTGTGGGGACTGCGGACCACCAGTATAATATTATATAGGAGGAGTACAGTGCAGAGTTTTGCTGACCAGTGACCACCAGTATACGTTGTCTGCCTGAAAAACACTCCATATCTGTGCTGCATTGTAGACAGTATATAGTAGGAGTACAGTGCATAATTTTGCTGACCACCAGTATATAATATATAGGAGCACGGTACAGAAGGCCACTGCTGTACCTACCTCTGTGTCGTCAAGTATACTATCCATCCATACCTGTGGTGAATTTCAGTTTTGCACAGTTTGCTGACCACCAGTATATAATATATAGCATTACGGTACAGTAGGCTACTGCTGTACCTACCTCTGTGTCGTCAAGTATACTATCCATCCATACCTGTGGTGCATTTCAGTTTTGCACAGTTTTCTGATCACCAGTATATAATATATAGCATTACGGTACAGTAGGCCACTGTTGTACCTACCTCTGTGTCATCAAGTATACTATCCATCTACATTCTATACCTGTGGTGCATTTTAGTTTTGCAGTTTGCTGACACAGTGACCACTAGTATATATAGCAGTACGGTACGGTAGGCCACTGCTGTACCTACCTCTGTGTCGTCAAGTATACTATCCATCTAGATTCTATACCTGTGGTGCATTTCAGTTGTGCAGTTTGCTGACACAGTGACCACCAGTATATATAGCAGTACGGTACGGAAGGCCACTGCTGTACCTACCTCTGTGTTGTCAAGTATACTATCCATCTACATTCTATACCTGTGGTGCATTTCAGTTGTGCAGTTTGCTAACACAGTGACCACCAGTATATATAGCAGTACGGTACGGAAGGCCACTGCTGTACCTACCTCTTTGTCGTCAAGTATACTATCCATCTAGATTCTATACCTGTGGTGCATTTTAGTTTTGCAGTTTGCTGACACAGTGACCACCAGTATATATAGCAGTACGGTACGGTAGGCCACCGCTGTACCTACCTCTGTGTCGTCAAGTATACTATCCATCTACATTTTATACCTGTGGTGCATTTCAGTTGTGCGCAGTATATATAGTAGTAGACCATTGCATTAATACTGGCATATAATTCCACACATTAAAAAATGGAGAACAAAAATGTGGAGGTTAAAATAGGGAAAGATCAAGATCCACTTCCACCTCGTACTGAAGCTGCTGCCACTAGTCATGGCCGAGACGATGAAATGCCATCAACGTCGTCTGCAAAGGCCGATACCCAATGTCATAGTAGAGAGCATGTAAAATCCAAAAAACAAAAGTTCAGCAAAATGACCCAAAAATCAAAATTGAAAGCGTCTGATGAGAAGCGTAAACTTGCCAATATGCCATTTACGGCACGGAGTGGCAAGGAACGGCTGAGGCCCTGGCCTATGTTCATGGCTAGTGGTTCAGATTCACATGAGGATAGAAGCACTCATCCTCTCGCTAGAAAACTGCAGTGCCACTCCTAGATAGGCCAGGTGTTTGTGTCGGCCACTTGGGTCGCTTAGCTTAGTCACACAGCTACCTCATTGCGCCTCTTTTTTTCTTTGCATCATGTGCTGTTTGGGGACAATTTTTTTAATCTGCCATCCTGTCTGACACTGCAATGCCACTCCTAGATGGGCCAGGTGTTTGTGTCGGCCACTTGTGTCGCTTAGCTTAGTCACACAGCGACCGTGGTGCGCCTCTTTTTTTCTTTGCATCATGTGCTGTTTGGGGACAATTTTTTTGAAGTGCCATCCTGTCTTGATTGACACTGCAGTGCCACTCCTAGATGGGCCAGGTGTTTGTGTCGGCCACTTGTGTCGCTTAGCTTAGTCACACAGCGACCTTGCTGCACCTCTTTTTTTCTTTGCATCATGTGCTGTTTGGGGACAGCGACCTCTGTGCAAATTTTAGGACTAAAAATAATATTGTGAGCAGTGAGGTGTGCAGAATAGACTGAAAATGAGTGGAAATTATGGTTATTGAGGTTAATAATACTATGGGATCAAAATGACCCCCAAATTCTATGATTTAAGCTGTTTTTGAGGTTTTTTTGTAAAAAAAAACCCGAATCCAAAACACACCCGAACCCATCAAAAAAATTTCAGGGAAGTTTTGCCAAAACGCGTCCGAATCCAAAACACGGCCGCGGAACCGAATCCAAAACCAAAACACAAAACCCGAAAAATGTCCGGTGCACATCACTAATACACACAATTAAACAGGGCCACCTCGACCTCCGAGGTCGCAATTCGAGGCAGCAAACCCAGCAACTCCGTTAGAAGCTGCAATGTCACGGGTCTACGGGAGTCCGGGGGCGCCAGTCGCATCCTAGCCCATCCTTTAAGCCCTCTGGAAAGGACAGAAGACCCGGTGGGGTCCGTCATCCTGTGGAGCCGAGAGTGAAAGGAAATGCCCGCAAGGGCAGAAGACATGGCCACTTTTGACCTACCCTTTTGATAATGTTCCCAAACAAAGGGCATCAAAACGTCAGCCGGGGACTCACCTGCCACACCGTACCTACTTTGAAAGGCCGACCAATCAGGCCAGGCCGCATCATACGCCCTGAGCGTGAAAGGAGCCAACGCACACCTGGCCAGAGCAGCTAACCTGATTCGACAATCTGCCAGACAGAAGGCGGGCACGGTAAACCCTCCGCCGCTCCCGGAACCAACGCCCGGAACTTATCAAATTGGAACCAAGACAATGCATTCGCAATTCCGTTGTCGATTCTGGGAACGTGACAGGCCCTGAAATTAATATTGCGCCGCAAGCAAACTAACACTAGATGCCATAGAATCCGCAATGCCTTAGGAAAGGAAGATCGCTGATTATTGTTAGCGTGTACCACCCCCAAGTTGTCGCAACGGAACGAGATGTCCCGAATTCGCGAACTTGGGGCCCACAACTCAAGAGCAACTATGATCGGGAACAACTCCAGCAAAAGGAGGTTATTGGTGAAACCCCGCGCTACCCAAGAGGACGGCCAGGCAGCAGCGCACCATGCCCGGCAAAAAATGCCACAAAGCCCTGACTGCCCAAGGCATCCGTGAACAACTGGAGCCAACTGCTGGAACAACAAGGGGGAGGCCACAAAACCTCCCTGTTGAAGGACACCAGGAAAGAAACCCAAATCTGCAAATCATCCCTGATCTCGCGGGAAAGGTACACGGTGTGATGCTGCCGGACCGTCCCCGCCGTGGCCCGTTCAAGTTTGCATCAGAAAACCCTACCCATGGGAATAATCCAGCATGCAAAGTTGAACGAATCAGCAAAGACTGTACCTGCTTAAGCTGAACCATGCGCTTGCCTAAACAATCGTGAATTAAACCCAACAACTTACGCACTTTATCCTCGGGGAGGCGACAGCAACCCGCCACCGTGTCTATTTCAATTCCTAAATAGCTAAGACAAGTGCAGGGGCCCTCACACTTGTCCTGCACGACGGGAACCCCGAAACTTTCGAACAAGGACCTAGCCACCGACAGAATATCTCCACAGATCGAACTGCCCCTGGGCCCATAAAGAGAAAATCGTCCAGGTAGTGAGCCACCCCGAGTTGGCCGGAGGCGGCCTGGACGCACCAGTGCAAAAACGTGCTAAATCTCTCAAAATAGGTGCAGGAGACCGAACAGCCCATGGGGAGACACCGATCCACGTAAAACTCGTCCCCCAGTTTGAAACCCAGAAACCGCAGGGAATCCGGATGCAGCGGAAGTAGCCGAAAAGCCGACTCCACGTCCAATTTCGCCAACAGGCCCGCCGGACCACAGTCCCGCACCAAGCGCAGAGCGTCATCAAAAGACTGATAATGCACCTTGCACACGGCCTGAGGAATGGAGTCATTAACCGAAACGCCCGGAGGATGCGACAAGTGCTGTATCAGGCGGAACTTGCCTGGGGCCTTCTTGGGCACCACCCCAACGGGGGAGATGCACAAGGAGGGCATAGGGTGAAAGGCGTATGGCCCACACATGCGCCCCAAGCCGATCTCCGCGTCCACTTTCCGCCGGACCTCCTGTGGGAATTCGCGAGCCGACCTCAAATTCTGGCGCGCCACCACGTGCACCGAATTCGAAATGGGCAGACGAAAACCATGCCGAGAACCCTCCAAAAGGAACGACGCTGCCGACTTGTCGGGGTATAAACTCAGCCAGCGCCACAATTCAGGAACTCGCATCGGGGAGAAGGCCTTACTTGCCAACTCCCCCTGCCTCGGCTGGAGCGGAGGGCTTACTGCTCGCCGCCAAGGTGCAGTCTGTGGCCGGGTGACTGGCCCCGCACAACTTACACGAGTGGCGAAAATGACAATTTACTCCCCTGGCGCATTTTCCCTCGTTGTAGGCATAACACTTTCCTTTCCCAACCGAGCGGGAGCCCAAAACCCCGGCCACCACGGGCTTCTTGACCACGGCGTCCGGAGCGGGCTTGACCTGCTGTGTGACCTCCAACCACACCTCGACATCCTTAAAACCCGCGGGCAGAATGGGGTTACCATCCTGATTATGACGGAATATCTCGTCGTAATCCCGCCAAGCGGAACCTTTGGATTTTAAGTACATGTCATGCACCAAAAAAAGGTATTTGACCAAATTGGAATACTCAGCGGGCCACGATTCTTTGTATCAAGCCGTAAAAACCAAGAACCCCCGCAACCACTGGTGAAAATTGTGGAAAGCACTCTCCCCAATGCCCTCCGGTTTCTTAGCTGCGTTAAAATCCTGCCGCATCTCATCCGTAAGGGTAAAGATGTCAACGTACTTCCCCTTCCTAATTTTTTCTCGCATCCGCTTACGAACCTCCCGGGTAACTGCAGTGTTGGCGCAATGCACCATCTCCGTATAACGGGGGGTTCAGGGGGAACTGCCGACGCCGGCGCTGTCACCTTTCGCGATTCCTTCGCCATGCACCGCGTGATAAGTCTAGCTAGTTTACGCGGGTGCCGCGGAGAACCTGAAGAAACACTGCTAGACGAGGAGGAAGAAGAGCTAGACGAACAGTGTGAAGTAATAGCGTGCTCACCAGTGCCTGAAGGACCTGGAACAGCATCGTCCGTTGCACCTGACTCCGGTGGCTGCGGAACTTCCCCCGTCGGTGCTGCGGCCCTCTGCAACCTCCGGCCCCTCCGTAACGAAGACCCGGAACCAGCCAGCACCTGCGAGGAGGAAACAGAAGGGACAACAGGTGCAGAAGAAACCAGCGCATCAACAGCAATGGGGGTAACAGGCGGGGGAGGGGGCAAAGCCCAGTCGCTCTGCGGAGGGGGGCCAGCGGGAAGCGGCGGTGGAGAACCCCCAACGGATGGGTACGAAAAGGCGTGGGGGAAGGCAGACCCGACCCCCGTAGCGCCACCAATGGTGTAAGCAGGCCGCCACGCAGGAGGTGGAAAGTAACCGACCGACCCAGAAAATCCCGACGAAAGTAGGCGCAGGGGGCGGCAGCAAAAAGTGCGTCAACGGGTTCGCCCCAGCCGGGGACGACCCGGCATGCGAGCCCGCAAAGGGGGGAACCGCAACCCGGGGGCCGCCGACCGAGCACGTTGGCTGGACGCCGACGTCCGAGCCTGCAAAGTAGGGTGAAAATTGCGGGGAGGACGGCACTGGGAGGCCTATGAAAGGCACTCCGGAAGACGCAGGAAATGCCTGCGCCAGAGGCCAAGGAAGGCCACCAGGGAAAAACTGACCCCCAAGGAACCCGTGAGGCGCGGCAAACGAAAGAGGAGGGCCGGGCAGGCGGAACGCCGCCGCGATGGATGACTGAGTCGCCCCCAGCTGCAACGCCCCCAGTGGGCCGGGGGGGGGGGGGGCGCCTGGAGCCCGATGCCCGGGGACGCCGACGCGGGAAGATGTGCAACGGGTGACCGGGAGCCCAGCAAAAAGGCTCCCGCCGCGGGATCCCCATCCGGGAACCCCCGCCCCGAAACTGTAGGAGGGGCGGGCGCCGCGGCATTCCCAGCCATGCTCCCCGCCCCGAAAACCCCAGAGCCCGCCCCAGTCACCCCATCCCCAACCTTATATGCGGGCAAAAAAGCCCCCCCCCCTGTAGGGAGGGGCCCCTCCGCATCCGCCGCAAGCCTGTTGTACAGAGGGCACAGGACCCTGCTGCCCCACACTCACTGGCCCTCCTTGTATAACAAGCCCCCCCTCTCGCCCCGCAGCGACCGCCCGGCACCACGTGGGTGCCCACGCCGCCGCTCAGAGCCGTAGGCGGGGAGGGAAGGGGAGACACGGCGCTGACCAGCACGCCGGGTGAGGGATCCGCTCGGCGCACCGAGGCCGCCGGGGACACCCGCGACCGCAGCCCGGCCGAGCCGTGCATCCCGGCGGCACGTGCAGAGTGGCCGCTAGCCGCACGAACCTTGCTGGCAGGGGAGCGTGCCGCCCGCGACCCGACCCTGCCGCGACCTGCCACTGCCGGAAGCAACCTCCGGGGGGCCGCACTACAGGAGCGAGGGGTGCCCACGGCCTCCACAAGGCGGCGGGAGGGGGGTGCAGAGCGGCGTGGATGCGGCATGATGGGCAGCGGAAGAAACCACAAAAGAATAATTGAAGGTAAAACAAGGGAGGGAGACAGTACAGCAAATATAACTGAACAATTGGAAACAGTACAAATAAACTGTAGCAGTATACTCAGCCTTCCTGGGCCATACAATAAATGGCAAGAGGAAGTCTGAGGCACATGATCCTGCCCTATATACTAACATAAGACCAACCCCTTAAAGCTTGATGGACAACCCTCTAATCCTATAGGAAAAAAACACCGGAAATATGATCTGCCTAGCAACTGCTTAGTCATCAAACAACCAATCACCAAAAGTTGGGCTCTTATATGGCCTCAGGCTTATGCAGCCTTCAGCTAATCTAAACATCAGTGCACATGCGCAGGACTTTATGCATCCTCCACGTTTCATACGTCATTCCAACAATGACCCACTAGTGCCCCCTCCGGGAACAGACAAAATCAGAATCCTGACATTGGGGGTAATTCCAAGTTGATTGCAGCAGGAATTTGGTTAGCAGTGTTACGTTCCTGGTGCTCAGAACAAGAGAGATGTTGCGTAGTGAGTCCAGAGCACCAGAACCTGACGCTGAAATAAGGTGTGGTATGGAAATAACCCCTAGCAGCCTACCTCCATTGTTTCACCCGTGTGGTCAGTTCACGCCTGCGTGACTATGGTTTCTTGGGCCCACGGCAGCCGCGTTGGGCGGATTAGGTCTGCCCAACTCCGATGCCCTCAGGTCTTAAAGTGAGACAAGGCGTGAACCGAGACAGGATAATAACAAGGGGACCTCTAACTAAAGCAAACAGAAGGCTAGGGGCTACTAACAACCCTAAAACTAAATACATCTGCGCACGCCGCCAAAGGAAAAGAACAACAAAGGAAATGCTGTCCACACGCCGACACTGTGACAGCATATGCAGAACCCTCTGCAAAACACCAGTAACAGATATAACCAAGGAATACAGCGGCCTAGGCCGACGGACGCGGCAAAGCCGCTACTCACGGAACCGGTACAAATACTGGCAAACAGACAGGAACCCCCAATGTAGCCGACACAGGCTCTCAGAACCGGAGGACAGGCAGAATCCCAAACGACAGACCGGTGGACACCAAGAAGCCAGATACTCGACCAGGCACAGACAAAGCCACAGGACTTCTGGACAGGAACGCTTCACGGCAGGACATGGGATCAGACACTGGAACCGACACCCAGGAACCGACACTCAGGAACCGACACTCAAGAACTAGCTCAGAACTCAAGAACCGGCGTCTGTGTATTGCACTGAGCCAGAATATAACAGAGAGCCCTAATTAATTATGTCGTGCAGCTGCCCTGTTGCCTGACTCCAAACTGACAAGATGCAATTAGCAGACAGGTGATGCCAACCACATGGAAACAGGCTGCAATTACACAGACTCACCACCGACAGCAAACAATAATCTTCAAAACCAGAGCAAAGAGAAATCCTGGCCTGCAAGAGAACTCTAAACATAAAATACGGAAAACAGGAATGAACCACTACCTGTGGTTCATAACAGTACCCTCTCCTTAAGGGTGAGCTCCGAACACCCCATGACACCCACGGGGAACATAAACAGAAGTATAACATAAAATACATAAACAAAATGCAAAACAGGAATGAGCCACAGCCGTGGCTCATAACAGTACCCCCCCCCCCCCCCCCTTGAGGAGGGGTCAACGGACCCCAAAATTCAGCCTTTCCAAAACAAGGGATACAAAAAAAAACCTGACACACTGGTCTAACAGGTAAGAAAACAGAAACAAGCTGTGGCAACAGCTTGTAACAGTCCCCATCCCCTTGACGGTGGCCACTGGACACAAGACAAGGAAAAATTATTTTTTTACACAAGGCAAGAGTCAATTATTTCTTCTTCTTCTTCTTCTTTTTTTTTTACAAAGTACTTGAGGTCTGTGTTAGGCGCAGCGGTCCGGGACTTCCTCCCCGCCCGGCGCCTAGCAACTAAGGACGCCGTGCGTGCTGCGCCGCCGGCTCCCTAGCAACGCTAGGACGCCGGGCGCGCAGAGCCGCCGGGACCCTAGCAACGGGGACGCCATGGACGGACCGTGTTCCCCGTTGCAGGGTTGATTTGTTAAACTATGTACACATGTTTTCTGGTCGTGCAGCAGGGCAGCTGCACGACATTCTTTGTAATCAGGCTCTGGACTCTGATTGGAGGATTCCCTGATAAATGCCTTCTCAGTGCCTCACACAGACGCCGGTGATAGTTTCCTGCATGCTGCTCATGTTGGTGAACGTCTGTTCCTGTCTGCTGTACCCGGTCATTCCAGTCCTCTGAGTTCCTGAGTCTTGGTGTTTGTCATCTCATCCCTAGCAGTTCTCCTGGTCCTCATTTACCTGTGACAGCCTTTAGAGGATCTCGTTTGGTTTCGTGAGTGGCGGCTCTGCCGCGTGCTGCGGCCTAGGCCGCTTTATATTGTGTTCTGGTTTTGGAGCATTTGCGGAGGTATCCGCTTCCACAGTCCTCTCCGGAACTCGGCGGTGCCGTGTAGGAGAGTGGACTAGTGGAGTATTTTTGGTTGTCCTTTTCCCTTGCGGAAATCCGCGCATACTTTAGTTTTAGGTTTGTTAGTAGCCCCTGGCCTTGTTGTATAGTTAGAGGGCCCCTTGTTATCACCCTGTCTCGGTACACTCTTTGTCTCTCATTAAGACCTGAGGGTGCATCGGAGTTGGGCAGACGTAATCCGCCCTTCAAACGCGGCTGCCATGGGCTCAAGCAACCATAGTCTCGCAAGAGTGTACTGACAGCACGGGCGAGACAACGGAGATAGGGCGCCAGGGGCTATTCCCATTCCTTTCCCCTTTCCCAGCATTACGTTCTGGTATTCAGGTCCTTTCATATAAGATCACCCCAGACCTGAGTACTATAACTATCATAACATTATCACCGGCCCAAAAACTTAAAAAAAAAAAAAAAAAAAAGGGGTTTTAAATTTTTCCCCATTCAGTTTTGGTGAGAGTTAACCGGCTTCATGAATCCGGCAGGGTTAGGACCAAATCCCGGTCAGCTTTTAGTTAATCAAATTCAAAAACTTTCTCAGATGGTTCAGGACCTTTCTCTTCGGGTGAGATCGCAGGAAGATCTTTTGCGAGCCTCCCCGAGGGTGGTCCCAGAGCCAAAGATGCATTTACCTGACCGTTTTTCGGGTAACCGAAAAGATTTTTTTAATTTTAAAGAAGCGTGTAAGCTATATTTTCGTTTAAGGCCCAGTTCCTCTGGTACTGAATCTCAGCGGGTTGGGATTATTATGTCGTTACTCCAGGGGGATCCACAGACCTGGGCGTTTGGGTTAAAGGCTGAAGATCCTGCTTTGTTATCTGTAGACGCCTTTTTTAAATCATTAGGTCTGTTGTATGATGACCCAGATAGAGAGGCGTCAGCTGAGAGTCACCTGCGTGCTCTCAAACAAGGTAAAAATCCAGCAGAGGTGTATTGTACCGAATTTCGCCGTTGGTCGAACGACTGTGGCTGGAATGACCCGGCCCTGCGCAGTCAGTTTCGCCTCGGTTTATCTGAACTTATTAAAGACAGTCTCCTCCAGTACCCCGCTCCTGAGACTCTCGATAAACTCATGGAGCTTGCTATAAAAATAGATCGTCGTCTCCGAGAGAGGAGGGCTGAAAGAGGAACAACTGTTAGGCCTAGTCCTTGTGTTTATACCTTTCCTGAGGACGTCGAGGAGCCCATGCAGATGGGTCTCTCCCGGCTGTCCCCAGAGGAAAGAACCAGAAGATTAAGTTCTGGTCTTTGTTTGTACTGTGGTGGTAAGGGACATATTGCTCGCAACTGCCCGAACAAGTCGGGAAACGCTCTGACCAAGTGAATTGTGAGGGGGTTCACTTAGGTCTGCAGCTTATCTCCTCAAATGACTCTCTCTTAGTCCCTGTTAAGATTTCCTTTGGCAGCCTCAGTTCATTGGTGTCGGCCTTTGTCGACAGTGGAGCTGCAGGAAATTTTATGGATTTAACTTGGGCTAAGGCCTTAGGCATTCTACAGATACCGTTGGATAAACGTATCACCATGCATGGGTTAGATGGGGGTCCGCTTTCCAATGGGATAATTACTCACCGCACACCTCCAGTATTACTTACAGTAGGAGCCTTACATTCTGAAGATATAGAATTCTACTTTACACATTGTCCGGCAGTTCCTGTAGTTTTGGGTCACCCTGGGCTTGCCTTTCATAATCCCACCATTGATTGGCGGTCCGGGGAGATTTCCCAATGGGGTCCTTTTTGTATTAAGGAATGTATTTCTTATCCAGTCCGGGTTGCAGCAGTTGTCCCAGAGCTTATTCCTGTGGAATATCAGGATTTTGCCGATGTGTTATCCAAAGGCAATGCGGACATTCTGCCTCCCCATCGGTCCTACGATTGTGCAATTGAGTTAGTACCAGGTGCCACTTTGCCTAAGGGGAGATTATATGCCCTGTCCGGGCCAGAAACCACGGCCATGAATAATTACATTCAGGAAAGCCTTAAAAAAGGTTTTATTAGGCCTTCAAAATCTCAGTTGAGTGCAGGATTTTTCTTTGTTGAGAAAAAAGATGGGTCACTTAGACCATGTATTGATTTTAGGGCTCTGAATAAGATCTCTGTGAAAAACACCTATCCTTTGCCATTAATTTCAGTGCTTTTTGATCAGTTACGCTCCGCCGTGATCTTTTCAAAAATTGATCTTAGGGGAGCTTACAACCTCATCCGAATAAAATCTGGGGATGAGTGGAAGACGGCTTTCAGCACTCAGTCGGGTCACTATGAATACCTGGTGATGCCGTTCGGCCTGTCAAATGCTCCGGCGGTTTTTCAAGACCTCATTAACGATGTTCTCCGTGACTTCCTTGGGAAGTTAGTGGTCGTTTATCTTGACGACATTTTGATATACTCAGAGTCTATGAAACAACATGTAACCCAGGTGCGTCTGGTTCTTCAAAAATTACGAGAGAATCATTTATATGCCAAGCTTGAGAAGTGTGATTTTCACATCACAGAGGTGTCTTTCTTGGGGTACATTATTTCTCCCCAGGGATTTTTCATGGAACCGAAAAAACTCCAGGCAATCCTTAATTGGGCGCAACCCACTAATTTAAAAGCAATTCAGCGCTTTTTAGGGTTTGCTAATTATTATAGGCGGTTCATTCATACTTTTTCTGACCTGGTCGCTCCCATAGTAGCTTTGACCAAAAAAGGAGCGGATCCCTCCAATTGGTCGCATGAAGCGGAGTTAGCCTTCCGGGCCTTGAAGCAGGCCTTTGTCTCAACTCCTGTCCTCAGACATCCTAATCCGGAGCTTCCCTGTATTGTGGAGGTTGATGCCTCAGAGGTTGGAGTGGGGGCTATCATTTCTCAGGAGGATCCGGAATCTCAGGAGTTACATCCTTGTGCCTTCATGTCCAGGAAATTCTCCTCCGCTGAATCCAACTATGACGTTGGTAATCGGGAATTACTGGCAGTAAAATGGGCTTTCGAGGAATGGAGGCATTGGCTGGAGGGAGCTAGGCATACTATTACTGTTTTCACTGACCATAAGAACCTGCAATATATTGAATCAGCTAAACGGCTTAATGCTCGGCAGGCACGTTGGGCATTGTTTTTTTTACTCGTTTCAGGTTTATAATCACCTTCAGGCCTGGTTCCAAGAACACGAAAGCTGATGCCCTGTCACGTTGCTTTCTTCCAGTTCACAATAGCAATCCTGTTACTACCCCCATAGTTCCATCCTCAGTCATCCGGGCAGGCCTCACACAGGATTTATTTACTCAGTTAAACCAGCATCAACACCAAGCTCCTAGACTTACTCCTGCTGGTCGTCTTTTTGTCCCTGAATTTTTGAGAGGCACTGTTTTAACTGAGTTTCATGACAACAAAGTCTCGGGGCATCCGGGTATCACTAAGACCTTGGAGTTAGTCTCTCGCTCAGTGTGGTGGCCTAGTCTTTCTAAAGACGTTAAGGAATTCGTCCATTCCTGTCAGGTTTGTGCACAGCATAAGGTTCCTCGTTCGTTGCCTATCGGGCAACTTATGCCTTTAGCCGTTCCTCTCAGGCCATGGTCTCATATTTCCATGGATTTCGTGGTGGACCTTCCCCTTTCAGCCGGATTGCGAGTCATTTGGGTGGTAGTGGACCGTTTTAGTAAAATGGCTCATTTCATTGCTCTTCCCCGATTACCCTCTGCTCAAGGGTTGGCAGTTTTGTTCCTCCACCATGTGTTCAGGCTCCATGGTTTGCCCTCTGATATTGTCTCTGATCGGGGTCCACAATTCATCGCACGATTCTGGAAACGTTTTTGTGCCTCATTGAAGATGAAATTGTCTTTAACATCGGGTTACCATCCACAGTCTAACGGGCAAACCCAACGAGTCAACCAGTCATTAAAACAGTACTTACGCTTGTATTCAGCCAAACTCCAGAATGATTGGTCCGAGTTTCTTCCTTTGGCCGAATTTGCTTATAATAACTCTTGTCATTCCTCCACCAAGGAGTCCCCATTCTTTTCAGTCTTTGGTTTTCATCCTAGAACCAACTCTTTTTTCCATCATTCTCCAGTTTCCTCGTTGACCTTAACCTCCCATCTCAGAGCAATTTGGAGAAAAGTGCACCTTGTCCTCAGAAAAGCGGCCTTCCAAGAAAATAAATTTTCTTTTCTGATAGGCTCCGACGTCCTTGCACTTTTAAGGTGGGAGATAAGGTATGGTTGTCAACTCGCAACATCAAGCTTCGAGAAACCTCGGCTAGACTGGGACCCAAATTTATTGGACCGTTTCTTATCATTAAGAAGGTTAATCCAGTTGCTTTTCGGCTACGCTTGCCAAGATCTCTCAGAATTGGAAACACTTTCCATTGTTCCCTGTTGAAACAATATGTTTCTTCCAGCAGATTTCCTCGGAGGACCTCCCAGGGTAGATCTCCAGTGGATGTGCAGGGACAACAGGAGTTCTTGGTAGAGAAGGTGTTAGATTCTAAAGTGTCCCGGGGCCGGCTTTATTTTTTGGTTCACTGGAAAGGCTATGGTCCGGAGGAAAGGTCTTGGGTCCTGGATAAGGATCTACATGCCTCTAAACTCAAGAGATTATTCTTTCAGGAATTTCCTCAGAAACCTGGCTTTAGGGGTTCGTTGACCCCTCCTCAAGGGGGGGGGTACTGTTAGGCGCTGCGGTCCGGGACTTCCTCCCCGCCCGGAGCCTAGCAACTAAGGACGCCGTGCGCGCTGAGCCGCCGGCTCCCTAGCAACGCTAGGACGCCGGGCGCGCAGAGCCGCCGGGACCCTAGCAACGGGGACGCCACGGACGAACCGCGTTCCCCGTTGCAGGGTTGATTTGTTAAACTATGCACACATGTTTTCTGGTCGTGCAGCAGGGCAGCTGCACGACATTCTTTGTAATCAGGCCCTGGACTCTGATTGGAGGATTCCCTGATAAATGCCTTCTCAGTGCCTCACACAGATGCCGGTGATAGTTTCCTGCATGCTGCTCATGTTGGTGAACATCTGTTCCTGTCTGCTGTACCCGGTCATTCCAGTCCACTGAGTTCCTGAGTCTTGGTGTTTGTCATCTCATCCCTAGCAGTTCTCCTGGTCCTCATTTACCTGTGACAGCCTTTAGAGGATCTCGTTTGGTTTCGTGAGTGGCGGCTCTGCCGCGTGCTGCTGCCTAGGCCGCTTTATATTGTGTTCTGGTTTTGGAGCATTTGCGGAGGTATCCGCTTCCACAGTCCTCTCCAGAACTCGGCGGTGCCGTGTGGGAGAGTGGACTAGTGGAGTATTTTGGTTGTCCTTTTCCCTGGCGGAAATCCGCGCATACTTTAGTTTTAGGTTTGTTAGTAGCCCCTGGCCTTGTTGTTTAGTTAGAGGGCCCCTTGTTATCACCCTGTCTCGGTACACTCTTTGTCTCTCATTAAGACCTGAGGGGGCATCGGAGTTGGGCAGATGTAATCCGCCCTTCAAACGTGGCTGCCATGGGCTCAAGCAACCATAGTCTCGCAAGAGTGTACTGACAGCATGGGCGAGACAACGGAGACAGGGCGCCAGGGGCTATTCCCATTCCTTTCCCCTTTCCCAGCATTACGTTCTGGTATTCAGGTCCTTTCATATAAGATCACCCCAGACCTGAGTACTAGAATCATAACAGTCTGACCAAGGTAATTCCCCAAACATTGTCTGAACTGATGGTACCTTCCAGCAAGGCTGGGTTCAAATCAGAGATTGGTTTCTTAACCTTGGGAGCTGAACTTTCAGGCAAAGTATTACTACTAGAAGAAGACAGAAAAGCACATCCTGTAGTCAAAGCAATGGGCTGAGATTTTTGTGCCGAGTTTACAGTATACGGTGGACTCTCAGCATATAAGACGGGTGACCTAGAGGAACCTGAACCAATTTCTTTGGAACCATGTCTCTTAATAACTGCATCACTGAATGCCAGGGGATCCTGAAGAATGGGATCTTCAGCTTTCATTAAGCTGGACGCCCACTCAAAAGGCTCTCCTCTAAAGGAATATATCAGATAGAGCACAAGGTTCTCTGAAGTGATGCCCAGAAATGGTCTAGACAACAAAATGGTGTAATAGTGTTTGTAAAGCACCAGAAATTGGACTAAGTCCCCATCAAAGATTATAGATGTTGAGATATCAACAGAGTCAGGATCTGCTTCCTTCCCATCTGACTGACTAGAGTGCTTTGCTAGGACCTGGTCACTACAGACCTTACTCGAGGCTGTGACTTTCTGAAACCCACCAGGGGCAGTGACTTTCTGAACCCCACCTGGGGCAGTGGACCTCGGAACCCCACCCGGGGTAGTGACTTTCTGAACCCCACCTGGGGCAGTGGCCCTCGGAACCCCACCCAGGGTAGTGACTTTCTGAACCCCACCCGAAGCAGTGGCCCTCAGAACTTCCTCTGGGGCAGTGGCCTTCGGGAACCCCGCTGGGGCAGTGGCCTTCGGGAACCCCGCTGGGGGCAGCATCTCGGATTCTTTTACTGGGCCCGGGCCGTCAGCCTCCCTCTCTGGGCCCGGGCCGTCAGCCTCCCTCTCTGGGACCGGGCCGTCAGCCTCCCTCTCTGGGACCGGGCCGTCAGCCTCCCTCTCTGAGTCGATAATTATCGAAACTTCTCCCGGGACTATGACTTCCGGGACTTTTGCTGAAGCTATAACCTTCAGAACCTCCACTAACGCTATGCCTCTTGAGTCCTTTCCTGGGTAAGCGACTTCTAGACCCTTCTCTGGGGCTGTGTCTCTCGAGAACCCACTTGGGGATATTTCTTCAAAGATCCCTTCTGGAGTTTTGCTTCTCGAGTTCCTTTCTGGTTTTAGACACCTTCTCTGGAGTTGCGCTTTTCAAGTCCCTACCTGGGGTAACAGCTTCTGAGACCCCTTCTGGTATTGACACCTGAGCTATAATATTCGATGTCCCTCTATGACCCAGAGCATCGGGTACCGCTCCAGGACTCTGGGCATCGGGTACCGCTTCAGGACTCTGGGCATCGGGTACTGCTCCAGGACTCTGGGCATCGGGCACCGCTGCAGGACCCTGGGCATCGGGCACCGCTGCAGGAACCTGGGCATCGGGCACCGCTCCAGGACCCTGGGCATCGGGCACCGCTCCTGGGCATCGGGCACCGCTCCAGGTCCCCGGGCATCGGGCACCGCTCCAGGGGTTTGCAACTCTTCTTCAACAGGAAAAGCAAGAGAGGAGAGAAACATTCTCCTTTGGTTCCTGAATCTATAATGGGGCTCCCTAGCCCAAGGACCCCAATTATAGGACAGAGTGCTTTTTAGTGTGGGTTGTGTGACAAGTACCTCTGCCACAGTAGAGACAGGAGTAGGTCTTGTATCCTGACTCAACTTGGCCAGAGGGTAGGACTTGTCACCACACTTTGGCTTGCGCAACTCACAGGTCTGCAGATAGTGGCCTAAACCCCCACAATATAGGCATAAATTTAAGTTTCTGCGACGCAGACGCTCCTCTTCTGAGAGCCTGGGCCGCAGAAAACTTTTAAACTTTTTCTCTTTAACTGAACCTGAGGATTATCTTGTCACCATATTGTGAGCAAGAGTCTCTTTAGAGGTAGATGAACTCTCAACGACTTCTGACAAGATAAGCAAAATTTTTAGTCAGAAGGTTTTGCAGTTGCTTTAAGGATTGCTGCAAAACTTTCAGTCACTCAGGTTTCAAAGCACTGAAAGCAGAGTTCAGGGCTGAGAGAGACACCTGCAGGGCTTGCATAGTTGGCATAGGAGGATTTTAAACTAGACAAGACAAGACTAAACTAGACTAGACAAGACTGGACCGGATTTTTTTTAAACAAGACAAGACTGGATTCTGCACACCGGACTGAATTCTGCACACTGAGTTCTAGACAAGACTGGATTCTAGACAAGACACTGGACCAAAAAAGAAAAAAACTACTATTTAGCTTTGTTTATTTTTTTGTTGTATGTCCGATGATAATGTTACGTTCCTGGTGCTCAGAACAAGAGAGATGTTGCATAGTGAGTCCAGAGCACCAGAACGTGACACTGAAATAAGGTGTGGTATGGAAATAGCCCCTAGCAGCCTACCTCCATTGTTTCACCCGTGTGGTCAGTTCATGCCTGCGTGACTATGGTTTCTTGGGCCCACGGCAGCCGCGTTTGAAGGGCGGATTAGGTCTGCCCAACTCCGATGCCCCCAGGTCTTAGAGTGAGACAAGGGGGTAAATTTACTAAGGTGGGAGATTTTTAGAACTGGTGATGTTGCCCATGGCAACCAATCAGATTCTACTTATCATTTATCTAGCTGCTTCTAGCAGATAATAGATATAATCTGATTGGTTGCTATGGGCAACATCACTAGTTCTAAAAATCTCCCACCTTAGTAAATTTCCCCCAAGGCGTGAACCGAGACAGGATAATAACAAGGGGACCTCTAACTAAAGCAAACAGAAGGCTAGGGGCTACTACCAACCCTAAAACTAAAAACATGTGCGGCACGCCGCCAAAGGAATAGAACAACAAAGGAAATGCTGTCCACACGCTACTCACAGAACCCGTACAAATACTGGCAAACGGACAGGAACCCCCAATGTAGCCGACACAGGCTCTCAGAACCGGAGGACAGGCAGAATCCCAAACGACAGATCGGTGGACACCAAGAAGCCAGATACTCGACCGGGCACAGACAAAGCCACAGGACTTCTGGACAGGAACGCTTCACGACAGGACATGGGATCAGACACTGGATCAGACACTCAGGAACCGACACTCAGGAACCGACACTCAGGAACTAGCTCAGAACTCAAGAACCGGCGTCTGTGTATTGCACTGAGCCAGAATATAACAGAGAGCCCTAATTAATTATGTTGTGCAGCTGCCCTGTTGCATGACTCCAAACTGACAAGATGCAATTAGCAGACAGGTGAGGCCAACCACATGGAAACAGGCTGCAATTACACAGACTCACCACCGACAGCAAACAATAATCTTCTAAACCAGAGCAAAGGGAAATCCTGGCCTGCAAGAGAACTCTAAACATAAAATACGGAAAACAGGAATGAACCACTACCTGTGGTTCATAACAGTACCCTCTCCTTAAGGGTGAGCTCCGAACACCCCATGACACCCACGGGGAACATAAACAGAAGTATAACATCAAATACATAACCAAAATGCAAAACAGGAATGAGCCACAGCCGTGGCTCATAACAAGCAGTTGGGCAGAACCATGTGCACTGCAGGGGAGGCAGATATAAATGTACAGAGAGAGTTAGATTTGGGTGTGGTGTGTTCAATCTGCAATCTAAATTGCAGTGTAAAAATAAAGCAGCTAGTAACTATTTACCCTGCACAGAAACAAAATAACCCACCCAAATCTAACTCTCTCTGCACATGTTATATCTGCCCCCCCCCCCTGCAGTGCACATGGTTTTGCCAAACTGCTAAAAAATTTCCTGCTGCGATCAACTTGGAATTACCCCATTGTCATTGTGATTGTGGTGTGTAGTGGTAGTGGAGGAGCGTGTTTTGTGTTTTTTTTTTTTATCAGTGTTATTTGTTGTTTGTCTGGAATATGTCCCAGTCAGAGGTGAGTGAGGTGGAAGAGGGGAGTGAGGTGGAGGAGGTTAATGAGGAGGAGGTTGGTGCTACGGCCTTGAGTGACAGTGATGGTGCTGTGGCTCCGCAGCCACGCACCACTACAAAGATGTGGCGCAATGTGAAGTTCAGCTATGCAGAGAATGTTGCATTGGTGCGGGAGCTGATGAGCCATCATCGTCAGCTGTTTGGTTCTGATGCCGCCAAGGTTCCTTCACACAGGAAGAGTGTTCTGTGGGGGAAGGTAGTAGCGGCAGTTAACCGTGAGGGTGTGGTGAAGAGGACCGAGGACACGTGTCGTAAGAGATTCTATGACATCAAGCGCCGTGTCAAGGATAAGATGGCCAAGAAGGCAAAGTCAGCCAGACAAACAGGGGGTGGCCATCCCTTCAGAGCATCGTATCGGGAGTGGGAGGAGCCTGTGCGGTTCCTTATTCCGCCAGAAGTGGTTGGTGCGACTAATGTCCGGGATTCGGATCGTCCAACGTAGGATGGTAAGTTTGTTGTACAATATGTATATTGTTTTAACATATGTGCTTTGTCCTTAGTTTTCTGAAATGTAGATAATTTTGTTTGTAAGTCGGTTAATTGTTCGAATGTGTTGGTGATGTAGTTTTGTACCTAAATAGTTATGTATTTTCCCTTTGTATTGTGAAGTAAGCAGTTTTCCTGGCCCTTTTGCAGCCTCAATTCTGTTCTGGGTGTTTTTTTTTTTGTTTTTTTTTGTTTTTTGCTTTTTTGGGGGTGTTTTTAAATGAAGTGTGACTCACGTGTTTTCATGAATGTTTAGTCCATTTTGGTGAATGTATTTATGGTTAATGTATGTTGTTGTGGATAGGCCTTTGTGTGCAAGATGTGATTATTGCCGCAGAATCATTATTTTGTTTTTTTAAAACAATATATGTGGTTATTGTGTGTGTGTGTTTTTTTTTTTGTTTCTATCAGAAATAATGTTTTGTTTGTTAGAGACTAATATTCTTGTTGTGTTAAACATCCACGGTTGGTTTTGTAGTTGTATAATATTGTTAATTCTGCACCTTAAGGTATGGATTGGTTGGTGTAATTGGTTCATAATTATACTATACACACCCAATGAAGTGAGCCAGAAAAGCATAACCAAAGTTTTATTTAATTCTCATAATGTTCTTCATATGTCCACATCACAAAATGTTTTTTGTTTCAAATATGCAATCACAATGTAATGATCATAAGGCCAAACTTCATTTTTCTACAGTACGAAAGAGAGCCAGGACCCAAACCACACTGCCAAGAGATGCGGATGCTGGCGATGCAGGTAATATGTTTGTGGATACACATATTCTGAAAACACATAGAAAGACAGAATTATGTCTATTTTAACCCATAGGAACTTTATCATTGCACCACACTCCACTAAGATGACCTTTACAGGGGTCTGCCAGTCTCCTGAAGAGGGGAAGCAAGAGACGCCGTCTTGAGGCGGGAACTACACCCGCATCCTCTCTACCACAACGGCGCATCTCCACTGTGTTGGCTCAGCCACCAGAAGCCATTTTGGCCAGTCCACAAAGCGAGGAACCACAATCCCCTCAGCCTTCTGAGTAAACATAAACAAATAATTAAAGTGCTTTTTACACAGTGTTTTTGGACACAAAATACACATGACCAAAAGCACACACTCATCCTTGTACTAATCCACACCAGCAAACACATGGGGGTAACTTTACTAAGATGGGAGTTCTATTTAAGATGTGATGTTGCCCATAGCAAACAATCCTATTCTACCTTACATTTATACAGCACCTTCTCGAATATAATATCTGGAATGTGATTGGTTGCTATGGGTAACATCCCATCTTAAATAGAACTTCCATCTTAGTAATTTTACCTCGTGGTAAGCATTATTTTGTGGTTCAGATCTCAACTTAACAATATGCGCAAAATAGGTGTGCCCACTTCAGCCAACCAGATTTTTTAAAATATGTTTGTTCATTAAAATGTAAAAAGTTTAGTGGCCAAGACTGACAGCCTTTAACAATGTATGAGTGTATTTTTCTACACATTTAATGTATTGTGTTTGTGTGGCAAAACAAAGCTTTAATCATAATATGTCATTGGTGGCATTTTTTGTTATTATAGTTCTACGTGTTTGGCCATTAAGTAAGGCTCATAGTCCAATATTTACCTTAATAATTGTTGGAATGAGTAGTCTACCTAAGAAGCCACATGTTTATAAAATAATGTAAAATAAATGTAAAATTTTAGCCCACACTCTATTTTTTATTTACAACATGCATATTAAGAAGTAATGCATGTTTACGTAAAGCTGAAACCAACCAGAAGACCAACACTAACTAAATTGTGGCTGTCTTCAACCCCATACAGATAGAGACATCATGCCTCAGGATCCCCAGCAGGAAACTGACTTGCAGCAAACGTTCACACTCCACCTGCAAGCAATTGATAATAACCAGCCAACCGCACCGGCTGACATAACTCCACCACCCCAAACATCCCCCACCCCCCAATTGAGCCCAACACCACCCAAGCCACAAATGGGACAAGAGTTTTGGGACAGTTGGGCCACACAACAGGCACAAAACCATACCTGTCTGCGCACACACAGCCAATATCTTGCCAGTCTGCCCCATCATCTACCTAGACTCAGTAGAAACTCAAACAGACTGATTGTGCAACTTGGCAGAGTGGCCAATACGATGGAGCAGATGAGAGCAGACAACAGCCAACTTATAGCAAGTTTTCAGCGCATAATGGATGAATAACACCGCCATCAACAAGTCCTCATTCAAATAATTCAAAACAATCAGTTAATTACCGAAAGCCGGTCCAGAATCATCTCCAACAACACAGCTGCAACCACACAACTCACAGCAAGCCTCAACAACCTGAGCCAAAACATAAATGTGTTGGCATCCCAGCAACAAGGCTCAAGCTCAGGGACAACCACACATAGCCAGACCCCAGTTACATCCCCAGTTAGACGATCCAGCAGAACACGGTCCAATGTGCCATCACAATCCTCTGCAGCCAGCAAAAAAAAACCTAGGAAATGAGCAACCCTGCAACAGTATATACAGTATTGCCAACCATATTTCAACAATATAGAATTGTGCCCAACCAAAAACAAGTGTTTAAGGTAATAAATGACTCAAACTCTATATGTGCAATGTTTAATTTGTTATTGACTGACAGTGTAAGACGAAAATGTTAGTGATTAACATGAAACAATACCGCATCACAAACATAATTCATATGTTGTTTAGGATTGGTTTATTGTTTAGAATTATATTGTTTAGGATTGGTGTTAGCCAATGTTCAGAAAGCCAAATTAAGACTTACCGGTAAAATGACGCAGAATCAGTTCTTGCCTTACCTGCCTCCCTACATCTGTACTCACACTGTCGCTAGATGTTTCTAACTCCTCTACTTGCTGACTGTTTTCTTCATCACCAACATCATCCTCCTCCTCAACATGTGGCAGATGTTGGCACAAACACATGCTATGAAGAAATCAGCAGCAGAACACAATCCTAGTCACCTTTGAGGGACTATACAACAAAAGCCCTGCAGACTTATCCAGACACCGAAACCTAGATTTCAGCACACCAAAACATCTTTCTATCACATTCCGCGTGGACTTATGTGCATTATTGTAATTGTGTTCAGCAGGGGAATCAGGTTGGGACAATGGAGTAAGAAGCCAAGAGAAGCATCCATATCCCCCATCACCTGAAAGACAGATATAGCCAACATTAGGATATGTGGTTTAGGCAAAAAATAGCAAACATAGTGATGATGTTGAGGTTAACACACATACACACAACAAACTTGGAACATACCCAGCAGCCATCCATCAGGCATTTGTCTGGCCTCAAATTTATCAAAGAGGGATGACTGACTGAGGATGAAGGAGTCATGGCAGCCGCCAGGGTAACCCGCAACAACACTCATTAAATTTTCATCACAAACCACCTGGACATTAGTGGAGTGGGCCAGATGTCTATTGGTATAAATGTATTGCCTGCCCCTAGGTGGTCTCAGCTCAACATGTGTGCAATCTATGGCACCCAGCACTTTGGGCATGCCAGCAAGCTCATAGAAAGCTACCCTGACTGCATGCCACTGCGACTACTGGGTAGGGAAGCAGATAGAGGCATCTATGTGTGGATCCAAAGCATCCAAAACCTGAGTGGACATTACAAAATATAAGGTGAGTGTCATGACCTGTAATAAATACAATACTGTGTTATATTACATAACAGAAGCACCACTTAGACATAGGGGAGTATGTATGTTTTAACTCGCCTGATTTAAATATTTAGAAAAGGTGGTCTGTGAGATACCAATTACATCGCCAGTCACAGCCTGAAAGCTGCCAGTAGCCATAAAGTGCAACACAGCCAGGAGTTTGTGCAGGCCTGAGACAGAGCGAGACCGTGCTGTCTCAGGGTCAAGGTCCAGTTTGACAAGGTCATACAGACGGAAAATGTTGTTTCTATTTAGCCGGAACATCTGTATGACCTGGTCATCGGCCAATGCGTTTAAGTTGAAACGCCCCCTAAAAAAACTAGGCCTACGCAGCCTCCACGGCACCTGGACAACCTGCTGACCATGTTCAGTTTCCTGGCCCTGGTTTATTGTAGCCTCATGGAGCAGTCTCAGGTATCCCACTGCAAACAAGAAATCAGTACTACACACGGGAGCAGCCATTTCAGAGTGAGAGATTTGAAAAATGTGCTTGGGTCCCTTTTAAAGGGCCAAAAATGCAGGTGTGATTAATATAGAATTGGAAACACATGTAAACACGCTTCTCAAAAGCAGGTATATTTTTTTTCCAGCCTTTTTTTTACTAATTGCTTTTTTTCACGCCTGCTAATGCACTTTCACGGTAGAGATTTCAAATACTGTATACCTAAACAGCCTCGTTTGACCGATGGTGTATTCAATCGTATTTTTTTACTTTGACTTCCAAAAAAATACGAATGCCCTCATCACTGATGAGATTTGAGGTTAGTAATTTCCTGAGATGACACTTTGATTAAAAACACCAAATCGATCAAAATCGGGACCTTAGTAAATATACCCCTGTGTGATTTGTGTTATTGTGGACACACGTTTTGTACACGTGGCCCGGACAAGGTACAGGACTGTGCATGCAGCGTAAAAGGCACGCACGGTCACGTGTTTACGCAAAGTTGCGTAAGAGTGCGGACGCTAAGTACAAATTACACAATAGTTCGTTCAATTAAAAGGTGGGGTAGTATACCTTAAATACAATAGCACATAACTATCTGATTTCAAAAGCAGATTAGTATAAGTTTTTTGTTTAAACTGTATTGCCTCTGGGGTAAAGCTGCCGATCAGAAAGAGTGGAAATTTCCTGTACAGAAAAACGCTGTGTATTTGTGTGAGTTGAAAGGAACAGTGAGTGTATTTGAACCCCAAAATTCGGGATCCCGTCATTGGTACACCAAGTGAGTGGAGGCTTGGCGGCGTGAGGCGGCTGACTCACGTTAGTATAGATAGTAAAGTACGCAAGTCATGAAGAGATTTGCAGAGGAGCATGGTAGGGAATTGTGAATTGTGACCCATATAGTTTTTTTTGTTATGCTCCGGCTGAAGGGTCGCAGTTTCTATATTCGACTCGTGGTCATAGAGTGGATAGGTAACAAGTACCTATACGCTGTACAATTGGACCGCGCGTTTGTGGGGGCAATACGTGACACAACTTGATACCCTTGTGCGAATTTTTTCGCAAAACCGCTGTATCATTAGCGCCATGTAGAGCATACGCAAGCTTCATTTGTGTATAAGTGCATAGGGAGTTTTCGCTGGTCTCTCTCAGGAAAATCTCCAACGGTAGATATACACTGGAAAAGGTAAGTCACTCCTAAAAACTTCCAGTGAATAGAAGCCAGTTAGGGTCCCTAGGTTGGGTACATTGTCTTCCACTATCAACAGTGTATCGTAGTACTGGCCAACGTGGGCGAGAGCGGGTGAAGAGCACTCAGAGAACTTTCACAGTCTGCTTGCATTGAGTATTTTGGTGTTTGTGGGAAAATGCCCACAATTATGGGGGTTCCGGTATGAATAATCTATAGTATGTTGATCGACAATGCTATGATCGACGCCACTTGTCCGACTCGGTGTCATGATCGACACTGTTTAAATAGACTGTGACTCTAATTAGACAATAAAGATATCGACATGTACAAATCATCGACTTCATTCACATCGACTACAGGAGATCGATCATAATTACATAGACAGTATTAAACAATAGACATTTTATATAATCGGCAGACTATGTAATCGACAATTAAATGATCTAAAGTAAGATAGTAGACAGGTGCAATGGTCGACAATCGAATATCCGATCTTCAGCTGATCGAATTTAAAAGCGGTCGACAATGTATAATTAGACCCTTTAGAAGATCGACCCTGATATATATCGACAATGACAAATAATCGACCGCATAGTGATCGAATTATTTAGTTCGACCTTGTATACGGATCAACGTATTTATGATCGACAAATGAAATGATCGAAATTCAAACCCATGATTGTGTTCATAATCTATTATGAAGGTGATCGACAGCTCATAATTAGACCGTAACAATTGGTCGACCATGTTATTATCGACAAATGCCCCCCACACCTTCACCAAAACTTCAGCTGACACTACAGTCCACCTAGCCAACCGTGACCCTATATTCAGTTCATCACCCCACCCTCCAATGGTCCACCGCGACCCCGCTATCCACAGCCGTCTACTTGCCCTAGACGCTGCCGCCCAGACCAGTCCGTCACCCGCTAATCTAGCGGAGGCGACCAGCATCCTTGCCCGTGGCACTACAGGTGCCAAAATGCCCCCCACACCTTCACCAAAACTCCAGCTGACACTACCGTCCACCTAGCCAACCGTGACCCTATATTCAGTTCATCAACCCTCCCTCCAAAGGTCCAACGTGAACCCGCTATCCACAGCCGTCTACTAGCCTTATACGCTGCCGCTTAGAGCTTTACCCCATTAATACATAACCATGGTTATATTTTCTCACTACTTTCACACCCTGTTACTGAACGGATACCGGTGCTGAGCACTCCTGAACGTTACTTCACCCCACTTTGCACACAGCTATTATCATTAACTAAAGTTTTTCCTAACACCCATGAACCTCCGTTCACCCCACTTTACACTCTGCGATTATCAGTAACGTAATTTATGAAGATGACACATCACATGACATGTCCAAAAAAAAGTGGCATCAGTGAACAGCAGGTCAATCGCAAGTCACTGTAAGTCAATCCTTTTAACTCCCAGCCAGAGCATATACCCTCCCGCCTAAAACGTCACCTGTTAATACAGAGTATTCGACCTGCATCACTCCCCATGGAACTACAGGTCTAAAAATGCAATAACCAACCTTTCCTAACACTCTATCTACCTACATCCTTACACCTATACAAACTTTCCCCTATATGCACTTCACAACCCTTCCTCCAATGGTCACCAGCACCCCGCTATCCCTAGCCGTTTACTACCCCTAGATGCTGCCGCCCACACCACACCGCCACCCGCTATTCTATCTGCCTCGCCCGCCAGCATTTCCCTTGGAACTACAGGTGCCAAAATGCCCCCCACACCTTCACCAACACTACAGCTGACACTACCGTCCACATAGCCAACCGTGCCCCTATATTCAGTTCATCACCCCTCCCTCCAACGGTCCACTGCGACCCCGCTATCCACAGCCGTCTACTAGCCCTAGACGCTGCCGCCCACCAGTCCGTCACCCGCTAACCTAGCGGAGTCGACCAGCATCCTTGCCCGTGGCACTACAGGTGCCAAAATGCCCCCCACACCTTCACCATCAATACAGCTGCCACTACCGTCCACCTAGCCAAAGTTTTCCATATTCACACTTAAGCATCACTTCACCTAATGTTCCCCCATTGTACGTTTCTCCATCTGTCATATGCTTCTTGAATCCTATACAACAGATCATAGTCAAATGGAGGTGTTCTGAAAGGTTCAAAAGCATCAGTCTGAGTTGATGTTGCTTGCACATGTTCTGGTGTGGTCGTAGTGTTGTCTTGAGCTGATCCTCGGCCAGATTCAGCCATTTTATGAAGGTTAGTGGCAATCAGTGCTGTGTTCACATTTGCTTGTTGTTGCCAGCTAAGGAGGTGCAGTAATCCCAAATGAAACTGACCCAACAGGGTATTCCACTGAGCCTGTCTTTCGGATAAATAGTCAATACTTCTCCCAATTGTGATCATCAACTGGCCATGTACACTCTGTGTCTCTTGAATCTGGTCCATTCTCTGCGACAGTCTTAAATAATCTTCATCCATCCTCAGTGACACTGTTTGAATTTCATGGCTTATTATTGAAAATGAATGTTGCAGATATTCCCTATCTGTTAACGTTTGTTCAGATGCAGTGGTTTGTGGAATACCAGGTTCAATGGATTGAATATTTCCTCCATGTGTTTCATGATGGGCACGGTCTACATGTGCTTGTGTGACATTATCTCTATCTTCTATGCTCAGTGTTATGAAATCGTCGGCAATATGCAAATCTCCAGCAGGCCTGGTAAGCTCGGACTCTCCATCACGGGTTGCAATGTGGGACTCTCCAGCAGGCCTGGCAATGTGGGACTCTCCAGCAGGCATGGCAATGTGGGACTCTCCAGCAGGCCTGGCAAGCTCAGACTCTCCATCACGCGTTGCAATGTCTGATTCTCCAGCAGGCGTTGCAATGTTGGACTCTCCAGCAGGCCTGGCAATGTGGGACTCTCCAGCAGGCATGGCAATGTCGGACTCTACATCACGCGTTGCAATGTCTGATTCTCCAACAGGCGTTGCAATGTTGGACTCTCCAGTAGGCATGGCAATGTGGGACTCTACATCACGCGTTGCAATGTCCGATTCTCCATCAGGCGTTGCAATGTTGGACTCTCCAGTAGGCCTGGCAATCTCGGACTCTCCAGCACGCGTTGCAATGTGGGACTCTCCAGCAGGCCTGGCAAGCTCGTACTCTCCATCATGCATTGCAATGTAGGACTCTCCAGCAGGCTTTCCAATCTCGGGCTCCCCAGCACGCATTGCAATGTCGGACTCTCCAGCAGGACTGCCAGTATCGGACTCTCCATCACGCGTTGCAATGTGGGACTCTACAGCAGGCATGGCAATGTCGGACTCTACATCACGCGTTGCAATGTCTGATTCTCCAGCAGGCATTGCAACGTTGGACTCTCCAGCAGGCATGGCAATCTCGGACTCTCCATCACGCGTTGCAATGTAGGACTCTCCAGCAGGCATTGCAATCTCGGACTCTACTGTTTGCATGTAAATATCAGACTCTACAACAGGCCTGTGAATAGCGGACTCTCCTACATTCTTAGGAATATCGGAGTATCCCGCAGGCATGGCAATATTGATGTCTCCCGCAGGCTCTTCAGCTGGTGAACTTTGTGTTTCATCGCCCTTGACAGGAGAGAAAAGTATTCGTCTCTTTTTTGGGGGTAAAACTTCACTCAACGTGGATTGTCCTTTCTTATGGAGTGTTTTTCTCTTGTGTGGAGTATCACCTTTCTGCACCTTCTCCCTCATGGATGGACTTTCTTCCTCAACCAACAGGAAGTAGTCCTTTGTTTTCTTTTCCCACTCCTTCAATTTTCTATTTTTGGAATTAATCTTCACTTGAGTCATCCGTCTGCAATCTCTAAGTCTTTTCTTGCAGCTTTCAATGCTCCTATCATTATCTCCAGCATCCTTCACAGCTTTGACAATCTGTTCCCAAGTTGAATTCTTGAGCTGTACATTTGTTGCCTGTGGCCCAAACAGAAGAGAACTGTGCATAATTACTGAATTGATGAGTGCAAGACTTTCTTCATCGCTGAAGTTAGGAGCTCGTACGCTAGGTCCCTCATCTGGGTCTTCTTCTTCCTGTGTATTTTGACCCTGGGTTTCAGAACCTCCAAATGGTTGTGAGGAAGCCATTGCCTGTTGTTCTTTACTGGCAGTGGAACGTCGGCGCTCTTTGGACATTCCTGAAAAAAACTGTGAACAGTTACAATATTAATTATATTAGGTAAATTTCTATTAATTTTAAATTAAAAAAATTGTATGCACACTGAAACATTAATAAAATAAAAACAACGTGAATATTTAAAAAGAACAAAATCTAATTTTAAATATAAATATATATAGGTGTGTGTGTGTGTATGTGTGTGTATATATATATATATATATATATATATCTATATCCTTAGCTATATTATATTATACAATATTTGCTTTACTTAATTGTTTGTTATAAACATAAAAATTACATGTTAAAAACATTTGAATGTCTAGTGCTATAAAAACTAATTTAAAATTAACTATTTTTACATTTTTAGGACAATGAGATAAAGCATATATGCACATAACATGCCAAAGACTGGTGTTGAACTCAGGAAATTTTGTTTACAGTTGTTTCAACATGAGTAATAATTATAAAAAATACATTACTTGCTACTTTGGAGTGTTCGCCTTCAACTAAGCAAACCGTGTCAGAGTGCCATGCCACTCAACCCCATTAAACTGTGTCACATACCATTTATTTAGCAATTACATTTTTAAATTGTGCTTCTCGCTGTGTGTTGACGGTAGTGTAGGTCGATAAACTGAACGGATACCTGTGTTACACAGCCAAGTGGAACATTTGATATTTTGTCACATTCAGTGTTGAAATTCACATTTTTTATGAATTGGTTTTATTTGGGTGGGCCTTTTGTTGTTAATTCACAAATAATTGTCTTTACACATGCCAAATAGTGCATGGACAATGTACATGTGGGTCAGATACACATAATGGTTGGACGAGATACACCTAATCTTTGTGGTTGGCTGATACATATCTGCAGTTTGCTAAATACACATATGACCACATATGCAAGTTAACATTTGCACTCACAGTGCCAGTTGAGAAATGCCCACACAGTGCCATACAGCATATGCACCCACAATGCCAGTTATCATTTTCACCCACAGTGCTAGTTGAGAAATGCCCACACAGTGCCAGGCAGCATATGCACCCACAATGCCAGTTATCATTTTACACCAGAGTGCCAGTTCAGAAATGCCCACACAGTGACAGGCAGCATATGCACCCACAATGCCAGTTATCATTTTCACCCACAGTGCCAGTTAAGAAATGCCCACACAGTGCCAGGCAGCATATGCTTCAACAATGCCAGTTATCATTTTCACTCACAGTGCCAGTTGAGAAATGCCCACACAGTGCCAGGCAGCATATGCACCCACAATGCCAGTTATCATTTTCACCCACAGTGCCAGTTGAGAAATGCCCACACAGTGCCAGGCAGCATATGCACCCACAATGCCAGTTATCATTTTCACCCACAGTGCCAGTTGAGAAATGCCCACACAGTGCCAGGCAGCATATGCACCCACAATGCCAGTTATCATTTTCACCCAAAGTGCCAGTTGAGAAATGCCCACACAGTGTCAGGCAGCATATGCACCCACAATGCCAGTTATCATTTTCACCCAAAGTGCCAGTTGAGAAATGCCCACATAGTGCCAGGCAGCATATGCACCCACAATGCCAGTTTAAAAAAAATAAATAAAAATGAGCGAGTATGAATATAATACGCTAAAACTATGTATCATAGACAGTTTAGTAATCACCTCCACTGTTTGCTCAACTGGCTGGGCGGGAAATAGAATATGGTACGCCTACTGTAGGGTAAACAGTGCAGCGCTGGGGTGATGCGCTGTCAGTATACCTGGATGGCCAATGTTTGTCAAGTTAGTAAGGTAAAAGATTATATGTGGTGCCAACGTGTCTTCCTAAAATATCAATAATTAAATAATAAATTATATATATATATATATATATATATATATTTATATATATATTTGTTTAATGTATGTAAATTTTTAAAAAAATTGTCAAAAATAGGAAATAAAATTATAAATGTAGCTTACCTGAAATATGCCTTGAAAATGTATGATGGTAATATCTTCCTCTGCTTGTTCGAATTTTAGTAGAAGACAGTCAGGCCAAGTTCAGGACGATGAAGCCAAGTTCAAGACGCTTGTCAAAGTTCAAGAGGCTGTCTCGATGTCTACCAAGTCAGATGGAAATGGCGCTTAATCTATGGCGGGACTTTGCTTTTATAAGTCAACTGACATAAAACGCAGATAATTTTAGTGGAGGAAACATAAATATTTGTTTTTAAATAATCGCTTTTTTATTGGATATTTCTGTGGAACACTTGATGTCAGAGTATATGGGCTAATGATTTTAGATGATGTGGGGTCGAGCCAATAATATTTCAAGATGGGTGGATTAAAATTTATGACTGGTTGGATTCAAATTTAATTATATATATAAAGAGATTATGCTTATTTAAAATGTATAAGGCACATTTTTTAATTTTAAACATATATTAAGCTGGCAAATGCAATGTATTGAACGAGTACCGTTTTAGGTGGATGCGTGTAGGGCTAGTAGACGGCTGTGGATAGCGGGGTCGCGGTGGACCTTTGGAGGGAGGGGTGATGAACTGAATATAGGGTCACGGTTGGCTAGGTGGACGGTAGTGTCAGCTGGAGTTTTGGTGAAGGTGTGGGGGGTATTTTGGCACCTGTAGTGCCACGGGCAAGGATGCTGGTCGCCTCCGCTAGATTAGCGGGTGATGGACTGGTCTGGGCGGCAGCGTCTAGGGGTAGTAGACGGCTGTGGATAGCGGGTACGCGTTGGACCTTTGGAGGGAGGGTTGATGAACTGAATATAGGGTCACGGTTGGCTAGGTGGACGGTAGTGTCAGCTGGAGTTTTAGTGAAGGTGTGGGGGGCATTTTGGCACCTGTAGTGCCACGGGCAAGGATGCTGGTCGCCTCCGCTAGATTAGCGGGTGACGGACTGGTCAGGGCGGCAGCGTCTAGGGCTAGTAGACGGCTGTGGATAGCGGGGTTGTGGTGGACCTTTGGAGGGAGGGGTGATGAACTGAATATAGGGTCGCGGTTGGCTAGGTGGACGGTAGTGTCAGCTAGAGTTTTGGTGAAGGTGTGGGGGGCATTTTGGCACCTGTAGTGCCACGGGAAATGCTGGCGGGCGAGGCAGATAGAATAGCGGGTGGCGGAGTGGTGTGGGCTGCAGCGTCTAGTGGTAGTAAACGGCAAGGGATAGCGGGGTGCTGGTGACCATTGGAGGGAGGGTTGTGAAGTGCTGGAGTTTTGGTGAAGGTGTGGGGGGCATTTTGGCACCTGTAGTGCCACGGGCAAGGATGCTGGTCGCCTCCGCTAGATTAGCGGGTGACGGACTGGTCTGGGCGGCAGCGTCTAGGGCTAGTAGACGGCTGTGTATTGCGGGGTTGCAGTGAACCATTGGAGGGAGGGGTGATGAACTGAATATAGGGTCACGGTTGGCTAGGTGGACGGTAGTGTCAGCTGGAGTTTTGGTGAAGGTGTGGGGGGCATTTTGGCACCTGTAGTGCCACAGGCAAGGATGCTGGTCGCCTCCGCTAGATTAGCGGGTGACGGACTGGTCTGGGCGGCAGCATCTAGGGCTAGTAGACGGTTGTGGATAGTGGGTTCACGTTGGACCTTTGGAGGGAGGGGTGATGAACTGAATATAGGGTCACGGTTGGCTAGGTGGACGGCAGTGTCAGCTGGAGTTTTGGTGAAGGTGTGGGGGGCATTTTGGCACCTGTAGTGCCACGGGCAAGGATGCTGGTCGCCTCCGCTAGATTAGCGGGTGACGGACTGGTCTGGGCGGCAGCGTCTAGGGCTAGTAGACGGCTGTGTATAGCGGGGTCGCGGTGGACCGTTGGAGGGAGGGGTGATGAACTGAATATAGGGTTACAGTTGGCTAGGTGGATGGTAGTGTCAGCTGGAGTTTTGGTGAAGGCGTGGGGGGCATTTTGGCACCTGTAGTGCCACGGGCAAGGATGCTGGTCGCCTCCGCTAGATTAGCGGGTGATGGACTGGTCTGGGCGGCAGCGTCTAGGGGTAGTAGACGGCTGTGGATAGTGGGTACGCGTTGGACCTTTGGAGGGAGGGTTGATGAACTGAATATAGGGTCACGGTTGGCTAGGTGGACAGTAGTGTCAGCTGGAGTTTTGGTGAAGGTGTGGGGGGCATTTTGGCACCTGTAGTGCCACGGGCAAGGATGCTGGTCGCCTCCGCTAGATTAGCGGGTGACGGACTGGTCTGGGCGGCAGCGTCTACAGCTAGTAGAATGCTGTGGATAGCGGGGTCGCGGTGGACCGTTGGAGGGAGGGGTGATGAACTGAATATAGGGTCACGGTTGGCTAGGTGGACGGTAGTGTCAGCTGGAGTTTTGGTGAAGGTATGGGGGGCATTTTGGCACCTGTAGTGCCACGGGCAAGGATGCTGGTCGCCTACGCTAGATTAGCGGGTGACGGACTGGTCTGGGCGGCAGCGTCTAGGGGTAGTAGATGGCTGTGGATAGCGGGTACGCATTGGACCTTTGGAGGGAGGGTTGATGAACTGAATATAGGGTCACGGTTGGCTAGGTGGACGGTAGTGTCAGCTGGAGTTTTAGTGAAGGTGTGGGGGGCATTTTGGCACCTGTAGTGCCACGGGCAAGGATGCTGGTCGCCTCCGCTAGATTAGCGGGTGACGGACTGGTCAGGGCGGCAGCGTCTAGGGCTAGTAGACGGCTGTGGATAGCGGGGTCGTGGTGGACCTTTGGAGGGAGGGGTGATGAACTGAATATAGGGTCGCGGTTGGCTAGGTGGACGGTAGTGTCAGCTAGAGTTTTGGTGAAGGTGTGGGGGGCATTTTGGCACCTGTAGTGCCACGGGAAATGCTGGCGGGCGAGGCAGATAGAATAGCGGGTGGCGGAGTGGTGTGGGCTGCAGCGTCTAGTGGTAGTAAACGGCAAGGGATAGCGGGGTGCTGGTGACCATTGGAGGGAGGGTTGTGAAGTGCTGGAGTTTTGGTGAAGGTGTGGGGGGCATTTTGGCACCTGTAGTGCCACGGGCAAGGATGCTGGTCGCCTCCGCTAGATTAGCGGGTGACGGACTGGTCTGGGCGGCAGCGTCTAGGGCTAGTAGACGGCTGTGTATAGCGGGGTTGCAGTGGACCATTGGAGGGAGGGGTGATGAACTGAATATATGGTCACGGTTGGCTAGGTGGATGGTAGCGTCAGCTTGAATTTTGGTGAAGGTGTGGGGGGCATTTTGGCACCTGTAGTGCCACGGGCAAGGATGCTGGTCGCCTCCGCTAGATTAGCGGGTGACGGACTGGTCTGGGCGACAGCGTCTAGGGCTAGTAGTCGCGGTGGACCGTTGGAGGGTGGGGTGATGAACTGAATATAGGGGCAATGTTGGCTAGGTGAACGGTAGTGGCAGCTGTAGTCGAATGTCGATCATTTGTACTATCGAAGCGGAGTATAATCTAACAAATGTTGGTGTCTGTGTATTGTAGTTCGATCTAATGTATGCCGCTGTTACAGTTGTAGATAATTTATTCAGTCGATTGTTACGTTTGTCGATCAGGTAATTTGTCGATGTATAATTTTGTCTATCTGATGTATGTCTGTGTCCCTACTGTCTGACATATGTTAAGTCGATTAAAATTAATGTCGATCATATGCATGATTGATCTAATGTGTAGTCTGTCGGATAATGTGTCGATGATTTATTTTTCGATCATTTGTCCCGTCGCTGGTAGTTTTTGTCGATCATGTTTGTGTCGATCTAACATCTTATCTATTTATAGTCATTCGATGTTTGTATTGTAGATTATGTGCCACGTAGAGCTTTAATTATGTCGATCATATGTCTGTCACACTATTGTTTTTCTTTTTTCAGATTTGCCGATGTAGTGATGCTGTCGATGAGTGCGATGTCGATCTTTTTATTTAGTCGATCATTTGTTTGTCGATCATGTGTAGTTGTCGATCATTCGTTGTTCGATTAAGTGGTGTCGATCTTTGGATTGTCGATCTAATGTAGGTCGATAAACTGAACGGATACCAATTATGGGAGCCAGTTGCTCAAGTAAGAGACGTATGGTAGCCAGGTTCAGGCTGGAAAGCCGCGGCCCAAGGGGTCAGCAAGGTTTATTATGTGTGGGAAATATGGTCCACACGCTGAAGTATATTGTGACGAATGAGTACGTATGACTGACAAAGATAGGGCATCATTCCCTAGGATAGGCAGCTTTGAACCAGAGATACTGCAGAATGTAGGTAGTAGAATATGCCTGATCAAATCTAGAAAACGAAGGATCAGACACAATGATTGTTTAAACTTGTGGCAGTAAGAGGGGTATGTGCAGAGGGAATTGGCTCGCACAGCAAATTCCAGACCTAACAGGAATGTGGACACGAACACACCATTATTGACACAGGTTGAAGGGGAGAAGATGGCTACAATCAATGGTATATCTGTAAATGATAGAAAAATACAGAATCAATGTGTTAACCTTAATCCTTGCAAGTTGTATCCTGTTTTGAACTCTCTCCAAGGTCATAGGTCAGAGGAAAATGATGCATGCACTCTCAGCCCTCATCCAGGCAGTTGCCTTACAGGAAATTCAGGTGGGCCCTATCCAACCAGTAAGAGCAGTAACAGTATCCCCCACTGAAAGGATTGGTGAGATCACAGACATCTGTAAATGTGAGACTGTTCATTACACAGAGACATTAACACCTCACAGTGAGCAGATTAGGAATGGAATGGTAGGATTACATCCTGTCTTGGAAATAGTAACTCCCAATGGGAGAGCCGATAGGCAGGGAGTAACCCTCACCAGGAATAATGGGGGGTCATTCCGAGTTGTTCGCTCGTTATTTTTTTGTTGCAACGGAGCGAATAGTCGCTACTGCGCATGCGCAATGTCCGCAGTGCGACTGCGCCAAGTAAATTTGCTATGCAATTAGGAATTTTACTCACGGCATTACGAGGTTTTTTCTTCGTTCTGGTGATCGTAATGTGATTGACAGGAAGTGGGTGTTTCTGGGCGGAAACTGGCCGTTTTATGGGTGTGTGTGAAAAAACGCTACCGTTTCTGTGAAAAACGCGGGAGTGGCTGGAGAAACGGAGGAGTGTCTGGGCGAACGCTGGGTGTGTTTGTGACGTCAAACCAGGAACGACAAGCACTGAACTGATCGCAGATGCCGAGTAAGTTTGGAGCTACTCAGAAACTGCTAAGAAGTGTCTATTCGTAATTCTGCTAATCTTTCGTTCGCAATTTTACTATGCTAAGATTCACTCCCAGTAGGCGGCGGCTTAGCGTGTGCAAAGCTGCTAAAAGCAGCTTGTGAGCGAACAATTCGGAATGACCCCCAATGTAATGTATTGCTTGTGGACCAGATCAGAACTGCGGTCAATTATTTCAGAATTCCCCGATCCCCAGAAGCATTTAGCCAGATGTCTGAAGTATGTAAAGTATCTGTGAAATGCATATGAACCTGCAAACAAAGATTGGCAGATACTTTTGAAAGCGTGCCTACCCCCTAATATTGACATCCAAAAATGTATTACTGATTGTAAATTAGAGTCGGATGGTCCTATGACTGGAGAACACAATCAGGAGAACGTGGAACGAATTAACATGCAACTAGAGTTGTATTTCCTCACTACTGTTAAGTGGAGAAAAATGTTCTCCATAAAACAGAGAAAAAATGAAATGGCAGCTGAATATTTCCATCGAGCTGTGCAAATAATAGCTAGATACATTGGGGTATCGGATATAGGGAACAATGCAAATTAAAGGGAGGTGGCTGTCTCTGTGTTAATGGACGGGCTCAATAAGGCATTAAGGGACAGGGTGCAAACATATTTGCCTAATTGGAGAGGGGTCACATTAGCTTCTCTAAGAGAGTGCGCTATTGAGCATCACAAGAACATTGTTAGGTGCAGAGAACAACAGGAGGAGAGGTTGAGGATGGTAAGTATACAGGCTCTTACAGGAAAGACTCATCGGTCCAAACCCCAGATCCCTAATGGTAAGTCAAGGTCAATAATATGTTACACTTGTAGGAAGGAAGGGCATTTTGCCAGATATTGTAGGAGTAGTAGGACACATAGTCAATATAGACCCCCTAGACCGAAAACACAAACCACATTATTAAACACATAGATGGGACCAAGGGACATATAGTAAGGAATCATGAGCCATATAAAAAAACACCGATTCGGTTAATGGGAAGAACGGAATAAATGCAACATTACCCTTTGATAAAACTTGCTGGGGTTAAGATGGGGCCTCTAAACTTTTGCTTCTTTTTCTAGCAGAAATGGCCCCTGATTAATTTAACAGGAGCTTTGTTAGATATGATATACATATAATGTGCTCCTGCTCAGGAAGTACAAAGTATGTCAGTCACCCACAAAGACTAATGTTACATTTCACTGTTCTAGATTCATGTCCATCACAGGTAGAGGAAATTATCTCAAAGATACCAGGTTCTCTATGAACTTAGGATGGACAGGACACTGGATTGATGGCTGGGATTGTCTCAGTAGAGATACAACACACATAGAATTTTTTTAAGGGGAATAGACCAAGTAGAGAAGTCATTCCCCATAGTGCCCAATCCAGTTGTCAAATTTTATAAAATCCTCTTTATCTCTACAAACTTATCTGTCACTAACTTCTATGTGATTTTTCTTTCTTCACAAGTTTCCTCTTCATCTTACTTTTACCGACAGGAGGGTACAATACATGGACCCGATTACAGTTCAAACGCCACATGCCTACTCGGTCCTTCAGAGTTCTGCCCAAATCCAGTATAACTCACCAGCACAAGGACACCAGTATTACTGCAGTGTGCCTGGTCATGCACAAAGAATGAGAATACTGGTGAAGGGAGACTGTGTACAGACACTGATATGCATGATGGTGTGACAGCCTGTGGGTGAATTCCAAACCTGATATATATTTTTTTTTATTATTCCCCTCTTTCCTCTCATCCAGAGACGGTTTACTTCACACAACTGATAACACACAACAGTAAATTGAAATGGAAAATTTGTGTTCCCTACAGGAAAAGGTGGTCTGGAAGTCGAAGGGGTATGGTCAGGAGTCCTCAGGACTTTGGACAGGTGGACACGGTAAGCCAGTGGCCCCCAGAGCCTATCTTCCTAGTGTAGCTGAGGCGGCACACAGTCTGACTCTTCTGGGCAAAGAGGGTATGTTCAAGCTGGTAAGAGCCTACTGGTGTGCACCAGGATTCTCTTCTCATGCAGGTAAGAGAGCAATGACATGTTTTACTTGCTTGAGGAAGAATATTGGTAAGACAATACCAACAGAGCCATCCCATATCCCTCCTACAGACGGACCTTTTCAGGTAATACAAATCGACTTCATACAGTTACCACCCTGTAGGAATTTGAAATATGTGTTAGTATATATCAATGTGTTTTCCAACTGGGTAGAAGCGTTCCCTGCTGCCACAAATACTGGTACGTTCACTGCAAATAAAATTGTGCAGGAATTTGTGTGTAGATATGGTATCCCTAGAATGATTGAAAGTGATAGGGGTACCCATTTTACAGGTGAAGTCTTTCAGGTCATGTGCAAACTGATGGGAATTAATAGTAAGCTGCATACGCCGTACTGGCCACAGGCGAGTGCAAAGGTGGAGAGAATGAACAGCACTATTAAGAACAAGCTGAGAAAGGTGATGGCTGAAACTGGATTGCTGTGGCCAGAAGCTTTGCCACTAGTGTTGTACAGCATCAGAACCACTCCCAGGTCACCACTTAACTTATCACCCTTTGAAATTCTTTTTGGTCGACAACCTCATGTAATGATAGACCCCCAGGATGATTTGAAATGCAATAATGAAATACCTGTGAAATATTTGGTTAGGATGAGCCAGCAGCTGACAAATCAACAAAGAAATCTAAAGCTGGTGATTTCTGACCTACCGAACAGTAATTGTCATGACATTGAGCCTGGGGATTATGTGATGATACAAAAATTTCTACGCTCAGGTTGCCTCATTGACAGGTGCGAAGGACCGTACCAAGTCTTGTTAACCAGCACTACAGCATTAAAGGTCGCTGAAAGAGAGACTTGGGTCCACTCGTCCCACTGCAAGAAGGTCGCTGACCCGGAGAAAACTTGTGACAAAGAGCAAGGTGAAGAGAACCTCATATCACTAGAGAGTCTATTCCGGGAAAGCTGAGAAGCAGGACTGTTGAACGGCACCTGAGCACGAAGAGCAACAAAATCAAGGATGGTTGTCGCACCATTTTCTTTTTTCACCCCACCCCCCTGCATTTTCCTTTCTTTTCTCCTTATTTTCCTTCTTTCCGCTAACGAGATGGATCTATCACAAGAGACTGCGTTTCGGGTTCTGCTAGTAATATTGTTTTTGATCAGAACAATTTGTTTTGGTGAGGGTCCCAGAGAGGTCGAGCATGGATCTCGAATGGGTTCTGATGGCGAGTACGAAAACAAAACCATGTGGGTTGGAAATGAATCGCAGGGGTATTGTGCCCATATCATCCAGCCCGATACTTGTACTGAGCAAATGAGAGAACTAGGGATTGGTTTCTTTACATGGAAAGTTTGCAATATGGTGATGTTACATTTTGTCCCCTATGTTCTCCCAGATGATGCCTATTTCATATGTGGGAGGAAAGCGTACAAGTGGCTCACTCCGAGGGATTGTGTTATGGAGCGTACTACCAGAGGTCATGACCATAACCCACGATAAAATGAAAGACGTTCACCGCAGCGCTCAGACTCCTTATACTCATACCCACTATAAACACATCATCAAGAGACACCTCATAGATAGGGCAGAGCATGCAGCCTCTGATTTGGTCCATGAATCCACCGGGATTCAGTTCCTTCTCGCATTAGATATCACCCGTACTGCCAGAGAAACTATAAATTATAGGTACATCCATGCACTAGCGAACTTGATAGACAATATCACCGAGATGTATGATGACACCTTCAGGTATACGGGAAGGGAGTTACAAGCCTACTAGAAGGAACTGATCCAGCACAGGATGGTCCTTAATTATGTTACAGCCGTGACAGGTGGGTATTGTGTTACTCTGGCAACTCAATATTGTGTAAAGTGCTGCACGTATATTACAAACAGCACTGACGACCCAACGGAGATCATCGATCAGAAGATGGACGAGATCTTACAGTTGAGGTGGGAGTTCAGGAGGAAGCACAACTCTACATTAGCGACTGTGGGTAATGAAGTGACCGGCTGGGTCTCATGGTTGAACCCACGCAAATGGTTCTCAGGGTTAGGAGAGTGGGCACAGAATGTTATTATGAGTGTGGGGAAGTTTCTCCTTTGTATACTGGGAGTCGTCATAATTATTGGCCTGATGTTCAGGTGTGTTCGAATTCTAACTCGGCGCAAGCACAGCACAAATTTGATGAGTCTAAGGAGCGAGGGTGTTGTTACAGCAGCAGATTTGATTTATGATCCATCCATAGAGACGGTGTTATGATAAGGATTTCAAATGAATTTCATGGCCTGTTTCTTTCACCATTTTTCTGTTTCCCCTTACCCAGAAACATCCAACCGGAAAAGACGTCAGCCCTACCCAACGTTTATGTAAATGTATTTTTATATATGTGTCTTCTCTTCATCTCTGCAACCTCCAGTTAATGGCACACATAGTCGACAGGTGTTATACACATATAGTAACATTCACATATGTTCCCCCTCCATGTAACATCAACTAAATGTGCACCCCATTTGTTGGAATAAGAAGCCGAAAAGAGCTCGGTAGTGTTTGTTTGCCCATTTACAGACCTTTAATACGGGATGAAAAGGATTTAATGTATACTTCGCAATACCTCGAAGCTTATTTAGAACATATACGGCACGATGATACATGCCCCTCAGACATTGATTCATACATACATGCTTTTTACTATCCCACTAGGTTATACATTTCCCACCTACAACTCTCCCCCGATCAACCAAACTTGTATATATTGTGTATATAATATTTTCTGTTTAGTAGTAAAGTGTGGCAGTTATTGATGACTGCCAAAGGGTGGACTGTCGAAGCCGAAAATATTTCAGTACACACATCACATACAAACTACACACAGATGGCCTCCGTGCGCGTACATGTTCTGCCGTGCGTGCACATATTCGCAATTTGCGTAAGATCACTCCCGCGGTCCTGCGTATTAGCGCGTGGTATGAGTAATAATGGTAGTGTTTGTAATCGCATGGAAAAGCCATAAAAACACATTACATATTTAATCCAAATAGTGCACAATGTACACATAGCCCACATGCACCGCACCAGCAATTTACACTTGTTTAAATGGTTTAGCAACAAATGGATTCACCTTTACAGGACAGAAGGGTACAGAACTAGGTTATAAGGTGGTGTTTGGTATCCAGCTGTAGGGTATTTTAAGAGCAATATTCCGGTGTTAGTTTGCAGAAGATCGCACGCTCCTGCGAATAGTTATGCGCAGGAGCAGAATATAAATATTAACTGTATTTACTGTGCTCTTGATATGCGGCGGGAACCCAGAGGAGAACATCTGCAAGTGCACCTGGACCAGACATCACCCACCTATTCAAACTGACCTATGACCTCTCCTGTACCGTAAACGACCATCCCAGTGTCCACTGGACAAAGAGATTACAGTTCCCATTGTGTTAGGTTTTGGACAAATGTATAAAAAGCCAGCTGCAGGCCAGATCACTCTCAATCTCTGAAGATCATCTACCTTGATGATTGAGGACCGGACCGGGAAGCACAGGCGAACAAACGTATGTACCATTGACTGTAGCATTTTTCTCTAATTGTATTGTATTATGCTTGTAACCCCCTGCTAGTATAGATAACTGTTGGTGGGTTGGACCCCAACATAGTTTTTGAAATACAATTGGTGTCGTGTCCCATTTCCTGTTAAAGGTTTAAGGTATATTTCTATCACACGTGTAACTGCATTGTGCTCTCAACGTATCTCTGTGTGTGTGTATGCACTGCGTGTACTCTATACGTCCAACGCAGCGTGAGTACGCAAAGTGCATATGGGGTACGGACCTTTGTATGCTAACTGTGTAAAAAGTACGTAGGGTAAGGATTAAAATACAGCGGTCGCAGCGGCTCGATTTTAAAGTGTATAGAGTGTGTTTTTAAGTATTGCTTTTAGTCCTGTAAGTAAATCTGCATTTACAATATATATATATATTTACAGTGCATAAAAAGTTATAAAACATCACAGGACACCAACAACATTGCAATTTAGACCTCAAAGCCAGACTACATCTATTGGATTTGAAACCCACATTTGCGAAACATTTTATTACAGCATTGTTGACTGTATACTGCCTATACTAGTGATGTGCACCGGAAATTTTTCGGGTTTTGTGTTTTTGGTTTTGGATTCGGTTTTGCGGGCGTGTTTTGGATTCGGACGCGTTTTGGCAAAACCTCCCTGCAATTTTTTTGTCGGATTCAGAAGTGTTTTGGATTTGGGTGGTTTTTTTTACAAAAAAACCTCAAAAACAGCTTAATCATAGAATTTGGGGGTCATTTTGATCCCATAGTATTATTAACCTCAATAACCATAATTTCCACTCATTTCCAGTCTATTCTGAACCCCTCACACCTCACAATATTATTTTGAGTCCTAAAATTTGCACAGAGGTCGGTGGATGTCTAAGCTAAGCGACCCAAGTGGCTGACGCAAACAACTGACCCATCTAGGAGTGGCACTGCAGTGTCAGACAGGATGGCAGATTTAAAAAATAGTCCCCAAACAGCACATGATGCAAAGAAAAAAGAGGTGCACCAAGGTCGCTGGATGGCTAAGCTAAGCGACCCATGTGGCCGACACAAACACCTGGCCCATCTAGGAGTGGCACTGCAGTGTCAGACAGGATGGCAGATTTAAAAAATAGTCCCCAAACAGCACATGATGCAAAGAAAAAAAGAGGTGCACCAAGGTCGCTGAATGGCTAAGCTAAGCGACCCAAGTGGCCGACACAAACACCTGGCCCATCTAGGAGTGGCACTCCAGTTTTCTAGCGAGAGGATGAGTGCTTCCATCCTCATGTGAATCTGAACCACTAGCCATGAACATAGGCCAGGGCCTCAGCCGTTGCTTGCCACTCCGTGTCGTAAATGGCATATTGGTAAGTTTACGCTTCTCATAAGACGCTTTTAATTTAGATTTTTGGGTCATTTTACTGAACTTTTGTAGTATACTTGACGACACAGAGGTAGATTAAATTCTGCACTGTCCTCCTACTATATACTGCGCACAACTAAAATGCAGCACAGGTATGGATGCATAGTATACTTGACGACACAGAGGTATAGCAGTGGACTACTGTACCGTACTGCTATATATATACTGGTGGTCAGCAAAATTCTGCACTGTCCTCCTACTATATACTGCGCACAACTAAAATGCAGCACAGGTATGGATGCATAGTATACTTGACGACACAGAGGTAGAGCAGTGGACTACTGTACCGTACTGCTATATATATACTGGTGGTCAGCAAACTTCTTCACTGTCCTCCTACTATATACTGCGCACAAATAAAATGCAGCACAGGTATGGTTGCATAGTATACTTGACGACACAGAGGTAGAGCAGTGGACTACTGTACCATTCTGCTATATATATACTGGTGGTCAGCAAAATTCTGCACTGTCCTCCTACTATATACTGCGAACAACTAATATGCAGCACAGGTATGGATGCATAGTATACTTGACGACACAGAGTTAGAGCAGTGGACTACTGTACCGTACTGCTATATATATATATACTGGTGGTAACAGCAAAATTTTGCTCTGTCCTCCTACTATATACTACAATGCAGCACAGATATGGAGCGTTTTTCAAGCAGAGAACGTAGATATTTTCAGCACACTGAGCACAGATATTTGCAGCACACTGAGCACAGATATTTGCAGCACACTAAACACAGAAACTGAGAGAACGCAGCCACGTCCTCTCGCTATCATCTCCAAAGCACGAGTGAAAATGGCGGCGACGCGCGGCTCATTATATAGAATACGAATCTCGCGAGAATACGACAGCGGGATGATGACGTTCGGGCGCGCTCGGGTTAACCGAGCAAGGCGGGAAGATCCAAGGCTGCCTCGGAACCGTGTAAAATGGGTGAAGTTCGGGGGGGGGGGGGGGGTCGGATCCCGAGTAACCGAACCCGCTCATCACTAGCCTATACTGAGACCTGCTGCTTTACCCTTCTGTACAGATACATTTTAGATCTTCATTTATGTCAGGGTTTCACAACATCCTCTGGAACCTCTTCCCAAACCTGAATTTTAATTCCCTTTCTCTCAGAACATTTTATACCACTGTGCTATAACAAGTAAGGAAACACAAACCCCTATTCCACTACATATATCTCCCACTACCAGTATCTCGCTCTCCTCTTCTTGGTTTCAGATGACATCCCCCATGCCTGACTTAACCCAACCTTTTTAACCACATCCTCATTCAAACCCCTATCATTTATAAATATAACCACTATTATCTTATTCACCGTGAAATGCCTGATATGTCTGCAACAAATTAACAACTTGTTATATCCTGATGTACATCTCTTTATTTCAATGAATCATGCAGTATGAAGATTATGTATTTTATTTCTTATTGGTAAGTAATACTTGCATGGTTATAGATAGACATCAAATCCACATGCTGCTCTCCTCTCTCCTTCTTCTTCCTGATCACATGTTCATCTGTGCAGCCAGATTCTTAAAGGTAAACTACCTCATCTAGCTAATGCACATAAACTATCTTCATAGATACTACGCAACTATTCATGACTTCATCTCAAGATCCATCAATCTTCTGGGCCCCAATCAACCTGTCTGTCTGTTTTAGGCACTTCCTCATGTAAGTCTACACCAATGCATATTCCAATTATCTAGGTCTATTGCTCTTATCGGAATCAGAATCGACTTTATTGGCGTATACTAGGAATTGTTTGTGGTTTATCCAATTTGTTCTCAAACCTCCTCCCTCTCTGTCAGTTACTCTGAATTCCATATGGTTCACTTGTTCTGGGCATTAATAGTTACTGCCCTCATGGATCTACCTCACAAATTTTTGATAATTTTGCTTCCCATTCCTTCTACATACCCAACCGTGATGATCACACCAATGCACTACATCAGCGTTTCTTTGCCTCACTAAGCATTAGCACTCCGATGGAATTATGTGGATGGCAATGACGTGCAGTGAGGTAAATGGCTCAAGAGGTGCTGACTAGTACCAGAGCCAGAATTACACACACTATATGAGACCAATGGTGCATGTGGGCATTATACATAGGTGCAGCAGTATATACTGCTGGAAATTTGGTGAGTTTTGATCAAAGATGTGCAGGAAAGTTAGGCCGCCATAGACTTTATACTCCAGAGTTTTGACTACAAAACTGCTTAGAATAATACAAAGTAGATATTTCTAATATATTATTTGTATTTGTCATATATTATATATAGTCAAAACCAGAGATGAGCGGGTTCGGTTCCCTGAGAACCGAACCTACCGGACTTCACATCCCGAGCCTGAATCCGAGCCCGGCTCGGGTCTTCCCGTCTGACTCGGAAACAAGAACGAGGCATAACGTCATCATCCCGCTGTTGGATTCTCGCGGGTTTTGGATTCCATATAAGGAGCTGCGCGTCGCCGCCATTTTAACTCTGGCATTGGAGAGTGTAGCGAGAGGACGTGTCTCTGTCCTCAGTGTCTGTGTGGGAGGGAAAGTGTGGTGGTGATTCCAGTGCTGTCTTGTGCTGCTTAGTCCAGTGTAGTGTCGTATAAGTTCAGTGATACTGCCGTGTATGTCAAGTGATACTGCTGTATATGTCCAGTGATACTGCCGTATATGTCCGGTGATACTGCCATATAAGTCCAGTGATACTCCTGTATAAATCCAGTGGTACTGGCGTATAAATCTAGTCCAGTGATACTGCTGTATTAGTCCACTGATACTGCCATATATGTCCAGTGGTACTGCCGTATAAATCCAGTCCAATGATACTGCAGTATATGTCCAGTAGTACTGCCATATAATTCCAGTGATACTGTCGCATATGTCCAGTGGTACTGGCGTATAAATTCAGTGGTACTGGCGTATAAATCCAGTCCAGTGATACTGCCATATAAATCCACTGATAATGCCGTATAAGTCCAGTGATACTGCCGTATATATGTTCAGTGGTACTGCCGTATAAATTCAGTCTGGCAATAATGCTGTATAAATCCAGTGATACTGCCGTATATGTCCATTGGTACTGCCATATAAATCCAGTCCAGTGATACTGCCGTATATGTCCAGTGATGCTGCCATATAATTCCAGTGATACTGCCGAATATATCCAGTGGTACTGCCGTATAATCCAGTGGTACTGGCGTATAGATCCAGTCCAGTGATACTGCCGTATAAGTCCGGTGATACTGCCGTATATGTCCAGTGGTACTGTTGTATATGTCCAGTGGCACTGCTATATAAATCCAGTGATACTGTCATATATGTCCAGTGGTACTGCCGTATAAATCCAGTCCAGTGATACTGCTGTATATGTCCACTGGTATTGCCATATAATTCCAGTGATACTGCCGTATATGTCCAGCGGTACTGCCGTATAAATCCAGTGGTACTGACTTATAAATCCAGTCATGTGATACTGCCATATAAATCCAGTGATACTGCTGTATAGATCCAATGATACTGCTGTATATGTCCACTGGTACTGCCATATAATTCCAGTGATACTGCCGTATATGTCCAGTGGTACTGCCGTATAAATCCAGTGTACTGGCTTATTAATCCAGTCCAGTGATACTGCTGTATAAATCCAATGATACTGCCGTATGTGTCCAGTGGTACTTCCATATAAATCTAGTCCAGTGATACTGCCATATATGTCCAGTGATACTGCCGTATAAATCCAGTGGTATTGCCCAGTCCAGTGATACTGCTGTATAAATCCAGTGATACTGCCATATAAATCCAGTGGTACTGTCATTATAAATCCAGTGATACTGGCGTATAAATCCAGTTTAGTGTTACTGCTGTATAAATCCAGTCCAGTGGTGCTGCCATATAAGTTCAGTGGTGCTGTCCTATTCTGTATGTTATTTTCTCCAAATAAAGGGGTTATTAATTAGAGATGAGCGGGTTCGGTTTCTCTGAAACCGAACCCGCACGAACTTCATGTTTTTTTCACGGGTCCGAGCAGACTCGGATCCTCCCGCCTTGCTCGGTTAACCCGAGCGCGCCCGAACGTCATCATGACGCTGTCGGATTCTCGCGAGACTCGGATTCTATATAAGGAGCCGCGCGTCGCCGCCATTTTCACACGTGCATTGAGATTGATAGGGAGAGGACGTGGCTGGCGTCCTCTCCATTAGAAATTAGATTAGAAGAGAGAGAGAGATTGTGCAGAGTCAGACAGAGTTTACCACAGTGACCAGTGCAGTTGTTGTTAGTTAACTTTTATTTATTTTAATATATCCGTTCTCTGCTATATCCGTTCTCTGCCTGAAAAAAAACGATACACAGCAGCAGCCAGTCACACAGTGTGACTCAGTCTGTGTGCACTCAGCTCAGCCCAGTGTGCTGCACATCAATGTATAAAAGGCAAAGCTTATAATAATTGTGGGGGAGACTGGGGAGCACTGCAGGTTGTTATAGCAGGAGCCCCCAGGAGTACATAATATTATATTAATTTAAAATTAAACAGTGCACACTTTTGCTGCAGGAGTGCCACTGCCAGTGTGACTAGTGGTGACCAGTGCCTGACCACCAGTATAGTAGTATATTGTTGTATGTATTGTATACTATCTCTTTATCAACCAGTCTATATTAGCAGCAGACACAGTACAGTGCGGTAGTTCACGGCTGTGGCTACCTCTGTGTCGGCAGTCGGAACTCGGCAGGCAGTCCGTCCATCCATAATTGTATTACAATATATACCACCTAACCGTGGTATTTTTTTTTCTTTCTTTATACCGTCGTCATAGTGTCATACTAGTTGTTACGAGTATACTACTATCTCTTTATCAACCAGTGTACAGTGCGGTAGTTCACGGCTGTGGCTACCTCTGTGTCGGCAGTCGGCAGGCAGTCCGTCCATCCATAATTGTATTATTATTATAATATATACCACCTAACCGTGGTTTTTTTTTCATTCTTTATACCGTCATAGTGTCATACTAGTTGTTACGAGTATTAGAGATGAGCGGGTTCGGTTTCTCTGAAACCGAACCCGCACGAACTTCATGTTTTTTTCACGGGTCCGAGCAGACTCGGATCCTCCCGCCTTGCTCGGTTAACCCGAGCGCGCCCGAACGTCATCATGACGCTGTCGGATTCTCGCGAGACTCGGATTCTATATAAGGAGCCGCGCGTCGCCGCCATTTTCACACGTGCATTGAGATTGATAGGGAGAGGACGTGGCTGGCGTCCTCTCCATTAGAAATTAGATTAGAAGAGAGAGAGAGATTGTGCAGAGTCAGACAGAGTTTACCACAGTGACCAGTGCAGTTGTTGTTAGTTAACTTTTATTTATTTTAATATATATCCGTTCTCTGCTATATCCGTTCTCTGCCTGAAAAAAAACGATACACAGCAGCAGCCAGTCACACAGTGTGACTCAGTCTGTGTGCACTCAGCTCAGCCCAGTGTGCTGCACATCAATGTATAAAAGGCAAAGCTTATAATAATTGTGGGGGAGACTGGGGAGCACTGCAGGTTGTTATAGCAGGAGCCCCCAGGAGTACATAATATTATATTAATTTAAAATTAAACAGTGCACACTTTTGCTGCAGGAGTGCCACTGCCAGTGTGACTAGTGGTGACCAGTGCCTGACCACCAGTATAGTAGTATATTCATTGTTGTATGTATTGTATACTATCTCTTTATCAACCAGTCTATATTAGCAGCAGACACAGTACAGTGCGGTAGTTCACGGCTGTGGCTACCTCTGTGTCGGCAGTCGGAACTCGGCAGGCAGTCCGTCCATCCATAATTGTATTACAATATATACCACCTAACCGTGGTATTTTTTTTTCTTTCTTTATACCGTCATAGTGTCATACTAGTTGTTACGAGTATACTACTATCTCTTTATCAACCAGTGTACAGTGCGGTAGTTCACGGCTGTGGCTACCTCTGTGTCGGCAGTCGGCAGGCAGTCCGTCCATCCATAATTGTATTATTATTATAATATATACCACCTAACCGTGGTTTTTTTTCCATTCTTTATACCGTCGTCATAGTGTCATACTAGTTGTTACGAGTATACTACTATCTCTTTATCAACCAGTGTACAGTGCGGTAGTTCACGGCTGTGGCTACCTCTGTGTCGGCAGTCGGCAGGCAGTCCGTCCATCCATAATTGTATTATTATTATAATATATACCACCTAACCGTGGTTTTTTTTCCATTCTTTATACCGTCGTCATAGTGTCATACTAGTTGTTACGAGTATACTACTATCTCTTTATCAACCAGTGTACAGTGCGGTAGTTCACGGCTGTGGCTACCTCTGTGTCGGCAGTCGGCAGGCAGTCCGTCCATCCATAATTGTATTATTATTATAATATATACCACCTAACCGTGGTTTTTTTTCCATTCTTTATACCGTCGTCATAGTGTCATACTAGTTGTTACGAGTATACTACTATCTCTTTATCAACCAGTGTACAGTGCGGTAGTTCACGGCTGTGGCTACCTCTGTGTCGGCAGTCGGCAGGCAGTCCGTCCATCCATAATTGTATTATTATTATAATATATACCACCTAACCGTGGTTTTTTTTCCATTCTTTATACCGTCGTCATAGTGTCATACTAGTTGTTACGAGTATACTACTATCTCTTTATCAACCAGTGTACAGTGCGGTAGTTCACGGCTGTGGCTACCTCTGTGTCGGCAGTCGGCAGGCAGTCCGTCCATCCATAATTGTATTATTATTATAATATATACCACCTAACCGTGGTTTTTTTTCCATTCTTTATACCGTCGTCATAGTGTCATACTAGTTGTTACGAGTATACTACTATCTCTTTATCAACCAGTGTACAGTGCGGTAGTTCACGGCTGTGGCTACCTCTGTGTCGGCAGTCGGCAGGCAGTCCGTCCATCCATAATTGTATTATTATTATAATATATACCACCTAACCGTGGTTTTTTTTCCATTCTTTATACCGTCGTCATAGTGTCATACTAGTTGTTACGAGTATACTACTATCTCTTTATCAACCAGTGTACAGTGCGGTAGTTCACGGCTGTGGCTACCTCTGTGTCGGCAGTCGGCAGGCAGTCCGTCCATCCATAATTGTATTATTATTATAATATATACCACCTAACCGTGGTTTTTTTTCCATTCTTTATACCGTCGTCATAGTGTCATACTAGTTGTTACGAGTATACTACTATCTCTTTATCAACCAGTGTACAGTGCGGTAGTTCACGGCTGTGGCTACCTCTGTGTCGGCAGTCGGCAGGCAGTCCGTCCATCCATAATTGTATTATTATTATAATATATACCACCTAACCGTGGTTTTTTTTCCATTCTTTATACTGTCGTCATAGTGTCATACTAGTTGTTACGAGTATACTACTATCTCTTTATCAACCAGTGTACAGTGCGGTAGTTCACGGCTGTGGCTACCTCTGTGTCGGCAGTCGGCAGGCAGTCCGTCCATCCATAATTGTATTATTATTATAATATATACCACCTAACCGTGGTTTTTTTATACCACCTAACCGTGGCAGTCCGTCCATAATTGTATACTAGTAAACTATCCAATCCATCCATCTCCATTGTTTACCTGAGGTGCCTTTTAGTTCTGCCTATAAAATATGGAGAACAAAAAAGTTGAGGTTCCAAAATTAGGGAAAGATCAAGATCCACTTCCACCTCGTGCTGAAGCTGCTGCCACTAGTCATGGCCGAGACGATGAAATGCCAGCAACGTCGTCTGCCAAGGCCGATGCCCAATGTCATAGTACAGAGCATGTCAAATCCAAAACACCAAATATCAGAAAAAAAAGGACTCCAAAACCTAAAATAAAATTGTCGGAGGAGAAGCGTAAACTTGCCAATATGCCATTTACCACACGGAGTGGCAAGGAACGGCTGAGGCCCTGGCCTATGTTCATGGCTAGTGGTTCAGCTTCACATGAGGATGGAAGCACTCAGCCTCTCGCTAGAAAACTGAAAAGACTCAAGCTGGCAAAAGCACCGCAAAGAACTGTGCGTTCTTTGAAATCCCAAATCCACAAGGAGAGTCCAATTGTGTCGTTTGCGATGCCTGACCTTCCCAACACTGGACGTGAAGAGCATGCGCCTTCCACTATTTGCATGCCCCCTGCAAGTGCTGGAAGGAGCACCCGCAGTCCAGTTCCTGATAGTCAGATTGAAGATGTCAGTGTTGAAGTACACCAGGATGAGGAGGATATGGGTGTTGCTGGCGCTGGGGAGGAAATTGACCAGGAGGATTCTGATGGTGAGGTGGTTTGTTTAAGTCAGGCACCCGGGGAGACACCTGTTGTCCGTGGGAGGAATATGGCCGTTGACATGCCAGGTGAAAATACCAAAAAAATCAGCTCTTCGGTGTGGAGGTATTTCACCAGAAATGCGGACAACAGGTGTCAAGCCGTGTGTTCCCTTTGTCAAGCTGTAATAAGTAGGGGTAAGGACGTTAACCACCTCGGAACATCCTCCCTTATACGTCACCTGCAGCGCATTCATAATAAGTCAGTGACAAGTTCAAAAACTTTGGGTGACAGCGGAAGCAGTCCACTGACCAGTAAATCCCTTCCTCTTGTAACCAAGCTCACGCAAACCACCCCACCAACTCCCTCAGTGTCAATTTCCTCCTTCCCCAGGAATGCCAATAGTCCTGCAGGCCATGTCACTGGCAAGTCTGACGAGTCCTTTCCTGCCTGGGATTCCTCCGATGCATCCTTGCGTGTAACGCCTACTGCTGCTGGCGCTGCTGTTGTTGCCGCTGGGAGTCGATGGTCATCCCAGAGGGGAAGTCGTAAGCCCACTTGTACTACTTCCAGTAAGCAATTGACTGTTCAACAGTCCTTTGCGAGGAAGATGAAATATCACAGCAGTCATCCTACTGCAAAGCGGATAACTGAGTCCTTGACAACTATGTTGGTGTTAGACGTGCGTCCGGTATCCGCCGTTAGTTCACAGGGAACTAGACAATTTATTGAGGCAGTGTGCCCCCGTTACCAAATACCATCTAGGTTCCACTTCTCTAGGCAGGCGATACCGAGAATGTACACGGACGTCAGAAAAAGACTCACCAGTGTCCTAAAAAATGCAGTTGTACCCAATGTCCACTTAACCACGGACATGTGGACAAGTGGAGCAGGGCAGGGTCAGGACTATATGACTGTGACAGCCCACTGGGTAGATGTATGGACTCCCGCCGCAAGAACAGCAGCGGCGGCACCAGTAGCAGCATCTCGCAAACGCCAACTCTTTCCTAGGCAGGCTACGCTTTGTATCACCGCTTTCCAGAATACGCACACAGCTGAAAACCTCTTACGGCAACTGAGGAAGATCATCGCGGAATGGCTTACCCCAATTGGACTCTCCTGTGGATTTGTGGCATCGGACAACGCCAGCAATATTGTGTGTGCATTAAATATGGGCAAATTCCAGCACGTCCCATGTTTTGCACATACCTTGAATTTGGTGGTGCAGAATTTTTTAAAAAACGACAGGGGCGTGCAAGAGATGCTGTCGGTGGCAAGAAAAATTGCGGGACACTTTCGGCGTACAGGCACCACGTACAGAAGACTGGAGCACCACCAAAAACTACTGAACCTGCCCTGCCATCATCTGAAGCAAGAAGTGGTAACGAGGTGGAATTCAACCCTCTATATGCTTCAGAGGTTGGAGGAGCAGCAAAAGGCCATTCAAGCCTATACAATTGAGCACGATATAGGAGATGGAATGCACCTGTCTCAAGTGCAGTGGAGAATGATTTCAACGTTGTGCAAGGTTCTGATGCCCTTTGAACTTGCCACACGTGAAGTCAGTTCAGACACTGCCAGCCTGAGTCAGGTCATTCCCCTCATCAGGCTTTTGCAGAAGAAGCTGGAGGCATTGAAGAAGGAGCTAACACGGAGCGATTCCGCTAGGCATGTGGGACTTGTGGATGCAGCCCTTAATTCGCTTAACAAGGATTCACGGGTGGTCAATCTGTTGAAATCAGAGCACTACATTTTGGCCACCGTGCTCGATCCTAGATTTAAAGCCTACCTTGGATCTCTCTTTCCGGCAGACACAGGTCTGCTGGGGTTGAAAGACCTGCTGGTGACAAAATTGTCAAGTCAAGCGGAACGCGACCTGTCAACATCTCCTCCTTCACATTCTCCCGCAACTGGGGGTGCGAGGAAAAGGCTCAGAATTCCGAGCCCACCCGCTGGCGGTGATGCAGGGCAGTCTGGAGCGACTGCTGATGCTGACATCTGGTCCGGACTGAAGGACCTGACAACGATTACGGACATGTCGTCTACTGTCACTGCATATGATTCTCTCAACATTGATAGAATGGTGGAGGATTATATGAGTGACCGCATCCAAGTAGGCACGTCACACAGTCCGTACTTATACTGGCAGGAAAAAGAGGCAATTTGGAGGCCCTTGCACAAACTGGCTTTATTCTACCTAAGTTGCCCTCCCACAAGTGTGTACTCCGAAAGAGTGTTTAGTGCCGCCGCTCACCTTGTCAGCAATCGGCGTACGAGGTTACATCCAGAAAATGTGGAGAAGATGATGTTCATTAAAATGAATTATAATCAATTCCTCCGCGGAGACATTGACCAGCAGCAATTGCCTCCACAAAGTACACAGGGAGCTGAGATGGTGGATTCCAGTGGGGACGAATTGATAATCTGTGAGGAGGGGGATGTACACGGTGATATATCGGAGGGTGAAGATGAGGTGGACATCTTGCCTCTGTAGAGCCAGTTTGTGCAAGGAGAGATTAATTGCTTCTTTTTTGGGGGGGGTCCAAACCAACCCGTCATATCAGTCACAGTCGTGTGGCAGACCCTGTCACTGAAATGATGGGTTGGTTAAAGTGTGCATGTCCTGTTTTGTTTATACAACATAAGGGTGGGTGGGAGGGCCCAAGGATAATTCCATCTTGCACCTCTTTTTTCTTTTCTTTTTCTTTGCATCATGTGCTGATTGGGGAGGGTTTTTTGGAAGGGACATCCTGCGTGACACTGCAGTGCCACTCCTAGATGGGCCCGGTGTTTGTGTCGGCCACTAGGGTCGCTAATCTTACTCACACAGCTACCTCATTGCGCCTCTTTTTTTCTTTGCGTCATGTGCTGTTTGGGGAGGGTTTTTTGGAAGGGACATCCTGCGTGACACTGCAGTGCCACTCCTAGATGTGCCCGGTGTTTGTGTCGGCCACTAGGGTCGCTAATCTTACTCACACAGTCAGCTACCTCATTGCGCCTCTTTTTTTCTTTGCGTCATGTGCTGTTTGGGGAGGGTTTTTTGGAAGGGCCATCCTGCGTGACACTGCAGTGCCACTCCTAGATGGGCCCGGTGTTTGTGTCGGCCACTAGGGTCGCTAATCTTACTCACACAGCTACCTCATTGCGCCTCTTTTTTTCTTTGCGTCATGTGCTGTTTGGGGAGGGTTTTTTGGAAGGGCCATCCTGCGTGACACTGCAGTGCCACTCCTAGATGGGCCCGGTGTTTGTGTCGGCCACTAGGGTCGCTAATCTTACTCACACAGCTACCTCATTGCGCCTCTTTTTTTCTTTGCGTCATGTGCTGTTTGGGGAGGGTTTTTTGGAAGGGACATCCTGCGTGACACTGCAGTGCCACTCCTAGATGGGCCCGGTGTTTGTGTCGGCCACTAGGGTCGCTTATCTTACTCACACAGCGACCTCGGTGCAAATTTTAGGACTAAAAATAATATTGTGAGGTGTGATGTGTTCAGAATAGGCTGAAAATGAGTGTAAATTATGTTTTTTGAGGTTAATAATACTTTGGGATCAAAATTACCCCCAAATTCTATGATTTAAGCTGTTTTTTAGGGTTTTTTGAAAAAAACACCCGAATCCAAAACACACCCGAATCCGACAAAAATAATTCGGTGAGGTTTTGCCAAAACGCGTTCGAACCCAAAACACGGCCGCGGAACCGAACCCAAAACCAAAACACAAAACCCGAAAAATTTCAGGCGCTCATCTCTAACGAGTATACTACTATCTCTTTATCAACCAGTGTACAGTGCGGTAGTTCACGGCTGTGGCTACCTCTGTGTCGGCAGTCGGCAGGCAGTCCGTCCATCCATAATTGTATTATTATTATAATATATACCACCTAACCGTGGTTTTTTTTTCATTCTTTATACCGTCGTCATAGTGTCATACTAGTTGTTACGAGTATACTACTATCTCTTTATCAACCAGTGTACAGTGCGGTAGTTCACGGCTGTGGCTACCTCTGTGTCGGCAGTCGGCAGGCAGTCCGTCCATCCATAATTGTATTATTATTATAATATATACCACCTAACCGTGGTTTTTTTTTCATTCTTTATACCGTCGTCATAGTGTCATACTAGTTGTTACGAGTATACTACTATCTCTTTATCAACCAGTGTACAGTGCGGTAGTTCACGGCTGTGGCTACCTCTGTGTCGGCAGTCGGCAGGCAGTCCGTCCATCCATAATTGTATTATTATTATAATATATACCACCTAACCGTGGTTTTTTTTTCATTCTTTATACCGTCGTCATAGTGTCATACTAGTTGTTACGAGTATACTACTATCTCTTTATCAACCAGTGTACAGTGCGGTAGTTCACGGCTGTGGCTACCTCTGTGTCGGCAGTCGGCAGGCAGTCCGTCCATCCATAATTGTATTATTATTATAATATATACCACCTAACCGTGGTTTTTTTTTCATTCTTTATACCGTCGTCATAGTGTCATACTAGTTGTTACGAGTATACTACTATCTCTTTATCAACCAGTGTACAGTGCGGTAGTTCACGGCTGTGGCTACCTCTGTGTCGGCAGTCGGCAGGCAGTCCGTCCATCCATAATTGTATTATTATTATAATATATACCACCTAACCGTGGTTTTTTTTTCATTCTTTATACCGTCGTCATAGTGTCATACTAGTTGTTACGAGTATACTACTATCTCTTTATCAACCAGTGTACAGTGCGGTAGTTCACGGCTGTGGCTACCTCTGTGTCGGCAGTCGGCAGGCAGTCCGTCCATCCATAATTGTATTATTATTATAATATATACCACCTAACCGTGGTTTTTTTTTCATTCTTTATACCGTCGTCATAGTGTCATACTAGTTGTTACGAGTATACTACTATCTCTTTATCAACCAGTGTACAGTGCGGTAGTTCACGGCTGTGGCTACCTCTGTGTCGGCAGTCGGCAGGCAGTCCGTCCATCCATAATTGTATTATTATTATAATATATACCACCTAACCGTGGTTTTTTTTTCATTCTTTATACCGTCGTCATAGTGTCATACTAGTTGTTACGAGTATACTACTATCTCTTTATCAACCAGTGTACAGTGCGGTAGTTCACGGCTGTGGCTACCTCTGTGTCGGCAGTCGGCAGGCAGTCCGTCCATCCATAATTGTATTATTAATATAATATATACCACCTAACCGTGGTTTTTTTTTCATTCTTTATACCGTCGTCATAGTGTCATACTAGTTGTTACGAGTATACTACTATCTCTTTATCAACCAGTGTACAGTGCGGTAGTTCACGGCTGTGGCTACCTCTGTGTCGGCAGTCGGCAGGCAGTCCGTCCATCCATAATTGTATTATTATTATAATATATACCACCTAACCGTGGTTTTTTTTTCATTCTTTATACCGTCGTCATAGTGTCATACTAGTTGTTACGAGTATACTACTATCTCTTTATCAACCAGTGTACAGTGCGGTAGTTCACGGCTGTGGCTACCTCTGTGTCGGCAGTCGGCAGGCAGTCCGTCCATCCATAATTGTATTATTATTATAATATATACCACCTAACCGTGGTTTTTTTTTCATTCTTTATACCGTCGTCATAGTGTCATACTAGTTGTTACGAGTATACTACTATCTCTTTATCAACCAGTGTACAGTGCGGTAGTTCACGGCTGTGGCTACCTCTGTGTCGGCAGTCGGCAGGCAGTCCGTCCATCCATAATTGTATTATTATTATAATATATACCACCTAACCGTGGTTTTTTTTTCATTCTTTATACCGTCGTCATAGTGTCATACTAGTTGTTACGAGTATACTACTATCTCTTTATCAACCAGTGTACAGTGCGGTAGTTCACGGCTGTGGCTACCTCTGTGTCGGCAGTCGGCAGGCAGTCCGTCCATCCATAATTGTATTATTATTATAATATATACCACCTAACCGTGGTTTTTTTTTCATTCTTTATACCGTCGTCATAGTGTCATACTAGTTGTTACGAGTATACTACTATCTCTTTATCAACCAGTGTACAGTGCGGTAGTTCACGGCTGTGGCTACCTCTGTGTCGGCAGTCGGCAGGCAGTCCGTCCATCCATAATTGTATTATTATTATAATATATACCACCTAACCGTGGTTTTTTTTTCATTCTTTATACCGTCGTCATAGTGTCATACTAGTTGTTACGAGTATACTACTATCTCTTTATCAACCAGTGTACAGTGCGGTAGTTCACGGCTGTGGCTACCTCTGTGTCGGCAGTCGGCAGGCAGTCCGTCCATCCATAATTGTATTATTATTATAATATATACCACCTAACCGTGGTTTTTTTTTCATTCTTTATACCGTCGTCATAGTGTCATACTAGTTGTTACGAGTATACTACTATCTCTTTATCAACCAGTGTACAGTGCGGTAGTTCACGGCTGTGGCTACCTCTGTGTCGGCAGTCGGCAGGCAGTCCGTCCATCCATAATTGTATTATTATTATAATATATACCACCTAACCGTGGTTTTTTTTTCATTCTTTATACCGTCGTCATAGTGTCATACTAGTTGTTACGAGTATACTACTATCTCTTTATCAACCAGTGTACAGTGCGGTAGTTCACGGCTGTGGCTACCTCTGTGTCGGCAGTCGGCAGGCAGTCCGTCCATCCATAATTGTATTATTATTATAATATATACCACCTAACCGTGGTTTTTTTTTCATTCTTTATACCGTCGTCATAGTGTCATACTAGTTGTTACGAGTATACTACTATCTCTTTATCAACCAGTGTACAGTGCGGTAGTTCACGGCTGTGGCTACCTCTGTGTCGGCAGTCGGCAGGCAGTCCGTCCATCCATAATTGTATTATTATTATAATATATACCACCTAACCGTGGTTTTTTTTTCATTCTTTATACCGTCGTCATAGTGTCATACTAGTTGTTACGAGTATACTACTATCTCTTTATCAACCAGTGTACAGTGCGGTAGTTCACGGCTGTGGCTACCTCTGTGTCGGCAGTCGGCAGGCAGTCCGTCCATCCATAATTGTATTATTATTATAATATATACCACCTAACCGTGGTTTTTTTTTCATTCTTTATACCGTCGTCATAGTGTCATACTAGTTGTTACGAGTATACTACTATCTCTTTATCAACCAGTGTACAGTGCGGTAGTTCACGGCTGTGGCTACCTCTGTGTCGGCAGTCGGCAGGCAGTCCGTCCATCCATAATTGTATTATTATTATAATATATACCACCTAACCGTGGTTTTTTTTTCATTCTTTATACCGTCGTCATAGTGTCATACTAGTTGTTACGAGTATACTACTATCTCTTTATCAACCAGTGTACAGTGCGGTAGTTCACGGCTGTGGCTACCTCTGTGTCGGCAGTCGGCAGGCAGTCCGTCCATCCATAATTGTATTATTATTATAATATATACCACCTAACCGTGGTTTTTTTTTCATTCTTTATACCGTCGTCATAGTGTCATACTAGTTGTTACGAGTATACTACTATCTCTTTATCAACCAGTGTACAGTGCGGTAGTTCACGGCTGTGGCTACCTCTGTGTCGGCAGTCGGCAGGCAGTCCGTCCATCCATAATTGTATTATTATTATAATATATACCACCTAACCGTGGTTTTTTTTTTCATTCTTTATACCGTCGTCATAGTGTCATACTAGTTGTTACGAGTATACTACTATCTCTTTATCAACCAGTGTACAGTGCGGTAGTTCACGGCTGTGGCTACCTCTGTGTCGGCAGTCGGCAGGCAGTCCGTCCATCCATAATTGTATTATTATTATAATATATACCACCTAACCGTGGTTTTTTTTTCATTCTTTATACCGTCGTCATAGTGTCATACTAGTTGTTACGAGTATACTACTATCTCTTTATCAACCAGTGTACAGTGCGGTAGTTCACGGCTGTGGCTACCTCTGTGTCGGCAGTCGGCAGGTATCCAATACTAGTATCCAATCCATCCATCTCCATTGTTTACCTGAGGTGCCTTTTAGTTCTGCCTATAAAATATGGAGAACAAAAAAGTTGAGGTTCCAAAATTAGGGAAAGATCAAGATCCACTTCCACCTCGTGCTGAAGCTGCTGCCACTAGTCATGGCCGAGACGATGAAATGCCAGCAACGTCGTCTGCCAAGGCCGATGCCCAATGTCATAGTACAGAGCATGTCAAATCCAAAACACCAAATATCAGAAAAAAAAGGACTCCAAAACCTAAAATAAAATTGTCGGAGGAGAAGCGTAAACTTGCCAATATGCCATTTACCACACGGAGTGGCAAGGAACGGCTGAGGCCCTGGCCTATGTTCATGGCTAGTGGTTCAGCTTCACATGAGGATGGAAGCACTCAGCCTCTCGCTAGAAAACTGAAAAGACTCAAGCTGGCAAAAGCACCGCAAAGAACTGTGCGTTCTTCGAAATCCCAAATCCACAAGGAGAGTCCAATTGTGTCGGTTGCGATGCCTGACCTTCCCAACACTGGAGGTGAAGAGCATGCGCCTTCCACCATTTGCACGCCCCCTGCAAGTGCTGGAAGGAGCACCCGCAGTCCAGTTCCTGATAGTCAGATTGAAGATGTCAGTGTTGAAGTACACCAGGATGAGGAGGATATGGGTGTTGCTGGCGCTGGGGAGGAAATTGACCAGGAGGATTCTGATGGTGAGGTGGTTTGTTTAAGTCAGGCACCCGGGGAGACACCTGTTGTCCGTGGGAGGAATATGGCCGTTGACATGCCAGGTGAAAATACCAAAAAAATCAGCTCTTCGGTGTGGAGGTATTTCACCAGAAATGCGGACAACAGGTGTCAAGCCGTGTGTTCCCTTTGTCAAGCTGTAATAAGTAGGGGTAAGGACGTTAACCACCTCGGAACATCCTCCCTTATACGTCACCTGCAGCGCATTCATAATAAGTCAGTGACAAGTTCAAAAACTTTGGGTGACAGCGGAAGCAGTCCACTGACCAGTAAATCCCTTCCTCTTGTAACCAAGCTCACGCAAACCACCCCACCAACTCCCTCAGTGTCAATTTCCTCCTTCCCCAGGAATGCCAATAGTCCTGCAGGCCATGTCACTGGCAAGTCTGACGAGTCCTCTCCTGCCTGGGATTCCTCCGATGCATCCTTGCGTGTAACGCCTACTGCTGCTGGCGCTGCTGTTGTTGCCGCTGGGAGTCGATGGTCATCCCAGAGGGGAAGTCGTAAGCCCACTTGTACTACTTCCAGTAAGCAATTGACTGTTCAACAGTCCTTTGCGAGGAAGATGAAATATCACAGCAGTCATCCTACTGCAAAGCGGATAACTGAGGCCTTGGCATCCTGGGTGGTGAGAAACGTGGTTCCGGTATCCATCATTACTGCAGAGCCAACTAGAGACTTGTTGGAGGTACTGTGTCCCCGGTACCAAATACCATCTAGGTTCCATTTCTCTAGGCAGGCGATACCGAAAATGTACACAGACCTCAGAAAAAGAGTCACCAGTGTCCTAAAAAATGCAGCTGTACCCAATGTCCACTTAACCACGGACATGTGGACAAGTGGAGCAGGGCAGGGTCAGGACTATATGACTGTGACAGCCCACTGGGTAGATGTATGGACTCCCGCCGCAAGAACAGCAGCGGCGGCACCAGTAGCAGCATCTCGCAAACGCCAACTCTTTCCTAGGCAGGCTACGCTTTGTATCACCGCTTTCCAGAATACGCACACAGCTGAAAACCTCTTACGGCAACTGAGGAAGATCATCGCGGAATGGCTTACCCCAATTGGACTCTCCTGTGGATTTGTGGCATCGGACAACGCCAGCAATATTGTGTGTGCATTAAATCTGGGCCAATTCCAGCACGTCCCATGTTTTGCACATACCTTGAATTTGGTGGTGCAGAATTTTTTAAAAAACGACAGGGGCGTGCAAGAGATGCTGTCGGTGGCCAGAAGAATTGCGGGACACTTTCGGCGTACAGGCACCACGTACAGAAAACTGGAGCACCACCAAAAACTACTGAACCTGCCCTGCCATCATCTGAAGCAAGAAGTGGTAACGAGGTGGAATTCAACCCTCTATATGCTTCAGAGGTTGGAGGAGCAGCAAAAGGCCATTCAAGCCTATACAATTGAGCACGATATAGTAGGTGGAATGCACCTGTCTCAAGTGCAGTGGAGAATGATTTCAACGTTGTGCAAGGTTCTGATGCCCTTTGAACTTGCCACACGTGAAGTCAGTTCAGACACTGCCAGCCTGAGTCAGGTCATTCCCCTCATCAGGCTTTTGCAGAAGAAGCTGGAGGCATTGAAGAAGGAGCTAACACGGAGCGATTCCGCTAGGCATGTGGGACTTGTGGATGCAGCCCTTAATTCGCTTAACAAGGATTCACGGGTGGTCAATCTGTTGAAATCAGAGCACTACATTTTGGCCACCGTGCTCGATCCTAGATTTAAAGCCTACCTTGGATCTCTCTTTCCGGCAGACACAGGTCTGCTGGGGTTGAAAGACCTGCTGGTGACAAAATTGTCAAGTCAAGCGGAACGCGACCTGTCAACATCTCCTCCTTCACATTCTCCCGCAACTGGGGGTGCGAGGAAAAGGCTCAGAATTCCGAGCCCACCCGCTGGCGGTGATGCAGGGCAGTCTGGAGCGACTGCTGATGCTGACATCTGGTCCGGACTGAAGGACCTGACAACGATTACGGACATGTCGTCTACTGTCACTGCATATGATTCTCTCAACATTGATAGAATGGTGGAGGATTATATGAGTGACCGCATCCAAGTAGGCACGTCACACAGTCCGTACTTATACTGGCAGGAAAAAGAGGCAATTTGGAGGCCCTTGCACAAACTGGCTTTATTCTACCTAAGTTGCCCTCCCACAAGTGTGTACTCCGAAAGAGTGTTTAGTGCCGCCGCTCACCTTGTCAGCAATCGGCGTACGAGGTTACATCCAGAAAATGTGGAGAAGATGATGTTCATTAAAATGAATTATAATCAATTCCTCCGCGGAGACATTGACCAGCAGCAATTGCCTCCACAAAGTACACAGGGAGCTGAGATGGTGGATTCCAGTGGGGACGAATTGATAATCTGTGAGGAGGGGGATGTACACGGTGATATATCGGAGGGTGAAGATGAGGTGGACATCTTGCCTCTGTAGAGCCAGTTTGTGCAAGGAGAGATTAATTGCTTCTTTTTGGGGGGGGGTCCAAACCAACCCGTCATATCAGTCACAGTCGTGTGGCAGACCCTGTCACTGAAATGATGGGTTGGTTAAAGTGTGCATGTCCTGTTTTGTTTATACAACATAAGGGTGGGTGGGAGGGCCCAAGGATAATTCCATCTTGCACCTCTTTTTTCTTTTCTTTTTCTTTGCATCATGTGCTGATTGGGGAGGGTTTTTTGGAAGGGACATCCTGCGTGACACTGCAGTGCCACTCCTAGATGGGCCCGGTGTTTGTGTCGGCCACTAGGGTCGCTAATCTTACTCACACAGCTACCTCATTGCGCCTCTTTTTTTCTTTGCGTCATGTGCTGTTTGGGGAGGGTTTTTTGGAAGGGACATCCTGCGTGACACTGCAGTGCCACTCCTAGATGTGCCCGGTGTTTGTGTCGGCCACTAGGGTCGCTAATCTTACTCACACAGTCAGCTACCTCATTGCGCCTCTTTTTTTCTTTGCGTCATGTGCTGTTTGGGGAGGGTTTTTTGGAAGGGCCATCCTGCGTGACACTGCAGTGCCACTCCTAGATGGGCCCGGTGTTTGTGTCGGCCACTAGGGTCGCTTATCTTTCTCACACAGTCAGCTACCTCATTGCGCCTCTTTTTTTCTTTGCGTCATGTGCTGTTTGGGGAGGGTTTTTTGGAAGGGACATCCTGCGTGACACTGCAGTGCCACTCCTAGATGGGCCCGGTGTTTGTGTCGGCCACTAGGGTCGCTAATCTTACTCACACAGCTACCTCATTGCGCCTCTTTTTTTCTTTGCGTCATGTGCTGTTTGGGGAGGGTTTTTTGGAAGGGACATCCTGCGTGACACTGCAGTGCCACTCCTAGATGGGCCCGGTGTTTGTGTCGGCCACTAGGGTCGCTTATCTTACTCACACAGCGACCTCGGTGCAAATTTTAGGACTAAAAATAATATTGTGAGGTGTGATGTGTTCAGAATAGGCTGAAAATGAGTGTAAATTATGTTTTTTGAGGTTAATAATACTTTGGGATCAAAATTACCCCCAAATTCTATGATTTAAGCTGTTTTTTAGGGTTTTTTGAAAAAAACACCCGAATCCAAAACACACCCGAATCCGACAAAAATAATTCGGTGAGGTTTTGCCAAAACGCGTTCGAACCCAAAACACGGCCGCGGAACCGAACCCAAAACCAAAACACAAAACCCGAAAAATTTCAGGCGCTCATCTCTATTATTAATACATATTAATCCAGTATTTAATCCAAATATTTTTTACAGGGTTTGCCCTGTGTGGTGTAGAGGTACGCTCTTCTTTGTTGCATTTTGTTATATAACTCCAGAAAAATAATGGAGAACAAAAATTAGGAGTATAAAATAGGTAAAGATCAAGAACCACTTCCTCCTACTGCTGCTGCTGCCGCTGCTGTTGTTGCTGCTGGGAGTCGATCATCTCAGAGGGGAAGTCGGAAGATCACTTGTACTACTTCCACTAAGCAAATGACTGTCCAACAGTCCTTTGCGAGGAAGATGAAATATCACAGCAGTCATCCTGTTGCAAAGCGGATAACTGAGGCCTTGACAGCTATGTTGGTGTTAGACGCGTGTCCGGTATCCACCATTAGTGCAGTGGGACTGCAGTGCCAACCCTACATGGGCCAGGTGTTTGTGCCGCACACTTGTGTAGAGACTTGTGTGCGGCACTTAGTCTGTATGACTAAGAGTAGCTTAGTCATACAGCAACCTCTTTGCACCACTTTTACTTATTTGCATGTTGTGCTGTTTGGGGACTATTTCTTTTTAAGTGCTATCCTGTCTGCCACTGCAGTGCCATTCCTAGATGGGCCAGGTTTTTGTGCCACACATTGGTGTCACTTAGTTTAGTCATACAGCTACCTCATTGCATCTCTTTTACTTCTTTGCATGATGTGCTCTTTGAGGCCTAGTTTTTTTAAGTGCCATCCTATCTGACACTGCAGTGCTACTCCTAGATGGGTCAGGTGTTTGTGCCGCACACTTGTGTCGCTTAGATTAGTCAACCAGCTACCTCGGTGCAACCTTTTGGCCTAAAAACATTATTGTGAGGTGGGAGGTATTCAGAATAGACTGGAAATGAGTGGAAATGAATGTTATTGATGCTAATTATACCGTAGGATCAAAATTACCCCCAAATTCTGTGGTTTTAGTTGTTTGTATGTTTTTTAAAAAATCATCCAGATCCAAAACCAAAACACGAAAGGGTGGTTTTGGCAAAACCAATGCAGATCCAAAACACGAGCATGGAGCCAGAACCAAAACCTAATCACGAAAAGTGCCCGCCGCACATCTCTGGTCAAAGCTCTGGCATATACATTAGTATGACAGGAAGGCTCTTCCCCACCTCACCGCACATCACTGATGGGCACGGCCTTTATGTAATACTGTATGTCTGAACAGAGGTCTCCATGAAACTTTCTCCCTGTCTCTCTTGTTACTGTTTATTCACTAATACCTAACTGTACATGCTGTGACCAAAATGTCTTCTTATATAGCAGTATACTGTCATCTGCTCTGGACCCCCCCCCCCCCCCCCCCCATCTTAAATACAACCTTTGTGCACTTTTCTTATAAAATTCAATAGTCACAGGATTTTTAAAATCTGATTTTCTCATTTGCAAATCACAACCTAATGATTTCTACCCTCAGCTTGACTGAAGAAACTTTCTTCTCATTTATATCCTTACAAATCTCTAATCCTTGCTTCCTGATTATTACATTTCACTATGTTGTTTACCCAACAAAAGTGTTTTGTGCCTAAACCTCTGTGTCCTGGGGTACTGTGTCCTGCAGGTATCTACCTGCAATTCCATCCCCTACTATTTCAGTCCAGTAACTGGAGATGAAGATGCTACACTCCTTCCAAATTCTCCTCTCACAACCTGTCCTCACAGCTTACAGCCTCAATAATAAAGCAAACTCCACAGCCCCCTCCCCTCCACACATGGTCTCCCTCCCCGGATCACAGCCATCCAGCCCAGGCACTCCACAGCCCCCCCCCCTCCTCTACACACATGCAGCCAGGGCCATATTAAGGCAGATGGGGGCCCCTGGCAACAAACGTGTGGGGGCCCCAGTAATACCATTGCTGGGAGACACCTCCCACTACTAAAATTGCTGGAGGGAGACAACCCCCGTGGGTAACCAAATTCCCCCCGCCAGCGCGTATACTCACACACACATCAATAGCTGTCACAGAATACCCCCCCAACAACACACACACACACACACACACACACACACACACTCACTCACTCACTCACCCTGGACGCGCCTCAGCCTGGCTGGTGACAGCAGCACATGCCGGCGACTCAGTCAGTGTCTCACGTGATAGTGAAGGGAAATCCTCGAGACACTGATTGAGCTGCAAGTGTGTGCTGAATACAGAGCTCATCAGCGGCCGCCGCTGGTGGGTGCTGTATCAGGAGCTCCTCTGGGCCGCGGGAGACTGTTTCAATTTAAAAAGCAGGGTTCTGTGGGTCCCTTAATGTGTGGGGGCCCCGGGACGGCGCCCATGTCACCCCTCCCATAATCTGGCTCTGCATGCAGGCATCGCATCCTCTTTCCCTGTTATGATTCCAGCACTCTGGTCAGAGGAGATCTTATGGCAAGGACCGGAGCACTGGAACGGAATGCTGGGGAAGGGAGCAGGACAGGAAAATAGCCCCTGGCGCCCTAACTCTGTTGTCTCACCCGTGTTATCAGAAATCCCCTGCGAGACTATGGTTTCTTGAGCCCTTGGCAGCCGCGTTTGAAGGGCGGATTATGTCTGCCCAACTTCGATGCCCCCCGGTCTTAATGAGAGACAAAGGGAAACCCGAGACAGGGTGATAACAAGAGGCCCTCTAACTAAACAACCAGGCCAGGGGCTAAGCAAACTCAAAACTATAATATGTGCGGAGAAACTGCCAGGGAAAAGGACAACCAAAATATCCACTTGTCCAATTCTCCTACCCGGCACCGCCGAGTACCAGAGAGGACTTGTGGAAGCGGAACCCTCCGCAAATGATCCAAACACAAAATATAAAAGGTAAAGCGGCTGAGCCGCAACACACGGCAGAGCCGCAACTCACGAACACCACTGGATATAAAACGGTGATCAGTCAGGACTCCAGGGAACCAAACGACCTCTTGGGATGAGATGACAACTCCCGAATACCGGACTTCTGAGGACTGGAATGACCGGATACAGCAGGACTGGAAACAGACTCTCAGCAAACAAAGGCATCATGCAGGAAGCTATTACCGGCGTCTGTGAGAAGCCCTGGGAGTGTATTTAACAAGGAGTCCTCCAATCAGCTGCTAAAGGCTGATTAGAATAAATGCCGTGCAGCTGCCTTGCTGCACGGCCAGAGAGCAGGTGAATATCTTAATTTCCTAAAGCCTAGCAACGGGGAACGCGGTCCGCCAGTGGCGTCCCCGTTGCTAGGGTCCGTGCGGCTCAGCGCGCCCGGCGTCTAGCATTGCTAGGGAGCCGGCGGCTGTACGCGCACGGCGTCTCTAGTTGCTAGGTGCCGGGCCGCGCAGACAAGCGGACCCCGGCGCCTAACAGTACCCCCCCCTTGAGGAGGGGTCAAGGAACCCCTAAAGCCAGGTTTCTGAGGAAATTCCCGAAAAAATGCCCTCTTGAGCCTCGGGGCATGAAGATCCTTATCCAGGACCCAAGACCTTTCCTCCGGACCATAGCCTTTCCAGTGAACTAGAAAATACAGCCGACCCCGGGACAATTTGGAATCGAGAACCTTCTCTACCAAGAACTCCTGTTGTCCCTGTACATCCACTGGAGATCTACCCTGAGAGATCTTCCGAGGAAATCTACTGGAAGAAACGTATTGTTTCAACAGGGAACAATGAAACGTATTTCCAATCCTGAGAGATCTTGGTAAACGTAACCGAAAGGCAACTGGGTTGACTCTTTTAATAATAAGAAATGGCCCAATAAATTTGGGTCCCAGTCTAGCCGAGGATTGTCGAAGCCTGATGTTGCGAGTCGACAACCACACCCTATCTCCCACCTTAAAAGTGCAAGGACGTCGGAGCCTGTCAGAAAATTTCTTCTCTCGAAAGGCCGCTTTTCTGAGAGCAAGGTGCACCTTTTTCCAAATGGCTCTGAGATGGGAGGTTAAGGTTAGCGAGGAGACTGAGGAATGATGAAAAAAAGAATTAGCTCTGGGGTGAAAACCAAAAACTGAAAAGAACGGAGACTCTTTAGTGGAGGAATGACAAGAATTATTGTAAGCAAATTCAGCCAACGGAAGAAACTCGGACCAATCATTCTGGAGTTTGGCTGAATACAAGCGCAAATATTGTTTCAATGATTGGTTAACTCGTTCAGTTTGCCCGTTGGATTGTGGGTGGTAACCGGATGTTAACGACAATTTCATCTTCAATGAGGCACAAAAACATTTCCAGAATTGTGCGATGAATTGTGGACCCCGATCAGAAACAATATCAGTAGGTAACCCATGAAGCCTGAATACATGGCGGAGAAACAAAACTGCCAACCCTTGGGCAGAAGGCAATCGGGGAAGAGCAATAAAATGAGCCATTTTACTAAAACGGTCCACTACCACCCATATGACTCGGAATCCGGCTAAAAGGGGAAGGTCAACCACAAAATCCATGGAAATATGAGACCACGGCCTGAGAGGAACATTTAAGGGCATAGGTTGCCCGATGGGCAAGGAACGGGGAACCTTATGCTGTGCACAAACCTGACATGAATAAACAAATTCCTTGACGTCTTTAGAAAGACCAGGCCACCATACTGAGCGAGAGACTAACTCCAATGTCTTAGAGACTCCTGGATGCCCTGAAACTTTGTTATCATGGAATTCCGTTAAAACAGTAGCTCTCAAAAACTCAGGGACGTAAAGACGACCAGCAGGAGTAATTCTAGGAGCTTGGTGTTGAAGCTGTTTTAACTGGGTAAATAAATCTTGTGTGAGGCCCGCCCAGATGACCGAAGATGGAAGTATGGGGGTAACAGGATTGTTATTGTGAACCGGAAGAAAGCTACGTGACAGGGCATCAGCCTTAGTATTCTTGGAACCAGGCCTGAAAGTGATTATAAATTTGAAACGCGTAAAAAATAATGCCCAACGTGCCTGCCGGGCATTAAGCCGCTTAGCCGATTCAATGTATTGCAGGTTCTTATGGTCAGTCAATACCGAAATAGTATGTTTTGCTCCCTCCAGCCAATGCCTCCACTCCTTGAAAGCCCACTTTACCGCCAGTAACTCCCGATTACCAACGTCATATTTGGATTCAGCGGAGGAGAATTTCCTGGACATAAAGGCACAAGGATGTAACTCCAGAGACTCCGGATCCTTTTGAGAAAGGATAGCCCCCACTCCAACCTCCGAGGCATCAGCCTCCACCACAAAGGGCAATTCCGGATTAGGATGTCTGAGGACTGGAGCCGAGACAAAGGCTTGTTTCAAGGCCCGGAAGGACAACTCAGCTTCACGCGACCAGTTGGTAGGATCCGCTCCTTTCTTTGTCAGAGCTACAATGGGAGCAACCTGGTCAGAAAAAGAATGAATGAACCTCCTATAATAATTCGCAAACCCTAAAAAGCCCTGAATTGCTTTTAAATTGGTGGGTTGCGCCCAACTAAGGATGGCCTGGAGTTTCTTTGGTTCCATGGAAAATCCCTGAGGGGAAATTATGTACCCTAAAAAAGATACTTCCGTGACATGAAACTCACACTTCTCCAGCTTGGCATATAAATGATTCTCGCGTAACTTTTGAAGAACCAGACGCACCTGGGTAACATGTTGTTCCATTGATTCAGAAAAAATCAGGATGTCGTCTAAGTAAACGACCACGAATTTCCCTAGGAAGTCACGGAGCACATCGTTAATGAGGTCTTGAAAAACTGCCGGAGCATTGGACAGGCCGAACGGCATCACCAGGTATTCGTAGTGACCCGACTGAGTACTGAAGGCCGTTTTCCACTCATCTCCAGATTTAATTCGGATGAGGTTGTACGCTCCTCTAAGGTCAATTTTAGAAAAAATCACAGCAGAACGTAACTGATCAAAGAGTACAGAAATCAACGGCAAAGGATAGGTGTTTTTAACTGAGATCTTATTCAGGGCTCTAAAATCAATGCAAGGTCTAAGCGAGCCATCCTTTTTCTCCACAAAGAAGAAGCCTGCACTTAAAGGAGATTTTGATGGTCTAATAAATCCTTTCTCAAGGCTCAACTTTACATAATCATTCATAGCCGCAGTTTCTGGCCCGGATAATGCATATAATCTTCCCTTTGGCAATGCGGCACCAGGAATTAACTCAATAGCACAATCATAAGGCCGATGGGGAGGCAGAATGTCCGCATTGCCTTTGGAGAAAACATCAGCAAACTCCTGGTATTCCACCGGAATGAGTTCTGGAATGATAGCTGCTACTCTGACTGGAAACGTGATACATTCCTTATCACAAAAAGTACCCCATTGTGAAATCTCCCCCGACCGCCAATCAATGGTGGGATTATGAAAGTCCAGCCAAGGGTGACCCAGAACAACTGGAACTGCTGGGCAATGTGTAAGAAAGAACTCGATTTTCTCGGAATGTAGAGCTCCTACTGTAAGTAGTACAGGGGGTGTATGGAGAGAAATAATCCCATTAGACAGCGGACTCCCATCTAAGCCATGCATGGTGACACACCTACCCAAAGGTAACTGAGGAATGCCTAAGGCCTTAGCCCAAGTTAAATCCATAAAGTTTCCTGCAGCTCCACTGTCAACAAAAGCCGACACCGAAGAACTGAGGCTGCCAAAGGAAACTTTAACTGGGACTAAAAGGGAGTTATTTGAGGAGATAAGCTGCAGACCTAGGTGAACCCCCTCACAATTCACCTGGTCAAAGCGTTTCCCGACTTGTTCGGACAATTACGAGCAAAATGTCCCTTACCCCCACAGTACAGACAAAGACCAGAATTTTGCCTTCTGGCTCTTTCTTCAGGAGACAGCCGGGTGAGACCCATCTGCATGGGCTCCTCTACGTCTTCAGGAATGGAATATACACACGGACTTGACCTTACAGGTGCTCCTTTTTCAGCCCTCCGCTCTCTGAGACGACGATCAATCTTAATAGAAAGCTCCATGAGTTTATCGAGAGTCTCAGGAGCGGGGTACTGAAGGAGACTGTCTTTTATAGACTCTGATAAGCCGAGGCAAAACTGACTGCGCAGGGCTGGGTCATTCCAGCCACAGTCGTTCGACCAACGGCGAAACTCCGTACAATAAACCTCCGCAGGATTTCTACCCTGTCTGAGAGCGCGCAACTGACTTTCAGCGGACGCCTCTCTATCAGGGTCATCATACAAGAGCCCTAAAGACTCAAAAAAAGCGTCAACTGACAACAATGCCGGATCCTCTGCTCTTAAACCAAATGCCCAGGTCTGAGGATCCCCCAGGAGCAAAGAAATAATAATCCCGACCCGCTGAGATTCAGTACCCGAGGAAGTCGGTCTTAAACGAAAATAAAGCTTACAGGATTCTTTAAAATTAAAAAACTCTTTTCTATCACCAGAAAAACGGTCAGGCAAATGCATCTTTGGTTCAGGGACTACCCTTGGGGAAGCTTGCAAAAGATCTTCCTGCGACTTCACCCGAAGAGAAAGATCCTGAACCATCTGAGTAAGTTCTTGAATCTGGCTGACTAAGAGCTGACCAGGATTTGGCCCTAAACCTGTTGGATTCATGAGGCCGATAAACTCTCACAAAACTGAATGAGAAAAAATTAAACCCCGTTTAATTTTAAGTTTTGGTATGGCCGGTAATAATGTTATGATTCCAGCACTCTGGTCAGAGGAGATCTTATGGCAAGGACCGGAGCACTGGAACGGAATGCTGGGGAAGGGAGCAGGACAGGAAAATAGCCCCTGGCGCCCTAACTCTGTTGTCTCACCCGTGTTGTCAGAAATCCCCTGCGAGACTATGGTTTCTTGAGCCCTTGGCAGCCGCGTTTGAAGGGCGGATTATGTCTGCCCAACTTCGATGCCCCCCGATCTTAATGAGAGACAAAGGGAAACCCGAGACAGGGTGATAACAAGAGGCCCTCTAACTAAACAACCAGGCCAGGGGCTAAGCAAACTCAAAACTATAATATGTGCGGAGAAACCGCCAGGGAAAAGGACAACCAAAATATCCACTTGTCCAATTCTCCTACCCGGCACCGCCGAGTACCAGAGAGGACTTGTGGAAGCGGAACCCTCCGCAAATGCTCCAAACACAAAATATAAAAGGTAAAGCGGCTGAGCCGCAACACACGGCAGAGCCGCAACTCACGAACACCACTGGATATAAAACGGTGATCAGTCAGGACTCCAGGGAACCAAACGACCTCTTGGGATGAGATGACAACTCCCGAATACCGGACTTCTGAGGACTGGAATGACCGGATACAGCAGGACTGGAAACAGACTCTCAGCAAACAAAGGCAGCATGCAGGAAGCTATTACCGGCGTCTGTGAGAAGCCCTGGGAGTGTATTTAACAAGGAGTCCTCCAATCAGCTGCTAAAGGCTGATTAGAATAAATGCCGTGCAGCTGCCTTACTGCACGGCCAGAGAGCAGGTGAATATCTTAATTTCCTAAAGCCTAGCAACGGGGAACGCGGTCCGCCAGTGGTGTCCCCGTTGCTAGGGTCCGTGCGGCTCAGCGCGCCCGGCGTCTAGCATTGCTAAGGAGCCGGCGGCTGTACGCGCACGGCGTCTCTAGTTGCTAGGCACCGGGCCGCGCAGACAAGCCGACCCTGGCGCCTAACATTCCCCCCCCAAATAAAGATAATACAGCAGCTGTCATCGTAACACACTCCACCCGCCGCCATACACCCCCAAGCAATCAGCATTCCTCATCCCTACCCACAGCAACGCCTGCACCGCTCCACTAAATTACTCCTGCCCACAGCATAAAAGCAGACAGCCGCTTACCGCAGCCTCCCTCACTTCAATCTGCCCAGCGGAAAAGGCCGGAGTGTGATCTGCACTGCTGCATGGTGGGGAGAAAGTGCGGGGTCACAGATCGCAGAGTGAGCCGCACACACTGTAAGCAGCCACCGGTTTGGGGAAGCGCGTCCCAGGGAAGCTGCAGCCGCCGGGTGTGGTGAGCGGGACAGGGCGTCAAATTCCATAACGCGGCTCTGAAGGCAGCTTCACACCTCCACTTCAGAGAGCCGCTCTCAGAGCTGGGTGGATGAGTGTGGAGTGCAGCGTGACATCGTCACGTTGCAATAGATCTCAATTGGCTGGTAACACATGGAGGGCCGAGCTGCAGCGCGGGTATCATCCTCCCGGTCAGCATTCAATCCTGACCAGGAGGAAACAAAATGAAACTAATAAAATAATAAATCAGGTTTAGGGCTAATGGGTGGTCCGGTGTGACTAACGGACACTGCTGTGCGATGTAACGTGACTAACGGACACTGCTGTGCGGTGTAACGTGACTAATGGACACTGCTGTGTCAGGAGACCGCCAGTCACAACATCAACTACTACATGCTGCCCGCTCAAAATACTGCCAGTCAGCATGCTGACCAACAGGGACTATTCCCACTTGTGGGTGTCCACAGCACCCATAGAGTGGGAACAGAACCTATGGCGAGCACAGAGAGCCACCGAGCCCGCTGCGTGGCGAGCACAGCGAGCCTGCAAGGGGCTTCGCTGCGTTCGCCCCCTCCCCCATACTGGCCATCTCACAGCTGGGATCCCGGAGTCTGTATTGTGACCGCTGGTCTCCTGACCACCGGTCACACAAACCCAACCCCTTAAAACTACAGAGGCACCTTTTATATTAGACTTTCACCTTTAAGTTACTGTCACATCCCTTTAAATATTGCTTTCACCAAGCACACTTCCCATAAGACTACAGTACACTCACAAAAGTACTGTAACAACAGTAGCAACTTCCTCGCTGACAAATTAAAAATGTGACAGTCTCCTCCACCTCGGTGTCAATTTCACTTTTGCATTGACACTGTTGGCAACCCCCTACTCCTGCAAATATGTAATTTCCTTGGTATGTACAAAACTGCTCACGCCTTGTTTTCAGCATACAGTACTTGTACAAACAATCATTCATGGGTTAATCACTTAACTGAAGATTTTTGCCATCAAACCGTTTATAATAAAGTTTTTAATTTTTTAAAAATTTCATATAGTTTAAAAAGTATTTTTTTAAATATTTAAATATTATATTATGCCTATCTGCTGATCGGATCACATGTTATCTGACCATGCCAGTTAAGTGGTTAAATATTAGCAACACCCTTCCCCCAGTGCTGTAACTAGACATTTTGGCACTGTGTGCAAGAAACCGTATCGGTGCCCCCCCTCCTCCTTACATACAAAACAAGGCTGCTGCGAGCCTAAAAGATATAGGTGTGTGGCTTCATGTGAAAGGGACGTGGCCACAGAGCTCCCTTTTATACATTAAAGCAGGCAGAGCTCCCTTTTACACATTACGGCAGGTGGAGCTCCCTTTTTTTAATTACGGCAGGCAGAGCTACCTTTCACACATTACGGCAGCAGAGTCCCCTTTTTACACATTACGGTAGCAGAGCCCCATTTTTACACATTACAGCAGCAGAGTCCTCCTTTTTACACATTACAGCAGGCAGAGTCCTGTTTTTATACATAACAGCAGGCAGAGTCCCCCTTTTTTACACATTAGGCAGGCAGTCCCCCTTTTTTACACATTACAGAAGCAGAGTCCCCCTTTTTACACATTAGGCAAGCAGATTCCCCTTTTTTACACATTTGGGAGGGTTAGAGCAGGTGAGAGGAACGTGGGGGGAGAGCTAGGGTTAGAGCAGGTGAGAGGAACGCGGGCGGAAGGCTGGGGTTAGAGTAGGTAAGGGGCACGCGGGGGTAGGGCTAGGGAGACAGCAGGTGAGGGGCACGCGGGGGGAGGGTTAGGGAGAGAGCAGGTGAGAGGAACGTGGGGGGAGGGCTAGGGAGAAGCAAGTGAGAGGAACGTGGGGGGAGGTTTAGGGAGAGAGCAGGTAAAAGGACCATGGGGGGGTGGATTAGGGAGAGAGCAGGTGAGAGGAACATGGGGGGAGGACTAGGGAGAGAACAGGTGACAAGAACGCAGGGGGAGGTTTAGGGAGAGAGCAGGTGTGGGATATGGGGGGAGGATTAGGGAGAGAGCAGGTGAGAGGAACGCGGAGGGAGGATTAGGGAGAGAGCAGGTGAGAGGAACGTGGGGGAGGATTAGGGAGAGAGCAGGTAAGAGGAACGCGGGGGGAGGTTTAGGGAGAGTGCAGGTGAGAGGAACGTGGGGGGAGTATTAGGGAGAGAGCAGGTGAAAGGAACGCGGTGGGAGGATTAGGGAGAGAGCAGGTGAGAGCAACGTGGGGGGAGGATTAGGGAGAGAGCAGGTGAGAGGAACGTGGGGGGATGGCTTGGGATAGAGGTGAGCGGCATACAGAGGGGAGAGGTACGGAGAGAGCAGGTGAGAGGCCCACAAGGAGAAAGGAAATGGGGGGGCTGTAATAAGTCCCTAACCTGCAGTGGTGTTGTGCGCTCCTGTAAGTCTGACTCCTGGAAGGATGAGTGCAGCGCTGACAGGTGCTGGTGTAAGGGTCCCTCTGCTACATGTCTTCCACGGCTCTTCCGCTGCTGCAGCTTCTATGTCAGGCGCCAAACGCTGGCTGGCTAAGTCAGAGGAGGCTGTTTCTGGCTGCCCTGGGAGCGCATGATGACGTCATGCCCGGCGTTGAGAAGCGCAGCTGAGGGGAAAATGGATGCTCAGCGCCTCACCCTCTTTCCCTCAAGATCAGCTGCTGCTGCTGGGTGACGACTCCAGCCATCCACAATAGTAAAGCTGGTGGGCAGAGCAGCGGCGGTGCAGCGGGGAAGGGGGGGGGAGGAGGGGAGTGGGATGTAGAGGCGATCACAGCACCCACCACAACTCGGAATGACCCCCAATATGCTGACACTTGCCGTGAAATCCTTTTCTAATTGTGCTAATGCGATTTTTAAATCTTTTTATAGCAAATACTATTTATTGAAAAAATAACAAAAGTGGTTTATCTGCAGCAATTCTATACGGGTGTAGTACGGGTGACCGGCGGTCTCCTGACCGCCGGTCACCTTACCGACGCCGGGATCCCGGCAGCATACCGACGCCGGGATCCCGGCGGGGAGGGGCGAGTGCAGCAAGCCCCTTGCGGGCTCGCTGCGCTCGCCACGCTGCGGGCTCGGTGGCGACCTGCGGTCGCCACGGGTTCTATTCCCACTCTATGGGTGTCGTGGACACCCACGAGTGGAAATAGTCCCTGTTGGTCGGCATGCCGACCATCGGGATAGTGAGCCATCGGGCTCACGGAGGAGGTCATGTGACTGTCAGTCAGCCGACCGGCGGTCACATGACTACCACCCATTCTATACAGCTCATCACCAATTTATATTGTCTGTTGAGTATAATCTTTGTTTAATTCCATATCTGTGGACAACTATACAGTACAATACAGTACAATACCACTAAACATCCTAGTGATATTTGGTGGACCCCCTTCCTTCAAAGTAAAGCATTCATTACCTTCAAACCCAGAAATAAAGACACGGAGACTTGAATTTTGGCAGAAAAATTGCTAGCTATTTATTTGACCCTAACCAATAGCAAACCTGTAATAGAAAATTTTATTAAGATGCCGATCCAGCCGGCATATGGTGGCAGCAAAAAGAACGGCTCTATTAACCTAAACTAACCGTAAAATACTAAAAATTCGAAACCATCCTAATTTTACTACAACTATCAAAAAACCGGTAATAGGTGACAACTCAACCCCCACAGTGACTACCCACCCTGATGGGTGCTCTGCCGCTGCCTTCCCGGACGGGTGGTCAAGCGGCCAATAAGTCGATGGAGGTGAGTGCACCTAAACCACACCAAACTGTAAAACACTACAGCTTACCATACAAATACAAACTGCCGTTCTTTTCCGCCAATAAATAGCCAACGATAAAACCAGCCAACAATTTAACGCCAAGGCACCACGTGCCAGAACTTCTGACAAAAGGGGCGGGAGGGTGGGAAGGCAAATCACCACAAGAGAGAACTAAAATGGCCTCACCTTCCCTATATATATTAAACCCTCCCCTTCAAAAAGGCTGTACTTTCCTCACAGCTAGGTCCACCCCTCACCAGATGTTTAACTCTTTCCTTTCCTATGCAGTCAATTCTCTCTCCTAAACATCCTAGTGATATTTGGTGGACCCCCTTCCTTCAAAGTAAAGCATTCATTACCTTCAAACCCAGAAATAAAGACACGGAGACTTGAATTTTGGCAGAAAAATTGCTAGCTATTTATTTGACCCTAACCAATAGCAAACCTGTAATAGAAAATTTTATTAAGATGCCGATCCAGCCGGCATATGGTGGCAGCAAAAAGAACGGCTCTATTAACCTAAACTAACCGTAAAATACTAAAAATTCAAAACCATCCTAATTTTACTACAACTATCAAAAAACCGGTAATAGGTGACAACTTAACCCCCACAGTGACTACCCACCCTGATGGGTGCCCTGCCGCTGCCTTCCCGGACGGGTGGTCAAGCGGCCAATAAGTCGATGGAGGTGAGTGCACCTAAACCACACCAAACTGTAAAACACTACAGCTTACCATACAAATACAAACTGCCGTTCTTTTCCGCCAACAGCGAAAGACTCATCCCCAAAGTCTTCGCACCGCCACCATAACCTACCCTAACTCCTGTAAAACGAAACCCAGATCCTCCAGGAAAAACATCATCCCCTCATTGGATAGATGTACCCCATCAGGCCGAAAAAGGTGACTGTCTCTGAACCGAATCCTAGGGTGGCGAACTACCTTGCCTCCGTGGGACAGTACCCACTTCGCCATTGCCCCATTCACCTTTTTTCGGGCCTCATCAATCAGGCGACCATCCGCCACACCCCTCCAAATCAACCTTGGCACCATCAAGGAGAAAACCAATACGCAATTGGTCCATGCTGCGGCCACACTTGCCAGATCCTGTATCATGGCCCACCGCAGATCCAAGGATGTCCTCTTCCCCAGGTCGTTGCCACCTAGATGGACAACCAAGACCCTAGGGACTCCATGCTTGCAGGCCTGACTGACTAGCCTACTCCTCAGCTCGCTCCACATCATCCCTCGCCAGCCAAGCCATCTAACATCCTGAGCTCTAAGCAACGTCTGAGCCCCCTGTGAGGCCACAAACTTGCCGGCCCAGTATACATAAGAGTGGCCGACCACCCAAATAGCCAAATCGTCTTCAAACCAACCTGAAGAGGGGGAAAAAGGGGGTAAAATTGATTACTAATAAGTTTCATTAATTGCATTCACCTGAAGGATCTGCCAAAAAGAAAAAACTTTTAGTTCTCGATATTGCAGTAGTCACGGCCTAGTGTTAGGGTCTCCTGCCCTGTGCTGCCACGTCATGGCAACCGGGAGACAAGTGCTAGCAGAGTAACCTGAGCGCAGCTGATACTCCGGTTCGGGTCTTTTGCTGTGCAGTGGTTATAGGCTCTGTGCACGGCAGGGGATCCGGTGCTGGTTTTTGTGCTCACAGTCTGTGAGGTCTGAGTGGGGCGTGGACAGCACCTGCTTTATAAGGCCTCTTCTCAGGGTAAGCAGATGCTGCTGAATCTTTGTTGGTTAGTCAGTTCATGAAAGTTAGCCAGTACTGTGTAGCTTTGTATTTGTTTGTTGCTTACTGCAAATAGGCCTGGGGATTTGGTATTACACTCTGCCAATCCAGACCTAGCAGTAAGACTGGAGTCAGTCGTTTAGCTTGCTGGGGTTCTGTTACTACTCTGTGAACTTAGCAAGTTTGCGGCTGTATTCTAAGACTTGCCTGTCTAATCCTTTCTCACTGTGCTAGGTGTCAGGGGTCAGTTTAGTGGCAGTAAGCTGAACCTGTGCACTGCAAGTGAGAATTAGGATTGTGGAGACTCTCCTTGTGTCTATCATTCCATCTCTGACCAAGGAGTTTACTGCCACACCCGTTGGTAACCCTTTAGGGTTTTGCTGTTGCCCTTAGCAACAGCATTTCGGGTTCTCTACGTATTAAAACACAACATCTTGCTTTTCCCATCTGAGCAGTTCTAATACAAGGGAGATACCCAGTTCCTTAGCCTCTGGGCTTCTCTGTTCACTTTGTGTGTATTTTGTTACCCTATCACCTTCTGTGTACGTTATGTCATATTCCCCAGTCTGTCTGTGAATCCATTTGTTTTGCATAACAGTTCAAACACCAGTACATTCCTGCAGGCACTGGAGTGCATAACAGTTCTGACACCAGTACTTTCCTGCAGGCACTGGTGTGCATAACATATTCAGCAGCCTAATACTCCTGTTGAAATTTTGTGGGAATATGGAGCATACCCCTCAAAATACGTTGCAACAGGTGGTCGATCAGGTGCAGGTCCTGACTCGACAATTTAATGATTTGTCCATTAAAATGCACACCTCCCAGGCTGCTGGCGGAGCTCCCGCAGCAGCAGCACCTGCAGGGGTTAAGGAGCCGAAAGTAAATCTCCCGGATCGTTTTTCTGGAGATCGCTCGCAGTTCTTTTGTTTCAAGGAGAGCTGCAAGCTATACTTCCGGCTTAGGCCTCAGTCTTCTGGGTCGGAGATTCAGCGGGTGGGCATAGTGATTTCCTTGCTACAAGGAGACCCACAGGTCTGGGCATATGGGTTGCAGCCTGACTGTCCGTCGCTTAAAAGTGTTGATGCTTTTTTTACGGCACTGGGCATGTTGTATGATGACCCTGACAAGACGGCCTCAGCCGAGGCTCAGATTTCGATCCTTAAGCAAGGGCGAAGGCCAGTTGAGGTTTACTGTACGGAGTTTCGGAGGTTGGCCCATGATACCCAGTGGAATGACCCAGCCCTGAGACACCAGTACCGAAGAGGTCTTTCTAACCAGATAAAGGACCAACTGGTACAATATCCCTTGCCTGATAGCTTGGATCAGCTCATGCAGTTATCCATCCGGGTGGATAGACGGCTGAGAGAGCGTAGGCTTGAAAGGGAGACTGAGATTTTCTTCCTTCCCAAGGGAACCTCAGACTCTGAGGAATTTTCTGAGGAGCCTATGCAGATTGGGGCTACCCGCCTCTCCTCGCGTGAGAAGACGCGGAGGAGACAGCAGGGGTTGTGTTTGTACTGTGGGAATAAAGGTCATGTGGTAGTATCATGCCCAGAAAAGCTGGAAAACTTCAGGGCCTGAGGGTGATGGGAAATATCCTGTCAGGCCAGAAGTCAGAATTTCCCAAGAAGACTTTTATCATTCCGGTGACCTTGAAGATCCTCGGTCAAACTGTCAAGACTGAGGCCTTTGTGGACAGTGTGGCCGACGGGGTTTTTATGGACCGCCAATTCGCCCTGAAACACTCTGTTCCCTTAGTACCCTTGGCATCGGAAATTGAGATTTGTGGGTTAAACGGGGAACCATTATCCCAAGGTAAAATTACCTCTTGCACTAGCCAGATTTCTTTGTTTATTGGAGCCACACACTCTGAAAAATTGTCCTTTTATGTGACTGTCTGTACTTTTGCCCCATTGGTGTTGGGGTTACCCTGGTTAAGGGCCCACAATCCTCAATTTGACTGGGTCTCTGGGGAGATTCTTAGTTGGGGTACTGATTGTTTCAGGAGTTGCTTGAGCCTTCCAGTCAGGCTCTCGCAGCTAAGTTTGCCAGGATTGCCAGGGTGTTATGCAGATTTTGCGGACGTGTTCTCCAAAAAAGTTGCAGAGGTACTACCTCCCCATCGCCCCTATGACTGTGCCATTGATTTGTTGCCAAATGCTAAGCTTCCCAAGAGCAGGTTGTACTCCCTGTCACGTCCTGAGACTCAGGCTATGGCAGAGTACATTCAGGAGAACTTGGCTAAGGGATTTATCAGACCTTCACAGTCTCCAGTTGGGTCGGGGTTCTTCTTCGTGGGTAAAAAGGACGGTTCGTTGCGACCCTGCATCGACTTCAGGGAATTGAACTGTATCACGATTAAAAACTCATACGCACTGCCTCTCATTTCGGTCTTGTTTGACCAGCTTCGTACTGCCACCATATTTTCTAAGATTGACCTACGCGGTGCGTACAATCTAATCCGAATAAGAGAGGGGGATGAATGGAAGACTGCCTTTAATACCCACTCAGGGCATTATGAATATTTGGTGATGCCTTTTGGGCTCTGTAATGCCCCGGCAGTCTTCCAGGATTTCATGAATGATGTGCTCAGGGAATATTTGGATAGATTCTTAGTTGTATACTTAGATGACATCCTAATCTTCTCCCATTCCCTGGAGGAACATCGGAAGCATGTACGCTTAGTCCTCCAGAAACTCAGAGACCACCGGCTTGGGGCGAAGCTGGAGAAGTGCGAATTTGAAGTTCAGCAAATCGCATTTCTAGGATATATTATCTCCCCAGAAGGTTTCCAAATGGAGGGTTCCAAGGTACAGGCAGTCCTGGATTGGGTGCAGCCCACTAGTTTGAAGGCGCTTCAGCGTTTCCTGGGCTTTGCGAATTTTTATAGACGATTTATCGCTGGATTTTCGTCTATAGTGGCGCCCTTGGTGGCACTCACTAAGAAAGGGGCGGATGTTGCTCACTGGTCTTGTGAGGCTAAAGCGGCTTTTGCCCGTCTCAAAAGGGCATTTGTTTCGGCCAAGGTGCTGCGACACCCAGATCCAGAGCGTCCTTTTGTGGTGGAGGTGGATGCCTCTGAGATGGGTATTGGGGCAGTGCTTTCTCAGATGGGAGTGTCTGATAATCGCATTCATCCCTGTGCTTACTTTTCCCGTAAATTTTCGCCTGCCGAGATGAATTATGACGTGGGTAACCGGGAATTATTGGCTATTAAGGATGCACTCGAGGAGTGGAGACACTGGCTTGAGGGGGCTAAGTTTGTGGTCTCAATTCTCACTGACCATAAGAATCTGGCATATTTAGAGTCAGCGAAGCGTCTCAATGCCAGGCAGGCACGATGGGCTTTGTTTTTTGCTCGCTTTAATTTTTTGATAACATATCGCCCTGGGTCAAAAAACATCAAGGCTGATGCGCTCTCGCGGAGTTTTGCTCCAATCCAGGAGACCACCGAGGAGCCGTTGCCCATTGTTTCCCCATCATGTATTAAAGTGGGCATTACCCAGGACCTCTTATCATTAGTCCTTAGAGCACAGGAGCAGGCTCCTCCAGACCTTCCGGTAGGTCTTTTGTTTGTGCCTCCTAGGTTAAGACAGCGAGTGTTCCTGGAATTCCATGCCAAGAAGTCGGCAGGTCACCCGGGTATTGCCAGAACTCGGGAGTTGCTATCTAGGGCGGTGTGGTGGCCCTCGGTGGCTAAGGATGTGGATCAGTGGGTTCGGGCATGTGACATCTGTGCCCGAAATAAGACTCCTAGAGGGGTTCCTGTTGGCCCATTACATCCACTCTCTATCCCATCTAAGCCATGGACCCACATTTCAATGGATTTTGTGGTGGACTTGCCCAAATCCTCGGGGATGACAGCCATCTGGGTTGTCGTTGACAGGTTTTCGAAGATGGCGCACTTCGTTCCACTGGTTGGGCTGCCATCGGCCAGACGCCTGTCTGAATTATTTATGCTGCATGTTGTGCGTCTCCACGGGTTGCCACTTGATGTGGTCTCTGACCGCGGATCCCAGTTTGTGGCCAAATTCTGGAGGGCATTTTGTTCCGATCTCCAGATTTCTGTCAGCTTGTTGTCAGGCTACCATCCGCAGTCTAATGGGCAGACTGAAAGGGTGAACCAGTCCTTGGAGCAGTTCCTCAGGTGTTATGTCTCCAAGTGTCAGACTGACTGGGTTGCTCATCTGTCCATGGCGGAGTTTGCCTATAACAACGCGGCTCACTCTGCTACAGGGATCTCTCCCTTCCTTTGTGTGTATGGGCATCATCCTAAGGCCAATTCTTTTGACCCCCTGGACTCCACGCCTGGTGGTTCCTCTGTGGTTTCGGTCCTTAGAGGTATTTGGCGGAAAGTGAAGAAAGCCCTTGTGTCTGTGTCATTAGTGACCAAAAGGGTTTTTGATAAGCGGAAAAGACCCTGCAGCTTCAAATTAGGAGACTTCGTCTGGTTGTCTACCAAGAATTTGAAGTTGAGAAAGCCATCTCATAAGTTAGGCCCCCGGTTCATCGGCCCTTATAAGATCACCAGGGTTATCAATCCGGTGGCATTTCAGTTAGATCTGCCCCGTTCTTTGGGTATCAATAAAACATTTCATTGTTCCCTTTTAAAACGGGCGATTAGTAATCCTTCTTCCAGTGGAAGACCTTCCCCTCTTCTGATACGTGGCCAGAGGGAGTTTGTTGTTGAAAGGATTCTTGACTCCAAGGTGGTTCGGGGTCGGCTGTCATTTTTGGTGCACTGGAAGGGGTATGGCCCGGAGGAGCGGTCGTGGGTGCGCAGTTGTGATCTTCATGCCCCCAGACTGATACGCTCTTTCTTCTCGCAGTTCCCCGATAAACCCGGTGGTAGGGGTTCTTTGAACCCTCATCAGAGGGGGGGTACTGTTAGGGTCTCCTGCCCTGTGCTGCCACGTCATGGCAACCGGGAGACAAGTGCTAGCAGAGTAACCTGAGCGCAGCTGATACTCCGGTTCGGGTCTTTTGCTGTGCAGTGGTTATAGGCTCTGTGCACGGCAGGGGATCCGGTGCTGGTTTTTGTGCTCACAGTCTGTGAGGTCTGAGTGGGGCGTGGACAGCACCTGCTTTATAAGGCCTCTTCTCAGGGTTAGCAGATGCTGCTGAATCTTTGTTGGTTAGTCAGTTCATGAAAGTTAGCCAGTACTGTGTAGCTTTGTATTTGTTTGTTGCTTACTGCAAATAGGCCTGGGGATTTGGTATTACACTCTGCCAATCCAGACCTAGCAGTAAGACTGGAGTCAGTCGTTTAGCTTGCTGGGGTTCTGTTACTACTCTGTGAACTTAGCAAGTTTGCGGCTGTATTCTAAGACTTGCCTGTCTAATCCTTTCTCACTGTGCTAGGTGTCAGGGGTCAGTTTAGTGGCAGTAAGCTGAACCTGTGCACTGCAAGTGAGAATTAGGATTGTGGAGACTCTCCTTGTGTCTATCATTCCATCTCTGACCAAGGAGTTTACTGCCACACCCGTTGGTAACCCTTTAGGGTTTTGCTGTTGCCCTTAGCAACAGCATTTCGGGTTCTCTACGTATTAAAACACAACATCTTGCTTTTCCCATCTGAGCAGTTCTAATACAAGGGAGATACCCAGTTCCTTAGCCTCTGGGCTTCTCTGTTCACTTTGTGTGTATTTTGTTACCCTATCACCTTCTGTGTACGTTATGTCATATTCCCCAGTCTGTCTGTGAATCCATTTGTTTTGCATAACAGTTCAACCACCAGTACATTCCTGCAGGCACTGGAGTGCATAACAGTTCTGACACCAGTACTTTCCTGCAGGCACTGGTGTGCATAACACCTAGCCGATCTGCACAATGCTTCTAGCCAATTTGAAGCGAACATAAACACACAATGGGGAAATTCAAATTAAATTCAACAAAAATAAAACAGGGGGGGGGGGGGTATAAAATGGGAAACACATGTAATAACTCAGCTGGAGGTGAAAGCGTAAAAACCTGCTGAGGGACTTTGATTATAACTGATCAGCCGAATTGTAGATTAGAATTCAGTCCGTCAAGTCAGGCAAAAGTTCGCAAAAGAACTCCAGACCCCCGCTGCTAGCTCATGCCAGCAACGGCGAGTAGCTAATCCCTGAGTAGGATAAAAAAGGGGGACAAACAAACGCACAATACCATAACGCACAGAACTGTAACAACAAGATTATACAAATGTAACTAACAAAACACCACGCGCAATCCGACCTCTCATGCAACGGGGCGAATATATCGTCTGTAACTTGACGACTTCCATCGCCCCACCGCCTGGATTTCAGTCCCGGACAAACCCGCCGCCGCAGCCGATGTCGCAGCGCCTATGCGAAAGGAATGGGTCCCGAACGCAGCGGGTGGGAGGCCCAAGCTCGCCAAACAACGACCCAGCATCCAACGAAATTGGTATTTCGTCACCGGCAGCCCGTCATAATGCAGCAGCCATGATCCCCTCCTAACGGGTCGCACCGCCACATATTGCACAGCCAAACCTACTGGGCAAACGCTCTCCTCAAGCGCCGGAACCAAAGTGACCCAACGACCTCTCCCCACTTGGTCCGTCTTAGAGCGCCGCAATCTGCATAGCAAGGACCTCTCACCCACCACCACGTCTCCGACCAGCATGCGCGAATCTGTTCTCTTAGAAGGCGCTACCAACTCCGAAACTCTAAAGGCCCCGTGGTAAGCCATTGAGAACGCCAAACTGAACAACAGCGACTCAAACCTGGATGACGCGACTCGCCCAACCGCCGAGATGACAGCCGGCAACAAAGCCGCATCGATGGGCCGCCTCCTGTCAGGTGGCGTCGGCGCAACTCGCGCCCATCCTTTCATCGCCTTCCGCAGAACATCGCTTTTTGTCACGACAGGGACGCCCCGCAGTTTGCTGAAAAACGAGACGCCAGCCAAGTACCGGGATACCACCGCTCTGGACCTACCCGAAACATACAGCTGCCAAATAAAAGAAAGCATCATCCGATGCCTGCTCTTACCTTGTTGCTTACGTCCTTGAACAAACTCCTCCCACTCGCTCCAAGCTTGTCCGTAAGCCTTGAGCGTGGCTGGCGCGACTGACCGCAACGCTAGACCCTCCAGTCCGGCCCGATCACCTGCCAAACATAACCGGGACAATGAAAACCACGCTCGTCGGCCTCGGGTGCCAACAACCAAAACCTTTCCCACTGCCCTCGCGACAAAGCGTCGGCAATTCCATTCTCCAGACCGGGCACATGCTGCGCGCGGAACCAAAGGTTCCTACGCAAGCACGTCAATAGCAACTGCCCCAGCACCCGCAGAACCACCAGCGACTTTGCCCTCTGGTTATTAATCGCATGCACCACGCCCAGATTATCGCATCTAAACAAAATGCTGCGATGAGCCAGCCGATCGCCCCAGACCTCCAACGCCACCATAATGGGGAAAAGCTCCAGAAGCACCAGGTCCTTAGTTAAACCTTCGCTATGCCATTCCGCCGGCCAGGATGCCGCGCACCAAGATCCCTCCAGATAGCAACCGAATCCAGAGGCACCTGCTGCGTCTGTGAACAGCTGCAACCGCTCGCTGTCCACCGCTGGTGCCTGCCATATACACACCCCGTTGAAATCCTCCAAGAACGAGGCCCATACGGCCAAATCCCTTTTTATTTCGGAGGACAAACGCACGAAATGGTGTGGTCTGGCACACCCCGCCCTTTCTAGCTTCCGGCAGAAAACCCTGCCCATCGGTATTACCCGACAAGCAAAGTTCAACATGCCCAGCAAGGACTGCGCCTGCCGCAGCGTGACTTTACGCGACCCCTCGAACCGGCAAATAGCATCGCGGAGCTTCGAAACCTTGTCCCGAGGCAGTCGACACTCTCCCGCCACAGTGTCAATTTCAATCCCCAAAAATGATAAACAGGAGGCCGGACCCTCTGTTTTATCCACGGCCACGGGAACGCCGAAGTGGTAAAACAGAGCTCGGATGCTAAAAAGCAAGTCGCCGCAGCGTGGAGAATTTGCCGGACCCGCACACAGGAAGTCATCGAGGTAATGGGCGACCCCGTGACCCCCTGACGAAGACTCCACGCACCAATGTAAAAACGTGCTAAAACGCTCGAAAAATGAGCATGAAACGGAACATCCCATCGGCAAACATTTGTCGATGAAATACTCCGCCCCAATCCGGAAACCCATAAAACGGCAATAATCGAAAAGCTGACTCAACATCAATTTTAGCCATGAGGGCCCCAGTCCCGTAGCTGCGGACCATCTCTAACGCTTCGTCAAACGACTGATACACCACCGAGCAATGAGCCGGTGGTATCGCGTCATTGACCGACGCCCCCGATGGGTAAGAAAGATGCTGAATGAGCCGGAAAGTGCCTGGAGTCTTCTTAGGAACCACCCCGACCGGAGAGATGACCAAGTCATCCACCGGGGGTGATATAAACGATCCCTCCATCCTGCCCAACCTGACCTCTTTATTCACTTTCTCCCGTAGCACTAACGGCAAGGCTCGGGCAGATTGGAGGTTCCTCTGTGCCCGCACGGACACCTCGCTCGCAACCAGCAAGCGAAATCCAAACTGAAAACCGGAAAACAAAAAATTTGCATCCTCCCTATTCGGATACAAGTCCAACCACCGGCCCATAGTTTCCAATTTAATTGGTGTTGGAGCTCTGTAGAGCGGTCCCGCTCGCGGCCTGTCTGGGGTAAGCTTGCTTACCCCGCGCACCCTGGCGACTGCTTTTGAAGCAGGAGGAGGCTGGGTGGGATCCGCCACACTGCAGGCAGGAGTGTCGAAAACGACACTGCTTGCCGAAGGAACATGTCGCGCTGTTAAACGCGAAACATTTTCCTCTTGTGGCGGCTCGCCCCCCTGCACAGACGGCCGACCCACCTGCTTTGGCCAGTCCACCGTCCGCGCCGGACCCCTGGGCGGACGACCCTGCGCGGCGGCCGTCCGCCCCCGGTTTCCGGGGTTCCTCAGCCTGCTGCGAGGTCCGAGTTACCTTGAGCCAGACCTCCACATCCTTGAACCCAAAGTCCATGACCCGCAAACCGTCTTGCTTTTCCCTAAATTCCTGGTCATACCGACGCCACTCAGAGCCCGAGGATGTGCGCTGCATGTCGTGTACGAGATGCAGGTACCGGATTACATTCATGTGCTCCTCCGGCCTGTCCTCCAGGTAGCACGCCGCAAATACCCAGAAACCGGCCAGCCAATTATCGAAGGTCCGGAATGCCTCAGCCCCGATGCCCTTCTTCGCGGCCGCCGCCTTATAATCCTTCTTCGTGGCCTTCGTCAATACAAACACATCCACGAAGTCACCCCTGCGAATCTTCTTGCGGCAGCTATCCCGCAGCCCTCGCATTACGGCAGTGTAGTCGCAGCGAACGACCCCGGGCAAATCGCGGCGCTTCTTGGCCCTACGAGCTTCCTCGCTAAGCCGCTTGTGCCTCTTCCGCCTCTTCTGCTGACCTGCTGCCCGCTTGGCAAATTTCGCCGCCCTCTTCTTCGCCCTAGTAGTGCTACTTACTTCGGACGCCTGCGACGACAGAGAAGATGAAGAGGAGGAAGAAGAACTACGAGAACTAGAGCTCGTGGGGGAACCCGATACCGACTGCACCACCTCACCTGATGCCGTCGACCGCCCCGACATGGAATCCTCTGGCGCGTCCACCTCGACGTCTTCCTCCATGGAGTCTGCCATCTCTAATTCCTCGTGGTCCCCTATAAAAGATAAAGAAGAGGGGGACCCGGCCCGTACTCGCGGCGCATGCCGAGCCCTACGTGGGGGGGGCGCTGCGGCCGCGCGCCCCTGCCCATCCTGTCCCGGACCTAGTTCCAATTCCGCGGCGGCCGCTCCAAGCTCCCGGCAGGCGCGTGCCACCCGCTGCGCCGCTGAGGCCCTCCGCCTGCCGGACCCGCCTGCCCCCGCAGGCGCGCCGGAACTTGCCGCCGCCCTCGGGGAGGCCACCGCGGCTAGCGGCCCCAACGCCTCCACCACTGTGGCCAGGGCCGACGCCAGCGCACCGGAAGGGTCCCGACCGCCGTGAAACCCGGCAACGGACCCCGAAGGACCCCCGGCCACGCCCGCCGCCCGACAGTCGTGACCCAGGCACCCGACGCCCGACGCCCCAACGGGAAAGCGGGGGCACCCCTGACGGAGCCCTCACTCTCCCCCTCCGAATACGCCTCCTCCCCTTGCAGATCAGAACTATTCCCCGATCCTGGGGAGGACCCGCCGCCATGCCAAGCAGCGCGTGCCGCGGCCCTGCGGCCACTAATCCATTCCCTGTCCCCCCTCCTCCCCCGAAAGCCGCTGTATCCCGGCTCCGGTGGAATGTTTTGGGGAGACAGGGAAAACCGTGGTGCAGCTGCGCGCGGTCGCGCGCGCACTGCGCCGCCCGTGATGGGCACGCGCGCATATTTCCGTGCGCGCGCCCCATCACCGCTCACTGCCGTGTCCCTATTTGCCTGCCTTGCCCTCTCCTGCCCAGCGCTGTCTCTTAAAAGACAATGCTGCACCCCCCTGCTCCTCCCCCCCCCCCCCCGGCCCCTGCCGGACTCCAGCAGCCGGGGAGTTATCAGTGGTGATAGAGGTGCTGGCGGCGCCGCTGCGCGCACCCGTGCACGGCTGGCGCCGCCTGTGGCGAGCGTGGGCGCGCGCGCACCTCGTGCGCGCGTCCCACTGCTTCCCGCCACGGAGTTCCCGGCCGCCGCACCAGTCACCGCCGCGCGAGGCTCCGAGACAGGCCCCACGCGGCGACCACACGACCCCCGCCCGGCCCTCCCCCCCCCGCCCGACATTTCCACCCGGCCGCGGCAAGGAGGGGACGATAGAGGCCGGGTCCGGATGCACCGCCTGGCGCCCTCCGCCGCTGCTGAATCCGCCGCTCCAGGAGGCGAGGGCCGATGCCCGTCAACCTCCGGGCGGCCTGAACGGACCTCCGGCCCCCCCCCCGCCGCCCCCCCCGCCGCCCGCGCCTCGCCGGTATGGTCCGCCGCACTGTGCTCCTGCCCACGCTCGTGGAGGCCCCGGGGGACGGAGCCCCGTCCCCCAGGCCAACCACTCCCTCCCCCGGCCCAGCTCCACCGCCAGAAACGCGGGTACCGAGCTGGAGGCCCGGCGGAACGTTGAGGGCGGGCAGCCCTGATTAAATGCAGGGGAGATTAAATGCAGGGGAGATATAACAGGTAGAGGGGACAAAGTGGACGTGTAAAAAACCCTCTCACAAATTATGTGGGAAAAAATACCTGCACTGCAGCACTCACCCACAAGGCAAATCACCACAAGAGAGAACTAAAATGGCCTCACCTTCCCTATATATATTAAACCCTCCCCTTCAAAAAGGCTGTACTTTCCTCACAGCTAGGTCCACCCCTCACCAGATGTTTAACTCTTTCCTTTCCTATGCAGTCAATTCTCTCTCCTTCTCTTATTTTGCCAATACTTGATCTTTACTTGTGTGAACAGACAAATACACAGACTTCTGAGTATATCTTGAAAGCACTTGGAGACTTGGGCAATGCCATGATTTTTGTTCAATATATTGGATGTAATTCTTACGGCATATTTTTCATCTATATGCGGTGTAACTAAATATTTACTGGAGCTGATCATTTAAAATATGAATAGTATAGTGACTTTTAGTTTTGTATGTCTTTCTCTAAATATATCTGAAGAAAGCATTTCTAAAAAAAAAAAAAATGAATCTGAAAATCTTTGGTGAACATGTAAGATGTTTCTGTATAATAAAACCGTAAATGAATGACTCATTTAGTAAAAGATAAGAAATCTCTACTCCTGCATATTACAATAAAAAATGCAGGCATGTTTGTTTTGTCCCTTCATACTCTATTTCCTCCCAGCACATGCAGGTAAGTGACAGGAGTAACCTCTAGCATAGACACTATTACAAAACTCTACTGTATTTCATTTAAAGATGAAACTTTCTGGTGGGAGGAAGTGGAGTAATTCCTTGTTGGGTCCGGATTTTTCTGGTAGAGTCCTATTATCACTAGAAGAGAGAAAGTTAATAGTCTGAAACTTTTATCACCTACATTTTAAAACTAACAACAGTAAAATAAAATAATTAATACTGTCATAGGAATGTTTAAATTACTCTGCCATAGTGGCTAATTGTATGACATATTAATCTACTGGATTCAGTTGTAAAATGAATATGAAACATACAAAGCATATTTATAATATGTAAGCAACTAGTGATGTGCACCGGAAATTTTTCGGGTTTTGTGTTTTGGTTTTGGATTCGGTTCCACGGCCGTGTTTTGGATTCGGACGCATTTTGACAAAACCTCCCTGAAATTTTTTTGTCGGATTCGGGTGTGTTTTGTATTCGGGTGTTTTTTTTTTACAAAAACCCCTCAAAAACAACTTAAATCATAGAATTTGGGGGTCATTTTAACCTCAATAACCGTAATTTCCACTCATTTCCAGTCTATTCTGAACACCTCACACCTCACAATATTATTTTTAGTCCTAAAATTTGCACCAAGGTCGCTGGATGGCTAAGCTATGCGACCCAAGTGGCCGACACAAACACCTGGCCCATCTAGGAGTGGCACTGCAGTGTCAGACAGGATGGCAGATTTAAAAAATCGTCCCCAAACCGCACATGATGCAAAGAAAAAAAGAGGCGCAATGAGGTAGCTGTGTGACTAAGCTAAGCGACCCAAGTGGCCGACACAAACACCTGGCCCATCTAGGAGTGGCACTGCAGTGTCAGACAGGATGGCAGATATAAAAAATCGTCCCCAAACCGCACATGATGCAAAGAAAAAAAGAGGCGCAATGAGGTAGCTGTGTGACTAAGCTAAGCGACCCAAGTGGCCGACACAAACACCTGGCCCATCTAGGAGTGGCACTGCAATTTTCTAGCGAGAAGATGAGTGCTTCCATCCTCATGTGAATCTGAACCACTAGCCATGAACATAGGCCGGGGCCTCAGACGTTCCTTGCCAATCCGTGTCGTAAGTGGCATATTGGCAAGTTTACGCTTCTCATCAGACGCTTTTAGGGGGTAATTCTGAGTTCTAACTCTCTCTGCAAATGTTATATCTGCGCCCCTGCAGTACACATGGTTTTGCCCAACTGTTATAAAATTTCCTGCTGCGATCAACTTGGAATTACCCCCTTCATTTTGATTTTTGGGTCATTTTACTTAACTTTTGTGGTATACTTGACACAGACACAGAGGTAGAGCAATGGACTACTGTACCATACTGCTATATATATATACTGGTGGTCACAGCAACATTCTGCACTGTCCCCTCCTACTATATACTGCGCACAACAAAAATGCAGCACAGGTATGGATGCATAGTATACTTGACGACACAGAGGTAGAGCAGTGGACTACTGTACCGTACTGCTATATATATACTGGTGGTCACAACAACATTCTGCACTGTCCCCTCCTACTATATACTAGAGATGAGCGGGTTCGGTTCCTCGGAATCCGAACCCGCCCGAACTTCATGTTTTTTTACACGGGTCCGAGCGACTCGGATCTTCCCGCCTTGCTCGGTTAACCCGAGCGCGCCCGAACGTCATCATCACGCTGTCGGATTCTCGCGAGGCTCGGATTCTATCGCGAGACTCGGATTCTATATAAGGAGCCGCGCGTCGCCGCCATTTTTCACACGTGCATTGAGATTCATAGGGAGAGGACGTGTCTGGCGTCCTCTCCGTTTATAGAGATTCGAGAAGAGAGTGAGACAGAGAGAGACACAGTAGTAATTTGGGGAGCATTAGGAGGAGTACTACTACTACTAGTACTTGCTGAAGTGATAGAGAGAGATAGTGTGACTGTATTATCTGACTTGTGGGGGAGACACTGACAGTGGGGAGCAGTTAGAGTCTGAGAGCAGGACTCAGGAGTACATATAACGTACAGTACACACTTTTGCTGCCAGAGTGCCAGCCACACTGCCATTGTTTGTGACCACACTGACCACCAGTATAATATATATTGTGATTGTCTGCTTAGGACTCAGGAGTACTACTTGCTAGTTGCTGATAGTGTGACCAGTGACCTGACCACCAGTTTAATAAATCACCACCAGTTTATGAGTTTAATATATATTATATATATATATATATATATATATATATAATTGTATATAATATATATATAATATTGTATACCACCTAGCACCTACCCGTGTTTTTTTTTTCTTTCTTCTTTATACATACTACTATAGTAGCTTACTGTAGCAGTCTGCGGTGCTGCTGAGCTGACAGTGTCCAGCAGGTCCGTCATCAGTCATTACATAATAAATATATAATATATACCTGTCCGGCTGCAGTACTAGTGATATTATATATACATATATATTGATTTCATCTCATTATCATCCAGTCTATATTAGCAGCAGACACAGTACGTTAGTCCACGGCTGTAGCTACCTCTGTGTCGGCACTCGGCAGTCCATCCATAATTGTATACCACCTACCCGTGGTTGTTTTTTTTTTCTTTCTTCTTTATACATACTACTATAGTAGCTTACTGTAGCAGTCTGCGGTGCTGCTGAGCTGACAGTGTCCAGCAGGTCCGTCATCAGTCATTACATAATAAATATATAATATATACCTGTCCGGCTGCAGTACTAGTGATATTGTATATACATATATATTGATTTCATCTCATTATCATCCAGTCTATATTAGCAGCAGACACAGTACGTTAGTCCACGGCTGTAGCTACCTCTGTGTCGGCACTCGGCAGTCCATCCATAATTGTATACCACCTACCCGTGGTTGTTGTTTTTTTCTTTCTTCTTTATACATACTACTATAGTAGCTTACTGTAGCAGTCTGCGGTGCTGCTGAGCTGACAGTGTCCAGCAGGTCCGTCATCAGTCATTACATAATAAATATATAATATATACCTGTCCGGCTGCAGTACTAGTGATATTATATATACATATATATTGATTTCATCTCATTATCATCCAGTCTATATTAGCAGCAGACACAGTACGTTAGTCCACGGCTGTAGCTACCTCTGTGTCGGCACTCGGCAGTCCATCCATAATTGTATACCACCTACCCGTGGTTGTTTTTTTTTTCTTTCTTCTTTATACATACTACTATAGTAGCTTACTGTAGCAGTCTGCGGTGCTGCTGAGCTGACAGTGTCCAGCAGGTCCGTCATCAGTCATTACATAATAAATATATAATATATACCTGTCCGGCTGCAGTACTAGTGATATTATATATACATATATATTGATTTCATCTCATTATCATCCAGTCTATATTAGCAGCAGACACAGTACGTTAGTCCACGGCTGTAGCTACCTCTGTGTCGGCACTCGGCAGTCCATCCATAATTGTATACCACCTACCCGTGGTTGTTGTTTTTTTCTTTCTTCTTTATACATACTACTATAGTAGCTTACTGTAGCAGTCTGCGGTGCTGCTGAGCTGACAGTGTCCAGCAGGTCCGTCATCAGTCATTACATAATAAATATATAATATATACCTGTCCGGCTGCAGTACTAGTGATATTATATATACATATATATTGATTTCATCTCATTATCATCCAGTCTATATTAGCAGCAGACACAGTACGTTAGTCCACGGCTGTAGCTACCTCTGTGTCGGCACTCGGCAGTCCATCCATAATTGTATACCACCTACCCGTGGTTGTTGTTTTTTTCTTTCTTCTTTATACATACTACTATAGTAGCTTACTGTAGCAGTCTGCGGTGCTGCTGAGCTGACAGTGTCCAGCAGGTCCGTCATCAGTCATTACATAATAAATATATAATATATACCTGTCCGGCTGCAGTACTAGTGATATTATATATACATATATATTGATTTCATCTCATTATCATCCAGTCTATATTAGCAGCAGACACAGTACGTTAGTCCACGGCTGTAGCTACCTCTGTGTCGGCACTCGGCAGTCCATCCATAATTGTATACCACCTACCCGTGGTTGTTGTTTTTTTCTTTCTTCTTTATACATACTACTATAGTAGCTTACTGTAGCAGTCTGCGGTGCTGCTGAGCTGACAGTGTCCAGCAGGTCCGTCATCAGTCATTACATAATAAATATATAATATATACCTGTCCGGCTGCAGTACTAGTGATATTATATATACATATATATTGATTTCATCTCATTATCATCCAGTCTATATTAGCAGCAGACACAGTATGGTAGTCCACGGCTGTAGCTACCTCTGTGTCGGCACTCGGCAGTCCATCCATAATTGTATACCACCTACCCGTGGTTGTTGTTTTTTTCTTTCTTCTTTATACATACTACTATAGTAGCTTACTGTAGCAGTCTGCGGTGCTGCTGAGCTGACAGTGTCCAGCAGGTCCGTCATCAGTCATTACATAATAAATATATAATATATACCTGTCCGGCTGCAGTACTAGTGATATTATATATACATATATATTGATTTCATCTCATTATCATCCAGTCTATATTAGCAGCAGACACAGTACGGTAGTCCACGGCTGTAGCTACCTCTGTGTCGGCACTCGGCAGTCCATCCATAATTGTATACCACCTACCCGTGGTTGTTGTTTTTTTCTTTCTTCTTTATACATACTACTATAGTAGCTTACTGTAGCAGTCTGCGGTGCTGCTGAGCTGACAGTGTTCAGCAGGTCCGTCATCAGTCATTACATAATAAATATATAATATATACCTGTCCGGCTGCAGTACTAGTGATATTATATATACATATATATTGATTTCATCTCATTATCATCCAGTCTATATTAGCAGCAGACACAGTACGGTAGTCCACGGCTGTAGCTACCTCTGTGTCGGCACTCGGCAGTCCATCCATAATTGTATACCACCTACCCGTGGTTGTTGTTTTTTTCTTTCTTCTTTATACATACTACTATAGTAGCTTACTGTAGCAGTCTGCGGTGCTGCCGAGCTGACAGTGTCCAGCAGGTCCGTCATCAGTCATTACATAATAAATATATAATATATACCTGTCCGGCTGCAGTACTAGTGATATTATATATACATATATATTGATTTCATCTCATTATCATCCAGTCTATATTAGCAGCAGACACAGTACGGTAGTCCACGGCTGTAGCTACCTCTGTGTTGGCACTCGGCAGTCCATCCATAATTGTATACCACCTACCCGTGGTTGTTGTTTTTTTCTTTCTTCTTTATACATACTACTATAGTAGCTTACTGTAGCAGTCTGCGGTGCTGCTGAGCTGACAGTGTCCAGCAGGTCCGTCATCAGTCATTACATAATAAATATATAATATATACCTGTCCGGCTGCAGTACTAGTGATATTATATATACATATATATTGATTTCATCTCATTATCATCCAGTCTATATTAGCAGCAGACACAGTACGGTAGTCCACGGCTGTAGCTACCTCTGTGTCGGCACTCGGCAGTCCATCCATAAGTATACTAGTATCCATCCATCTCCATTGTTTACCTGAGGTGCCTTTTAGTTGTCCCTATTAAAATATGGAGAACAAAAATGTTGAGGTTCCAAAATTAGGGAAAGATCAAGATCCACTTCCACCTCGTGCTGAAGCTGCTGCCACTAGTCATGGCCGAGACGATGAAATGCCAGCAACATCGTCTGCCAAGGCCGATGCCCAATGTCATAGTACAGAGCATGTAAAATCCAAAACACCAAATATCAGTAAAAAAAGGACTCCAAAACCTAAAATAAAATTGTCGGAGGAGAAGCGTAAACTTGCCAATATGCCATTTACCACACGGAGTGGCAAGGAACGGCTGAGGCCCTGGCCTATGTTCATGGCTAGTGGTTCAGCTTCACATGAGGATGGAAGCACTCAGCCTCTCGCTAGAAAAATGAAAAGACTCAAGCTGGCAAAAGCAATGCAAAGAACTGTGCGTTCTTCGAAATCCCAAATCCACAAGGAGAGTCCAATTGTGTCGGTTGCGATGCCTGACCTTCCCAACACTGGACGTGAAGAGCATGCGCCTTCCACCATTTGCACGCCCCCTGCAAGTGCTGGAAGGAGCACCCGCAGTCCAGTTCCTGATAGTCAGATTGAAGATGTCAGTGTTGAAGTACACCAGGATGAGGAGGATATGGGTGTTGCTGGCGCTGGGGAGGAAATTGACCAGGAGGATTCTGATGGTGAGGTGGTTTGTTTAAGTCAGGCACCCGGGGAGACACCTGTTGTCCGTGGGAGGAATATGGCCATTGACATGCCTGGTGAAAATACCAAAAAAATCAGCTCTTCGGTGTGGAAGTATTTCAACAGAAATGCGGACAACAGGTGTCAAGCCGTGTGTTGCCTTTGTCAAGCTGTAATAAGTAGGGGTAAGGACGTTAACCACCTCGGAACATCCTCCCTTATACGTCACCTGCAGCGCATTCATAATAAGTCAGTGACAAGTTCAAAAACTTTGGGTGACAGCGGAAGCAGTCCACTGACCAGTAAATCCCTTCCTCTTGTAACCAAGCTCACGCAAACCACCCCACCAACTCCCTCAGTGTCAATTTCCTCCTTACCCAGGAATGCCAATAGTCCTGCAGGCCATGTCACTGGCAATTCTGACGAGTCCTCTCCTGCCTGGGATTCCTCCGATGCATCCTTGAGTGTAATGCCTACTGCTGCTGGCGCTGCTGCTGTTGTTGCTGCTGGGAGTCGATCGTCATCCCAGAGGGGAAGTCGGAAGACCACTTGTACTACTTCCAGTAAGCAATTGACTGTCCAACAGTCCTTTGCGAGGAAGATGAAATATCACAGCAGTCATCCTGCTGCAAAGCGGATAACTGAGGCCTTGACAACTATGTTGGTGTTAGACGTGCGTCCGGTATCCGCCGTTAGTTCACAGGGAACTAGACAATTTATTGAGGCAGTGTGCCCCCGTTACCAAATACCATCTAGGTTCCACTTCTCTAGGCAGGCGATACCGAGAATGTACACGGACGTCAGAAAAAGACTCACCAGTGTCCTAAAAAATGCAGTTGTACCCAATGTCCACTTAACCACGGACATGTGGACAAGTGGAGCAGGGCAGGGTCAGGACTATATGACTGTGACAGCCCACTGGGTAGATGTATGGACTCCCGCCGCAAGAACAGCAGCGGCGGCACCAGTAGCAGCATCTCGCAAACGCCAACTCTTTCCTAGGCAGGCTACGCTTTGTATCACCGCTTTCTAGAATATGCACACAGCTGAAAACCTCTTACGGCAACTGAGGAAGATCATCGCGGAATGGCTTACCCCAATTGGACTCTCCTGTGGATTTGTGGCATCGGACAACGCCAGCAATATTGTGTGTGCATTAAATATGGGCAAATTCCAGCACGTCCCATGTTTTGCACATACCTTGAATTTGGTGGTGCAGAATTTTTTAAAAAACGACAGGGGTGTGCAAGAGATGCTGTCGGTGGCCAGAAGAATTGCGGGACACTTTCGGCGTACAGGCACCACGTACAGAAGACTGGAGCACCACAAAAAACAACTGAACCTGCCCTGCCATCATCTGAAGCAAGAAGTGGTAACGAGGTGGAATTCAACCCTCTATATGCTTCAGAGGTTGGAGGAGCAGCAAAAGGCAATTCAAGCCTATACAATTCAGCACGATATAGGAGGTGGAATGCACCTGTCTCAAGCGCAGTGGAGAATGATTTCAACGTTGTGCAAGGTTCTGATGCCCTTTGAACTTGCCACACGTGAAGTCAGTTCAGACACTGCCAGCCTGAGTCAGGTCATTCCCCTCATCAGGCTTTTGCAGAAGAAGCTGGAGACATTGAAGGAGGAGCTAACACAGAGCGATTCCGCTAGGCATGTGGGACTTGTGGATGGAGCCCTTAATTCGCTTAACAAGGATTCACGGGTGGTCAATCTGTTGAAATCAGAGCACTACATTTTGGCCACCATGCTCGATCCTAGATTTAAAGCCTACCTTGGATCTCTCTTTCCGGCAGACACAAGTCTGCTGGGGTTCAAAGACCTGCTGGTGAGAAAATTGTCAAGTCAAGCGGAACGCGACCTGTCAACATCTCCTCCTTCACATTCTCCCGCAACTGGGGGTGCGAGGAAAAGGCTCAGAATTCCGAGCCCACCCGCTGGCGGTGATGCAGGGCAGTCTGGAGCGACTGCTGATGCTGACATCTGGTCCGGACTGAAGGACCTGACAACGATTACGGACATGTCGTCTACTGTCACTGCATATGATTCTCTCACCATTGAAAGAATGGTGGAGGATTATATGAGTGACCGCATCCAAGTAGGCACGTCACACAGTCCGTACTTATACTGGCAGGAAAAAGAGGCAATTTGGAGGCCCTTACACAAACTGGCTTTATTCTACCTAAGTTGCCCTCCCACAAGTGTGTACTCCGAAAGAGTGTTTAGTGCCGCCGCTCACCTTGTCAGCAATCGGCGTACGAGGTTACATCCAGAAAATGTGGAGAAGATGATGTTCATTAAAATGAATTATAATCAATTCCTCCGTGGAGACATTGACCAGCAGCAATTGCCTCCACAAAGTACACAGGGAGCTGAGATGGTGGATTCCAGTGGGGACGAATTGATAATCTGTGAGGAGGGGGATGTACACGGTGATATATCGGAGGATGATGATGAGGTGGACATCTTGCCTCTGTAGAGCCAGTTTGTGCAAGGAGAGATTAATTGCTTCTTTTTAGGTGGGGGTCCAAACCAACCCGTCATTTCAGTCACAGTCGTGTGGCAGACCCTGTCACTGAAATGATGGGTTGGTTAAAGTGTGCATGTCCTGTTTATACAACATAAGGGTGGGTGGGAGGGCCCAAGGACAATTTCATCTTGCACCTCTTTTTTCTTTCATTTTTATTTGCGTCATGTGCTGTTTGGGGAGTGTTTTTTGGAAGGGCCATCCTGCGTGACACTGCAGTGCCACTCCTAGATGGGCCCGGTGTTTGTGTCGGCCACTAGGGTCGCTTATCTTACTCACACAGCTACCTCATTGCGCCTCTTTTTTTCTTTGCGTCATGTGCTGTTTGGGGAGGGTTTTTTGGAAGGGACATCCTGCGTGACACTGCAGTGCCACTCCTAGATGGGCCCGGTGTTTGTGTCGGCCACTAGGGTCGCTTATCTTACTCACACAGCTACCTCATTGCGCCTCTTTTTTTCCTTGCGTCATGTGCTGTTTGGGGAGGGTTTTTTGGAAGGGACATCCTGCGTGACACTGCAGTGCCACTCCTAGATGGGCCAGGTGTTTGTGTCGGCCACTAGGGTCGCTTAGCTTACTCACACAGCTACCTCATTGCGCCTCTTTTTTTCTTCTTTGCGTCATGTGCTGTTTGGGGAGTGTTTTTTGGAAGGGCCATCCTGCGTGACACTGCAGTGCCACTCCTAGATGGGCCCGGTGTTTGTGTCGGCCACTATGGTCGCTAAGCTTAGTCACACAGCTACCTCATTGCGCCTCTTTTTTTCTTTGCGTCATGTGCTGTTTGGGGAGGGTTTTTTGGAAGGGACATCCTGCGTGACACTGCAGTGCCACTCCTAGATGGGCCCGGTGTTTGTGTCGGCCACTAGGGTCGCTTAGCTTACTCACACAGCTACCTCATTGCGCCTCTTTTTTTCTTTGCGTCATGTGCTGTTTGGGGAGGGTTTTTTGGAAGGGACATCCTGCGTGACACTGCAGTGCCACTCCTAGATGGGCCAGGTGTTTGTGTCGGCCACTAGGGTCGCTTATCTTACTCACACAGCTACCTCATTGCGCCTCTTTTTTTCTTTGCGTCATGTGCTGTTTGGGGAGGGTTTTTTGGAAGGGACATCCTGCGTGAGACACTGCAGTGCCACTCCTAGATGGGCCCGGTGTTTGTGTCGGCCACTAGGGTCGCTTATCTTACTCACACAGCTACCTCATTGCGCCTCTTTTTTTCTTTGCGTCATGTGCTGTTTGGGGAGTGTTTTTTGGAAGGGACATCCTGCGTGACACTGCAGTGCCACTCCTAGATGGGCCAGGTGTTTGTGTCGGCCACTAGGGTCGCTTAGCTTACTCACACAGCTACCTCATTGCGCCTCTTTTTTTCTTCTTTGCGTCATGTGCTGTTTGGGGAGTGTTTTTTGGAAGGGACATCCTGCGTGACACTGCAGAGCCACTCCTAGATGGGCCAGGTGTTTGTGTCGGCCACTAGGATCGCTTAGCTTAGTCATCCAGCGACCTCGGTGCAAATTTTAGGACTAAAAATAATATTGTGAGGTGTGAGGTATTCAGAATAGACTGAAAATGAGTGGAAATTATGGTTTTTGAGGTTAATAATACTTTGGGATCAAAATGACCCCCAAATTCTATGATTTAAGCTGTTTTTTAGTGTTTTTTGAAAAAAACACCCGAATCCAAAACACACCCGAATCCGACAAAAAAAATTTGGTGAGGTTTTGCCAAAACGCGGTCGAACCCAAAACACGGCCGCGGAACCGAACCCAAAACCAAAACACAAAACCCGAAAAATTTCAAGTGCACATCTCTACTATATACTAGAGATGAGCGGGTTCGGTTCCTCGGAATCCGAACCCGCCCGAACTTCATGTTTTTTTTCACGGGTCCGAGCGACTCGGATCTTCCCGCCTTGCTCGGTTAACCCGAGCGCGCCCGAACGTCATCATGACGCTGTCGGATTCTCGCGAGACTCGGATTCTATATAAGGAGCCGCGCGTCGCCGCCATTTTCACACGTGCATTGAGATTGATAGGGAGAGGACGTGGCTGGCGTCCTCTCCATTTAGATTAGAAGAGAGAGAGTGAGATTGATTTGAGACAGAGACACTTGATTTACTGGAGCTTAGGAGTACTGTAGAGAGTGCAGAGTTTAGTAGTGACTGACCACAGTGACCACCAGACAGTGCAGTTTTATTTAATATAATCCGTTCTCTGCCTGAAAAAAACGATACACAGTGACTCAGTCACATACCATATCTGTGTGCACTGCTCAGCCCAGTGTGCTGCATCATCTATGTATATATCTGACTGTGCTCACACAGCTTATAATTGTGGGGGAGACTGGGGAGCAGTGCCAGTTATAGGTTATAGCAGGAGCCAGGAGTACATATTATTAAAATTAAACAGTGCACACTTTTGCTGCAGGAGTGCCACTGCCAGTGTGACTGACCAGTGACCTGACCACACTGACCACCAGTATAGTTAGTAGTATACTATATTGTGATTGCCTGAAAAAGTTAAACACTCGTCGTGTGACTTGTGTGGTGTTTTTTTTTTTATTCTATAAAAAACTCATTCTGCTGACAGACAGTGTCCAGCAGGTCCGTCATTATATAATATATACCTGTCCGGCTGCAGTAGTGATATATATATATTTTTTATATCATTATTTATCATCCAATCGCAGCAGACACAGTACGGTAGTTCACGGCTGTAGCTACCTCTGTGTCGGCACTCGGCAGTCCATCCATAATTGTATACCACCTACCCGTGGTTTTTTTTTCTTTCTTCTTTATACATACATACTACATCTCTTTATCAACCAGTCTATATTAGCAGCAGACACAGTACAGTAGTCCACGGCTGTAGCTACCTCTGTGTCGGCACTCGGCAGTCCATCCATAATTGTATACCACCTACCCGTGGTTGTTGTTTTTTTCTTTCTTCTTTATACATACTACTATAGTATAGGTGTTTGTGTCGGCCACTAGGGTCGCTTATCTTACTCACACAGCTACCTCATTGCGCCTCTTTTTTTCTTTGCGTCATGTGCTGTTTGAGGAGGGTTTTTTGGAAGGGACATCCTGCGTGACACTGCAGTGCCACTCCTAGATGGGCCCGGTGTTTGTGTCGGCCACTAGGGTCGCTTATCTTACTCACACAGCGACCTCGGTGCAAATTTTAGGACTAAAAATAATATTGTGAGGTGTGAGGTATTCAGAATAGACTGAAAATGAGTGTAAATTATGGTTTTTGAGGTTAATAATACTTTGGGATCAAAATGACCCCCAAATTCTATGATTTAAGCTGTTTTTTAGGGTTTTTTGAAAAAAACACCCGAATCCAAAACACACCCGAATCCGACAAAAAAAATTCGGTGAGGTTTTGACAAAACGCGGTCGAACCCAAAACACGGCCGCGGAACCGAACCCAAAACCAAAACACAAAACCCGAAAAATTTCCGGCGCTCATCTCTACTATATACTGCGCACAACTAAAATGCAGCACAGGTATGGATGCATAGTATACTTGACGACACAGAGGTAGAGCAGTGGACTACTGTACCGTACTGCTATATATATATATATATATACTGGTGGTCACAGCAACATTCTACACTGTCCCCTCCTACTATATACTACAATGCAGCACAGATTTGGAGCGTTTTTTAGGCAGAGAACGTAGATATTTTCAGCACACTGAGCACAGATATTTGCAAGCACACTGAGCACAGATATTTGCAGCACACTGAGCAGATATTTGCAGCACACTGAACACAGAAACTTAGAGAACGCAGCCACGTCCTCTCGCTCTCATCTCCAAAGCACGAGTGAAAATGGCGGTGACGCGCGGCTCCTTATAATGAATACGAATCTCGCGAGAATCCGACAGCGGGATGATGACGTTCGGGCGCGCTTGGGTTGACCAAGCAGGCGGGAAGATTTGAGTCTGCCTCGGAACCGTGTAAAATGGGTGAAGTTTGGGGGGGTTCGGATCCCGAGGAACCGAACCCGCTCATCACTAATATATATATATATATATATATATACACATACACACACACACACATACATATATATATATATATATATATATATGTCTGTGCAAAATAGTGGAAAAAGCGCTCAACCTTGAAATTCCATATATATATAAATTAACTGAATGACAACACAAATATATGTGCAATATAAAACAATAGAACTCCAAAGTACAGTGACAGCAGAAATTTTCAGTTGACCTATATTATTCAATAGATCCTTTAAAAATTATCGTAGATAATAAAATTCCTGCGCCTTCAGTACTCATAAAGTGATCTGTGCATCATCAATCCTCATAAGTGATAGCATATGCGTACCAGATATATATGAATTGCGAATTCTTAGCAGGTTCTTTGAAAAGAAATGATCCTTCCTCTTTCTTCTGACCCGGACTGGTAAGCTCATTTAATCATGATTTTCACTCGGGGAGTTAGAGGATAAAATGAGTGAACAAAATGCACTTTGTATTAAAGTGACTTGTGCTGATGTGCAATATTAAAAAGGAAAAAAGTGCTTGGTGCAACTCATTTAGAGCCACTATATGAGCCCTGTGACTCAAGAAACAAAATACATACAACACCTCTGTGACTATATGGGTAAGAGAACCCTTAGGTATAATAAGGTATACTCACTGCCAGTAATCCAAATGAAGTCTTCAAGTTAGATTCGCAGCTGTACCTTAAATATAAGGACCCGAGCGTCGCCGCCATTTTCACTCCAGTCTCGGAGAGTGTAGTGAGAGGGCGTGTCTCCGTCCTCAGTGTCTGTGTTGGCGGGAAAGTGGGTGGCATTTCCAGCAGGGCCATCTCAACAGCAGTGTGGGCCCCTGGGCACAGCCATGCACTGGGGCCCCTGCCCATCCTCCAGCAGTAGTGGTGGGGGGTGCTATCAACACCAGCTTTGATGTCCTGCAGGCGGTAGGGGGTGTTCTATCTTCCACTCAGGAAGCAGTAATTTCTGCTAATTACATAGAAACATAGAATTTGACGGCAGATAAGAACCACTTGGACCATCTAGTCTGCACCCTTTTTTTATACGCCAGTACCACTGGATTTATATGGCAGTACACTGGACATAATCGGCAGTATCACTGGAATTAAATGGCAGTACCACTGGTCATATACGGCATTATCAATGGATTTATACGGCAGTAACACTGGACATATACAGCAGTATCCCTGGATTTACACAGCAGTATCACTTATATTCCAGTTCCACTGGAATAATGGGATCCGGTCTGAAGATCGACAGTGTCTAGGTCGACAATGTTTAGGTCGACCACTATAGGTCGACAGTCACTAGGTCGACATGGATGGAAGGTCGACAGGGTTTCTAGGTCGACATGTGCTAGGTCAACAGGTCTAAAGGTCGACATGAGTTTTTCAATTTTTTTTTCTTTTTTTGAATTTTTTCATACTTAACGATCCACGTGGACTACGATTGGAACAGTAAAGTGTGCCGAGCGAAGCGGTAGCGGAGCGAAGGCACCATGCGAGGAGATGCGGTGCACTAATTTGGGATCCCGGTCACTCTACGAAGAAAACGACACCAAAAAAAAAATCCTCATGTCGACCTTTAGACCTGTCGACCTAGCACATGTCGACCTAGAAACCCTGTCGACCTTCCATCCATGTCGACCTAGTGACTGTCGACCTATAGTGGTCGACCTAAACATTGTCGACCTAGACACTGTCGATTTGATGAACCACACCCTGGAATAATACGGCAGTATCACTGGAATTATACAGCAGTATCACTGGAATTATATGGCAGTACCACTGGAATTATACGGCAGTATCTCTGGACTGGATTTGTACGCCATTACCATTGGATTTATATGGCAGTACCAGTGGACATATACAACAGTAAAGCTGGACATATACGGAAGTACCACTGGACATATACAGCAGCACAGGCACACCACCACTTGACTGATGCAGGATAACACAGCACCACTGCAATGGACTGGACTTATACAGCAGCACTGGACATATGGCAGCAGAGGACACCACCTCTGTGACTGAACTGATACAGCACAAAACACTACCACTGCACTGATGCAGGACAACACAGCACCACTGCAATGGACTGGACTTATACAGTAGCGCTAGACAGTGGCAGAACTAGCGAGTGGTGGGCCCAAGTGTGACAAAATGCTTTGCCCCAACCCAAACCCATCCCATCCAAGTCCACCCCCTCACCCCTGGAGAGGATCTGGTGAGGGGGACCTGCTCAGGGCCAGAGAAATGGATACCTAGCAACAGTGCCGTAACTAGACATTTTAGCACTGTGTGCAAGAAACGGCATTGTTGTCCCACCCCTGCATGCAAAACAAGGGCAGTGCGCACCTTAGGCAAAAATACATAGGGGCGTGGCTTCGTGGGAAAGGGGTGTGACCACAAAATAATACCAATTCATAAAACAGTGCACAGTAGTCTCCATTATTCAAATTACGCCGCACAGTAGCACCACTACTCCAGGTAGAGACTCTTTTACACCTTACGGCAGACAGATTCCCCTTTTTACACATTACGGCAGACAGCATCCCCTTTTTACACATTATGGCAGACAGCGTCCCCCTTTCTACACATAACGGCAGACAGCGTGCCCTTTTTACACATAACGGCAGACAGCTTCCCCTTTTTACACATAACGGCAGACAGCGTGCCCTTTTAACACATAATGGCAGACAGCGTCCCCTTTTTACACATTACGGCAGACAACGTGCCCTTGTTACACATTACGGCAGACAGCGTTCCCCTTTTTACACATTACGTCAGGCAGAGTCCCCCTTTTTACACATTGCGGCAGACAGCGTCCCCTTTTTACACATCACGGCAGGCAGATTGCCCCTTTTTACACATAGCGGCAGACAGCGTGCACTTTTTACGCATAACGGCAGACAGTGTCCCCTTTTTACACATTGCGGCAGACAGCGTGCCCTTGTTACACATAGCGGCAGACAGCGTACACTTTTTACACATAACGGCAGACAGCATCCCCTTTTTACACATAACGGCAGACTGCGTTCCTTTTTACACATTACGGCGGACAGCGTGCCCTTGTTACACATTATGGCAGACAGCGTCCTCCTTTTAACACATTACGGCAGGCAGATTCCCCCTTTTTACACATAGCGGCAGACAGCGTGCCTTTGTTACACATAGCGGCAGACAGCGTACACTTTTTACACATAACGGCAGACAGCATCCCCTTTTTACACATAACGGCAGACAGCGTCCCTTTTTACACATTACGGCAGAGAGCGTGCCCTTGTTACACATTACAGCAGACAGCGTCCCCCTTTTAACACATTACGGCAGGCAGATTCCACCTTTTTATACATTGCGGCAGACAGCGTCCCCTTTTTACACATCACGGCAGGCAGATTCCCCCTTTTTACACATCAGGCAGATTCCCCCTTTTTACACATTGCGGCAGACAGCTTCCCCTTTTTACACATGACGGCAGGCAGATTCCCCCTTTTTTACAATTATGGCAGACAGTCCCCCTTTTTGCATATAAAGAAAGAAAGAGAAAGAAATAAAGAATTATACTTACTCTCACCGCTGGCTCAGGCTCCTCGGTGCAGCTTCTGGCAGAGATTCCGGGCAGGGGAGAAGGAGGAGGAGGGAGGTGGAGGAGGGAGCCACAGCAGCGCTGTGTTATTGGTGGAAGCGCTGGTGCTGCTGTCCCTTTGCTTCACTATAGGCTGTTCTCCGCCGCTGTGAATGCTGGGATGCACTTCACAGCGGCGGAGGACAGCCTATAGTGAAGCAGAGGAACAGCAGCAGCAGCGCCTCAACCAGTAACAAAGCGCTGCTGCGGCTCCCTCCTCCACCTCCCTCCTCCTCCTTCCCCCATACCGCTGCGCTCCTCTCCTCTCTCTTCGGGCGGCTGTGTGCTGCGGGCAACGGTTGCCTGCAACACACAGCGGCATGTAATGAGTCAGTTTGACTCATTACATGCTTTGGGCCCCTGGACAGTGGCGGGCCCCAGTACAACGCACTGGTTGCACTGGCGGTAGTTCTGCCTCTGGCGCTGGACATATGGCAGCAGAGGACACCACCACTGTGACTGGACTGATGCAGCACAACACAGCACCACTGTACTGGACTTATACAGCAGCACTGGACATATGGCAGCAGAGGACACCACCACTGTGATTGGACTGATGCAGCACAACACACCACCACTGGAATGATGCAGCACAACACAGCACCACTGGACTAGACTTATACAGCAGCACTGGACATATGGCAGCAGAGGACACCACCACTGTGACTGGACTGATGCAGCACAAGATACTACCACTGTACTGATGCAGGATACTGAGGACGGAGACACGTCCTCTTGCTACACTCTCCAATGCCGGAGTGAAAATGGCGGTGACGCACGGCTCCTTATATGATATCCAAACCCCGCGAGAATCCGACCGCGGGATGATCATGTTTTGCCTCGCTCTGGTTTCCGAGTCGGGTAGGAAAACCTGAGCCGGGCTCGGAACCGGGCTCTGGTAGTGGAGTCCGGTAGGGTTCGGTTCTCAGTGAACTGAACCTGCTCATCCCTAGTTTAAAATAGTCTCAAAGTGAACTGTAAGGCTTTTGTGACATAAACACCCTACATCAGTTTTTATTTTATCTTGCTTTTGTCATGTGACTATCTTTTCTTTAACCACTTGATTGCCTGGCATGGTCGCATCAGATGCGTCCATGCCTGAAAGTGCTTTATTTATCCTGGTCGCACAGGATGCGACCAGTCAGCTAAACAGTGTTAGCAGAGGTAGGGAAGAGAAACTTCCCTCCGCTGCTGCTGTCAGAGAAGGTCCCTCTGCTTCCCTGCACTCTCCCCTACTGATTGCTGTGCTGCCAATCACTGCTGAGCGGTCAGCACGGCAGGATCCCTTCCCTCCAGCAGCTGCAGACAATGGCAGCCATTGGGGAGTTTAAATTAACCCTCCCAAGCCACCCCCATACCCGCCCTATATACCTAGAGGCTGTTCCGGCTTTCAAAATGAAAGACGCAATGGTCGCGATGTTTCCGATGTTACGATTGTCGCAATGTTCCCAATCGATGTTTCAATGTTTGAAAAAAATATATATTTTTTTTTTACAAATGGAAAAATAATATAATTCATTATTTTTCTTTTTTTTAACTAAAATCATTTTGAATAGGGTTAAATTCATGTTCTTCACCTAATTCACTCATAGAACCCCCCGACAATTTTGGAGTGTTTTTTTGGCAAAATAAATCGTCAGTTAAGTGGTTAAGCCAGTGTACTGTAGCTGATATGTAAAATAGCATCTAACAAAGGCGTGTACTGTATGTCTACAGTATGTTCTGGATACGTTCTAAACGTGCGTGCTCAGCAGCTTCATGGAAAGCCTCCAAGCTGTTTCTGTCATCACAGAGATCTAGTCTGAACTAGTCCAGGCTGCGTCTCTGTGTTTACTACAAACATGAAAAGCATGCCTGGTTCCTGCCCGATCTTAGCTCTCAAAGAAGCATCCTTTCACTTGTGCCTTGTCTCTAAACAGACTTACAGCATAAAATCAAAGTTACTGTAAGTGACACTTCTAAACAGACACGTTTGTAACCCACCTGCATTTTGTTTTATCTACTACAATAATAACTACTACAACACCAACAACAACAACAACAACAACAACAAGAAACTACTATATCTGTAAACAAAAGCAATGGCTGATTACTTCAATGTAGATGAAAGAACGGGAGTGAAGGAGCCAGAATGGCCACCATAGCAGGATAAGGGGGAGGGGCACCAGGCAGTCCACAGGACAGCCACGTGAATCCCAGGAGGAGGGGGTGAGGTGGCCAACAGGCAGGCTTATCCCCCCCAACCCCTTGTGTTCAGCACCTGACTAGGGGTTAGCAGAGCTCTTTGTATTGGAGGGGGCAGCCAGTATTAAAATCAGGCTGCCAGGGGGGAGAGAAGGGTATCTTACCTTCCCGTGCAGCCAGGACACTCACCCACCCAGCCCGGTGAACGTTAAAGGTAAGTAGGAGGCTAGCCGGCCAGTAGCCAAGAAGAGTCTGGAGATTGGTAATTGTTAAAATTTCATGGGTATTGCATTACATGTTTATTTGTGAATATATATACATATATATATATATATATATATATATACGGCAGATAGAGACATGCAGCGGCACTCAGAGACTGATCCAAGATGATAACGTGCAAACAGTAACTTTAATCCATAGGAAACAAAGTGAGGTGACCAACGTTTCGGGGCACTAACGCCCCTATGTCAAGGTGATATACATATATATACTGCTTGAGTAACCCTTATCCAAAATGCTTGGGACCAGAAGTATTTTGGATATGGATTTTTCCGTATTTTGGAATAATTGCATACCATAATGAGATATCATGGCGATGGGACCTAAATCTAAGCACAGAATGCATTTATGTTACATATACACCTTATACACACAGTCTGAAGGTTATTTTAGCTAATATTTTTAATAGCTTTGTGCATTAAACAAAGTGTGTGTACATTCACACAATTCCTTTATGTTTCATATACACCTTATACACACAGCCCGGAGGTCATTAAATACAATATTTGTAATAACTTTGTGTATTAAGCAAAGTCTGTGTACATTGAGCAATCAGAAAACAAAGGTTTCACTATTTCACTCTCACTCAAAAAATTCCGTATTTCGGAATATTCCGTATTTCGGAATATTTGGATATGGGATACTCAACCTGTATATGTATGTATGTATGTATGTATAAACTGTATATAAATAAAAACATATATATATATATATATATACTTTATGCATGAATAATAAAAATCAAATATCAGATGAATAGAGATCCTTTTTGCTGGTTTTTGTTCCTTGTGCAGTGTGATGTACAGTGTAATGGTTGTCACAGCATGTCGGCGGGTGGGAGCGGTGCACAAGGCATGAAAGTAGGGGATTGTCAGAATGGTGGCCGCACGCCTGGTTCCAGCAATAATACGGCATGGGCCATACGGGGTTGCACGCCACGTGAGGGTGCTGTGCGGATGGTAGCTGGTCCCAAAATAGTAGGGGTCGTGGGTGCGTTCCCCCAAGGTGGGGACGGGCACGCCGCAGGTGGTACAACGTTGGAAGAGCCTTTGCGCAACGCTTCCCTTTCCTTACCCTGCAATTGGTTTGGTTGTGATTTATGTGAGTAATAAATAAAGCTGTGACCGATTTCAATTGCCCAAAGTAAAGTGGTCTCGTCTCAGTTATTTGGTTGGTCAAGTATATATATATGTACATGTATATGTCGGCCCATTTGGTCTAAATAAATGACCCACATTTTTCATTGATAGTCTGACTGAGTGCCGCCTTCTTCCAATCCCCACATATATATATATATATATATATATATACTGTATATATTGTATATATTGTATATACATATATTGTAACACTAAGGGTGCAAGGTGTCGTTTCCTGGGGTATGTGGCAGCACGCAGCAGCTGAGGAACAACACAAGTCCAGTTTCTGGTACAACTGGCCCCAGCCAGTTTTATTGTACAGAAAATAAAACAAACACCAAAAGAAAATACCTTGCCTGTCCGGCACTAACTAAACACAAGATGTTCCTAACTATCACTAAAACAAAAAACACAGAGTTCTCCAGCAACACTGTATAGCTCACTTGTATCAGGAAGCGTGTTTCTCTCACAGAGATCCTGCAGTCTTCCCAGGCAGTCTGCACACCCTAATCAGGCCAGCAGCTCTATAACACTCTTACACAGCTGAAAGCCTGATTAGCCTTCTGTGAGACCAAAGACCCGAACTGGGCCCAATGTCTGGAACTTGCCCCATCTCTCTTACAGGGCCCTTACCCAGCTTTTCCAACAAACTGAAAAGGTTCTAACAAAACAAAACATATTCCTAGAAGTTTTCATATTTCTAATACATGTAAGACAAGAACCTGGGACAAACATACCTGCCCTCAAACACTATCCCAGTGTTCTTGTCACAATATATATATATATATATATATATAAATAAATTAGTGTAGGCGGCACTCATGATGACTAATACAGATGACACAAAGTCAGCGTTGTATATTTCAATGTTTCAGAACCATTTACTTCAGTTCTTTCGTCAGGAGGATGAAAGAACTGAAGTAAATGGTTCTGAAACCTTGAAATATACAACGCTGACTTTGAGTTGTCTGTATTAGTCGTTGTGAGTGCCGCCTACACAAATTTCAATATGAACCAGTCTCCGGCAGGAGCAGAGTTTAAAGAGGGCACCGATGCAAGTTTATTAAAAGTAGAGATGAGCGGGTTCAGTTCTCAGTGAACCGAACCCTACCGAACTTTGCCTTCTGAGTCCGATCAGAGCCAGGCTTGGATTTTCCCTCTTGACTCGGAAACCCGAATGCAGCAAAATGAAATCATCCCGCTGTCGGATTCTCGCGGGATTTGGATTCCATATAAGGAGCCGCGCGTCCCCGCCATTTTCACTCCAGTCTCGGAGAGTGTATAGAGAGGACGTGTCCTCAGTGTTCAGTGTCTGTGTGTTGGGGCAGGAAAGTGGGGTTGCAAGTGTTGTGCTTCTCAGTCCAGTCCAATGTAGTCACTCAGTGTATTGTGCTGCATCAGTCCAGGCAGTCACAGTGTTGGTGTTCTCTGCTGCCATATATCCAGTGTAGCTGTAAAGTGGTGCTGTGTTGTGCAGACCAGTCCAGTGTAGTCGGTGTATTGTGCTGTATCAGTCCAGGCAGTCACAGTGTTGGTGTTCTCTGCTGCCATATATCCAGTGTAGCTGTAAAGTGGTGCTGTGTTGTGCAGACCAGTCCAGTGTAGTCAGTGTATTGTGCTGTATCAGTCCAGCCATTCACAGTGTTGGTGTTCTCTGCTGCCATATATTTAGTGTAGCTGTATAAAGTAGTGCTGCGTTGTGCAGACCAGTGGTAGTGTCCTGTGTCATCAGTAATTCCAGTGACGATATACGCTGCTGCTATATGTCCACTGCTGCAGTATAACAATTATAACAACATGTTGGGCTGCATCAGACCAGTGGTAGTGTCCTGTGTCCTCAGTAATTCCAGTGACGATATACGCTGCTGCTATATATCCACTGCTGCAGTATAACAATTATAACAACCTGTTGGGCTGCATCAAACCAGTGGTAGTGTCCTGTGTCATCAGTAATTCCAGTGACGATATACGCTGCTGCTATATATCCACTGCTGCAGTATAACAATTATAACAACCTGTTGGGCTGCATCAGACCAGTGGTAGTGTGCTGTGTCATCAGTAATTCCAGTGACGATATATGCTGCTGCTATATGTCCATTGCTATTTGTTTCTATATGTCCATGTGCTGTTTGGGGCCTATTTTTTAAATCTGCCATCCTGTCTGCCACTGCAGTGCCACTCCTAGATGGGCCAGGTGTTTGTGCCGCACACTTGTGTCGCTTAGCTTAGTCATACAGCCACCTTGGTGCAACTTTTAGGCCTAAAAACAATATTGTGAGGTGTGAGGTGTTCAGAATAGACTGGAAATTTTTGTTATTGAGGTTAATAATACTGTAGGAGCAAAATTACCCCCAAATTCTGTAATTTTAGCTGTTTTTATGGGGTTTTTTTCTTCCAAAAATCATCCAGATTCAAAACCAAAACATGAAAGGGTGGTTTTGGCAAAACCAAACCAAAACCAAAACATGAAAATGGAATTAGAACCAAAACCAAAACACAAAACACGAAAAGTGCCCTGCGCACATCTCTAAAAGGCAAAGTGGAGTGCCGGCTACCGACTCTCCACTCAATCACACTTCACGTGGGTGTGCCCAGTCAGCCCTTACTGTACACTCTATGTAATCAAATTCCCTATATTATTTAGTTTGCATTGACTGCTAATATATGGTGTAGACATGCCCAGTCGGTGGTGCTAGACACGCCCAATAGGTGACGCTAGACACGCCCAGTAGGTGACTCTAGACACACCCAGTAGGCGGTGCTAGACACACCACTCCAGTCGTGCACCTAATACAATGTGCTGCGCACGCCTATGCTGCTCCATATATGTTTATAGATTGCAAATTATAAATGTTACGTCAGTGCTGATTGGTTGCCATGGGCAACTTCTCCAGTAGCTCACTTCTCCACTTTTATCACTTTTTAGTAGATGTTCCCCTAAGCTCTATCTATCTATCTATCTATCTATCTATCTATCTATCTATCTATCTATCTATCTATCTATCTATCTATCTATTATATAAAAATGAAAATTTGTCCTTCTGTCTTTCTATACAAATCCACAGTTTACAAGCGAAGATCGTGAAATTTTACATACAAGCATATTAAAACATGGTGGAGGCAACTAATTAATTTGAAATCCCTAGCACCCCTAGGGGGGCAGACAGCAGCACAGAGTATATCAGGAGACAGCATACAGTAACTCCGGAATTGCTGGAGCAATGTACTCACAAATTGGTACACATATGCCTTACAATCTGGCAACAAACACTGTGGGGGGAAGACACCCCTAGCACCCCTAGGGGTGAGGCAGCAGCACTGAGTATTTTAGCCGACAGCATAACTCTGAAATGGCTGCATCAATTTACAACAAACTTGGTATACATATGACTTACACTCTGGAAGCAAACACTGTGGGGGTCAGACACCCCTAGCACCCCTAGGTGTGGGACAGCAGCACAGAGTATGTCAGCAGACAGCAAAACTGTGGAAGGCCTGGAGCAATTTACACCAAACTTGATACACATATGACTTACACTCTGGAAACAAACACTGTGGGGGTCAGACACCCCTAGCACCCCTAGGTGTGGGACAGCAGCATAGAGTATTTTAGGAGATAGCGCAACTCCCGAATGCCTGGACCAATTTACAACAAACTTGGTACACATATGGGAACAAACACTGTCTGGGAACAAACACTGTGGGGGTAAAACACTCCTAGCAGCCCTAGGGGTGAAGCAGCAGCACAGAGTTTTTCAGCAGACAGCATAACTCTGGAATAGCAGAAGCAATTTACACCAAACTTGCTACACATATGACTTACACTCTGGTAACAAACACTGTGGGGGTAACATACCACTAGCACCCCTATGGGTGGGACAGCATCACAGACTACATCAGGACATGCATGATATGTCAGTGATGACAGGGCTGCATGTGACAAGGCCAGTGACATGATGTGAGGAGGGTAATGCAGGTAGCACAAACCCACACACTGAGACTTATATAGTGGAAGTAGCACGGTCCCCCAGCAGCACAGAGTTTATCAGGAGATACATAATGTGCTACGCTATATAAGATACTGTAAATAAATCGATAATTTCACAGGGGCACTGACATGATGGGAGGAGGGGAATGGATGCAGCAGGAAGCCACAGACTGATAGTTGTATAGTGGGAAGAGCAGGGACCCTTGGGGGACCAAAAAGGGGTCCGGCCACTTCACAAAGTGTGTCAGGGAAGCAAGATATGCCTATATACTAGATCTCCAACCAACGAAAATTAACGAACAACTATCATTCTAATTTACCATCCTCATCCTGTAGCGAAGCACGGGTATTCCGCTATCTACAATGTTATTTATACTGTGTGTTTAATATTTACATTTATTTTTGGAAACAGACACTCTTAAAATTCCGGGCAAAGCTGGGTACTCTAGCTAATATATATATATATATATATATATATATATAATGTGCGTGATTTATTTGATTCAGTATCATTCCTACTTTTATAAGCCATTATAGAATGCAAATACATAAGAAAATCCATTACCTTACAGCACTGAAGCTAAAAAAGATAACAAAGTAACCTAATACATGGTTGTTTTGTACACTGGGTATATATAGTTTATCTGCATTTGACATAATTGTGTATAAATCCTAAAGTTGCAAGTTTTTTCCTATGTAACCAAATTTTGTCATACTGGCTCACATCTTAACATTAGAAGGTGAAGCCCATGAAAACAATTCATGTAAGTAAAGCTGGGTACACACAGGAGTGATATGTGCAGCACATAAAATCTGACAACGTCGCTAGCGCCTGTGGGCACCCACATATCGGCCATACACACCGCCCAATATGCACCGAATTGAGCCATATGTTGATCATCCACCAGATCAGACGACATATCGCTCATTGTGTAACCAGCTTCTGGCCTGTTCTGCTCGAGACCTAGAGAAGATTAAATATTGCAGTCAGTCATGCATGCTAAATTAAATGTGATGATCATACTTTGGTGTACCAGCATTGAGTTCCTTGGGGAAAATGTAATAAACTGCATTTTGTCAAGAATCTAAAAATTTTCTGCAAAATCAGGCTGGTTTTTTTTTTATTTAAAATCATTACAGCTTCAAATCTGTAGCAAAAATCACAGAAAATCTGCGACTTTAATAAATCTTGGTTCATTAGATTTCCCCTTTGTCTCCTCGCTTCACATAACAGAATTTTTTTTTTTTTTTTTTTTTTATATTCTTGGAGGGAAAATACTTCAAATGTATAGTGTCCTCCATCCTTCTCTTTGCAGGCTTTCCATTCTGTATCCTACTGTAAATGAGAAATGAAGCAGTTAGCAAACGAAATTCAGAAATAAAAGCTTCAGTTACATTTTTGCTAACATAACTTTAATTTTTAGTTGATCATATAAATGTCTTAACAGATCTTTAGTTTTTTGTATGCTATCCCATTGAAATTATTAAATTAGCAATTGCTGTTCCCTCTTTTAATATCTTCTATTTCTCTCTGTATACAAATCATATGAAGTTATGCCAATAATCATTACATTATATAGATCTTACCTCATCTTTAGTGAGTAACAAGGGCACTGGTAGGCCAAAACCTCTCTTCAGAACTCACCTCACCTTGGATAGTCTGTAGTGTGAAATTCCATTTGGCTACCCCTTCCTGATGGAGACTATTTGTATGCTTGTAAATGGGGTGTAAATTATGTTTCCATGCTAGGACTTGTGCTGTTAATATTTATATAATCACAAATTACTGTAGGTGTTTCCTGAAGCCATATTTGAAACCAATGCTAATGTTCAAATAATTAAACTCCACCCAAACGTTACTATATGTCCGCGTATTTCATAAATTAATTTTCATCACCATAGGCTACAGTACTTCACATTGAGACATGAAATTAATAAATGCCTTTGTAAGCAGTTGTACTGATGTTCTTGTGTAAGTATTATCATTCATGTCTCTTATGACACCTACAACTAGAAAATTAAAAAATAGTAATCGTGGACACAGGGACGTAGCCAGAACTTTGTAGGCCCCATAGAAACATTTTGAAGGGGCCTCTGTCCAAATGCAGCAGTTGTTAATTTTATTCCCTAATTCATTTTCTAAACCATAGTAATGCCTTAGGTAATGTTATGCACCATAGTAGTGCCTTAGATAATGTTATGCTCTATAGTATTGCCTTAGATAATGTATATGCACCATAGTAGTGCCTTAGATAATGTTATGCCCCATAGTAGTGCCTTAGATAATGTTATGCACCATAGTAGTGCCTTAGATAATGCTATGCCCCATAGTAGTGCCTTACATAATATTATGCCACATAGTAGTGCCTTAGATAATGTTATGCCCCTTAGTAGTGCCTTAGATAATGTTATGCCTCATAGTAGTGCCTTAGATAATGTTATGCCCCATAGTAGTGCCTTAGATAATGTTATGCACTATAGTAGGGCCTTAGATAATGTTATGCACAATAGTAGTATCTTAGATAATGTTATGCCCCATAGTAGTGCTTTAGATAATGTTATTACCCATAGTAGTGCCCCAGATTATTTTACGAAACATAGTTGTAGGGCTGGCAGTATGCACTTTGCACAGTGCCTCCACTTCATAATGTGCCCCATAACAATGCTCCATTTTATATTATGTAACATTATTATACCCTCCAGTTTATTTTATACCACATACCAATGAGCAGGACCAGGGGCATATCTAGATATATTGTAGGAACCAATGCAAAAGTTTGTAAGGGTCCCTATGTATTTACGAATGCTACAAAATGTATATAACTTTGATAGCGAAGGTGGTCCACTCTCATCTCTGGGCCCCATAGCACCTGCACTCCCTGCACCTATGGTAGCTATGGCCTTGCGTGGGCGTGTAAACACATCTCTTTGGAGCTTTTGTTACATTCATCTATCTACACCAGTGTAGAGCATCTGCTTAAGAAACCCCAAGGGACTCTCACATTTAGTGCAAGCTACCTGACTGTGTTTCTTCCCTATTGAACACATTTTGAATAGTATTTTTGGTGCTTATTAATAATTTTTCTGTTGCATAGATTGTAGTGGTATTACCACTCACCTTGTTTGTTGGGAGGTTTTGGCTCATAATAACAGCTTGTGGGTTTGGTAGCAAGCCTTCTAATTTTCACTAGTGTCAAGGACAGTGAAACAAATTTCCCATACAGAGAGTATACAAGAAAGTCTTGTCCGCGGACCCTCACTTCACACAAATTTTCATTTAGCGATTAATAATGGAGGATACAGTGTCTGTTACTGCCACAGTTGTCCAGTTTTGAAAAGTAGGCAAAAAAAGCAGTTTTCTGTTCCTTCTACTGATTCTTCTTCAGAAGACTTGATTATTATTTATGACTAAGAAAATAAAAAATTTCTTAAGGTCTGCTTTAGCAATGCAAACTCTTACATCTACATTGTACTTTTTGCATCGGCAATTAAAAAATATTTATGAGGTGCAAAAATTTGCTCAATTAGCTTTCTAGTCCTCCCGATTTAAAAAAGATGAGTTGGGTTCTTCTGATTGCCACACTGGTAGTCAAGATGTACCAGCATTGCTTGCCCCAGATATAGATCCTACCTTAACTTCTCTAATGGGTAACAAGAACCGCAGGAATGTCCAATAGCTGATACTACTGGACCTTTATTCTTTGTTTTAGATAATACAGAGAAAGATAGTAAATCAGTATGGTCCCTTGAATCTTTAGTGGAATCCAAATATGCCAATTTTAAAGAAATTAGCATAATGACTCCTTTAACAGAACAGACATTTAATTATGTATCCAACACATGTCAAGCCTGGTGGTTTTCAAGAGCTTGCAGGTTCAGCTCCATAAACTGTGTCACGCTCCAGGCTTGCAGACTCCGCTGTGCTGTCTGTTCCAGGTCTTGTTGATGTATTCTGGTCTCTGCTGCCTCCTCCTGCATACCACGCTGACTCTATTCTTCACTGAAGTCTCACTGGCTCCGGCGCTGCTATTTTGGACTCAGTCAACCGACCACGGCTCCGTCAATTAAATGCTTTCCGGTTTCAACTGAGCCTGAAAGCCAATCAAGGGTCAGCAAACCATATTTAAACCCTTCCTGGAGTACTTACTAGTTTCCAGTAAAATGCCGTTCTTTCAGGATGCCTTTCTGGTTGAGTGGATTGCAGTATATTTTCATAGTGTGTCTCTGCTAGCATAACCGGTTCCAGCATGGTTACTCTATATACATTACCAGTTCCAGCCTGGTTAATCTATACACATTACCAGTTCCAGCTGTATTCGCATTACCATTTTCAGCCAGGTATGCATTATTGGTACCAGCCCATTACTCCAATAAGCATTTCCTGTTCCAGACCAGCAACTCAAGTATGCATTACCAGTCCTAGCCCGGATACTCCAGTACACAATGCTGGATCAAGCCGGTTATTCCACAGTGTATTACTGGTCCCAGCCCGGTTACTCTAATATGCAATACCGATTCCAGACCATTTATTATATATGCACTATCGGTCAAGCCCGGTTACTGATATGCATCACAAATTCCAACCTGGTTTCCAGATGCATTATCGGTTCCAGCCTGTTACCCAATACTAGAACCCATCAAGTTAATTTCTGAAGTCTCTCACCTATCCAGTGCCTAGTAGCTTCTTCAGTGCTAACTTCATGCAGAGAAACCTAATAAAGCCTCCTGGTTTTCTACAAGTGGTCTCCAATCCTGCCCCAGCTGTAAACTCCAGTCTGGCTGCAGAAAAACACCTTTTCTAAAACTGTGGAGCTCCCCAATTTACTAGATACTGACCTGTTTAGACCAGTATTCATTAAGGATGTAAGGTCTCTTTATAAGGACCATTGATCCTTTGCAGACCTTATGAAGACTCAAGATATGGTCAAGAATCCATTTTGTCAGGAGTGACAGGCTTTAAAATTTGTGAGTCTGGCTCATGAGAGCAGTGAGAAAGATATACCTACAGAACCGGAGATTCTACAGGCCTAAAGTCTTCTGCCAGGACTTCCTTCAAAAGAGAAAGGAATAACAGTCCTCACACTTAAAAGTTTATACTACTAGGCAGAGTATCATAGACAAGTGGTTACTAAACTAATTCTTTCAGGTATAATATACCTCTAATTATCTTCCCACTTGTTCAATGAACTAATGTCTACTGCTACATGATAGTCTTATGAAGCAGAGAAAAGTAGAACTCACAGACCCATGTGCAGTAAATTGGACCAGTCATCTGTTTCCTGTCAAGAAACAAAAAGCTTCCATTAGACTAGTACTAAACATGAAATCTCTAAATCATCACTGAAATGTAAACATATTGGTATGGAAGAACTATCAGATATCAAGATCCTACTACAGGGGATTGCTACTGCATAAAGATAGTGTGACAGAACAACATAGACAGAGTACAGTCCTAATCACTTAATTCCCACCTCAGGCAGATTTCACAGTACTGTAGATGCAGGCTTTGCAGATCAGGTTTCACAGGCAGTCTTTGAACAACAGCACAGCATTCCTAGTTCTAATAAGCACAAGTAGTACAGATTCCAAAAGGGTTGTAATGTAATCCCAGAGCCCAATCTATCGCCTGGCCACTTGTTGGCATCAGGAGCAATGACCTACTGAACAAACACATTTTTAAAAGTAGCAGACAAGTTGTACTGATTAGCCCAGCTGTGGCTTACAACAGACTCATCTAAAACCTGGACTGGATTCCATCAAACCTGTTGCTGCTGCTCTAATCCTGCAAAAGGCTGCCGTTCCAGATTTACCTCATGTGGAATCAAGCTGTCCCTTCCACACTAGACTTAAAGTAAGCTTTCCATTCTATTTCAATTTATCCAAATAAGAGGCATTTTAAAGTTTTTCTTAAAAGATAGTCATTGATCTGTACACTTTCACACAATTTATGAAAGCTGTAGTGTTACATCTACATTAGAAGAATGTCTATTGCATCATATAATCTGGAGGACATGCTATTAGCTCATCCAGCTAATAAACACGTTAGAAAAACACAGAGATTTAACACTAGCTCTCCTTACCAGTCTCATGTTCAAAATAAATTAACCAATCTCTGACACCATCTTCCATAAGCATGTTCTTGGTGTTTATTCCGGATACCCAGTCTTTCTGATGTGAGTTTCTGAGATTTGTATTAAAAAATCAATACAAAAAGCAGGATCTTCGACTTCTATGCAGAGAATGTTAAGATCTTCTAAGATCTTTACTTTGAGCACATAATATGTGGTAAGACTGGATAGCTGACAAAGTAATATAAGGAAGGAAATTTTCAGTTGGTGCACCCTACCTCGGCTGCCTTAATGGCCTTTGTTAGATGCCCCTCTCAAAACAGAGAACCATTTTTTCGAGGGTGATATAGTTATCTGCAGAAATAAATGAGTTTGACATCATGCTATCTCCTCAGTACGTTTTCACAGACAATGTTTTTTTTTTTATAAAACACTGTCTTAAAGAAGATTATGTAGATATGGATATTTTTCCCAGGAGAAGATGTATCAAACCTTGTAGACAGATAAAGTACATACCAATCAATCATTTTACAGGCTGTGTTTGAAAAATGACAGATTCTGATTGGTTGGTTCTTTATCTCACTCTACTTTCAACAAGGCGGGTGCTCCCAATAGAAATAGCTGGATTTCCACTGGGTGGAGAGTGCACTCCCGCAAATATATGAAGCAGTCCATATATAAAAAAATAATTTTATTGGTCGTCAAAAAGAGCCGTGATGTCGACGTTTCGGTTCGATGACGAACCTTTCTCAAGACCGGCATTAATACATGGTCATACCAACATCGAATATTAGAAATTTACAAACATGTCTGATAAATTATTCACAGTACTGTATATGCGTAACAGGTGTACACTCCTCTCTAGCATGATCACAGTAGCAAGGAGGTCAGACGTGCCTGTTATAACAGCCACTGCTGCTTGGATGCAGCCTCAGGGGCACATGGATATACAGAGTGAAGTATCCTGAAGTCCAAGTCATCCCTGAGCTGCCTGGCACGTCTGACCTCCTTGCTGCTGTGATCATAAATTATTTTTTCTTGGTCTTTTGAGAGCTGCTTTCGCCTTTGCCTCTCGTTTTGGCCCCCGCGACGGGTGGTTTGGTACTTGAATTTGATTCCGGCTGAATTTTGGTGCTTGTGGCTAAAGGGGCCGAGGGTCCTTCCAAAGGGTCATCAGATTCCCGGGTGGCAAATTCGCTGTCGCTGTTTGATGTGGGGGCCTCAGGTCCCCTAGGCTCTCTTCTGCGCCAGCCTTGTTTCGACCCTTGCCCGGCTGCCCTTACTGGACGTCCATCTCCTCCCATCAGCCAATGATAGACTCGGTTAGAGTCATAATCATTCTGAACCACTTCAAGTTTTTTGGTTTTGAATTTCACTAATTCCTGTTGATACAGGTAAATTTTTGTTTTAATGGACGAGTATAGATCGGCATTGGAGGTACTCTTCAGAACCGTGCTGTTTGAAATCTCCAGCCAGGAGATTTTGTCACGTGCTGCCTTTAATTCCCGTTCAGATTCTTGTATCACCAGAAGCATTAGATCAAAACTGCATCGGTTGACAATCCCAATCCATTTCTGACAGAAGTCAGGATTATAGCGGCCTATGGTTGGCGCATTCCGGACTCTGAACCCGCGTTGAGTCATTTGCTGTCTATAATATTTGGTGAGAGATATTCCGTGCATCAGATAATCTGTCTCACGCTTCTTCAATTTGATAAGTTGCTCACAGATCTCCTCTGCCTACTGTGATAAGTCCTTATGGGGCCAGTCATCCTTAAATAAAATGTCCTCCACCTCCTCATCAGTGAATCGGTGTGTGTATCATTTGGTGACTGGCAAGCAGTAGCGGATCTTGCCACGGGCAAACAGGACTTTTGCCCGGGGCGCCACCTTCCGGAGGGTGCAGGGCGCCATCCGGAGGGCGCCGCACCAGGGCAAGATCCGCTGCTGCTGTGTGCCCCCCGGCCCCTGCTGCCCGCTGTCCTCCTGCTGCCGCTGGCCGCTGGGAAGGGAAACTAGACGCGTACGCGTCTAGTTTCCCTTCGTGGAGAGGTCCTTTACTGTGCGGTGCGCGATGACGTCATCGCGCACCACACAGCCAAGGTCCTCTCCACGAAGGGAACTAGACGCTACGCGTCTAGTTTCCCTTCGTGGAGAGGACCTTTGATGTGCGGTGCGCGATGACGTCATCGCGCACCGCGCATCATTTCAATCTGTACAGGGGGCGTAAATGACCACGCCCCCTGTATGAAACCACACCCCCTAATGCCGCCCGGGGCGCCAGAAGCCCCGGAACCGGCCCTGCTGGCAAGCCCTTACATCCCACAGGGAAAGAAGTGCTGGCAGTGGTGTGCAGCTGTGCTGCTGTAGTGCTGGTCATGTCCATCCTGTGAATGTAGGCAGGTGGAAAGATGGCTGGTAGATGTAAATGGACCAGGACTGTGTGAACCACAGAACTGGATGCTTAGCAATGGGTGCTCGGTTCCGAGTAGAGGCTGTTGCTCCCAAAGATACAATGCTGGTACGAACCGTCACTCCGTGCTGGAAAAGTTGCTTCCTGGTGCCTTCAGTAAAGATGATGGGATAGCAAACATAGAGACTGCGGCACTCAAATTTAAATAGAAGTTTTTACTATATGCTTAGAGTTATGAGAAAGACAATATGTGTCACAATAGAGGGGTGTAACCCTGTAACCAGAAGTAATAGTTGAATATTTATGTTGTTGCAGCATATAAGGGGTTAAGAAGGGTGCTGTGTGCAGCAGGTGAAGTAAAGGAGTGCCAGTTGTTACCGCATGCCACTGGAGGAGAGTCTATAAAAAGCGTGCTCCACCAGCAGGGAGTGACAGTTGTTACCGGTTCCCTGGTCAGAGTGCAGACCTTGGTTCCCAAAGCCGCTGAAGTAGAGAGCTGTCAGAAAACACTGCAGCAGTGACAGAAACTCGGGGACGTAGCTGGTATAAGACAGGAGCGGGAGAGGAAAGTGACAGTTGCTGTAGCGCTGCATATAGACATGCCCCTGCTCCCGGGTGTGAGGAGTGAGGCGCCTAAGGATCCATGATAGCAGCGGTTAGAGAGGCACTGTGGAGCTGTACTGATTCCTACGCAGCTGAGGCAGAGCTATATGTGAGGTGTGCCGGGGGCTGATCTGGACCGCTCAGGCAGTAGGAGAGGCGCAGAAGGAGTCGGGGGAGTATCCTAAGGCTAGGAAGAATTCATAGGAGGTGTAAGTGAATTCATCTGACCCCACATCACACACCCGCAGTTGCTTGTGGCTTACAGCTTATCAGTTGGAGTAGTATCCCGTGCTGCCTGCGCTGCTACAATCCCTAATACTCGCATACCCCACACCAGGCATGTTATAATACTCTGCAGACTAAAGGGAGATACTTTATTCTAACCCTAAAACAGCAGCAGGGGGAGTGAGTGATTATTCAAGCAAGCTGCAACATTGTATACCGGCAGGGAAATGATGCTTCTTCACTGCATGTAGTGTAACCCCTTATATGGTCTTGGTGTGCAACTGTTTCATGCCTTCATTTATTCTACCTGCTGTATATGTACTGAAGCTGCGGAACGTAATATATTTATATATGTGCGTATGAAAGGACAAGACACAGCTCAGGAGTACAGAAAAGGGATTGTAGTGGACTAGGGTTAGAGGCATTTATACTTACTATACTAACTGTTGTCGTAAACTTAAAAGTCCAAGAGGAGCAGTAAGAGCTGGAAGCTGTGGAGAGGGAGAATAAGTTCATTCAGCACAATTAAAGACACTGCATACACAGGAAGAGGCAGCTGGGGGTGCATATTGCATAAGCCTTATATGGATTCATAGCAAATGCTCAGCGTTGGTACTAGTGATGAGTGGGTTCGGTTCCTCGGAAACCGAACCCCCCCGAACTTCACCCATTTTACACGGGTCCGAGGCATACTCGGATTCTCCCGTATAGCTCGGTTAACCTGAGCGCGCCCGAACGTCATCATCCCGCTGTCGGATTCTCGCGAGATTCGGATTCTATATAAGCAGCCGCGCGTCGCCGCCATTTTCACTCGTGCATTGGAAATGTTAGGGAGAGGACGTGGCTGGCGTCCTCTCCGTTTATTAATCTTGAATTCTTGATGCAAAAATATTTGTGCTTATTGCTTAATTGTAGGGACTGGGGAGCAGCTGACAGTGACCACCAGTATACGTTGTCTGCCTGAAAAACACTCCATATCTGTGCTCAGCGTGCTGCATATATCTGTGCTCACACTGCTTAATTGTGGGCACTGGGGAGCAGCTGTATTATATAGGAGGAGTACAGTGCAGAGTTTTGCTCACAGTGACCACCAGTATATGTTGTCTGCCTGAAAAACACTCCATATCTGTGCTCAGTGTGCTGCATATATCTGTGCTCACACTGCTTTATTGTGGGGACTGGGGACCACCAGAATATTTTATAGGAGGAGTACAGTGCAGAGTTTTGCTGACAGTGACCACCAGTATACGTTGTCTGCCTGAAAAACACTCCATATCTGTGCTCAGTGTGCTGCATATATCTGCGCTCACACTGCTTTATTGTGGGGACTGGGGACCACCAGTATATTATATAGGAGAAGTACAGTGCAGAGTTTTGCTGACAGTGACCATCAGTATATATAGCAGTACGGTACGGAAGGCCACTGCTCTACCTACCTCTGTGTCGTCAAGTATACTATCCATCTAGATTCTATACCTGTGGTGCATTTTAGTTTTGCAGTTTGCTGACAGTGACCACCAGTATATATAGCAGTACGGTACGGAAGGCCACTGCTCTACCTACCTCTGTGTCGTCAAGTATACTATCCATCTAGATTCTATACCTGTGGTGCATTTTAGTTTTGCAGTTTGTGTCGTCAAGTATACTATCCATCCATACCTGTGGTGCATTTCAGTTGTGCGCAGTATATATAGTAGTAGGCCATTGCTATTGATACTGGCATATAATTCCACACATTAAAAATGGAGAACAAAAATGTGGAGGTTAAAATAGGGAAAGATCAAGATCCACTTCCACCTCGTGCTGAAGCTGCTGCCACTAGTCATGGCCAAGACGATGAAATGCCATCAACGTCGTTTGCCAAGGCCGATGCCCAATGTCATAGTAGAAAGCATGTAAAATCCAAAAAACAAAAGTTCAGTAAAATGACCCACAAATCAAAATTGAAAGCGTCTGATGAGAAGCGTAAACTTGCCAATATGCCATTCACGACACGGAGTGGCAAGGAACGGCTGAGGCCCTGGCCTATGTTCATGGGTAGTGGTTCAGATTCACATGAGGATGGAAGCAGTCATCCTCTCGCTAGAAAAATGAAAAGACTTAAGCTGGCAAAAGCACAGCAAAGAACTGTGCGTTCTTCTAAATCACAAATTCCGAAGGAGAGTCCAATTGTGTCGGTTGCGATGCCTGACCTTCCCAACACTGGACGGGAAGAGCTTGCGCCTTCCACCATTTTCACGCCCCCTGCAAGTGCTGGAAGGAGCACCCGCAGTCCAGTTCCTGATAGTCAAATTGAAGATGTCACTGTTGAAGTACACCAGGATGAGGATATGGGTGTTGTGGCGCAATTTGTGTTGTGGCGGAAATTGACAAGGAGGATTCTGATGGTGAGGTGGTTTGTTTAAGTCAGGCACCCGGGGAGACACCTGTTGTCCGTGGGACGAATATGGCCATTGACATGCCTGGTCAAAATACAAAAAAAAATCACCTCTTCGGTGTGGAATTATTTCAAGACAAATGCGGACAACAGGTGTCAAGCCGTGTGTTGCCTTTGTCAAGCTGTAATAAGTAGGGGTAAGGACGTTAACCACCTAGGAACATCCTCCCTTATACGTCACCTGGTCCGCATTCATCAGAAGTCAGTGACAAGTTCAAAAACTTTGGATGACAGCGGAAGCAGTCCACTGACCACTAAATCCCTTCCTCTTGTAACCAAGCTCCTGCAAACCACACCACCAACTCCCTCAGTGTCAATTTCCACCTTACACAGGAAAGCCAATAGTCCTGCAGGCCATGTCACTGGCAAGTCTGACGAGTCCTCTACTGCCTGGGATTCCTCCGATGCATCCTTGAGTGCAACGCCTACTGCTGCTGGCGCTGCTGTTGTTGCTGCTGGGAGTCGATCGGCATCCCAGAGGGGAAGTCGGAAGACCATTGTACTACTTCCAGTAAGCAATTGACTGTCCAACAGTCCTTTGCAAGGAAGATGAAATATCACAGCAGTCATCCTGCTGCAAAGCGGATAACTCAGGTCTTGTCAGTCTGGGTGGTGAGAAATGTGGTTCCGGTATCCACCGTTAATTCACAGGCAACTAGAGACTTGTTTGAGGTACTGTGTCCCCGGTACCAAATACCATCTAGGTTCCATATCTCTAGGCAGGCGATACCGAAAATGTACACAGACGTCAGAAAAAGAGTCACCAGCTGTGAGGACACTGGGTTTATGTGCACTTATTATGGGAGCAGCCTTCAGAAAGGCTGCCCTTAACAGCTCTGTGCGGTTACCCCAGTGCCCGGTATGTGTCGGGAATCACACAGTAAGGCCACAATAGCAAGGTACAAAACGCACCTTTATTTCATATTTAACATTGCATATGAAAACCATAAGCACCTTTGTAACACACTATACAGGTAGCACCACTACATAACAAACACAGACTAAACTACTATGAAAAACCACACAAGGAACTCTTGCCCCCCCCCCCCACCCCCTAAGCAGTTAATAGTCACCTCAGGCAATATTTGAGCTGGGACACAGCACGCTGGGAGGATCCTGCTCTCTGCAAAAAGGCCACTGGTGAGCTGGTTGTAAGTTCTGGTTGCTCGGCCTGCTTGTGATGAATCCCGGCCGCTCGGCCTGCTTGTGATGAATCCCGGCCGCTTGGCCTGCCTGTGATGAATCCCGGCCGCTTGGCCTGCTTGTCCTCTATTCCTGAGAATAGGAGGCACTGGGGAGTCACCAGCTTTTGGCTGGCCCACTCAACCCAATGACCTAGGACAGTTCCTGTGAGAGCGGCTAGCCCTGGCTGTGTCTCTGCTGCTGGGGAGCTGGCTCTGCTGGAGGGTATGCTGTTGGTCTGGCTGATGTCAATAAGCCTGGCTGGGACTTGAGGGATCTCAGCCTCCTCCACTCTGGTCCTGCCTCGCAAGGACAGTGACCATGAACAAATCCAATCTGAAGAACACAGAGCTGCTGCCTTAGCCTTTCTTTTATCCTTCAGATCTGTGCAGGGATTGGCTGGCTTTTGAATCCTAGAAATGTAAAACGTCCCTTGAGCAGCTTGGCTCCTGCTGGGCTGGTGCCGGGGAGTCTGGAAAGGACCCTGGTAGAACAGAGCCAGGTAATTATGCTGATAAGGGGGTGGCTCATGAGAGGATCATGAAATGAGTCACTGTTAACCCCTTGATTGTAGTTTTCTGCAAGTGGGGTTGTTTAGAAGGGGGGTTGTGCCAGCCCTGTACTTCCTGTACACATAGGTCCTTTAGTCACTGGGCTACGTTTAAGAATACACATGTCCTGGGGTACGGGCCTGCATGGCTTAGGGGTGACTACTATCCGATGATCCTGGTGCAGGCCATACAAGGATCATCACATACCTCCCCCTTCTTAAATCCGGTCTGAGGGGCTGGCTCCTGGGTCGGGGCCAGTCAGGAGGACCGGGCCCGGTGATCGCCTGGGTGCGGGATCTGGTTCTTCCTGTCGGGACAACCCATCGGCATTGGCATGGTCCTTCCCCTTTTTGTGAGATATAGAAAAATTATGAGCTTGGAGGGCCAGACTCCACCGTAACAGCCTCCCATTTTCCCCAGATGTTTTTTTGAAGCCAGCTTAATGGGTTATGATCTGTCAAGACTGGGAACTCCTTCCCATAAAGATATAGCTGGAGCTTCTTCAGGGCCCACACAATGGCTAAACACTCTTTCTCGATGGTTGCATAGGCCCTCTCTCGCTCCACCAGCTTTCGGGAAAGGTACACTATGGGGTGGTTTCGGCCATCCTCCCCCACTTGGCTTAGGACGGCCCCCAGCCCATGGTCCGAGGCATCGGTCTGAACCAAGAAACGTTTGTCAAAGTCAGGGGTAGCTAGCACGGGGAAGTTGGACAGCGCAGTTTTTAGCTGGGAGAAGGCCTGCTCACAGTCTGGGGTCCACACCATCTGTTTGGCGTGCTTCTTTTTAGTCAGGTCTGTCAGTGGCTGGGCTATGGTACTGTATTGGGGTACAAACTTCCGATAGTAACCGGCAGTTCTCAGAAAAGCCTGAATCTGCTTTTGAGAGGATGGCCGGGGCCAATTCAGAATGGCCTCTACCTTAGCGGGCTCAGGGCGCAGTTGTCCCCCGCCCACTCGGTGCCCCAGGTATTGGACCTCAGCCATACCCATTTGGCACTTGTCTGGGCGGATGGTGAAACCGGCTCGTTGGATCCGGTTCAGCACCTCCCTGACATGTGCCAGATGCTCTTCTCAGCTGTCACTAAAGATAGCTATGTCATCCAGATAGGCGTGGGCAAATTCCTGGCACCCCTCCAGCACGCGATCCACCGTGCGCTGGAAGGTTGCCGGGGCATTCTTCATCCCAAATGGCAGCTTCGTGAATTAGAAGAGACCACAGGGGGTGGTGAATGCAGAGCGCTCCTGTGCTTCTCTGGATAGGGGTATTTGCCAATACCCCTTGCTCAAATCCAGGGTAGACACATAGTGGGCCCCACCTAACCTGTCCAACAGCTCATCTATTCGTGGCATGGGATAAGCATCTGTCACAGTTACCTCATTCAGCTTCCGGTAGTCCACACAGCATCGGGTGGTACCATCCTTTTTGGGGACCAGCACCACCCTGGCCGCCCAGGGGCTACGGGAGGGGACTATCACCCCGAGGTGCAACATCACCTCTATCTCGGCCCTAACCTGTTTCAACACTCCTGAGGTCATTCGGTATGCCGGCTGTCGACAGGGTTTGGCCTCTCCGGTGTCCACGTTGTGTGTGGCCAGCATTGTGCAGCCAGGTAGGCAGGTGAACTGGGCAGTGTGCTCCCTGAGCACCTCCCCCATTTCCTGCTGCTGTTGGGGTTCCAGCCTGGATCCCATCTGTACTGCCTCTATGCCTTGGCTCCGTCTGGCTACCTCTAACAAGTCAGGAAGGGGATCTAGCTCTGTCTCCCCCATGGGTGGGCAGCATACCACCATCGCCCCTACGTGCCTCTCCACATAAGCCTTCAGTCGGTTTATGTGGAACAGATGGCGTTGCCAGCCCCCCTTGTCCAGAGCCACTAGGTAGGAAACAGGGCCTTTCCTTTCAATGACAGTGTAGGGACCCGCCCAGGTGGCCTGGAGCTTGTTATGCCTCACTGGTATTAGGACCATCACCTTCTGTCCCGGGACCATTTCCCGGAGGCTGCTGTGCTGGTCATACCACTCTTTCTGCTTGTGCTGGGCCTGGACTAAGTTTTCTCGAGCTAGTCCCATCACCCGCTTCAGTCGGGCCTGCAGTTGTTCAATGTACTGCAGGACCGGCTGTTCTGGGTCCCGGAAGGTACCCTCCCACCCCTCTTTGACTAGGTCTAGGGGTCCCCGTACAGAATGGCCATACAACAGCTCGAAGGGGGAGTAGCCAGTGGTCTCCTGCGCCACCTCCCGGTAGGCAAACAGGAGTTGTGGCAGCCCCTACTCCCAGTCCTTCCCCTCCGAGTGGACATATGCCTTGAGCAATGACTTGAGGGTCTCATTGAATCTCTTACACAACCCATTGGTTTGGGGGTGATAAGCGGTGGTACGGAGGGCCCTCACCCCCAACTTCTCCCATAGGGTCTTCACTAGCTTTCCCTGAAATTGTGATCCCTGGTCTGTGAGCACCTCTTGGGGGTACCCTACTCTGCTGAAGATGTCAACCAGGGCCTGTACCACATGCTCCACATCTATGGAGGCGAGAGCCATGGCTTCAGGGTACCTTGTGGCCACATCCACCAGGGTCAGGATGTACTTTTTACCGGACCAGCTGGGCACCTTCAGGGGGCCTACTATGTCTATGGCTACCCTTTTAAATGGTTCTCCTATGATGGGCATGGGCTGCAAGGGGGCTTTGGTTGGGGCTCTTGCCAGCCGCTGGCAAGTGTCACACGAGGCGCGGTACTCTTTTACCTCACGAGACACTCCCGGCCAGAAGAAGTTCTTTACTAACCGGTTCAGTGTCTTGCGGGTGCCAAGATGGCCGGCTGCCGGGATGTCGTGTGCCAGGGCTAGGAGCTCGGGTCTATAGGCTGCGGGGACTATTAGTTGTTTGGGGGAGCTGCCAGGGCCCAGGTCAGGCCGCATTGCGACCATTCTTTACAGAAGCCCCTTTTACCAGACTATACGATTCCCACCCGGTCCGGGCATCCCTGTTCCGCGCCCTGCGCAACTCTGCCAAGGAGGGGTCAGTGGCCTGGGCCTTCCTAAATTTCTCTCGGCCTCCCTCCCCCACATCAGACACGGTTGGTAAGTCAAAGTCACTTGGTTCACTCACCATCTCAGGTCCGGGGCCTCATTCCAGGGCTGTGCGCCAGGGTGGCATCTTGTCTGGCTTGGGGATCTGTGGTTGGGGAATCGGACCTCCCCTCACTACTTCGCAGGTCTGGCTCTGGGTAACGGGTTGCACGAAGTGAGTCACGAGCCCCTGCCCGAGGTCGTTACCCAGGATGACTTTGGCGGGCAGTCCGCTGAGCACGCCCACTTCTACTGATCCTTGTCCAGCCTTCCAGTCCATCTGAATCCGGGCTACGGGAATGTCTCTCTCCTGGCCTCCCGCGGTGCGGATGGTTACACGCTGTTGCTGCAGAAGGAGGCCTGGAGGTACTAGGTCAGGCTCTACAAGAGTCAAGGAGGCGCCAGAGTCTCGGAGTCCGGTTACTTCCCGGCCCTCAACCCATACTGGCTGCATGTGGCCCCGCATGTTCCTAGGGGCGGGCGCCCCGGGGTCCCCCACTAGATCAACTGCGTAGACCCCCTCACTGTCTTCATCCCCATCTGTATACAGGTCCACCTCTTCTTCTTCTCCTCCTGGCCGGTTAAACGGACGCTCATAGGCTAGGGTGACCGGAGGGGGGCGGACGTTACCTCTGGGGCAGTTCCGCTGCAGGTGCCCCGGCTTCCCACACAGGTAGCAGTCGCGAGGTCCTATTGGGGTTCAAGACCTCAGCACGGAGGGCGGAAAGTTGGCTGCTGGGGTTCTCCGGGGCTCTCACCGGGGGACGATCGGTTTGGCATGGGTCTTGCAAGTGGGAGGGGCCGGAGTGGACCGCCGAAGCCCAGCAGAGGTGGCTCGGAGGGAGTTCCTCCACCCTGACCGGTTGGCGAGGAATTCATCGGCTAGTTGGGCAGCTTTGCCAGGGTTGGTGGGGTTGCGATCCGCCACCCACTCCCGGAGGTCCGCTGGTAGCTGGGCGAGAAGTTGTTCCAGCACCATCAAGTCGGTGAGCTGCCCAGCGCTGACAGCCTGCTTCCCCTCAGTCCATTTTCGGTAGAGGCTCTGTAGCTATGAGCTCCCTTCCTTCTTCCTGGCACTACGGAACTGCTGGCGATAGGTCTCCGCCGTGATCTGGAATCAGGCCAGTAGTGCCTTCTTCAGCTCGGCATATTCCCCACATGCCTGGATACTGAGCCCTTGGTAGGCTTCAAGGGCCTTAACCGTCAAGCTGGGCCCTAGGTACTTGGGCCAGTCCTCGTGACCGACATGATTGACTCCCATCAAGTTTTATAACATTTGGAGGTGCGTATCAATATCTGTCTTTGCCTCCCGGAAGGGCGGGACATCCCGGTACCCTAGGCAGGGTCCCCGGTGCCCTAGGGTCTCGAACATCGCAAGGAGCTGGGCGGGGAGGGTATCGTCCAACCGTTGTGCAGGGGGCTCGTCATCTGGGTCCATGGGGTGTGTGCGCACCCATTCGCCAAGCCGGCTGATGAGGACCTCCCGGGTGTCTGTGTCCACAAAGGGGATGTCTTTGGACTGGCACAGTACTTTGCAGCTCCCATTTGCGGGCCCTCCTGTAGGGGTGCTCTCGCTCCTGCTGTGCCCACTGCTCCTCCCTCTCCTGCATTTTATACTGCTAGGGGTCTGGCGTATGCAAGCCCTCCTTGTGTAGTTCTATACTATAAGGTTACAGGCTATTGCGCCAACAGAACCTGGCTGTATAACGATACGGGCCCCTAGTTCTGCCCTGTCTATGGGACTGTGTGATCCCACTGCTGCCGCCAATTGTGAGGACACTGGGTTTATGTGCACTTTTTATGGGAGCAGCCTTCAGAAAGGCTGCCCTTAACAGCTCTGTGCGGTTACCCCAGTGCCCGGTATGGGTCAGGAATCACACAGTAAGGCCACAATAGCAAGGTACAAAACGCACCTTTATTTCATATTTAACATTGCATATGAAAACCATAACCACCATTGTAACACACTATACAGGTAGCACCACTACATAACAAACACAGACTAAACTACTATGAAAAACCACACAAGGAACTCTTCCCCACCCCCCTAAGCAGTTAATAGTCACCTCAGGCAATATGTGAGCTGGGACACAGCACGCTGGGAGGATCCTGCTGTCTGCAAAAAGGCCACTGGTGAGCTGGTTGTAAGTTCTGGTTGCTCAGCCTGCTTGTGATGAATCCCAGCCGCTCGGCCTGCTTGTGATGAATCCCGTCCGCTTGGCCTGCCTGTGATGAATACCGGCCGCTTGGCCTGCTTGTCCTCTATTCCTGAGAATAGGAGGCACTGGGGAGTCACCAGCTTTTGGCCGGCCCACTCGACCCAATGACCTAGGACAGTGCCTGTGAGAGCGGCTAGCCCTGGCTGTGTCTCTGCTGCTGGGGAGCTGGCTCTGCTGGAGGGTATGCTGTTGGTCTGGCTGATGTCAATAAGCCTGGCTAGGACTGGAGGGATCTCAGCCTCCTCCACTCTGGTCCTGCCTCGCAAGGACAATGACCATGAACAAATCCAATCTGAAGAACACAGAGCTGCTGCCTTAGCCTTTCTTTTATCCTTCAGATCTGTGCAGGGATTGGCTGGCTTTTGAATCCTAGAAATGTAAAACGTCCCTTGAGCAGCTTGGCTCCCTGCTGGGCTGGTGCCGGGGAGTCTGGAAAGGACCCTGGTAGAACAGAGCCAGGTAATTATGCTGATAAGGGGGTGGATCATGAGAGGATCATGAAATGAGTCACTGTTAACCCCTTGATTGTAGTTTTCTGCAAGTGGGGTTGTTTAGAGGGGGGGTTGTGCCAGCCCTGTACTTCCTGTACACATAGGTCCTTTAGTCACAGGGCTACGTTTAAGAATACACATGTCCTGGGGTACGGGCCTGCATGGCTTAGGGGTGACTACTATCCGATGATCCTGGTGCAGGCCATACAAGGATCATCACACCAGTGTCCTAAAAAATGCAGTTGTACCCAATGTCCACTTAACCACGGACATGTGGACAAGAGGAGCAGGGCAGACTGAGAACTATATGACTGTGACAGCCCACTGGGTAGATGTATTGCCTCCCGCAGCAAGAACAGCAGCGGCGGCACCAGTAGCAGCATCATACAAACGCCAACTCGTTCCTAGGAAGGCTACGCTTTGTATCACCGCTTTCCATAAGAGGCACACAGCTGACAACCTCTTACGGAAACTGAGGAACATCATCGCAGAATGGCTTTCCCCAATTGGACTCTCCTGGGGATTTGTGACATCGGACAATGCCAGCAATATTGTGCGTGCATTACATTTGGGCAAATTCCAGCACGTCCCATGTTTTGCACATACATTGAATTTGGTGGTGCAGAATTATTTAAAAAATGACAGGGGCGTGCAAGAGATGCTGTCGGTGGCCCGAAGAATTGCGGGCCACTTTCGGAATTCAGACACCGCGTGCCGAAGACTGGAGCACCAGCAAACACTCCTGAACGTGCCCTGCCATCATCTGAAGCAAGAGGTGGTAACGAGGTGGAATACAACCCTCTATATGCTTCAGAGAATGGAGGAGCAGCAAAAGGCCATTCAAGCCTATACATCTGCCTACGATATAGGCAAAGGAGGGGGAATGCACCTGACTCAAGCGCAGTGGAGAATGATTTCAACGCTGTGCAAGGTTCTGCAACCCTTTGAACTTGCCACACGTGAAGTCAGTTCAGACACTGCCAGCCTGAGTCAGGTCATTCCCCTCATCAGGCTTTTGCAGAAGAAGCTGGAGACATTGAAGGAGGAGCTAAAACAGAGCGATTCCGCTAGGCATATGGGACATGTGGATGGAGCCCTTAATTCGCTTAACCAGGATTCACGGGTGGTCAATCTGTTGAAATCAGAGCACTACATTTTGGCCACCGTGCTTGATCCTAGATTTAAAACCTACGTTGTATCTCTCTTTCCGGCAGAGGTTCAAAGACCTGCTGGTGAGAAAATTGTCAAGTCAAGCGGAACGTGACCCGTCAAAAGCTCCTCCTTCACATTCTCCCGCAACTGAGGATGCGAGGAAAAGGCTAAGAATTCCAAGCCCACCGGCTGGCGGTGATGCAGGGCAGTCTGGAGCGAGTGCTGACATCTGGTCCGGACTGAAGGACCTGCCAACGATTACTGACATGTCGTCTACTGTCACTGCATATGATTCTGTCACCATTGAAAGAAGGGTGGAGGATTATATGAGTGACCGCATCCAAGTAGGCACGTCAGACAGTCCGTACGTATACTGGCAGGAAAAAAAGGCAATTTGGAGGCTCTTGCACAAACTGGCTTTATTCTACCTAAGTTGCCCTCCCTCCAGTGTGTACTCCGAAAGAGTGTTTAGTGCAGCCGCTCACCTTGTCAGCAATCGGCGTACGAGGTTACTTCCAGAAAATGTGGAGAAGATGATGTTCATCAAAATGAATTATAATCAATTCCTCCGTGGAGACATTCACCATCAATTGCCTCCAGAAAGTACACAGGGACCTGAGATGGTGGATTCCAGTGGGGACGAATTAATAATCTGTGAGGAGGGGGATGTACACAGTGAAAGGGGTGAGGAATTGGAGGATGATGATGAGGTGGACATCTTGCCTCTGTAGAGCCAGTTTGTGCAAGGAGAGATTGATTGCTTCTTTTTTCGTGGGGGCCCAAACCAACCAGTCATTTCAGTCACAGTTGTGTGGCAGACCCTGTCGCTGAAATGATGGGTTCGTTAAAGTGTGCATGTCCTGTTTATACAACATAAGGGTGGGTGGGAGGGCCCAAGGACAATTCCATCTTGCACCTCTTTTTTCTTTCATTTTTCTTTGCATCATGTGCTGTTTGGGGACAATTTTTTTGAAGTGACATCCTGCCTGACACTGCAGTGCCACTCCTAGATGGGCCAGGTGTTTGTGTCGGACACTTGTGTCGCTTAGCTTAGTCACACAGCGACCTTGGTGCGCCTCTTTTTTTCTTTGCATTATGTGCTGTTTGGGGACTATTTTTTTGAAGTGCCATCCTGTCTGACACTGCAGTGCCACTCCTAGATGGGCCAGGTGTTTGTGTCGGCCACTTGGGTCGCTTAGCTTAGTCACACAGCTACCTCATTGCGCCTCTTTTTTCTTTGCATCATGTGCTGTTTGGGGACTATTTTTTTGAAGTGCCATCCTGTCTGACACTGCAGTGCCACTCCTAGATGGGCCAGGTGTTTGTGTCGGCCACTTGTGTCGCTTAGCTTAGTCACACAGCGACCTTGGTGCGCCTCTTTTTTTCTTTGCATCATGTGCTATTTGGGGACTATTTTTTTGAAGTGCCATCCTGTCTGACACTGCAGTGCCACTCCTAGATGGGCCAGGTGTTTGTGTCGGCCACTTGTGTCGCTTAGCTTAGTCACACAGCTACCTCATTGCGCCTCTTTTTTTCTTTGCATCATGTGCTGTTTGGGGACTATTTTTTTGAAGTGCCATCCTGTCTGACACTGCAGTGCCACTCCTAGATGGGCCAGGTGTTTGTGTCGGCCACTTGGGTCGCTTAGCTTAGTCACACAGCTACCTCATTGCGCCTCTTTTTTTCTTTGCATCATGTGCTGTTTGGGGACTATTTTTTTGAAGTGCCATCCTGTCTGACACTGCAGTGCCACTCCTAGATGGGCCAGGTGTTTGTGTCGGCCACTTGTGTCGCTTAGCTTAGCCATCCAGCGACCTCGGTGCAAATTTTAGGACTAAACATAATATTGTGAGGTTTGAGGTATTCAGAATAGACTGAAAATGAGTGTAAATTACGGTTATTGAGGTTAATAATACTATGGGATCAAAATGACCCCCAAATTCTATGATTTAAGCTGTTTTTGAGGGTTTTTTGTAAAAAAACACCCGAATCCAAAACACACCCGAATCCGACAAAAAATTTTCAGGGAGGTTTTGCCAAAACGCGTCCGAATCCAAAACACGGCCGCGGAACCGAATCCAAAACCAAAACACAAAACCCGAAAAATTTCCGGTGCACATCACTAGTGTGTAGTTCTGAGCCCTCATTCAGTTCACTGGACCAAAGAATAGCTTCCAAAAAGAAGAGACAGGAGCCTTACCATGCGGTGGGGGAATGTGTGCTTAGAAAGTGCAGTACTAGTTACATAATGTATGTGCCTTTATTTTAGTATGTTTAACCTTTTCCTGACCACTTTTATTATTTATATAATTTGAATATGTTTGATACAGCCTATACTATAGATCATCTATAATGTTCCGCAGACTGGGATATTTGAAGATTGCATTTGGAAACCCACCTCTAGAAATCCTGCGTTTGCCACTGGGTCTGCAATCAGGGGGAATGAGGGGAGGTGAGCTGATGTGAATCATTGTAATGTGACCCAGGACCAGAGCACTACCTAGACATCTTGATGCCCTCTGCTAGAAAGAATGAGGGGAATTATATCAATTAGGGGAAGAAAAATATAGTACTGACTTAAAACAGCGCTGTGGGGTCTTGTTATATAAAGAAAGCAGGTCTTTCTTAATTCTCACATAAATGGGAGCATTAGTGTGCTGCTGTCTGCCCAGTGTCCCCCCCCCCTTCCTGACAATTACAAGTGCTGACAACCTGATTTCCCTAGCCTCATCACATCATCTGTGCGTCTGTGTCTCTCGCAGCCTCCGCTTCTCTTACCCCTCATTGCAGGTCACACCACACACATCGCTGCTGGGTGCCGCTTCCTAGGAGAGGGAGAAGGCCGCGCCGTTGCCGGTCTCAGTACGCCTGTCTGGCATGGGGCGGGGCCTCGGCTCTCCTGCAGTAATTGTGCCGGCGGCGGTAGTAAGAGGCTGAGTCCGGAGCTCTGTGTCCTGAGTGTACACAAGGATCCGGGTAGGTACTAGTGATGAGCGGGTTCGGTTTCCGAGAAACCGAACCCCCCCGAACGTCACCCTTTTTACACGGGTCCGAGCCATACTCGGATTCTCCCGTATGGCTCGGTTAACCCGAGCGCGCCCGAACGTCATTATCCCGCTGTCGGATTCTCGCGAGATTCGGATTCTATATAAGCAGCTGCGCGTCGCCGCCATTTTCACACGTGCATTGAGATTGATAGGGAGAGGACGTGGCTGGCGTCTTCTCCGTACTAATACGAGACAGTTGGTTGATCTGATTGCTTGTTTTATTTTACTATAATTGTGGGGAGCATTGGGGAGCAGCTGTTAGGAGGAGTACAGTGCAGAGTTTTGCTGATAAGTGACCACCAGTTTTTTATCCGTTCTCTGCCTGAAAAAAACGCTCCATACCATATCTGTGCTCAGTGTGCTGCATGATATATCTGTGCTGAGTGCTCACACTGCTAATTGTGGGGACTGGGGAGCAGCTATAGCAGGAGTACAGTGCACAGTTTTGCTGACAGTGACCACCAGTATACGTTTGTCTGCTTGAAAAACACTCCTGTGGTGGCTTTTTTTTATACTAGTTTAGCAGTTTGCTGACAGTGTCCACCAGGTCCATTATACTGTATATAGCAGTACGGTAGGCCACTGCTATACCTACCTCTGTGTCGTCACTCGTCATCCATTATAATAAGTATACTATCCATCCATCTACATTGTATACTTGTGGTGGCTTTTTTTTTTATACTAGTTTAGCAGTTTGCTGACAGTGTCCACCAGGTCCATTATACTGTATATAGCAGTACGGTAGGCCACTGCTGTACCTACCTCTGTGTCGTCACTTGTCATCCATTAATAAGTATACTATCCATACATCTACATTGTATACCCGTGGTGGCTTTTTTTTATATACTAGTTTAGCAGTTTGCTGACAGTGTCCACCAGGTCCATTTATTATACTGTATATAGCAGTATGGTAGGCCACTGCTGTACCTACCTCTGTGTCGTCACTCGTCATCCATTAATAAGTATACTATCCATCCATCTACATTGTATACCTGTGGTGGCTTTTTTTTATACTAGTTTAGCAGTTTGCTGACAGTGTCCACCAGGTGTTAGGCGCCGGGGTCCGCTCGTCGGTGCGGCCCGGCGCCTAGCAACCAGGGACGCCATGCGCGTACAGCCGCCGGCTCCCTGGCAACGCTAGACGCCGGGCGCACGGAGCCGCACGGACCCTAGCAACGGGGACGCCACTGACGGACCGCGTTCCCCGTTGCTGGGTCCATTTTAATTAATAGGACACCTGTTTCCTGGCCATGCAGCTAGGCAGCTGTATGGCATCTAATCCAATCAGCCTCTAAACAGCTGATTGGAGGACTCCCTGTTAAATACACTTCCTGGGCTTCTCACAGACGCCGGTAATAGCTTCTTGCATGCTGTATCTGTTTGCTGAGAGTGTTTCCAGTCCTGCTGTATCCGGTCGTTCCTGTTCTCAGTTGTCCTGTACTCGGAAGTCGTCATCTGTTCCTGGAGTCCTGACTGAGCACCTTTGAACATCCAGTGGTGTTCGTGAGTCACGGCGTAGCCGTGTGTCGCGGCTTGGCCGCTTTATCATTTATTATTTATTATTTGTGTTTCTGAGCTTTTGCGGAGGATTCCGCTCCCACAGATCCACTCTGGTATCCAGCGGTGCTGGGTAGGAGTAACGGACTAGTGGATTTTGGTTGTCCTTTTCCCTGGCGGGTTTCCGCACATACCTCAGCTTTTGTCAGTTAGCTTGTAGCCCCTGGCCTGGTTGTTTAGTCAGAGGGCCCCTTGTTATCACCCTGTCTCGGATTTCCCTTTGTCTCCCATTAAGACCTGAGGGGGCATCGGAGTTGGGCAGACATAATCCGCCCTTCAAACGCGGCTGCCATGGGCTCAAGCAACCATAGTCTCGCAGGGGATTTCTGACAGCACGGGGGAGACAACGGAGTTAGGGCGCCAGGGGCTACTTTCTATTCCCGCTTCCTTCACCCAGCATTACGTTCCAGTGCTTCGGTCCTTGCAATAGGACCTCCTCAGACCAGAGTGCTGGAATCATAACATTATTACCGGCCACACCCAAACTTAAAATTAAACAGGGTTTGATTTTTTCCTTATTCAGTTTTGTAAGATTTATCGGCCTCATGAATCCCACTGGTTTAGGGCCAAATCCTGGCCAGCTCCTAGTTAGCCAGATTCAAGAACTTACTCAGATGGTTCAGGATCTTTCCCTTCGGGTGAAGTCGCAGGAAGATTTTTTACGAACTTCCCCGAGGGTAGTCCCTGAACCAAAAATGCACTTGCCTGACCGCTTTTCTGGTGATAGGAAGGAGTTTTTTAATTTTAAAGAGTCCTGTAAACTTTATTTTCGTTTAAGACCAATCTCCTCAGGTACTGAATCTCAGCGGGTCGGAATTATTATTTCTTTGCTCCAGGGGGATCCTCAGACCTGGGCTTTTGGTTTAAAAGCAGAGGATCCGGCATTGTTGTCAGTATACGCCTTTCTGGGGTCTTTAGGGCTTTTGTATGATGACCCTGATAGAGAGGCATCCGCTGAGAGTCAGTTACGCGCTCTCAGACAGGGTAGAAATCCTGCAGAGGTTTATTCTACGGAGTTTCGCCGTTGGTCGAACGACTGTGGCTGGAATGACCCAGCCCTGCGCAGTCAGTTTCGCCTCGGCTTGTCTGAGTCTATAAAAGACAGTCTCCTTCTGTATCCCGCTCCTGAGACTCTCGATAAACTCATGGAGCTTTCTATTAAGATTGATCGTCGTCTCAGAGAGCGGAGGGCTGAAAAAGGAGCACCTGTCAGGTCTACTCCATGTGTATTTTCCATTCCTGAGGACATAGAGGAGCCCATGCAGATGGGTCTCTCCCGGCTGTCTCCAGAAGAAAGAGCCAGAAGGCAAAACTCTGGTCTTTGTTTGTACTGTGGGGGTAAGGGACATTTTGCCCGTAATTGTCCGAATAAGTCGGGAAACGCCTCGACCAAGTGAATTGTGAGGGGGTTCACTTTGGTCTGCAGCTTATCTCCTCGAATAACTCCCTTTTAGTCCCAGCTAAAGTTTCCTTTGGCAGCCTCAGTTCTTCGGTGTCGGCTTTTGTTGACAGTGGAGCTGCAGGGAACTTTACGGACTTAACGTGGGCCAAGGCCTTGGGTATTCCTCAGTTAGCTTTGGGTAGGTGTATCACCATGCATGGTTTAGATGGGAGTCCCTTGTCCAATGGGGCTATTTCCCTCTGTACACCCCCTGTACTACTTACGGTAGGAGCTCTTCATTCCGAAAAAATTGAGTTTTTCCTTACCCATTGCCCAGCAGTTCCAGTGGTTCTGGGTCACCCTTGGCTGGCCTTTCATAATCCCATCATTGATTGGCAGTCGGGGGAGATCTCACAATGGGGTACCATCTGTAATAAGGAATGTATTACATTTCCCGTCAGAATAGCTGCTGCCATTCCCGAACCCATTCCCGTGGAATACCAGGACTTTGTTGATGTATTTTCCAAGGGCAATGCGGACATTCTGCCTCCCCATCGGCCTTATGATTGTGCTATTGAGCTAATTCCTGGTGCCACATTGCCAAAGGGAAGGTTATATGCATTGTCCGGGCCAGAAACTGCGGCCATGAATGAGTATGTTAAGGAGAGCCTAGGGAAAGGATTTATCAGGCCATCTAAATCCCCTTTAAGGGCAGGCTTCTTCTTTGTGGAGAAGAAAGATGGATCACTCAGACCTTGCATTGACTTTAGAGCCCTGAATAAGATCTCAGTTAAAAATACTTACCCTCTGCCGCTGATTTCTGTCCTCTTTGATCAGCTGCGTTCGGCTGTGATCTTTTCTAAAATTGACCTGAGGGGAGCGTATAACCTCATCCGAATCAAGTCGGGAGATGAATGGAAGATGGCGTTCAGTACTCAGTCGGGTCACTACGAGTATCTGGTGATGCCGTTCGGCTTGTCTAACGCTCCGGCAGTTTTCCAGGATCTCATTAACGATGTGCTCCGTGATTTTCTAGGAAGATTCGTGGTCGTTTACTTAGACGACATCCTGATCTATTCTGACTCTATTGAACAACATGTTACCCAGGTGCGTCAGGTTCTTCAAAAATTACGTGAAAATCACCTATATGCCAAGCTGGAGAAGTGTGAGTTTCATGTCACGGAGGTATCCTTTTTAGGGTACATTATTTCCCCTCGGGGATTCTGTATGGAACCTAAGAAGCTCCAAGCCATCCTTAGTTGGGCGCAACCCACCAACTTAAAAGCAATTCAGCGCTTTTTAGGGTTTGCGAATTATTATAGAAGATTTATTCATGCTTTTTCCGACCTGGTTGCTCCCATTGTGGCACTGACTAAGAAGGGAGCGGATCCTACCAACTGGTCACGTGAAGCTGAGTTATCCTTTCAGGCCTTGAAACAAGCTTTTGTCTCAGCCCCAGTCCTCAGACATCCCAACCCTGAATTGCCCTTCATTGTTGAGGTTGATGCCTCGGAGGTTGGAGTGGGGGCTATCCTATCTCAGAAGGATCCGGACTCTCTAGAACTACATCCTTGTGCCTTTATGTCCAGGAAATTCTCATCCGCTGAATCCAACTACGATGTTGGTAACCGGGAGTTACTGGCTATTAAATGGGCTTTCGAGGAGTGGAGGCATTAGCTTGAGGGAGCAACACATACCATTTCAGTATTGACTGACCACAAAAATCTTCAGTACATCGAATCAGCTAAGCGGCTGAATGCCCGGCAGGCTCGTTGGGCTTTATTTTTTACTCGTTTCAAGTTTATTATCACCTTTAGGCCAGGTTCCAAGAATACCAAGGCGGATGCCCTGTCACGCAGTTTTCTTCCAGTTCATAATAACAGTCCTGTTACTCCCATACTTCCGTCTTCAGTCATTTGGGCAGGCCTCACACAAGATTTATTTACCCAGTTAAAGCAGCTTCAACATCAAGCTCCTGGAAATACTCCTGCTGGTCGTCTTTACGTCCCTGAGTTTTTGAGAGCTACTGTTTTGACTGAGTTTCATGATAGCAAAGTTGCCGGGCATCCGGGGATCTCTAAGACTTTGGAATTAGTCTCCCGCTCAGTATGGTGGCCTGGTCTTTCTAAAGACATTAAGGAGTTTGTTTTTTCTTGTCTGGTCTGTGCACAGCATAAGGTTCCCCGTTCCTTGTCTATCGGGCAACTTATGCCCTTAAATGTTCCTCTCAGGCCATGGTCTCATATTTCCATGGATTTTGTGGTAGACCTCCCTCTGTCAGCCGGATTCCGAGTCATATGGGTGGTAGTGGACCGTTTTAGCAAGATGGCCCATTTCATTGCTCTTCCCCGACTGCCATCTGCCCAGGGATTGGCAGTTTTGTTTCTCCGCCATGTTTTCAGACTTCATGGGTTGCCCACTGATATTGTTTCTGATCGGGGTCCACAATTCATTGCACAATTCTGGAAGTCTTTTTGTGCCTCATTAAAGATGAAATTGTCTTTAACATCCGGCTACCATCCCCAATCCAACGGGCAGACCGAGCGAGTTAATCAATCATTAAAACAGTATTTGCGTTTGTACTCAGCCAAACTCCAGAATGATTGGTCCGAGTTTCTTCCTTTGGCGGAGTTTGCTTACAGCAATTCTTGTCATTCCTCCACTAATGTGTCTCCATTCTTTTCAGTTTTTGGTTTTCACCCCAGAGCTAATTCTTTTTTTCAACATTCCTCTGTTTCCTCGCTAACCTTAACCTCTCATCTCAGAGTCATTTGGAAAAAAGTGCACCTTGCTCTCAGAAAAGCGGCATTTCGAGAGAAAAATTTTTCTGACAGGCTCCGGCGTCCTTGCACTTTTAAGGTGGGAGATAGGGTATGGTTGTCGACTCGTAACATTAAACTTCGACAAACCTCAGCTAGATTGGGCCCCAAATTTATTGGACCATTTCATATTATTAAAAAAATCAATCCAGTTGCTTTCCGGTTACGTTTACCAAGAGCTCTCCGGATCGGAAATACGTTCCATTGCTCCCTGTTGAAACCATACGTTTCTTCCAGTAGATTTCCTCGGAAGATCTCTCAGGGGAAATCACCAGTAGATGTACAGGGTCATCAGGAGTTCTTGGTGGAGAAGGTTCTCGATTCCAAATTGTCCCGGGGTCTGCTTTATTTTCTGGTGCACTGGAGAGGCTATGGTCCAGAGGAAAGGTCTTGGGTCCTGGATAAGGATCTCCATGCCCCGAGGCTCAAGAGGGCACTTTTTCGGGAATTTCCTCGGAAACCTGGCTTTAGGGGTTCCTTGACCCCTCCTCAAGGGGGGGTACTGTTAGGCGCTGGGGTCCGCTCGTCGGTGCGGCCCGGCGCCTAGCAACCAGGGACGCCGTGCGCGTACAGCCGCCGGCTCCCTGGCAACGCTAGACGCCGGGCGCACGGAGCCGCACGGACCCTAGCAACGGGGACGCCACTGACGGACCGCGTTCCCCGTTGCTGGGTCCATTTTAATTAATAGGACACCTGTTTCCTGGCCATGCAGCTAGGCAGCTGTATGGCATCTAATCCAATCAGCCTCTAAACAGCTGATTGGAGGACTCCCTGTTAAATACACTTCCTGGGCTTCTCACAGACGCCGGTAATAGCTTCTTGCATGCTGTATCTGTTTGCTGAGAGTGTTTCCAGTCCTGCTGTATCCAGTCGTTCCTGTTCTCAGTTGTCCTGTACTCGGAAGTCGTCATCTGTTCCTGGAGTCCTGACTGAGCACCTTTGAACATCCAGTGGTGTTCGTGAGTCACGGCGTAGCCGTGTGTTGCGGCTTGGCCGCTTTATCATTTATTATTTATTATTTGTGTTTCGGAGCTTTTGCGGAGGATTCCGCTCCCACAGATCCACTCTGGTATCCAGCGGTGCTGGGTAGGAGTAACGGACTAGTGGATTTTGGTTGTCCTTTTCCCTGGCGGGTTTCCGCACATACCTCAGCTTTTGTCAGTTAGCTTGTAGCCCCTGGCCTGGTTGTTTAGTCAGAGGGCCCCTTGTTATCACCCTGTCTCGGATTTCCCTTTGTCTCCCATTAAGACCTGAGGGGGCATCGGAGTTGGGCAGACATAATCCGCCCTTCAAATGCGGCTGCCATGGGCTCAAGCAACCATAGTCTCGCAGGGGATTTCTGACAGCACGGGCGAGACAACGGAGTTAGGGCGCTAGGGGCTACTTTCTATTCCCGCTTCCTTCACCCAGCATTACGTTCCAGTGCTCCGGTCCTTGCAATAGGACCTCCTCAGACCAGAGTGCTGGAATCATAACACCAGGTCCATTTATTATACTGTATATAGCAGTACGGTAGGCCACTGCTGTACCTACCTCTGTGTCGTCACTCGTCATCCATTAATAATAATAAGTATACTATCCATCCATCTACATTGTATACCTGTGGTGGCTTTTTTTTTATACTAGTTTAGCAGTTTGCTGACAGTGTCCACCAGGTCCATTATACTGTATATAGCAGTACGGTAGGCCACTGCTGTACCTACCTCTGTGTCGTCACTCGTCATCCATAAGTATACTATCCATCCATCTACATTGTATACCTGTGGTGGCTTTTTTTTATACTAGTTTAGCAGTTTGCTGGCAGTGTCCACCAGGTCCATTATACTGTATATAGCAGTACGGTAGGCCACTGCTGTACCTACCTCTGTGTCATCACTCGTCATCCCTAAGTATACTATCCATCCATCTACATTGTATACCTGTGGTGGCTTTTTTTTTTATACTAGTTTAGCAGTTTGCTGGCAGTGTCCACCAGGTCCATTATACTGTATACAGCAGTACGGTAGGCCACTGCTGTACCTACCTCTGTGTCATCTCTCGTCATCCGTTAATAAGTGTACTATCCATCCATCTACATTGTATACCTGTGGTGGCTTTTTTTTATACTAGTTTAGCAGTTTGCTGGCAGTGTCCACCAGGTCCATTATACTGTATATAGCAGTACGGTAGGCCACTGCTGTACCTATCTCTGTGTCGTCACTCGTCATCCATTAATAAGTATACTATCCATCCATCTACATTGTATACCTGTGGTGGCTTTTTTTTTATACTAGTTTAGCAGTTTGCTGGCAGTGTCCACCAGGTCCATTATACTGTATATAGCAGTACGGTAGGCCACTGCTGTACCTACCTCTGTGTCGTCACTCGTCATCCATTAATAAGTATACTATCCATCCATCTACATGGTATACCTGTGGTGGCTTTTAGTTGTGCGCAGTATATATAGTAGTAGGCCATTGCTATTGATACTGGCATATAATTCCACACATTAAAATATGGAGAACAAAAATGTGGAGGTTAAAAAAATAGGGAAAGATCAAGATCCACTTCCACCTCGTGCTGAAGCTGCTGCCACTAGTCATGGCCGAGACCATGAAATGCCATCAACGTCGTCTGCCAAGGCCGATGCCCAATGTCATAGTACAGAGCATATAAAATCCAAAACACAAAAGTTCAGTAAAATGACCCAAAAATCTAAATTAAAAGCGTCTGAGGAGAAGCGTAAACTTGCCAATATGCCATTTACGACACGGAGTGGCAAGGAACGGCTGAGGCCCAGGCCTATGTTCATGGCTAGTGGTTCAACTTCACATGAGGATGGAAGCACTCATCCTCTCGCTAGAAAAAAGAAAAGACTTAAGCTGGCAAAAGCACAGCAAAGAACTGTGCGTTATTCAAAATCACAAATCCCCAAGTAGAGTCCAATTGTGTCGGTAGCGATGCCTGACCTTCCCAACACTGGACGGGAAGAGCTTGCGCCTTCCACCATTTGCACGCCCCCTGCAAGTGCTGGAAGGAGCACCCGCAGTCCAGTTCCTGATAGTCAAATTGAAGATGTCAGTGTTGAAGTACACCAGGATGAGGATATGGGTGTTGCTGGAGCTGGGGAGGAAATTGACAAGGAGGATTCTGATGGTGAGGTGGTTTGTTTAAGTCAGGCACCCGGGGAGACACCTGTTGTCCGTGGGAGGAATATGGCCATTGACATGCCTGGTCAAAATTCAAAAAAAATCACCTCTTCGGTGTGGAATTATTTCAACACAAATGCGGACAACAGGTGTCAAGCCGTGTGTTGCCTTTGTCAAGCTGTAATAAGTAGGGGTAAGGACGTTAACCACCTCGGAACATCCTCCCTTATACGTCACCTGCAGCGCATTCATCATAAGTCAGTGACAAGTTCAAAAACTTTGGGCGACAGCGGAAGCAGTCCACTGACCAGTAAATCCCTTCCTCTTGTAACCAAGCTCCTGCAAACCACACCACCAACTCCCTCAGTGTCAATTTCCTCCTTACCCAGGAAAGCCAATAGTCCTGCAGGCCATGTCACTGGCAAGTCTGACGAGTCCTCTCCTGCCAGGGATTCCTCCGATGCATCCTTGAGTGTAACGCCTACTGCTGCTGGCGCTGCTGTTGTTGCTGCTGGGAGTCGATCGTCATCCCAGAGGGGAAGTCGGAAGACCAATTGTACTACTTCCAGTAAGCAATTGACTGTACAACAGTCCTTTGCGAGGAAGATGAAATATCACAGCAGTCATCCTGCTGCAAAGCGGATAACTGAGGCCTTGGCAGCCTGGGCGGTGAAAAACGTGGTTCCGGTATCCATCGTTAATTCAGAGCCAACTAGAGACTTGATTGAGGTACTGTGTCCCCGGTACCAAATACCATCTAGGTTCCATTTCTCTAGGCAGGCGATACCGAAAATGTACACAGACCTCAGAAAAAGACTCACCAGTGTTTTAAAAAATGCAGTTGTACCCAATGACCACTTAACTACGGACATGTGGACAAGTGGAGCAGGGCAGACTCAGGACTATATGACTGTGACAGCCCACTGGGTAGATGTATTGCCTCCCGCTGCAAGAACAGCAGCGGCGGCACCAGTAGCAGCATCTCGCAAATGCCAACTCGTTCCTAGGCAGGCTACGCTTTGTATCACCGCTTTCCAGAATACGCACACAGCTGAAAACCTCTTACGGCAACTGAGGAAGATCATCGCAGAATGGCTTACCCCAATTGTACTCTCCTGGGGATTTGTGACATCGGACAACGCCAGCAATATTGTGCGTGCATTACATCTGGGCAAATTCCTGCACGTCCCATGTTTTGCACATACCTTGAATTTGGTGGTGCAGAATTATTTAAAAAACGACAGGGGCGTGCAAGAGATGCTGTCGGTAGCCCGAAGAATTGCGGGCCACTTTCGCCGTTCAGGCACCGCATACAGAAGACTGGAGCACCACCAAAAATACCTGAACCTGCCCTGCCATCATCTGAAGCAAGAGGTGGTAATGAGGTGGAATTCAACCCTCTATATGCTTCAGAGGATGGAGGAGCAACAAAAGGCCATTCAAGCCTATACATCTGGCCACGATATAGGCAAAGGAGGTGGAATGCACCTGTCTCAAGCGCAGTGGAGAATGATTTCAACGTTGTGCAAGGTTCTGCAACCTTTTGAACTTGCCACACGTGAAGTCAGTTCAGACACTGCCAGCCTGAGTCAGGTCATTCCCCTCATCAGGCTTTTGCAGAAGAAGCTGGAGACATTAAAGGAGGAGCTAAAACAGAGCGATTCCGCTAGGCATGTGGGACTTGTGGATGGAGCCCTTAATTCGCTTAACCAGGATTCACAGGTGGTCAATCTGTTGAAATCAGAGCACTACATTTTGGCCACCGTGCTCGATCCTAGATTTAAAACCTACATTGTATCTCTCTTTCCGGCAGACACAAGTCTGCAGGGGTTCAAAGACCTGCTGGTGAGAAAATTGTCAAGTCAAGCGGAACGTGACCCGTCAACAGCTCCTCCTACACATTCTCCCGCAACTGGGGGTGCGAGGAAAAGGTTAAGAATTCCGAGCCCACCCGCTGGCGGTGATGCAGGGCTGTCTGGAGCGAGTGCTGACATCTGGTCCGGACTGAAGGACCTGCCAACGATTACTGACATGTCGTCTACTGTCACTGCATATGATTCTGTCACCATTGAAAGAATGGTGGAGGATTATATGAGTGACCGCATCCAAGTAGGCACGTCAGACAGTCCGTACGTATACTGGCAGGAAAAAGAGGCAATTTGGAGGCCCTTGCAGAAACTGGCTTTATTCTACCTAAGTTGCCCTCCCTCCAGTGTGTACTCCGAAAGAGTGTTTAGTGCAGCCGCTCACCTTGTCAGCAATCGGCGTACGAGGTTACTTCCAGAAAATGTGGAGAAGATGATGTTCATTAAAATGAATTATAATCAATTCCTCCGTGGAGACATTCACCAGCAGCAATTGCCTCCAGAAAGTACACGGGGACCTGAGATGGTGGATTCCAGTGGGGACGAATTAATAATCTGTGAGGAGAGGGATGTACACAGTGAAAGGGGTGAGGAATCGGAGGATGATGATGAGGTGGACATCTTGCCTCTGTAGAGCCAGTTTGTTCAAGGAGAGATTGATTACTTCTTTTTTGGTGGGTGCCCAAACCAACCAGTCATTTCAGTCACAGTCATGTGGCAGACCCTGTCGCTGAAATGATGGGTTCGTTAAAGTGTGCATGTCCTGTTTATACAACATAAGGATGGGTGGGAGGGCCCAAGGACAATTCCATCTTGCACCTCTTTTTTCTTTCATTTTTCTTTGCATCATGTGCTGTTTGGGGACTATTTTTTTGAAGGGCCATCCTGTCTGACACTGCAGTGCCACTCCTAGATGGGCCAGGTGTTTGTGTCGGCCACTTGGGTCGCTGAGCTTAGTCACACAGCTACCTCATTGCGCCTCTTTTTTTTTTTTTGCATCATGTGCTGTTTGGGGACTATTTTTTTGAAGGGCCATCCTGTCTGACACTGCAGTGCCACTCCTAGATGGGCCAGGTGTTTGTGTCGGCCACTTGGGTCGCTGAGCTTAGTCACACAGCTACCTCATTGCGCCTCTTTTTTTCTTTGCATCATGTGCTGTTTGGGGACTATTTTTTTGAAGGGCCATCCTGTCTGACACTGCAGTGCCACTCCTAGATGGGCCAGGTGTTTGTGTCGGCCACTTGGGTCGCTGAGCATAGTCACACAGCTACCTCATTGCGCCTCTTTTTTTCTTTGCATCATGTGCTGTTTGGGGACTATTTTTTTGAAGGGCCATCCTGTCTGACACTGCAGTGCCACTCCTAGATGGGCCAGGTGTTTGTGTCGGCCACTTGGGTCGCTGAGCTTAGTCACACAGCTACCTCATTGCGCCTCTTTTTTCTTTGCATCATGTGCTGTTTGGGGACTATTTTTTTGAAGGGCCATCCTGTGTGACACTGCAGTGCCACTCCTAGATGGGCCAGGTGTTTGTGTCGGCCACTTGGGTCGCTGAGCTTAGTCACACAGCTACCTCATTGCGCCTCTTTTTTTCTTTGCATCATGTGCTGTTTGGGGACTATTTTTTTGAAAGGCCATCCTGTCTGACACTGCAGTGCCACTCCTAGATGGGCCAGGTGTTTGTGTCGGCCACTTGGGTCGCTGAGCTTAGTCACACAGCTACCTCATTGCGCCTCTTTTTTTCTTTGCATCATGTGCTGTTTGGGGACTATTTTTTTGAAGGGCCATCCTGTCTGACACTGCAGTGCCACTCCTAGATGGGCCAGGTGTTTGTGTCGGCCACTTGGGTTGCTGAGCTTAGTCACACAGCTACCTCATTGCGCCTCTTTTTTTCTTTGCATCATGTGCTGTTTGGGGACTATTTTTTTGAAGGGCCATCCTGTCTGACACTGCAGTGCCACTCCTACATGGGCCAGGTGTTTGTGTCGGCCACTTGGGTCGCTTAGCTTAGCCATCCAGCGACCTCGGTGCAAATTTTAGGACTAAAAATAATATTGTGAGGTATGAGGTGTTCAGAATAGACTGAAAATGAGTGGAAATTATGGTTATTGAGGTTAATAATACTTTGGGATCAAAATGATCCCCAAATTCTATGATTTAAGCTGTTTTTGAGGGTTTTTTGAAAAAAACACCCGAATCCAAAACACACCCGAATCCGACAAAAATTTTTCGGTGAGGTTTTGCCAAAACGCGTCCGAATCCAAAACACGGCCGCGGAACCGAACCCAAAACCAAAACACAAAACCCGAAAAATTTCCGGTGCACATCACTAGTAGGTACACATTACCGCCCCAATATACAATTGCTTGCACCAGCTTACTTACAGCGCTGTCTGGGACACTGTCTGCCAGGCAGCGCCCACAGAAGTACACATCCTCTTAGGCCTGGAGTGTATGTCAGCTGCTTTCTTGTCCCGCCGCTGCTTCCCCGTGTCGTGGTGTGAGTGATTGGACAGCGGATCCATCACTGGATCCGCAGTCCAATCACATCAGTCTCGTTGACAGGGACGTGCTTTAATGTGTGCTGAAAGCCCGTCCCTGTCAACGAGGCACTCACACTAATGCCGCTTTCTCCACTTTATTTAATGGGCTTTTACAGCCCAGTGCTTGGCGCCGCCCCCCGCTTTATCCCTATATCATTGTCAACGGGAGGCACTAGCTATCGGTGCCTCCCAAGCTAATTTTGATGTATTAAAATTATTTGAATAATATAAAGAAGATATTTATGACACAGAATATGTGTCATAAGTATCTTCTTTGTATTACTGCACTGCCTCCCCTGACTGCACGTCCCTGCTGGCCACCAATGATTATTCCTTTTTACCAACACTGCCCACCCTTTATGCTGCTCTACCCACGTTTATATAGGCCCCTGCCCAAAATGCTGCCCCACTCAAGCCCCAGCCAGCCGCGCCCTAAACGCCATTATACTGCGCCACTGGCCACCAATGACTACTATTCTTTTTTAACAACACTGCCCACCGTTTCTGCTGCTCTACCTATGATTATATAGGCCCCCTGCCCAAAATGCTGCACTACTGCAAGCCCCAGCCAGCCGTGCCCTAAACGCCATTATACCGCACCACTGCAACCCACATCCCACTGTTATGCTGCTGCACCCTGCACACCAATGTATTCTCACTACATATTTCAGATAACTCACACCAGTAACTAGAAAACAAACTTTATTTAACCAGAATAATGGAACTTTAACTAGAAAACAAACTTTATTTAACCTGAATAGTTTAACTTTTTTCATGTTTTTTCATTTTCCTTTTTTTGCATTCTGCAGATGTCCTATGAGAATGTGACTTTCTTTCTGGCTTCACTATAAATTGGAGGGTTCTGCGCACTGAGTGTCTTTATTCTATAGCTAGCCGGGGTGTGCTGCTCGTTCTGATGGGTGTTCCAACCCACCTATATGTAAATGGAGAAGCTTAGTGGATACCACAATAGAACTGCGCTCAACCCCTAAGGTGTGTGTGTTTAGCTAACAAATGCACATCAGATGTAATAAAGGATAATGTATGAACAGACCCAAATTTGAGATTGCACTTGGATATAGAAATCACAAAAATAACAATATGATGCGGATTAATTGTTGTGAGCCACTGTATTTATTGTATACTGGCCAATCTAAAGGTGTGTGGTTAATGCCCAGGGTGGGCGATATTGTCTCTTATAAAGTTCATGCAGGTGGGCGATATTGTCTCTTATAAAGTTCATGCAGGTTATAATACAGACTGCGGCGTCCCACACATCTGCTGTTGAAAAGTCTTTAGTAAAAAATAATAATAATAACAAATGCTGGTGTTGGTAAAAAATCTTTAAAACCTTCACGATGCCCTGAGCTTACGGTGGTGGCATAAGTGGGGTAAAAAAGGGGGTCTACGGACTGGTTTCCTCTCTCTGCCCCTGCCGCCTGTGGTGCGTCCTTGTTCAGACGCCCCCCGGGTGCAGGTCGGTCAGAGAGGTGGACCTGTCTAGCGGCGGGGAAAGGATTCAGATGCCGCTCTGCAGAGCGGCTAGCTGCGCCTCTCCCACCGCTTACAGAGAACTCACCTGTCGCCGGCTCCAGCCGCACGCCGCGCTCCATCACCGGCTTCCTCCGCTGTGTGGTATCCTAGCAGCGCTGCTGGCTTCCGGGTTGGTCCGGTCACGTGACCGGGTCTTTTCGACGTGGGAAAGAGTCTTCCTGATGAAGTCTTTGAATCTGTAGTGGTTCTTTCTTTGTAGTTCCTCCAACGCATTTCAACCTTTCGGCATTCCTCTGGGAGTGCTAGAAGTGTCTAGATTGACATGATTTATATGTTTCTGAGGGGGCCATACCAGTTCTGATTGGATGAAGGATTGTATCACTGATTGGGCCTCTGACCTGTCTATCAAACTAGACCTGTTCTGATTTTTATGTTTCTGAGTGGGCCATACCAGTTCTGATTGGATGAAGGATTGTATCACTGATTGAGCTTCTGACCTGTCTATCAAACCAGACCTGTTCTGATTGGATGAAGGATTGTGTCACTGATTGGGCCTCTGACCTGTCTATCAAACCATACCTGTTCTGATTTGTATGTTTCTGAGGGGGCCATACCAGTTCTGATTTGATGAAGGATTGTATCACTGATTGGGCCTCTGACCTGTCTATCAAACTAGACCTGTTCTGATTTGTATGTTTCTGAGTGGGCCATACCAGTTCTGATTGGATGAAGGATTGTATCACTGATTGAGCTTCTGACCTGTCTATCAAACCAGACCTGTTCTGATTGGATGAAGGATTGTGTCACTGATTGGGCCTCTGACCTGTCTATCAAACCATACCTGTTCTGATTTGTATGTTTCTGAGGGGGCCATACTAGTTCTGATTGGATGAAGGATTGTATCACTGATTGGGCCTCTGACCTGTCAATCAAACCAGACCTGTTCTGATTTGTATGTTTCTGAGTGGGCCATACCAGTTCTGATTGGATGAAGGATTGTATCACTGATTGGGCCTCTGACCTGTCTATCAAACCAGACCTGTTCTGATTGGATGAAGGATTGTGTCACTGATTTGGCCTCTGACCTGTCTATCAAAGTCAGTGTGTTATTTCTCTAAAGTGGTAGGGTCCTATTTCCAAAATTAGAGTATGATGTGACATAGCTGATCTAGTATAATGTTTAGGAGAGATATACAAATAATACAGATATCTTATTTATGTATTTGTTAAATCCATGTTTGTAATGCCTCTGCATCATTATATATTAGAAATAAGTACCCTATATTAATATTTGTAGTTCTCCTGCTGATGGTGTCTAAAATGAGGAAAAGAGGTGTGTACAGTATTCGGATGATGTTGTGCTACTGTTGTAGTATCTGACCTTATTGTCTTTAAGATTATTTGCAGATGACCGACCTGATCTCATTGTCAATATTGAGACCCCTAGGGGCTAGGGTCCCCATATTGACAATCATGCTCAATTCTTCTTTGTTGATTTTGTGAATAAAGTCCCCTCCTCTCCAGTTTCTTTTCACCTCTTTTAGCCCCGTGAATTTGAGTAATGTGGGATCTGAATGATGGTAGTCCCTAAAGTGTAAAGATAACGAGTGTTCTTCCGTCCCCTTCCTGATGTTCCGTACATGCTCGGCTATTATTGCTTTTACCGGTCTTATCGTCCTTCCTATATAGTGTTTTACGCACGGGCACTGTAATATGTATATGATGCCCTGGGTGTGGCATGTTAGCCTGTCCCTAATCCTAAATTCATAGTCCTTGCTCACAGATCTCATGTTGCATGTGGGTGCAGTGCTTTTTGCGCCCGTGGTTTTGCATCCTATACAAGTCCCACAGTGGAAGAAACCTCCTTTCTTGTGCGTCCCATCTATTGTGGTTTGTGTTTTGTTGGTTGGTGGTATGCAGCTGTGTACTAATTTTTGTTTTACATCGGGGGCTTTTCTGTATTCCACCTTTGGCTTTGGTGGTAAGATTTTGGCTAAGGTGTCGTCTTGTAGTAATATGGGCCAGTGTTTCTCAAGAATCTTCTTCACCTTGTTCGCTTGTTGTGAGAACTGTGTAATGAATAGAGGTTCTTCAGTGCTTGTTGCCTGTTCTGGTTTCTTGTATTCTAGAAGTGGTGCTCTATCGTTTTCTCTCACTGTGGTGAAAGCCTTTTGAACTAACTCTGGGTGGTATTTATTTTCTCTGAATCTATTGCTAAGTGTGGTCCCTTGTGTGTCATAGTCACTGATTCTGGAGCAGTTCCTCCTTAATCTCTTGAACTGGCCCATTGGTATACCTTTGAGCCAGGTGGGATGGTGCCCATTGGATGCCAAGATAAAGCTGTTGACATTCTTTCTGTCTTCATCAGCCTGTACTGTGAGGAGGAGTGTCTGTGGCTGACGTCCTCACTGGACTACAGCAACAAGCAGAAGAGGGAGGCTGCTTATACGCGCATGGTGGACAGGGCCGGTTCTACACCTTGCGGCGCCCAGTGCGAAAGTTTCCACTGGCGCCTCCCGCGACAAAACAGTTAGTTCGCAAAAAATAGGGTGTGGCTTCATAGGGGAGGGTCGTGGCCACAGTTATGCCTGCAGTAGCTGTGCCCCCAGATTGGCCCCAGTAGTTGTGCCCCCCTGTAGATTTCCCCCCAGTACTTGTGCCCCCAGTTAATTTGCCCCCAGTAGCTGGTCCCCCTGTAGTTGTGCCCCCTATAGCAGTGTCCCCTGTAGATCTGCCCCCTGTATATCTGCCCCTTGTAGCAGTGCCCACTGTAGCAGTGCCCCTGTAGTAGTGCCCCCAGTAGCTGTTCCCCCTGTAGCAGTGCCCCCTGTAGATCTGCCCCTTGTAGCTGTGCCCTCTGTAATAGTGCCCCCAGTATGTGCCCCCCTGTAGTAGTCCCCGAGTAGTAGTGCCCCCAGTATGTGCCCCCTGTAGTCGTGCCACTTTGAAACCCTAAAAAGAAAAAAAAACAATACTAACTGTACCAGCCTCGCTCCTGCTTACGGACCGGCCCGTAGCAGCGCCGCAGCGGTCCATAGCAACGTCTCTCCAATAGCAGTGCACCACTGACAATAGGGGTCAATTTTGAACTCTAGCGTCAGTCAGCGACGCCGGCTGCAGCGGGCGCACACGGTGCTCCCTGTAGCCGGGGAGTGGGGAAGATTAGTAGCGGCTCTTGCCACGGCGGCGCCCTCAGGGTAGCGGCGCCCCAGGCAAAAAGCCTTCTTGCCCGTGGCAAGAGCCGCTACTGATGGTGGAGTACTCCAAGCCCACCTTCTCTGCTGCCTCGGTGGCCTGGGTCCGAAAGAAGATCGCCAATCTACGGACAGTCTTTGTCAAAGAAAATCGCTAAGTGGAGGAGTCCAAGAGTTCCGGGGGCCGGTGCAGACAAGGTGTATGTGCCGCAGCTGTGGTACTTTAAAGATCTCAACTTCCTCCTGGAGAAAAGGACAGCTAAGGAGTCCATGGTGGTGATGGCCGAGTTCGAGGAGGGAAGTCTGGATGTGGAGGAGGCCGAAGGGGTAAGTTGCTTTTTAAATTGTTTTACCTAATATATCCCTCCTGCCATGCCACAGCTCCCTCCCCATTGAAAAAGGCATTATATTTTCCCGGACCTCTTTTGCCCTTGCAGTGCTGCATATAGTTGCTGCAGGTGGTCCCACCTAGCAAATTTGCGCTGTCACCACTGGCTGGTTGGGATCTTCCGGTCCTGCTGGCAGCAAAGGCATTTGCCTTATGGCCTTGCGATGGAGCATATTGTGTAGTATACAACATGCTGTTACTACACAGTCAATTTTGGCCAGCCTCATGTTAATGGGTTTGTGGAAGATCCTGAACTGGTTGCTGAGAATGCCAAATGCATTCTCAACAACCCTGCGGGCCCTAGAAAGGCTGTAGTTGAAAATGTGCCTATCGTGGTTTAGGACTCTTTGTGGGTAGGGCTTCATTATGTGTTTGTGCAGTGCGAAGGCCTCATCTGCCATGAACACAAATCCCAGGCCATTCTTTGTTTGCTCCACAGGCAGAGTTGGTGGTGATCCAAACTCCAAAAAACAAAGTGCTGAACTTGAATGTGTGTCAGCTATCCCAACTCAGAATGCTAGAATAATTTAATTGATTTGTTAATACTCCTCACCTTATTAAGGACTGCTGCTCTCAAATTATTGGGTTGTTGATTCCCAATATATTTATTGTAACAAAGAAAGAAACTGGATTGAAAGCGCTGTCCGAAATAAAGGATGATTAAAAATGTATTTATTTTCTATTACAGGTTGAGTATCCCATATCCAAGTATTCCGAAATACGGAATATTCCGAAATACGGACTTTTTTGAGTGAGAGTGACATAGTGAAATTTTTGTTTTCTGTGGCTCAATGTACGCAAACTTTGTTTAAAACACAAAGTTATTAAAAAATATTGGCCCTCATTCCGAGTTGTTCGCTCGCAAGCTGCTTTTAGCAGCTTTGCACACGCTAAGCCGCCGCCTACAGGGAGTTAATTTTAGCTTATCAAAATTGCGAACAAAAGATTAGCAAAATTGCGAATAGACACTTCTTAGCATTAGCAGTTTCTGAGTAGCTCCACACTTACTCGGCATCTGCGATCAGTTCAGTGCTTGTCGTTCCTGGTTTGACGTCACAAACACACCCAGCGTTCGCCCAGACACTCCTCCGTTTCTCCAGCCACTCCCGCGTTTTTCCCAGAAACGGTAGCGTTTTTTCACACACACCCATAAAACGGCCTGTTTCCGCCCAGAAACACCCACTTCCTGTCAATCACATTACGATCACCAGAACGAAGAAAAAACCTTGTAATGCCGTGAGTAAAATACCTAACTGCATAGCAAATTTACCGAGCGAACAACTCGGAATGACCACCATTGTATTAAATGACCTTCAGGCTGTGTGTATAAGGGTGGTCATTCCGAGTTGTTCGCTCTGTATTTTTTTCTCGCAACAGAGTGATTAGTCGCTAATGCGCATGCGCAATGTCCGCAGTGCGACTGCGCCAAGTAAATTTGCTATGCAGTTAGGTATTTTACTCACGGCATTACAAGGTTTTTTCTTCGTTCTGGTGATCGTAATGTGATTGACAGGAAGTGGGTGTTTCTGGGCGGAAACTGGCCGTTTTATGGGTGTGTGCGACAAAACGCTACCGTTTCTGGGAAAAACGCGGGAGTGGCTGAAGAAACGGGGGAGTGTCTGGGCGAACGCTGGGTGTGTTTGTGACGTCAAACCAGGAACGACAAGCACTGAACTGATCGCAGATGCCGAGTAAGTGTGGAGCTACTCAGAAACTGCTAAGAAGTGTCTATTCACAATTCTGCTAATCTTTCGTTCGCAATTTTGATAAGCTAAGATTTACTCCCAGTAGGCGGCGGCTTAGCGTGTGCAAAGCTGCTAAAAGCAGCTTGCGAGTGAACAACTCGGAATGACCACCAAGGTGTATATGAAACATAAATGAATTGTGTGAATGTACACACACTTTGTTTAATGCACAAACTTATTAAAAATATTGGATAAAATGACCTTCAGGCTGTGTGTATAAGGTGTATATGAGACATAAATGCATTCTGTGCTTAGACTTGGGTCCCATCACCATGATATCTCATTATGGTATGCAATTATTCCAAAATACGGAAAAATCCGATATCCAAAATACCTCTGGTCCCAAGCATTTTGGACAAGGGATACTCAACCTGTAATATAAACCATTAATATAAACACTTAATAAAAGTCTAAAACATGTTATACACAACTACAAAGCCTGTTTTCTTGGTGATCGTTATCACAGCTACCTCATGGTTACACTGGCAATTACTGTTTGATTGTTAATTGAAACAATATATCATTAGATAAGTAGTATAATTAATTCCACAGTGAACAATTCCCAATACTTAGTAAGCGAAATATAATGTTCAGCCTCCTAAATACCTTAGTACACTTATAGAACACTTATTTTCACAGCCCAAACATATCTAGAGGAAATGCATATGATTGATAAATGCTTTTTCACCTCCCTCTGGGACAGCGTTGTGATGTAATGTGTCCAAAGTGTCTCTGATGTACAACCAGGCTGAATTTATAACAGAAAGTTCAAGTCTCCTGCAAAAGCTTTTCAGCTAATTAGCTTCTGACGGGCGTCCCCGTCTATATGCAAATGATTATAGATGAAGATTCTTAGAGAATTTAACTATATTCACAGTAACTTGAATGTCCACTGCAGCTGTAGCATGGAAATAGCTTATCTCACCAGTGTTTGCGGCTATCGCATCTCCCGCCGGGCTCCGTCTCTGCCACACACAGCGCTCAGTGGCTCCACTGCTGATGTCGACGCTGTGTTCCTCCCGTTGGTGTGGGTTATATACAGGCGACTTGGAGCGCAAAGGTCCTCCGGCCAGTGATTCAGAGCTCCGTTGGCTGCTAGATGTTTGGCCCGTCACGGCGGGATAGCGCAAGTTCTCACCGGCACTGGGAGAGATGAAGTCGGCTTGTAGAGGCTTAAGTCCATATACAGGGGTATAAACTTAACGCGTTTCTCAGCCCTATTACCAGTGGCTGTTTCCTCCCCTTTCTCATCCACTGCTTTTATCCCCAAAAGGTGTAATAATCACCATCTCCATATGTGCATTAACCCTTTCACCATCAGGGGTTATAATTAGCAGTGTATATATATATACTCAGATATAAAATTATGTATAAAAATAATGTTATAAAATAAAATAAAATATAACATGCATTTAACTTATAATCATTACTAGCATAACGTTTTATCATTGGGCTATTTCTAAAAAAGAGCTGACACACAAAACATCATCTCGTCTCAAAACCTTCCATTTAAAATTCGGTGTTGGTTTCATATTTATTTTATTTTTATTATTTATTTAATAGATGTTATGAATTCACTAACTGAATATTTTATTATTTTTATTTCATTTTATTTGATTCTATTTCTTAACATCCCTATTCTATACTAAAGACTAATTACTAATTATAATATAATTTGCAATAAACCTTAGAACAGGGTGATATCATATCTCAGGAGCAAGACAGCTTGATATTGACATATAAATTCATATATACTAATCCTCTCCCCCTACAGATGATTATATTCAATAATGTTCGAAATATCATACAATCTCCCAACTCTAATCGTTAGTCTAACCTAGTACTCAAATAATAAAAAAAATTATATAATAAAATAAAAATAAAAATAAAAGTACAGACCGGACATATAACGGTACTACAAAGTACATAGCTCCCTAAATATTATTTAGCTCAATGGAGTCATTAAGGCCATGTGGCACCAATGTCCCCAACTTAAAAATCCAAAATGCCTCTTTCTTGCATAAGTCTCGATAGCGATCCCCCCTTCCCCCCCCCCCCTCATGGTCACCTTAACCTTTTCAATCGCCTTTACTATTAGATCATTTAGTCCCCCCTTCTCGCAGTTCAATATATGTCTTGGTAAGCTGTGGCTTTTAGATTTATTAACTATCCCTCTCCTATGTTCCAAAAACCTAACATTCAGACTGCGAATTGTGCGGCCTACATATTGAATTCCACAGCCACACGTGAGAACATAAATCACATAAGAGGACTGACAATTCATAAAGTCCTCCAAAGTGTGAGAAATCCCATCTGTATGTGAAATAACTACAGTATTCCTATGTTCTGCATATGGGCAGGTAATACATCCATTTCTTCCACACTTAAAGAACCCTTTTGGTTTTGGTGGCAACCAATTTAATGTAGTATTTTGACCCAAAGTGTCACCCAATTTCCTTTTTTGCAACATACTGGGGGCTAGTTTTTGTTTTAGGTTCATGGACTTCCTAAATACTACCTTCCTTTTTTCACTTAATAAGGGAGCTAGAAATTTATTGTATTCTAATAATAGCATGTTTTTCTCAATAATAATTTTAATTTGTAGTGCAGCCGAGTTAAATTTAGTTATAAAGGACAGAGAGCTAGTCCTTACACCCTCTTTGATTTTCTTGGGTGTCTTACTCTTTAAGAGTACTGCTCTATCTATCTTTTCAAAATCTTTGTGTGCTCTAAATAGCAGGTCATCCGGATATCCTTGTTCCACAAACGCCTTATGCATTAGGGCAGATTGTTTCTCGAAAACATCCTTTCGGGAACAGTTTCTCTTGAGTCGGAGAAACTGTCCCTTCGGGATGTTCTCTTTCCATCTTCTGTGATGGCAACTTTGATAATTTAAATATTTATTACAATCCACACTTTTAATGTAAGTTGATGTACGAATCCCACCTTCTACGACGCTGACCGCTATGTCCAAAAAATTTATATAATTATCACTAAATGTGCTCGTGAATCTTAACCCAAAATTATTCAAATTAAGGTGCTCAACAAAACTCGTGATGGACTCAAAATCCCCATCCCAAACTAAAAATAAATAATCTTTATACCTCCCATAGAGGACCAGGTTCGCACCGTATCCGACACCCCATATGAGGTGCTCCTCCAGAAGCCCTATATAGAGGTTTGTGAAACTCGTCATGAACCTGGTCCCCATGGCGGTCCCAAGTGTCTGTAAATAATACTGGGTGTCAAACAAAAACTTATTGTGAGTTAATATAAATTTAATAGCTGCCAATATGAACACCCGTGATGAATCAGACCATGCTAAGTCTTGGTTTAAATAATAATAAACAGCGGTTAGCCCCATAGAATGCGGTATATTCATATACAACGCCTCAACATCACATGTGAGGAGTTTATACGTACTCTTCCATTCCACACTTTCTAACTTCTGTAAAAAATGTGTGGTATCTTTAATGTGGGATTTCAAGGATATCACGTGTCCCTGCAATTGAGCATCAACATATGCTGACAAATTCGATGTCATGGAATTGATACCCAAAATTATCGGGAGTCCAGGGGGGCGCTCAAGGCACTTATGCACCTTTGGTAAATGATAGTAAATCGGAAAGAGCCGTTCATCTTTTGAAATGACATCCTGTTCAAGTGCTCCATCCAGCATAATTTTTAGTTCCTTCTGGAACTCAACCGTAGGATTAGTGGAGATTTTCTTATAACATTTTTCATTATTAAGTTGTCTCCAAGCTTCTTCTAAATAGTCCTGTGTATTCTGGATCACGAGTCCCCCTCCCCTTATCAGCTTGTTTGATAGCAATATCCCTATCACCCATGAGTTTCTTAAGTGCCTGTCTTTCTCGCCTGGATAAATTATCCCTTTTCCTAAAGGAACCTGGGTTCTGACACATATTCCTAAATTCCTCTAATGTGGATGCATAAAAGCTTTCCACAAAGGGACCTTGATATTGCAGAGGGTAAACATTGGATGGATTTTTGAATACCTTATTCTGTGTTGTATTAATATCATAGATTTTCTCTAATTTTAATTCCTCACTCTCTGACAGTAAGGATTCCAAAATGTCCAACGGAATCTGGTAATTTTTTTATCTAGGGTGACAGGGACACCATCTATCCCTTTCCTCTGAAGAGCCTTCATAGCAAAGTATCTTTTTCTACTGAGGGTTCTCACAAATTTATTGAGATCCACAAACAGATCAAAGATGTTTGGTTTCATAACCGGTGCAAAACTTAATCCCTTATTCAGTAGTGTTTATATTAATGGTCTATATTAATAGAAAATAAATACATTTTTTAATCATCCTTTATTTCGGACAGCGCTTTCAATCCAGTTTATTTCTTTGTTACAATAAATATATTGGGAATCAACAACCCAATAATTTGAGAGCACCAGTCCTTAATAAGGTGAGGAGTATTAACAAATCAATTAAATTGTTCTAGCATTCTGAGTTGGGATAGCTGACACACATTCAAGTTTAGCGCTTTGTTTTTTGGAGTTTGGATTGTTTTGTTGTTGATTAAAAGCAGCTTTGCTGGACATCATGCCAGGTCTCAGGTGTACGTCTGAAAGACTTGAAAGGAGGAATAACTATGTTAGTAATTTAATAACCACTAAAGATGATTTCTCTGTGGATGAAAATAATGATATGCATAAGCTATTTAATAAAATGGAGTCATTCTGTTTAGCAGAGACACGACATTGGTGGGATCAGGTAACCCTACAGAAGTATTTCAATAGGGACCTGATCCCTAGAGGGTTAAGAATATTCAAAAATTCCTCCTTTCAAAATGATGTTGGTTTTTTAAATACTTGGAATAGAACATTGGATGATTGTTCCAAATCATTGATGAAATTATTAATCAAATATCGGATGGAGAAAGTAACAGAAATTCAGGGAGAAATTGAGAAAATAGCAAATGAATTAAAGAAATTTGAAAAACAAACAGGTTATGAAGAAAGAGACTTGAAAATTAATAGGAGATTGGAGGATTTTGAGAAAAAATTAATATCAAAGAAAGATGACAAATTGGATAGAGATAGGACAGATTATGAGAGAGACAGAGTCCGGACATATAATAAAAGGCAGAGGTCTATATCTACAAAGAGGAATTTTAACACTCCCTCTAGACAGAGAAACCAGAGGTTTAATGAAACTCGTAGGGGTTATAACAACCAACCAGGGGGACAAAGGAGACAGTCTCCACCAAAGGGTGGTTATAGGAATACAATTAAGTATAGGAAAACCTCGTGGGGTGATTATGAACATACCAATAGGTATGAAAAATTAAAAGATATGGGAGTGCAGGAGTCATCAGATCACACATCTTATGATACCAAACAATGTCATTTTTTAGAGAGGGACAGGGAAACCAATCATCAGAGATCCCCAATTCGATCACTCCCCTTAGCCCCAAGGGGAGATTACGACGGGACACAATGGAACAGAAAAAGAGACAGAGGGGAACCCGAGGTGGAAGACACACTAAGAAATCCAAGCAAAAATTCTCGATGGAATTAAAACTAAAAAGGTATTTTTAATCTGTCCTACAAATCCCTTTCCTCTGAAGAAACCTCACTACTGAATAAGGGATTAAGTTTTGCACCGGTTATGAAAGCAAACATCTTTGATCTGTTTGTGGATCTCAATAAATTTGTGAGAACCCTCAGTAGAAAAAGATACTTTGCTATGAAGGATCTTCAGAGGAAAGGGATAGATGGTGTCCCTGTCACTGTAGATAAAAATGACCAGATTCCGTTGGACATTTTGGAATCCTTACTGTCAGAGAGTGAGGAATTAAAATTAGAGAAAATGTATTATATTAATACAACACAGAATAAGGTATTCAAAAATCCATCCAATGTTTACCCTCTGCAATATCAAGGTCCCTTTGCGGAAAGCTTTTATGCATCCACATTAGAGGAATTTAGGAATATGTGTCAGAACCCAGGTTCCTTTAGGAAAAGGGATAATTTATCCAGGCGAGAAAGACAGGCACTTAAGAAACTCATGGGTGATAGGGATACAGGTTGAGTATCCCATATCCAAATATTCCAAAATACGGAATATTCCAAAATACGGAATTTTTTGAGTGAGAGTGAGATAGTGAAAACTTTGTTTTCTGATGGCTCAATGTACACAAACTTTGTTTAATACACAAAGTTATTAAAAATATTTTATTAAATAACCTTCAGGCTGTGTGTATAAGGTGTATATGGAACATAAATGCATTGTGTGAATTTATACACACTTTCTTTAATGCGCAAAGTTATTAAAAATATTGGCTAAAATGACCTTCAGGCTGTGTATAAGGTGTATATGAAACATAAATGCATTCTGTGCTTAGACCTGGGTCCCATCGCCATGATATCTCATTATGTTATGCAATTATTCCAAAATACAGAAAAATCCGATATCCAAAATACCTCTGGTCCCAAGCATTTTGGATAAGGGATACTCAACCTGTATTACTATCAAACAAGCTGATAAGGGGGGGGGGGGGGGACTCGTGATCCAGAATACACAGGACTATTTAGAAGAAGCTTGGAGACAACTTAATAATGAAAAATGTTATAAGAAAATCTCCACTAATCCTACGGTTGAGTTCCAGAAGGAACTAAAAATTATGCTGGATGGAGCACTTGAACAGGATGTCATTTCAAAAGATGAATGGCTCTTTCTGTTCAATCGCTATCCAGTGACACCGATTTACTATCATTTACCAAAGGTGCATAAGTGCCTTGAGCGCACCTCTGGACGCCCGATAATTTCGGGTATCAATTCCATGACATCGAATTTGTCAGCTTATGTTGATGCTCAATTGCAGGGACACGTGATATCCTTGAAATCCCACATTAAAGATACCACACATTTTTTACAGAAGTTAGAAAGTGTGGAATGGAAAAGTACGTATAATCTCCTCACATGTGATGTTGAGGCAATGTATACGAATATCCTGCATTCTATGGGGCTGACCGCTGTTGATTATTATTTAAAACAAGATTTTGCGTGGTCTGATTCATCACGGGAGTTCATATTGGCAGCTATTAAATTTATATTAACTCACAATTATTTTTTGTTTCACACCCAGTATTATTTACAGACACTTGGGACCTCCATCGGGACCATGTTCACGCCGAGTTTCGCAAACCTCTATATGGGGCTTCTGGAGGAACGCCTCATATGGGGTGGTGGATACGGTGTGAACCTGATCCTCTATGGGAGGTATATAGATGATTTATTTTTTGTTTGGGATGGGGATTTTGAATCCATCACGAGTTTTGTTGAGCACCTTAATTTGAATAATTCTGGGTTAAGATTCACGAGCACATTTAGTGATAATTATATAAATTTTTTGGACATAGCGGTCAGCGTCGTAGAAGGTGGGATTCGTACATCAACTTACATTAAAAGTGTGGATTGTAATAAATATTTAAATTATCAAAGTTGCCATCACAGAAGATGGAAAGAGAACATCCCGAAGGGACAGTTTCTCCGACTCAAGAGAAACTGTTCCCGAAAGGATGTTTTCGAGAAACAATCTGCCCTAATGCATAAGGCGTTTGTGGAACAAGGATATCCGGATGACCTGCTATTTAGAGCATACAAAGATGTTGAAAAGATAGATAGAGCAGTACTCTTAAAGAGTAAGACACCCAAGAAAATCAAAGAGGGTGTAGGGACTAGCTCTCTGTCCTTTATAACTCAATTTAATTCGGCTGCATAACAAATTAAAATTATTGATGAGAAAAACATGCGATTATTAGAATACTACAGATTTCTAGCTCCCTTATTAAGTGATAAAAGGAAGGTAGTATTTAGGAAGTCTAGGAACCTAAAACAAAACCTAGCCCCCAGTATGTTGCAAAAAAGGAAATTGGGTGACACTTTGGGTCAAAATACTGCATTAAATTGGTTGCCACCAAAACCAAAAGGGTTCTTTAAGTGTGGAAGAAATGGATGTATTACCTGCCCATATGCAGAACATAGGAGTACTGTAGTTATTTCACATACAGATGGGATTTCTCACCCTTTGGAGGACTTTATGAATTGTCAGTCCTCTTATGTGATTTATGTTCTCACGTGTGGCTGTGGAATTCAATATGCAGGCCGCACAATTCGCAGTCTGAATGTTAGGTTTTTGGAACATAGGAGAGGGATAGTTAATAAATCTAAAAGCCACAGCTTACCAAGACATATATTGAACTGCGAGAAGGGGGGACTAAATGATCTAAAAAGGTTAAGGTGACCATGAGGGGGGGGGGGGGGGGGGGGGATCGCTATCGAGAATTATGCAAGAAAGAGGCATTTTGGATTTTTAAGTTGGGGACATTGGTGCCACATGGCCTTAATGACTCCATTGAGCTAAATAATATTTAGGGAGTTATGGACATTTTTGCCGAAAAAAATAATTCAACAATGCAATACAGTACTTTTCGCCAAAAAAAACGGCCATTCCAAATTCGACTTTTTGAAATTCGACATTTGTCAACTTCGACATTTCTGCAATGGTACAATTGCGGCAATTCGACAAAAGTATATTCAATTGAAGATTGTAAATTCGACAACAGTGCTTTTAGACAGTAAATTCGTCATTTTCAATCCGCCACACTTTGCTGGCGGAATCTAATAAAAATTTTTAAAAACATGTTTTTTTGGTGTTTTTTTTATTGGTAATAGCATATCTATTTATATTAGAAGGGATTAGGTAATTGGTTTGTCTATTTAGGAGGCACAAGTATTATTTATATATTTTTAAAACATATATATATATTTTTTTATGTAATGGGGTAAAATTCAGAAAAACAACTGCGTGGGGTCCCCCCTCCTAAGCATAACCAGCCTCGGGCTCTTTGAGCCGGTCCTGGTTGCCAAAATACGGGGGAAAAAATGACAGGGGATCCCCCGTATTTTAACAACCAGCACCGGGCTCTGCGCCTGGTCCTGGTGCAAAAAATACGGGGGACAAAAAGAATAGGGGTCCCCCGTATTTTTGTACCAGCACTGGGCTCCACTAGCTGGACAGATAATGCCACAGCCGGGGGTCACTTTTATACAGCGCCCTGCGGCCGTGGCTTTAAATATCCAACTAGTCACCCCTGGCCGGGGTACCCTGGAGGAGTGGGGACACCTTCAATCAAGGGGTCCCCCCCCAGCCACCCAAGGGCCAGGGGTATAGCCCGAGGCTTTCCCCCCCATCCAAGGGCTGCGGATGGGGGGCTGATAGCCTTGAGTCAGCGGGTAACCCCAACGCTGACCGCAAGGTTCCCACCATTGAAACTAATGGAGGGAGCTGTGCGATGCGCTGTCTGACAGCTCCGACGCGCATACAGCCAATCAGGAGAGTGCCACGACATGGCGCTACCTGCTTGGCTGAAGAGACTCTCTGTGACAGGAGTCACGGGGGGTCTCTGCAATCGGGGAAAGGGATCCCATGTGTAAACATGGGACCCCTTTCAGTCCGTCTGGTTCGGGTTAATGCGGTTAGTTTTTTTGCCAAGTACGTGGATTATAATAAAAGACCAGGACACTGGATCAGGTGAGTATAATTTTATTTTCAGGTACCCCGGACGTTGACATTGGAGAAGAGGCCAGAGTCGGCGTGTCAACATAGGTAAGTATGTGTGTCTGCATGTATGTAATAAAGTTATACTTTCACGGTGTCTGTGTCCTGTTTTTATTTGGGTATTTTTTTTGCAGTAGAACTACAGGTACCAGCGGGCCCGTTTCCCCCCGCATGCTGGTACTTGTGGTTCTCCAAGTACCGGCTTGCGGGGAGGCTTGCTGGGACTTATAGTTCTTCTGCAAAAACCAATATTCTTACATTTTACTCAAGGTTATCAGCCCCCCATCTACAGCCCTTGGATGGGGGGACAGCCTCGGGCTTCACCCCTGGCCCTTGGGTGACTGGGGGGGACCCCTTGATTGAAGGGGTCCCCACTCCTCCAGGGTACCCCAGTCAGGGGTTACTAGTTGGATATTTATTGCCACGGCCGCAGGGCGCTGTATAAAAGTTACCCCCGGCTGTGGCATTATCTGTCCAGCTAGTGGAGCCCGGTGCTGGTACAAAAAATACGGGGGAACCCTACTTTTTTTGTCCCCCATATTTTTTGCACCAGGACCAGGCGCAGAGCCCGGTGCTGGTTGTTAAAATACGGGGGATCCCCTGTCATTTTTTCCCCGTATTTTGGCAACCAGGACCAGCTTAAAGAGCCCGAGGCTGGTTACGCATTTTTTTTCCGGGTTTTTTACAGTTTTTTGACGATTTTTAAAAATCGGATCAAAATCCGTGAAATCACCCGTTTTTCGACAGCGGGACTGTCGAATCCGTTTTTTATTGAATATGTCGCATTCCGGCACCCACCTGCCGGAATTCGTCGGTCGAATAGTGTCGAATTAAAAAACAGGCGAAAAATTGCCGCAATTCGCCCGCAATTGCATATACTCCATATACTTTGTAGTACCGTTATATGTCCGGTCTGTACTTTTATTTTTATTTTATTATATATATTTTTTTATTATTTGAGTACTATTATTGAGATTAGTCCTATCTCTAGGTTAGACTAACAATTAGAGTTGGGAGATTGTATGATATTTCGAACATTATTGAATATAATCATCTGTAGGGGGAGAGGATTAGTATATATTAATTTATATGTCAATATCAATCCTTAGTGCTCCTGAGATATGATATCACCATGTTCTAAGGTTTATTGCAAATTATATTATAATTAGTAATTAGTCTTTAGTATAAAATAGGGATGTTAAGAAATAGAATCAAATAAAATGAAATCAAAATAATAAAATATTCAGTTAGTGAATTCATAACATCTATTAAATAAATAATAAAAATAAAATAAATATGAAACCAACACCAAATTTTAAATGGAAGGTTTTGAGACGAGATGATGTTTTGTGTGTCAGCTCTTTTTTAGAAATAGCCCAATGATAAAACATTATGCTAGTAATGATTATAAGTTAAATGCATGTTATATTTTCTTTTATTTTATAACATTATTTTTATACCTAATTTTATATCTGAGTATATATATACACTGCTAATTATAACCCCTGATGGTGAAAGGGTTAATGCACATATGGAGATGGTGATTATTACACCTTTTGGGGATAAAAGCAGTGGATGAGAAAGGGGAGGAAACAGCCACTGGTAATAGGCTGAGAAACGCGTTAAGTTTATACCCCTGTATATGGACTTAAGCCTCTACAAGCCGACTTCATCTCTCCCAGTGCCGGTGAGAACTTGCGCTATCCCGCCGTGACGGGCCAAACATCTAGCAGCCAACGGAGCTCTGAATCACTGGCCGGAGGACCTTTGCGCTCCAAGTCGCCTGTATATAACCCACACCAACTGGAGGAACACAGCGTCAACGTCAGCGGTGGAGCCACTGAGCGCTGTGTGTGGCAGAGACGGAGCCCGGCGGGAGATGCGAAAGCCGCAAACACTGGTGAGATAAGCTATTTCCATGCTACAGCTGCAGTGGACATTCAAGTTACTGTGAATATAGTTCAATTCTCTAAGAATCTTCATCTATAATCATTTGCATATAGACGGGGACGCCCGTCAGAAGCTAATTAGCTGAAAAGCTTTTGCAGGAGACTTGAACTTTCTGTTATAAATTCAGCCTGGTTGTACATCAGAGACACTTTGGACACATTACATCACAACGCTGTCCCAGCGGGAGGTGAAAAAGCATTTATCAATCGTATGCATTTCCTCTAGATATGTTTGGGCTGTGAAAATAAGTGTTCTATAAGTGTACTAAGGTATTTAGGAGGCTGAACATTATATTTCACTTACTAAGTATTGAGAATTGTTCACTGTGGAATTAATTATACTACTTATCTAATGATATATTGTTTCAATTAACAATCAAACACTAATTGCCAGTGTAACCATGAGGTAGCTGTGATAACGATCACCAAGAAAACAGGCTTTGTAGTTGTGTATAACATGTTTTAGACTTTTATTAAGTGTTTATATTAATGGTTCATATTAATAGAAAATAAATACATTTTTAATCATCCTTTATTTCGGACGGCGCTTTCAATCCAGTTTCTTTCAGAGTTGGTGGTGAGCCTATCATATAAGCGCATATTTTTCAAAGATCCACCATCCGAGCAACGACCATTTTTCCCAACATCCGGGAAAATAAACTCATAGTTTGTATTGACCACCGCCATGAGAACAGTGCTAAAGTAGCCCTTGTAATTGTAGTAATCCGACCCGCTGTTGGTGGGTTTTGTGATGCGCACATGGTTCCCGTCTATTGCACCACCACAGTTTGGGTAATTCCAGCGCCTGTCAAAGTCCTCTGCAATAGCTTGCCATTCTGCCACGCTTGCAGGGAACTGTAAAAGAAAAAAAAATAGTTTGACTATCCACTAAATATGTTTCTCTTTACCCTACAGACACCTGAAGAAGACCTCAGCCATACCCCTGCCCTCATCAACACCTTCCCAGGGGAACCAACCTCTCCGCCGCAAACGACTGGCAAGAGGAAGCCACGGAAAACAAAATATGTAGAAGACCCTCTCCTAGAGGAGGCTCGTTCACAGCTGCTATGTAAACCAGATAAGTTTGACGACTTTGCTTCATATGTCAGCAAACCTATGCGTAAGGTTTCTGCGCAGCAGCAGGTAGATTGCCAGTGCTTGGTGTCGCAGGTTTTGTACCAAACACTCTCAGGGCATCTGACACCAGAGTGGAGCATTCATGGCCCAGAACCTCAAGCACCTGCTCCTCATCTCCCTTTGACCTTCAGTTCCCCACCACCCACCTACCCTACATCTACTACTCTGCATCCCAGCTATCATTCCGGTTATCAGCAACCGCTGGCCCAATCCAACTACCCTTCCTCCACTTTCCATCCTCCTCAAACACCTCCTCATCAAACCATCCACCCTCCCCGTTTTCGTCAACCCCCAACCCCATCCACGCACCCTTCCCCCACTTTCCAATCTCCTCCTCAAATCAGCTACCCTTCCCAAGCCAGTCACACATCCACCATCTCCTCCGCAATTATGACCTCCTTTATGTCACAGGGGGGACAAGTGGACGAGGAGGAGGAGACAAGTCTCTTTCAAATGTAGGGTGATTCTCAATTACTGGTGCCCTTGTTATACATACCAACAGATGTGGTGCAGTCTGATACTACGGTGAGTGTCAACGCTTTCAGGCGGACAATGCACACATGCTGCTAGGGACAGGTTGATGGTATCGGGAACCCATCTTCCTGCCCCTAGCTGCATGTGTGCATTGTGCCCCTAGCTGCGGTGGCACTCAACACCGCAGTATCAGAATGCACCACATCTGTTGGTATATATAACATTCCTGCTGCCCTGGTATATACTGTGATAGATCTGTTGTACTATGATATACAGCGTTTTAGTGGCGCTATTTTCAGGTGGACAATGCACACATACAGCTTGGGTCCGGTTGATGGTGCCGGGGAGCCAGAAGCCGAGCCTACCTGCATGCGTGCATTGTGCCCCTGAAAGCGCTGCCACTCAAAAAACACTGTATATCATGCTGCACCGTATATCATACAGCACTTATATATTGCAGCAGATGTGGTGTTTTTTGATATTACAGTGTTGAGTGGCACTGCAGCCAGTGGCACAATGCACACATGCAACTTGGTGCAGGTTGGTGGAACCGGGGAGCCATCTTCCTACCCCAAGTTGCATGTGTGCACTGTGCCCCTGGCTGTGGTGCCACGCAATGCGTAGTATCAAAATGCACCACATTAGTTGTTATATATAGAATTTTTTTTTCATTTAATACATGTAATGATGCACATGTGGTGCATCATGAAAACGTTATACTATTAGCTGACATTTAGCCATGTCGGCTACATATGTCTTGAAATAAAAAGAACATATTTTTTTATAAGCAATTTCATGTGCTTCAGCATGAAAATTTTATACTGTTTGAAAAAGTTCAGCCATGTTGGCTGCATATTTAAAAAAAGTTATAGGCATTTTTATACTTTTCTCAAATGGGAATGTTGACCTTGATATATTAAACCTCCTAATGCTGAGGGGTTTCTTTCCCTCCTGCCATGAACCATTCTAAAACACTTAACAGGATAAATAACGACACGGAGACATGAATTTTGGCAGAAAGTTGTTAGCTATTTATTGTCAACTAAATGACTAAAGAAAACCTGCAATAAATTGAATTAATATAACTATTAATAAAAAGAGTATGGTGGCCAGAAAAAGAACGGCTGAAACCCAAACACACAAAACCCCAAGCTAATTAAGACTAAACCACTCCAAATCCCCAAACAAAGGTATCCACTCAACCTTCATCTTGACTACCCACCCTGAAGGGTGATGACGCTGCCCCCTGAAGGGTGGTCCAGCAGATATAACAGTCAACAAAGGAGAGTGCACCTAAACATCACCAACTACAAACTGTGACTAACCACTCAAAAACGATACCTGCCGCTCTTTTCCGCCAACAAATAGCTAACGAAAGCATTAACCTCTAACAACCACCAGCCAAAATTCCTAACCCCAGTACAACTACAAAAAAGGGGCGGGAGGGTGGGAAGGCAAATTGAAAGAGACAAGGTACCACACAGAACCAGCCCAATCCAGCCACTGACACCTCCTCTCACAAACCCTGATTGGCTGGAAACAATCATACCATCCTGATCCACCCCCAGCCCATGAGGTCTAACTCTCTCCATTCCAAGATTGTCATTCTGTTCTCCTAAACCTCCTAATGCTGAGGGGTTTCTTTCCCTCATGCCATGAACCATTCTAAAACACTTAACAGGATAAATAACGACACAGAGACATTAATTTTGGGCCGAAAGTTGTTAGCTATTTATTGTTAACTAAATGACTAAAGAAAACCTGCAATAAATTGAATTAATATAACTATTAATAAAAAGAGTATGGTGGCCAGAAAAAGAACGGCTGAAACCCAAACACACAAAACCCCAAGCTAATTAAGACTAAACCACTCCAAATCCCCAAACAAAGGTATCCACTCAACCTTCATCTTGACTACCCACCCTGAAGGGTGATGACGCTGCCGCCTGAAGGGTGGTCCAGCAGATATAACAGTCAACGAAGGAGAGTGCACCTAAACATCACCAACTAAAAACTGTGACTAACCACTCAAAAACGATACCTGCCGCTCTTTTCCGCCAACAGCGAAAGGCTCTTCTTAAAGAGGCTTCGCACCGCCACCATACCCACACCCCAAATTATCCAAAACCAAAAGCAGATCCTCCAGAAAAAACACCAATCCTGCCTGTGACAAGTGCACACCATCGGCCCGAAAAAGGTGATCATAACGGTACCTGATCCTATCATGGCGAACCACTGCCCCACCGTGAGCCAAAACCCACTTCGCCACTGCCGAATTCACCTTCTACCTGGCCTCATCAACAGGGCGACCATCCGGCACTCCACGCCAACACAATCTGGGCACTATGAAAGAATAAACCAATGTACAACGAGGCCAGGCCCCTGCAATACTTGACAAATCCTTTATCATAGAACATCTAAAATCCAGTGATGTCCTCTCACCCAAATCATTACCACCAAGGTGCACCAACAAAACTCCGGGGACACCATGCGCCCGAGCCTGAACCAATAACCTACTTTTTAAGTCTTGCCACAACATTCCTCGCCAGCCCAGCCACCGAATACCACGAGCCCGTGGAAAAACTGCGCCCCTTCCGTTGCCAAAAACCTGGCCGCCCAGTACACGTAGGAGTGACCAACCACCCACACTGTAAAACCATCCTCCTCCCAACCTAAAATGAAGGAAATAATATAAAATTAAGTTAGTAAATTAGGACGACCTGAATGCAACTGTACAATAGCCTGAAGGATCTGCCAAAAAGAAAAAATGTATTCTTTAGTACCACGGCCTGGCCGTGCAAACAAGCTTCAAACCAATCGAAGCAAACATAAAGACACAATTGGGGAAGGCATAAATCAAACGAAAAACAGAAAAACCTTTAAAAGGATTTGATAAAGAAAAAGAGAGAGGGGGTTGGGGAGGGAGGGGGGGGGGGGGCGGAAGGAGAAACACATTGAAAACTCAGCTGGAGGTGAAACTTAAAAAACCTGCCGAGGGACTTTCAATTGGTATCCAATTAGCTGAATTAGAATAGAATGAATCGAATTCAGTCCGTCGGGTCAGGCAAAAAAGTAAAAAATAACTCCAGACCCCCACTGCCAGCAGCAGCGAGTAGCTAATCCCTGAGTAGGATGGACAGGGGATAACGCACAAAATACTGGACATTAACAAACTTAACGACCAAACAAACAAATTGCCAACAGTTGCAACAACCCAATAACCTAAAACTCCGGGCGAATATACCGCTTGTAGCTGGAAGACTTCCACCGGCCCAACGATTGGATCTCCCTGACCGAAAACCCGGCCAACGCAGCCGACGTAGCCGCTCCTATCCGAAACGAATGCGTGCCAAAAGCTGCGGGTGAAAGGCCCACGCCGGACAGACAGCGATTCAACATCCACCGAAACTGATATCTCGTCAAAGGCAACCCGTTATAATGCAACAGCCAAGACCCCTTCCCAGAGGGCCTAACTGATGCATAGCGGGCTGCCAGCAACACCGGACAAATGTGAGTATCCAAAGACGAGACCAAGGTAACCCATCGACCTCTACCTAATTGATCCGTCTTAGAGTGCCGCAGTCTACACAGCATGGACCTCTCACCCACAACCACATCGTCCCGCAGCATGGTCGAATCTGTCCACTTTGACGGCGCCACCAGCTCTGAAATGCGAAAAGCCCCATGATATGCCATGGAAAAAGCTAATTCGAATAACAAAGCCTCAAAACTAGAAGAAGCCACACCGGCAACCGCCCCAATAACTGCCGGCAGAAGGGCCGCATCAAAAGGGCGTCTTCTATCAGGCGGCGCCGGGGCCAACCTCGCCCAACCTTTCAGAGCCTTCACCAGGAGGAAGCTCTTGGTAACGTCAGGGAGACCCTTGAGCTTGGTAAAGAAGGAAATCCCCGCCAAGTACCGTGCCACCACTGCTCTAGACCTACCAGTGACGAAGAGTTGCCAAATAAAAGAAAGCATCAGCCGATGCCCACTCTTACCTTGATGCCCACGTCCATGAGCAAACTCTTCCCACTCACTCCAAGCCTGGCTGTAAGCCTTAAGCGTAGACAGAGCCAATGACAGCATCGCTAATCCCTCCAGGCTGGCCCGATCACCTGCCAAACATAATCGGGACAGCGGGTCCCAAGAGAATCAGCCTCAGGTGCCAAAACTCGAAATCTCTCCCACTGCCCGCGCGACAATGCGTCGGCAATTCCATTATCCTCCCCGGGCACGTGCCGCGTGAAACCAAACATTCCCACGCAAACAAGCCAACACAAGCTGCGCCAGTACTCTCAATACTAACACCGACTTCGCCCTCTGGTTGTTAATCGCATGCACCACACCCAGATTATCGCATCTGAACAAAATGCTGCGATCAGCCAGACGCTCTCCCCACACTTCCAACGCCACCATAATTGGGAAAAACTCGAGCAGCAACAGATCCTTAGTGAGACCCTTACTAAACCATTCCTCAGGCCAAGAAGCCACACACCAAGCCCCGTCGAGATAGCATCCGAACCCCGAAGAGCCTGCCGCGTCGGTGAAAAGCTGTACATCATCATTGCGAACGACCGGGTTCATTCATATCCGCACCCCGTTGAAATCCTCCAAGAACGCGGCCCAAACAGCCAAATCTCTTTTAATCTCGGAAGACAATCGAACAAAATTATGCGGTCTGGAGCACCCCGCCGTCGCCCTTTCCAACTTCCGGCAAAAAACCCTGCCCATCGGGATGACCCGACAAGCAAAGTTCAAAAGGCCCAACAAGGATTGAGCCTGCCGAAGCGTGACCTTTCGCAAAGACAAGAACTGCCCGATAACTTCCCGCAGCTTGGCCACCTTGGCCTGAGGAAGGCGACACGAACCTACTCGCGTATCAATTTCGATACCCAAATATGACAAACAAGACACAGGGCCTTCAGTCTTATCTTCAGCCACTGGCACTCCGAAGTGATAAAAAAGCGCTTTGACGCTAAATAACAGCTCACTGCAACGATCCGAATCCGCCGGCCCTACACACAAGAAGTCATCAAGGTAGTGCGCCACCCCGTGACCTCCCGTGGAAAACTCCACGCACCAATGTAAGAAGGTGCTAAACTTCTCGAAATATGAGCAAGAGACGGAACATCCCATCGGCAAACACTTGTCAATTAAATATTCTGGCCCGATACGAAAACCCATAAAACGGAAAGACTCCAGATTCAAGGGAAGCAACCTAAAGGCCGATTCCACATCAATCTTAGCCATCAGGGCACCCGAACCGTAAAACCGCACAATCCCAAGAGCCTCATCAAACGACTGGTAAGCCACCGAACATTACTCTTGAGGTATCCCATCGTTGACAGACGACCCCGGTGGGTAAGACAGATGCTGAATGAGCCTAAAAGAACCCGGAGTCTTCTTAGGCACCACCCCCACTGGGGAAATAACCAGATCCTCCAGCGGGGGGCGCGCAAATGGACCCGCCATTCTGCCGCGACGAACCATTTTATCAACCTTCTCCCGTAAAACTAACGGAAAAGCGTGAGCTGACTGAAGATTTCGCGAGGCCCGTACTCGCACTTCGCCCGCAACTGGTAACCGGAAACCGAACTTAAAACCTTTAAACAAAAACTCTGCGACCTCCCTATCTGGATACCATCTAAGCCATTTGGCCATAGTATCCAGCCTGACTGGCGTCGGAGCCCTACTGAGCACCCCCGCCGCCGGCGGGTTTACCTGCTCCTGCCTTTCCTGACCTTGGCGCCTGTCGATTTCCTCGAAAACAGTTCGAGGCCGGGTGAAATCCACTGCAACGCAAGCATAAGTGTCGAAAACGACACCTGCGGCCCAATGAGCAAGTCAAATTATTATACGCAAAACATTTCCCTCTTGCTTGCGCCTGACCAAACCCTCGACCTGCCGCCCCTGCCTTCCTACCAGCCGTAGCATCCGACCCGGCCCCCTGCACCGAAGTGCCAGCCTGCTGGCCATCATCCGCCGCGCCCCGGGGCTCCTTCAACTCTTGTGACGTCCAGCCACACTTCGACGTCCTTACACCCGAAATTGATCACCCGCAAACAATCCTGTTTGCGCCGAAACTTCTCGTCATATATACGCCACTCTGCTCTTTTGGACGTTCGCTGCATGTCGTGAATAAGATGAATATACCGAATTATATTCATATGCTCCTCCGGCCTATCCTCTAAATAACAGGCAGCAAACACACAAAACCCAGCCAGCCAGTTATCATAAGACCGAAATGCGTCGGTCCCAATACCTCCCTTCGCCCTAGCCGCTTTAAACTCCCTCTTTGCATCCTCCGTAAGGACAAAAATCTCCACGTACTATCCCGTACCGATCTTCCTACGACAACTATCGCGCAGGCCCCTTAACACTGCGGTATAATCGCAGTGAACCATTCCTGGGTGGTTACGCCGCTTCTTAGCCCTACGCTCGCTCTCGCTCAGTCACTTGCGCCTCTTCCGACGCTCGCGCTGCACGGCCGCTCTCTTCGCGTATTTAACCGCGCGCTTCTTTGCCCTCGTCGCGCTACTAGCCTCTGACGCGCCTGAAGACAAGGACGAAGAAATCGAAGTACTGCTGGAAACAGTAGAACACAAGGAGGCCGAGGATAACTCTGCCTCCCCGTCCTCGGCCGGACTTGACACCTCACCTGACGTCTCGGAACGCGTCGACTCCTCTGCCTCTGCTGCGAACACATCAAAGTCTTCGTCGTCTTCACCTCCAGCGTCACCGTGTTGATCTGAAAAAGAAGACACCACACGGGCCGAGGCCCCAGAAGCAAGCGACCCAGAGGGATCAACGTCATCCCGCAACCTCCGCCGGCGCGAAACCACCGGTTGTTGACCGGTCCACTGCCCCGCGGCCTCCCCCAATTCCCGGCAGGCCCGCACAATCCGCCCCGCCACCGCTTCTGACGGAACGGCGGAAGCCCCACCGCCGCGCCGTGCGGTGGAACTCCCTGCAACCCCAGGGGATACAGCCGCCACCAGCGGAGCTAGCGCAGTCGCGACTGATGACAGCGCCAAAACTAAATCAGCTGCGCCACCCTGCTCCCCTAACACATTCCGGCTCCTGCCTGACCTATCCGGATGTAAAGGATCCCGTTCACCCCTACTCCCACCCTGCTGTCTGGAGGGCGACCCAGAGGACCCCCCAGCAACAGCCTCATACAGCCGCGGACCTGTGTCCCCGGCCCGAGGACCTAACTCCGCCCATCGCGCGTCCAAACCCCCCTCCTCCCTGACCACCCCCACTCATAAAACCTCGGTCCCCCCCACGGCTCCTGTAAGCTGCAGGTGATAAGTGTCCCTGGGAGCTGACACCACTCCCCTCTTCTGAGGTCAAGTGATGCCTATATTGCCGGGAACGCGCGTCTCCGTGCTCCCCCATACTCAGCATCCCCCCACCGCTCACGTCTGAGCACAGGCTCTGGCTCAGCGCGAAGCGACAGGGGAGAACCAGACACGGGCGCCGCTGTGCGCCCCCGTGCGCCTACAGAGACCACACGGCGGCGTGCAACAGGATGGCGCGAGGGCGCGCGACCGCGCACCCCTGCGCCGCGGACATCTGGGGAGGAGGCCGCAGCTCGCAGCTCGGCTACCACGTCTCCCCGCCCGCGTGCAGGCCTCCGTCCACCCTGCCGCCCACTCCCGGCAACATGTACCGGGTCCACCCGCGGCGGCAGGGCAGAAACGTCATCCCCACTGACCGTTGTGCGCGCGCCGGCTGACACAGCGCGGGAACGGGCCGCAGCGACCTCGGGCCCTGCTGGATCCCCACCAATGCCATCCTCTGAACGGTAACGAGCGGGGGTCCGGGGGGAACGTCGGGGACGAGAAGCGGTGGCCATGATAGGAAGGATCAAACTAGGAGAGGGGAAACACCAACCCAAAATGCTACCACAATAACAAGGTGGGAGGGGGGAATAAGCAGGATGCTATACCCAACAGCCAGAAAGCAATGCTAGATAAACTACACTGCCTGTAAGCACACCAATCTCTTCAACAACCCAAAAGCACTCACCAGCCTGAAGGCAAATTGAAAGAGACAAGGTACCACACAGAACCAGCCCAATCCAGCCACTGACACCTCCTCTCACAAACCCAGATTGGCTGGAAACAATCATACCATCCTGATCCACCCCCAGCCCATGAGGTTTAACTCTCTCCATTCCAAGATTGTCATTTTGTTCTCCATATAGCAACAGATGTGATGCTTTTTGATACTACGGTGTTGAGTGGCACCGCAGCAGGGGGCACAATGTACACATGCAACTTGGTGCAGGTTGATGGAACCGGGGACCCATCTTCCTACCACAAGTTGCATGTGTGCACTGTGCCCCTGCCTGCGGTGCCACTCAACGTTGTAGTATCAAAATGTACCACATTAGTTGTTATATATAGCATTTTTTTTTTTCATTTAATACATGTAATGATGCACATGTGGTGCATCATGAAAACTTTATACTATTGCTGACGTTTAGACATGTTGGCCACATATACAATTATGTTTTGAAATAAAAAGAACATATTTTTTCAAAACAATTTCATGTGCTTCATCATAAAAACTTTATACTGTTTGAAAAAGTTCAACCATGTTCGCTGCATATTTCAAATAAATTTATAGGCATTTTTTTACGTTTCTCAAATGGAAATGCCGACCTTTATATATATATATATATATATATATATATATATATATAGAGCAACAGATGTGGAGCATTTTGATATTACAGCGTTGAGTGGCACTGCAGCCAGGGGCACAATGCACACATGCAACTTGGTGCAGGTTGATGGAACCGGGGAGCCATCTTCCTACCCCAAGTTGCATGTGTGCATTGTGCCCCTGGCTGCCGTGCCACTCAACGCCGTAGTATCAAAATTACAATACGTTTGTTGCTATATACAGCATTTTGTTATCATGTCCTAAATGTAATGATGCATAATGAAACCTTTATACTGTTTGAAAAAGTTCAGCCATGTTGGCTGCATATACACTGCTCAAAAAAATAAAGGGAACGCTTATACAACACATCCTAGATCTGAATGAATGAAATATTCTTATTAAATACTTTGTTCTTTACATAGTTGAATGTGCTGACAACAAAATCACACAAAAATGATCAATGGAAATAAAATGTATTAACCCATGGAGGTCTGGATTTAGAGTCACACTCAAAATTAAAGTGGAAAAACACACTACAGGCTGATCCAACTTTGATGTAATGTCCTTAAAACAAGTCAAAATGAGGCTCAGTAGTGTGTGTGGCCTCCACGTGCCTGTATGACCTCCCTACAATGCCTGGGCATGCTCCTGAAGAGGTGGCGGATGATCTCCTGAGGGATCTCCTCCCAGACCTGGACTAAAGCATCCGCCAACTCCTGGACAGTCTGTGGATGGAGCGAGACATGTCCCAGATGTGCTCAATTGGATTCAGGTCTGGGGAACGGGCGGGCCAGTCCATAGCATCAATGCCTACGTCTTGCAGGAACTGCTGACACACTCCAGCCACATGAGGTCTAGCATTGTCTTGCATTAGGAGAAACCCAGGGCCAACCGCACCAGCATATGGTCTCACTAGGGGTCTGAGGATCTCATCTCGGTACCTAATGGCAGTCAGGCTACCTCTGGCGAGCACATGGAGGGCTGTGCGGCCCCCCAAAGAAATGCCACCCCACACCATTACTGACCCACTGCCAAACCGGTCATGCTGAAGGATATTGCAGGCAGCAGAACGTTCTCCTTGGCATCTCCAGACTCTGTCACGTCTGTCACATGTGCTCAGTGAGAACCTGCTTTCATCTGTGAAGAGCACAGGGTGCCAGTGGCGAATTTGCCAATCTTGGTGTTCTCTGGCAAATGCCAAACGTCCTGCACGGTGTTGGGCTGTAAGCACAACCCCCACCTGTGGACGTCGGGCCCTCATACCATCCTCATGGAGTCTGTTTCTGATCATTTGAGTAGACACATGCACATTTGTGGCTTGCTGAAGGTCATTTTGCAGGGCTCTGGCAGTGCTCCTCCTGTCCCTCCTTGCACAAAGGCGGCGGTAGCGGGCCTGCTGCTGGGTTGTTGCCCTCCTACGGCCTCCTCCACATCTCCTGATGTACTGGCCTGTCTCCTGGTAGTGCCTCCATGCTCTGGACACTACGCTGACAGACACAGCAAACCTTCTTGCTACAGCTCACATTGATGTGCCATCCTGGATGAGCTGCACTACCTGAGCCACTTGTGTGGGTTGTAGACTCAGTCTCATGCTACCACTAGAGTGAAAGCCCCGCCAGCTTTCAAAAGTGACCAAAACATCAGCCAGAAAGCATAGGAGCTGAGAAAAGGTCTGTGGTCACCACCTGCAGAACAACTACTTTATTGGGGGTGTCTAGCTAATTGCCTATAATTTCAACCTGTTGTCTATTCCATTTGCACAACAGCATGTGAAATTGATTGTCAATCAGTGTTGCTTCCTAAGTGGACAGTTTGATTTCACAGAAGTGTGATTGACTTGGAGTTACATTGTGTTGTTTAAGTGTTCCCTTTATTTTTTTTGAGCAGTGTACAATTATGTCTTTAAATAAAAATAATATATTTTTTCTACGCAAATTCAGTTTGCAAAATAAAATATTATGTTACACGACAAGCAATGTGTGGTGTAATTTTCTTACCTTGCAGTACTTATACTGAAGCACTTTGATAATAGCCTTGCAGGTTTCAAATATGATGTGTCCCAAAGCCTGCACAGAGATACGGGTCCCATACTTCAGGTCCTCAAACGACTATCCAGTAGCAATGAACTGCAGGGTAGCCACGAGCCTCTCCTCAGCAGGGATAGGAACCCGCAATTTGGTATCCCGCTTCTGTATGAGGGGGGTCACCAGACGCAGAAACTCGTGGAAGGTGTCTTCATCCATGCGCAGGAAGCTGAGGTAGTCATCCGGGTTGTTGTCGCTGATCTCATCCAGGAGGGGCATGTAAGCCGCCACTCCTTGGTCCAGCAAGATCTCTCCCTCCGCCTTTGCTGGGCCCTATCTCTGTCTACCCTCACCTTCAGCACAGAGTAGCACATGAGAGCCTGATAGCGAGTAGAATCCATCTCTACACACACACAGCAGTATAGAAACACTCTGTAATGCAAGCAGAACAAAGCAGTGCACGGTAGCTAGCAATGTGGAATGAGCAGCAGGTATAAACTAAAGATGTGAACCAGAAATTTTTCGGGTTTTGTGTTTTAGTTTTGGATTCGGTTCCGCGGCCGTGTTTTGGATTCGGACGCGTTTTGGCAAAACCTCATCTGAATTTTTTTTGTCAGATTCGGGTGTGTTTTGGATTCGTGTGTTTTTTTCAAAATCCCCTCAAAAACAGCTTAAATCATAGAATTTGGGGGTAATTTTGATCCTATAGTACAGGTTGAGTATCCGATATCCAAATATTCCGAAATACGGAATATTCCGAATTACGGACTTTTTTGAGTGAGAGTGAGATAGTGAAACATTTGTTTTTTGATGGTCTCAATGTACACAAACTTTGTTTAATACACAATGTTATAAAAATATTGTATTAAATGACCTTCAGGCTGTGTGTATAAGGTGTATATGAAACATAAATGAATTGTGTGTATGTACACACATATTGGGGTATATTTACTAAAATTCGTATTTTCCCGACTGAGGTTAAAGTTCAAACTCGAATGGCATCGAAAGTGTAAATTTGCAACTTTTTGAATTTATTACGACTAATTTACTAAGCTGTCGTATTCTGCATTTTCGTATTTTCCGATTTCGATGTCATTCGTATTTTTTGGCAGTGTTTTACGGGAGTGAATTGTAAAACACTGCCGACTTTATCACAATGAATCTCAGCCGGATCTGTGCGATCCGTGCTGGGCTTCATTGTGCACCTTTTGTAAAAAGTTAAACTTTGTTAAAATGTAAAAAAAAAATGCGTGGGGTCCCCCCTCCTAAGCAAAACCAGCCTCGTGCTCTTTGAGCCGGTCCTGGTTGAAAAAATATGGGGGAAAAAGTGACAGGGGTTTGTGGCCAGCGTTGACCGAAAGTAACCTCACCGCTGACCACAAAGTTCCCACCATTGGTTACAATGGAGCGCATAGGCGCTACATTGTAACACTGCCGTGTGCTGCCTGACGGACACTTCAGGAGCACACAGCCAATCAGGAGGGTGCCACGATGTCTCTTAGACAGAAGTCAGGGGGGGTTCCTGGCAGTCGGGGAAAGGGGTCCCATGTGAAAACATGGGGCCCCTTTCAGTGCGTGGTCGGGTGTTCGTTTTGTCATTTTGCCAAATTCGTGGATTACAAATAGCACAGAAGAGGAACGATCTCCACTGGATTATATGAGTAGAATTTTCCCAACAGGTACCCCATGGATTCTACATGGAGAAGAGGACCGACCCTCGTGTGAACATAGGTAAGTATGAATGTTTGGAGGTGTGGATGTATGTAATAAACTTTTACTTTCAAGGTGTGTGTGTGTCCTGTTTTTATTGGGGTATTTTTTTAGTAGTAGTACTACTACAGGTACAAGCGGGCCTGGTTTTCCACCGCATGCTGGTACTTGTGGTTCTCCAAGAACCAGCTTGCGGAGGAGGCTTGCTGGGACTTGTAGTACTGCTACTAAAAACAATTTTCAACACTTTTCACAAAGGCTATGAGCCCCCCATCCGCCGCCCTTGGATGGGGGGACAGCCTCGGGCTTCACCCCTGGTCCTTGGGTGGCTGGAGGGGGGGACCCCTTGATTGAAGGGGTCCCCACTCCTCCAGGGTACCCCGGCCAGGGGTGACTAGTTGGGTATGTAATGCCAGGGCCGCAGGGACCAGTATAAAAGTGTCCCCTGGCTGTGGCATTATGTACCTGGCTAGTGGAGCCCGGTGCTGGTTTTAAAAATACGGGGGACCCCTACGCTTTCCCCCCCCCCGTATTTTTGGAACCAGGACCAGGCGTAGAGCCCGGTGCTGGTTGTTTAAATATGGGGGAACCCCTGTCACTTTTTTACCCATATTTTTTCAACCAGGACCGGCTCAAAGAGCCCGAGGCTGGTTTTGCTTAGGAGGGGGGACCCCACACATTTTTTTTCAAAAAAATATAACTTTCCCACCCCTTTCCACTGATAAACATGCACAGATCTCATGGATCCGTGCATGCATATCAGAACACAGTAAAAAAAAGCAGGTCTGTTTTATTTTAGCACTTTCTTACGATTTGTATTTTTTCACGCCAGTGTTTGCCTATTGTCGGCAGTGTTTGGGAATTACCCTTTTTAGTAAATGACCGAGTTCTACCAAATTGCAGGTGTATTTGACCGAAGGTGTATTCATTCATATTTTTTTACTAGAACTTCCAAAAAAATACGAATGCCCTCATCACTGCCGTGATTTGAGTTTAGTAAATTCCCGAGATGACACTTTGAAAAAAAAACACCATCTCGGTCAAAATCGGGATCTTAGTAAATATACCCCATTGTTTAATGCACACATTTATGAAAAATATTGGCTAAAATTAACTTCAGGCTGTATGTATAAGGTGTATATGAAACATAAATGCATTCTGTGCTTAGATTAAGGTCCCATCGCCATGATATCTCATTATGGTATGCAATCATTCCAAAATACGGAAAAATCCGATATCCAAAATACCTCTGGTCCCAAGCATTTTGGATAAGGGATACTCAACCTGTATTATTAACCTCAATAACTACAATTTCCACTCATTTCCAGTCTATTCTAAACACCTCACACCTCACAATACTATTTTTAATCCTAAAATTTGCACCAAGGTCGCTGGATGACTAAGCTAAGTGACCCAAGAGGGCGGCACAAACACCTGGCCCATCTAGGAGTGTCTCTGCAGTGTCAGACAGGATGGCACTTAAAAAAATTGGCCCCAAACAGCACATGATGCAAAGAAAAGAGAAAAAGAGGTGCACTGTGGTAGCTGGACGGCTAAGCTAAGCGACACAAATACCTCAATATCACAGGAATTATTCATTCTAATCAATGGTATTATTGGTCCAAATCACTGGAAGAAAATGACAAAATCACTGGAATTATTCGTTCTAATCAATGGTATTATTGGTCCAAATCACTGGAAGAAAATGACAAAATCACAGGAATTATTCATTCTAATCAATGGTATTATTAGTCCAAATCACTGGAAGAAAATGACAAAATCACTGGAATTATTTGTAAACAATTGTAGAAAGTCGCTGCTTTCTGATTACAGAAATGCTCAAATATTCCTGTGAATCTACAATCCCTTCCCAGAGGAAAAAGATATTGAGAAACCGTTGTTTGAGAACGTTTGTTCTCTTTCCCTTACAAAGGAACAAACCACTTTCCAAGAAGACTGACGTTTTTGGGATTATGGAGGGGACATAATGTTTTTGAATATAAATCCTAAAGCAGGTGGTGTATTAGAGCAAAAGAGTGCAAGAGACCAGCCATGCAGTTTCTGAAATATTATGACAAAATGTTACTGTATTTCATAAGCACTCATTCCTAACTCTGCTAAGTACTGTTTGGTATACTGTATCTGGCTTCCATGAGGTAGTTGTCCATTATTTCAGCTTCCATTGACCTTTTTGAAAGTGGTAGAAGTTATCGATTCTTTTTTTTATTTTTATTTTCCCCTATTTTTAATTTTCTCCTGCATAGCCCAGTAAAATGTTGCAATGTTAAGTATTGGCTTGTGCCTTCTGGGGGTCCACTTCTTCACCAAACCCAGCCAAATCTCATCCAAACCCTCTGTTTCACGTTCTCTGTGTACCCCATCTGTGTCACCCATGTCTGTCTACCCCTCCCCTTTAGATTGTAAGCTCTCATGAGCAGGACCCTCTTCCCTCATGTGCTTATACTTTGTCTTACTTTAATAATCTTCAACTGTACCACATCCAGCAGTATTCTGCCACCTGATACTTATTCCAGTGTCATCTGCTGATGTAACTATGTTTATTTACCCTGTACTTGTCCTATATTGTCATCAACTGTAAATAGCTGTTTTCCTGTTTGATTATTTATGTACTCTGTAATTGGGCACTGCTGAACCCTTGTGGCACCATATAAGTAAAGAATAATAATAATAATAATAATAATAATAATATAGGGTGTATAATCCCCAGGTGTATCTCACACATCACACAGTACAGTATATATGGTGTATAATCCCCAGATGTATCTCACACGTTGCTCAGTACAGATTACAGGATGTATAATCCCCAGGTGTATAACACACATCGCACAGTACAGTATATATGGTGTATAATCCCCAGATGTATCTCACACGTCGCTCAGTACAGTATACAGGGTGTATAATCCCCAGGTATATCACAAACGTTGCACAGTAAAGTATACAGGGTGTATAATCCCCAGGTGTATCTCACACATCGCTCAGTACAGATTACAGGATGTATAAAATCACTAAGTGTATAACACACGTCGTACAGTACAGTATACGTACTGGTCACAACAATGCAGCAGATATTGAGTACTGATCAGGATACTAGAAGTGACACAGAGCTGCAAGATACAGCAATGGCCTACTGTACTGTACTATATCATATATGTATACTGCTGGTCACCAAAAAGCTGCACTGTCCTACTATATACTGCTCACAATAATGCAGCACAGAGACAGTATATTTGACACAGAGCTGCAAGATACAGCAATGGCCTACTGTACTGTACTATATATGTGTACTGCTTTTCACCAAAATTCTGCACTGTCCTACTATATACTGCTCACAATAATGCAGCACAGAGATAGTATACTTGACACAGAGCTGCAAGATACAGCAATGGACTACTGTACTGTACTATATATGTATACTGCTGGTCCCCAAAATTCTGCACTGTCCTACTATATACTGCTCACAATAATGCAGTACAGAGATAGTATAATTGACACAGAGCTGCAAGATACAGCAACGGCCTACTGTACTGTACTATATTTGTGCACTGCTGGTCACTAAAATGCTGCACTGTCCTACTATATACTGCTCACAATAATGCAGCACAGAGATAGTATACTTGACACAGAGCACAATGCACTAAAAATGCACTTTCAATGAGATTTGTCTCAAGGTGAGCTTCAAGGGAAATCGGGCCGATATCGCGTCGAAAGCAATCGCACAAGTGTATGGGTACCATAAGTCAGATGTACCAAGTTTGGTGTAAACTGCTACAGGCATTCCAGAGTTATGCTGTCTGCTGAAAAACTCAGTGCTGCTGCCTCACCCCTAGAGGTGCTAGGGGTATCTCCCCCCCCACAATGTTTGTTTCCAGAGTGTAAGGCAGATGTCTACCAATGTTGGAGTACATGGGTCCAGCAATTCAATACTCTGTGCTGCTGTCAGGCCCCCTAGGGGAGCTAGGGATTTCTACTTTTTTAGTTGCCTCCGGCATGTTTCAATTAGACATGTGCACCGTAAATTTCTCGGGTTTTGTGTTTTTTTTTTTTTTTAGATTTGGTTCCACGGTCGTGTTTTGGATTCGGACGTGTTTTGGCAAAACCTCCCTGAAATTTTTTTGTCGGATTCGGGTGTGTTTTGGATTCTGGAGTTTTTTTTCAAAACCCCCTCAAAAACAGCTTAAATCATAGAATTTGGGGGTGATTTTGATCCTATAGTATTATTAACCTCAATAACCATAATTTCCACTCATTTCCAGTCTATTCTGAACACCTCACACCTCACAATATTATTTTTAGTCCTAAAATATGCACCGAGGTCGCTGGATGACTAAGCAAAGCGACCCAAGTGGGCGGCACAAACACCTGGCCCATCTAGGAGTGGCACTAAAGTGTCAGACTGGATGGCACTTAAAAAAATTGGCCCCAAATATCACATGATGCAAAGATAAATAAATAAAAAAAGAGGCGCAAGATGGAATTGTCCTTGGGCCCTCCCACCCACCCTTATGTTGTATAAACAGGACATGCACACTTTAACAAACCCATCATTTCAGCGGGTCTGCCACACGACTGTGGCTGAAATGACTGGTTGGTTTGGGCACCCACCCAAAAAAGAAGCAATCAATCTCTCCTTGCTCAAACTGGCTCTACAGAGGCAAGATGTCCACCTCATCATCATCCTCCGATTCCTCACCCCTTTCACTGTGTACATCCCCCTCCTCACAGAGTATTAATTTGTCCCCACTGGAATCCACCTTCTCAGGTCCCTGTGTACTTTCTGGAGGCAATTGATGGTGAATATCTCCACGGAGAAATTGATTATAATTCATTTTGATGAACATCATCTTCTCCACATTTTGTGGAAGTAACCTCGTAGGCCGATCGTTGACCACGTTACCGGCTGCACTAAACACTCTTTCGGAGTACACACTGGAGTGGGGGGGGGGGGGGCAACTTAGGTAAATTAAAGCCAGTTTGTGCAAGGGCCTCCAAATTGCCTCTTTTTCCTGCCAGTATACGTACGGACTGTCTGACGTGCCTACTTGGATGCTGTCACTTATATAATCCTCCACCATTCTTTCAATGGTGACAGAATCATATACAGTGACAGTAGATGACATGTCAGTAATCGTTGGCAGGTCCTTCAGTCCGGACCAGATGTCAGCACTCGCTCCAGACTGTCCTGCATCACTGCCAGTGGGTGGGCTCGGAATTCTTAGCCTTTTCCTCGCAGCCCCAGTTGCGGGAGAATGTGAAGCAGGAGCTGTTGACGAGTCACGTTCTGCTTGACTTGACAATTTTCTCACCAGCAGGTCTTTGAACCTCTGCAGACTTGTGTCTGCCAGAAAGAGAGATACAACGTAAGCTTTAAACCTAGGATCGAGCACGGTGGCCAAAATGTAGTGCTCTGATTTCAACAGATTGACCACCCGTGAATCCTGGTTAAGCGAATGAAGGGCTCCATCCACAAGTCCCACATGCCTAGCGGAATCGCTCCGTTTTAACTCCTCCTTCAATCTCTCCAGCTGCTTCTGCAAAAGCCTGATGAGGGGAATGACCTGACTCAGGCTGGTAGTGTCTGAACTGACTTCACGTGTGGCAAGTTCAAAGGGTTTCAAAACCTTGCACAACGTTGAAATAATTCTCCACTGCGCTTGAGTCAGGTGCAGTCCCCCTCCTTTGCCTATATCGTAGGCAGATGTATAGGCTTGAATGGCCTTTTGCTGCTCCTCCATCCTCTGAAGCATATAAAGGGTTGAATTCCACCTCGTTACCACCTCTTGCTTCAGATGATGGCGGGGCAGGTTCAGGAGTGTTTGCTGGTGCTCCAGTCTTCGGCACGCGGTGGCTGAATGCCGAAAGTGGCCTGCAATTCTTCGGGCCACCGACAGCATCTCTTGCACGCCCCTGTCGTTTTTTTTTTAATTCTGCACCACCAAATTCAATGTATGTTCAAAACATGGGACGTGCTGGAATTTGTAATGCACGCACAATATTGGTGGCATTGTCCGATGTCACAAATCCCCAGGAGAGTCCAATTGGGGTAAGCCATTCTGCGATGATGTTCCTCAGTTTCCGTAAGAGGTTGTCAGCTGTGTGCCTCTTATGGAAAGCAGTGATACAAAGTGTAGCCTGCCTAGGAACGAGTTGGCGTTTGCGAGATGCTTCTACTGGTGCCGCCGCTGCTGTTGTTGCTGCGGGAGGCAATACATTTACCCAGTGGGCTGTCACAGTCATATAGTCCTGAGTCTGCCCTTCTCCACTTGTACACATGTCCGTGGTTAAGTGGACATTGGGTACAACTGCATTTTTTAGGACACTGGTGAGTCTTTTTCTGAAGACTCTTAAATTCTCAGTATCGCCTGCCTAGAGAAGTGGAACCTAGCTGGGATTTGGTAGTGGGGACACACTACCTCAAGAAATTCTCTAAGTCCCTGTGAACTAACGCCGGATACCAGACGCACGTCTAACACCAACACAGCTGCCAAGGCCTGAGTTATCCGCTTTGCAACAGGATGACTGCTGTGATATTTCATCTTCCTCGCAAAGGGCTGTTGGACAGTCAATTGCTTACTGACTTCCCCTCAGGGTTGATGATCGACTCCCATCAGCAACAACAGCAGCGCCAGCAGCAGTAGGCATTACACTCAAGGATCCATCGGAGGAATCCCAGTCAGGAGAGGACTCATCAGATTTGCCAGTGACATGGCCTGCAGGAGTATTGGCATTCCTGTCTAAGGAGAAAATTGACACTGAGGGAGTTGGTGGTGGGGTTTGCAGGAGCTTGGGTACAAGAGGAAGGGATTTAGTTGTCAATGGACTGCTTCCGCTGTCACCCAAAATTTTTGAACTTGTCAGTGACTTCTGATGAATGCGCTCCAGGTGACGTGTAAGGGAGGATGTTCCTAGGTGGTCAACGTCCTTACCCCTACTTATTACAGCTTGACAAAGGCAACACACGGCTTGACACCTGTTGTCCGCATTTCTGTTAAAATAATTCCACACCGAAGAGGTGATTTTTTATTTTTTATTTGACCAGGCATGTCAATATATGGAATGGATACTTGCAGTGACACAGAGCTGCAAGATATAGTAATGGCCTACTGTACTCTACAACTATATACTGTTGGACACCAAAATGCAGCACACTGAGTTTGGTGCCCCCACCCCTCGCAAAAAAAGTGCCAGGACAGAGGTGACAGGGCTAGTACTGAGATGAAAAGGGACAGTCCAGTGGGGCCAGGACAGACTAAGACAGAGGGGACAGGTGCAGGACAGAGGTGACAGGGCCATGACAGAATAGAGGGGACAGGAGAGAAGGGTGTCAGGGACAGGACAGAGGTGATAGGGCGAATACAGGTATGACAGGGATAGTACAGTGGGGAAGAAAAAAAATTACAGGGCCAAGATCGAGATCCAAGATAGAGGTGACAGGGACAAGAGAGCGGTGATAGGACCAGGACAGAGGGGACAGGGCAGGGGTGACATGGGCAGAACCAGGACAGAGGTACCAGAACTGAAGGGATAGGAGAGAGGGGTAGCAGGGCCAGGACAGAGTTGACAGAGTCAGGACAGGGGTGGCAGGGACTGTACAGAGAGGACAGAACCGAATGGTCAGCAGAGAGAGATGACAGGGCCAGCAGCACAGAGGTGACAGGGACAGGACATGGGTAACTTTGACTGGAGAGAGGGGAGACTGGGCCAGCACAGAGGTGGCAGGAATAGGACAGGGGTGGCAGAGACAGGAAAGAGGGGAGACAGGGCCAGCACAGAGTTGACAGTGATGGGACAGGACAGGGGTGACAGAGACAGGAAAGAGGGGAGACAGGATCAGCACAGAGGTGACAGTGATGGGACAGGACAGGGGTGACAGAGACAGGAAAGAGGGGAGACAGGGCCAGCACAGAGGTGACCGGAACAGTACAGGGGCAGCAGGGACTGGACAGAGGGGACAGAACAGAAGGGTGAGAGAGATGACAGGGACAGGACAGGAGTGACAATGACAGGAGAGAGGGAAGGCAAGGGCAGCACAAAGGGGACAGGGCAGGGGTGACAGTGACAGGAAAGAGGGGAGGCTGGGCCCGCACAGAGGTGACAGGGCAGGGCCACAGGGACAGGTCAGGGGTGACAGGAGAGAGGGAAGACAGGGTCAGCACAGAGGTGACTTGGATGGGACAGTACAGGGGTGACAGAGACATTAGAAAGGTGAGACAGGTTCAGGACAGGGGTGACAGTGACAGGAGAGATGGGAGGCTGGGCCAGCACACAGGTGGCAGGGATGGGACAGGACAGGGGTGACAGGGAGAGTAGACGGGGCCAGCACAGAGGTGGCAGGGATACGACAGGATAGGGAGAGGAGACAGGACAGGCATGATAGGCTAGCACAGATGTGACAGGGACAGGACAGGCGTGACAGTCCAGCAGAGAGGTGTCAGGGAAAGGACAGGGATGACAGGAGAGAGGGGAGACAGGGCCAGCACATAGGTGGCAGGGATACAACAGGACAGGGTGACAGGGATAGGACAGGCATGATAGTCCAGCACAGAGGTGACAGGGACAGCACAGGGGTGACAGGAGAGAGGGGAGACAGGGCCAGCACAGAGGTGGCAGGGATGGGATGGGATGGGAACAGGACGGGGGTGACAAGGACAGGAGACAGGGGAGACAGAGCCAGGCTTAGTAAAGTGACCTTGTGAACGGTGACAGCAGCGGGTGTTCTGTGCAGTTACTTGACACTCTGTTACAGTACCTACTGTACAGGACACTCAGCTGCTTCCTAGCCACACATCCCATCCCATACCTCTGCGTCTCCGCTCCTCGCACTGCTTTTCTCTTCTTTCCAGGATCCATTGGTCACAGCAGCAGTAGAGCAGGGAGTCGGGAGGGGGCGGAGCATGAAGGCGGGCAGCTACAGCGCTGCCTGGCTCGATGTATATGGCGATGTGAGAACTTGAAGTAGCCACTGTTCCCCACCGTTGGCAGTGCTGCAGCTAGCGGTGGTGGCGGTGGGAGTGTTCGGAGCATGCAGGCGGCAGCTACAGTGCTGCCCGCCTCACTGTGTTTGGCGGTGTGAGACATAGCATGTGTTCACCACCGCTGGCAGTGCTGCAGCTAGCGGTGGTGGCAGCAGGGAAGCCGTGCTATGTCAAGATAGTTCGGCGCAGCCCGTAACTTATCCCTGGGCTGTACACACTGTCTCTGCTGACGCAGCCCTGCACTCGGCAGCTCCTGTATTTATTATAGTAGGAAGGGCATAGAACAGCCGAGAAACAATGGAAGAAGTGCCCCCTTCACGGTTGGAGCCCGGCGGCAAAAGTCTCCATTGTTTCTGGCAGTTCCGCCCCTGGCTGTTCGTACAGTAGTTCTAAGACCTCCACTAGCGTGTACAGAAATTCTGCTACATCCTGAAGCCTGTACACATGTATTTCCAACAAGTGGACAAATGCATGCATGGACAAAATGTTTAATATGTATTTAGTGATAATCATTATTGTATAACATTCTGATTACAGTACGTATAACTTTTAAAGATGTGCACCGGAAATATTTCGGGTTTTGTGTTTTGGTTTTGGATTCGGTTCCGCGGCCGTGTTTTCGATTGGGAAGCGTTTTGGCAAAACCTCTCTGAAAATTGTTTGTCGGATTCAGGTGTTTTTTTTCAAAAACCCCTCAAAAACAGCTTAAATCATACAATTTGGATATAATTTTGATCCTATAGTATTATTAACCTCAATAACAATAATTTCCACTCATTTCCAGTCTTTTCTGAACACCTCACACTAATATTATTAGTCCTAAAATTTGCACCGAGGTCTCTGGATGACTAAGCTAAGCGACTCAAGAGGGCGGCACAAACATCTGGCCAGGGCCGTTTCTAGACAATTTGGCTCCCAGTGCGAGATTTCAAAATGCGCCCCCCTCCCCCATATAGCCGCAAAAAGAAAAAGCATGCGCGCGCCGAAGGCGCGCGCGCTCCCGACAAGGGTGTGTGGCCTGATTAAAATGGGTGTGGTCTCATTAAAGTGGGCGCAGCCTCGTCTGATATCATCACACCCACCACAGGGGAAAAAAAATAAAAATAAAAAAAGTCCCCTTTTTACACATTACAGCAGGCAAGTGTCCCCATATTACACAGCGCGACAGGCAGGTGTCCCCATTTTACACAGCGCGGCAGGCAGGTGTCCCCATTTTACAAAGTGCGGTAGGCAGGTATCCCCATTTTACACAGTACGGTAGGCAGGTATCCCCATTTTACACAGTACGGTAGGCAGGTATCCCCATTTTACACAGTGCGGCAGGCAGATATCACCATTTTACACAGTACACAGGCAGGTGCCCCCATTTTACACAGTGCGGCAGGCAGGTATCCCCATTTTACACAGTGCGGCAGGCAGGTGTCCCCATTTTACACAGTCCGGCAGGTAGGTGTCCCCATTTTACACAGTCCGGCAGGCAGGTGTCCCCATTTTACACAGTGCGGCAGGCAGGTGTTCCCATTTTACACAGTGCGGCAGGCAGGTGTCCCCATTTTACACAGTGCGGCAGGCAACCCCATAGGCAGGTGTCCCCATTTTATACAGTGCGGCAGGCAACCCCATAGGCAGGTGTCCCCATTTTATACAGTGCGGCAGGCAACCCCATAGGCAGGTGTCCCCATTTTATACAGTGCGGCAGGCAACCCCATAGGCAGGTGTCCCCATTTTATACAGTGCGGCAGGCAACCCCATAGGCAGGTGTCCCCATTTTATACAGTGCGGCAGGCAACCCCATAGGCAGGTGTCCCCATTTTATACAGTGCGGCAGGCATCCCCATAGGCAGGTGTCCCCATTTTATACAGTGCGGCAGGCAACCCCATAGGCAGGTGTCCCCATTTTATACAGTACAGCAGGCAACCCCATAGGCAGGTGTCCCTATTTTATACAGTGCGGCAGGCAACCCCATATGCAGGTGTCCCCATTTTATACAGTGCAGCAGGCAACCCCATATGCAGGTGTCCCCATTTTATACAGTGCGGCAGGCAGGTATCCCCATAGGCAGGTGTCCCCATTTTACACAGTGCGGCAGGCAGGTTTCAAGTGGGGGGGAAGGAAGATGGAGAAAGAGAGAGAGGATACTTACGTCTTCCCGCTCTTTGGTCCCGCCGCCTCACGTCCCTCGCGCCGGCCGCCTCCTCCTTCCAAGCGTATCTCCTTATCTCCTCTCCCCGAGCGCTCCTGCTCGGGGGGCGGAGTTTCGCGGAATGACGCGTTTGCGTCGCGACGTCACGACGCAAACGCGTCATTCCGCGAAACTCCGCCCCCCGAGCAGGAGCGCTCGGGGAGAGGAGATAAGGAGTCACAAAGTGCCGCGGCGGGCGCCCCGTGCGGTTGCACGGCTCGCCCGCCGCTAGAAGCGGCACTGCATCTGGCCCATCTAGGAGTGGCACTGCAGTGTCAGACAGGATGGCACTTAAAAAAATTGGCCCATAACAGCACATGATGCAAAGAAAAGAGAAAAAGAGGTGCACTGTGGTCGCTGGACGGCTAAGCTAAGCGACACAAACACCTCAATATCACAGGAATTAATTGTTCTAATCAATGGTATTATTGGTCCAAATCACTGGAAGAAAATGACAAAATAACTGGAATTATTCGTTCTAATCCATGGTATTATTAGTCCAAATCACTGGAAGAAAATGACAAAATCACTGGAATTATTTGTTCTAATCAATGGTATTATTGGTCCAAATCACTGCAAGAAAATGACGAAATCACTGGAATCATTTGGCAAGATCACTGTAATTAATAATTAATTATAAAACACTGATATTAATTGGTAAAATCTCGCTATCGCCTGCCTAGTGACGTGGAATCTAGATGGGATTTTGTACCGGGGACACAATAACTTCATGAATTGTCTAAATCCCAATGCACTAATGGCGGAAAACGGGCGCACTGATTATACTGAGAACTGATTATACTGAGCACTGATGATACTACAGAAAACTGACACTGAGCAGCGAGAACAGCACTGGACTATTGTACTGTAGTATACTGGTCACCAAAATGCTGCACTGTACAACTATATATACTGCTCACAAAAATGCAGCACAGATATGGAATGGATACTTGCAGTGACACAGAGCTGCAAGATACAGCAATGGCCTACTGTACTGTACAACTATATACTGTTGGTCACCAAAATGCTGCACTGTACTACTATATATACTGCTCACAAAAATGCAGCACAGATATGGAATAAATACTTGCAGTGACACAGAGCTGCAAGATACAGCCATGGCCTACTGTACTGTACAACTATATACTGTTGGTCACCAAAATGCTGCACTGTACTACTATATATACTGCTCACAATAATGCAGCACAGATATGGAATGGAAACTTGCAGTGACACAGAGCTGCAAGATACAGCAATGGCCTACTGTACTGTACAACTATATACTGTTGGTCACCAAAATGCAGCACACTGAGCACAGATATTTGCAGCACACTGAGCACAGATATGGAGCTTTTCAGGCAGAAAACATTGGTATTTGCAGCACACTGAGCACAGATCTTTGCAGCACACTGATCACAGATATTTGCAGCACACTGAGCACAGATATGGAGCTTTTCAGGGAGAGAACGTAGCCACGTCCTCTCCGTTCAATCTCCAATGCACGAGTGAAAATGGCGGCGACGCACAGCTCTTTATATAGAATACGAATCTCGCGAGAATCCGACAGCGGGATGATGACGTTCGGCCACGTTCGGGTTAACCGAGCAAGGCGGGAAGATCCGAGGCTGCCTCGGCCCCGTGTAAAATAGGTGAAGTTCAGGGGGGTTCGGATATCGGAGAACCGAACCCGCTCATCTCTAATAACTTTATACTTAAAATGTGGAAATCCACAGTCAACTGTGTTTGTGAGGTTTATATTGAGATAATAAATGCCAAGTCATTGATAAGAATTATATGTAGCTTTGGAGTTTCACAGAATATATTTGTTTATTTTAAATGTGTGCGTTCCATATAAAATTGCCCTTTGTTTACCCTGGTTTACAGTTATAGGCATTTACAGTATAACTTCAGCTATGCACACAAAAAGCTACCATGACATCACCTTGAACATTAATAGGAAGTATTTAATTTGATAAATGTATTTTTGGGAACACTGAGTCTTCAATGTATTAGTGCACAGCTGTTGTTTAATATAAAAAGATGCAAATCCCTGATAATATATGGTTAATTATGCACTGTTTACATTGTATCTATAAATGGTATCTGTGATTAGGCATTGTATTTTGCCATAAATCAGTCATGCAGTGAAATCCCCAGGTACTGTACAATAATTGCAGACACACAAAGTTGTGAATGTAATTACTGTACATTCCCTGTTATAGCTATAACAGCAAAGAAAATGTATAATCAAAGCTTAGTTCTACCCCTATTCAATAGTCTGTGGAGGCTTAATGAAATCTTTAATATTTGAAACTTTGCACATTAATTTTATTGCCATGATTATGGTGATAATAAAAACAGAGGTTACACTTGTGTAATTAATATACAGCAAAACAAGCTTTTTGGCAATCATCGTCCCATAACAGAAAAAACCTGGACATGTTGTAAGTTGAAGTAAAATAGAAGTATTATTTTAAATAATTAAAAAATATAAAACACAAACATTTGAAGGAGTTGCGCTACCAACAGCAAATCTCATTATTTAACCCCACTAGCATTGGCTGAATCACTGGTTGTGTAGGGAAACACATGGTTTGATTGGAAAAAAAAACAAATTAATTCAGTCATTTACTGCACACTCGAGCAAGGATCGCCTGCTGATTAATTGTATCCCAACCGGTGATGAGGTCTATTATTTCAGGAACATTTGAGGTTAAAGTTGTTAGATATGTATAGCCAGGTGCATCATGGGTGGATGACGGTACTACTTACCTGGGTCACGGTCGGCTGAAGGGGCCCGATGGAGGCCTGGGTTATTAGCAAGCTGGCCAGGGAGAGAGAGGAAAGTGCTGCTGCTCAATGACCTGCCCACTGATTGGCAAAGAGACAGAGTACTCACATACATTAAGTGGCCAGTTCCTATGGTAGCAGCCAATGATTAGCTGGTGGGGCTTAAAGTGCAGGAACACCAGTGGGTCCTGTCACATTGAGGAACCACGCAATATATACAGTATGAACTAGAGATGTATGCTGACCCCTGTGTTTTGGTTTTCATTTTGCCAAAACCACCCTCTATGTTTTATTTTTCGGTTTTGGCACAACCACCCTCACGTGTTTTTATTTTGGATCTGTATTTTTTTTTTAATTGCTAAAAATAGCTAAAATCATGTAATTTTATTTCTACAGTACTGTTAACCTCAATAACATTCATTTCCAGTCAATTTTGACCACCTCCTGGCTTACAATGATGTTCACCAATATTGCCTAAAGGCTGGCTTGTTAAATGAAGCTTAGAGATTCCCTCGATTTTAATCGGGGGTTTCTTCTGCACAAGACTTGGAAGGTGAGACAGTGATACTAAGACCAATTACTACAAGAGGTAACTGAGGAGAGTCCCATACATGTAACTCTGGGTTTATGTTGCTCCCCAGAAAAATTGGGTAAGACTAGATAAATCAAAACAGGGTACCGTCCCAAGAAGAGGTTGGGAGAGATACCAGAAGAAAATACTCTTTTTGGGGGCACACGTTGTACAATATGTGGAGATGAGTGGGTTCAGTTCTCAGAGAACATCACATCCTGAGCCCAGAGCTGAGTCCGGCTCGGGTTATACTGCCAGACTCGGAGACCAGAACGAGGCAAAACATCATGATCCCGCTGTCGGATTCTCGCAGGTTTTGATTAGAGATGAGCGCCTGAAATTTTTCGGGTTTTGTGTTTTGGTTTTGGGTTCGGTTCCGCGGCCGTGTTTTGGGTTCGAACGCGTTTTGGCAAAACCTCACCGAATTATTTTTGTCGGATTCGGGTGTGTTTTGGATTCGGGTGTTTTTTTCAAAAAACCCTAAAAAACAGCTTAAATCATAGAATTTGGGGGTAATTTTGATCCCAAAGTATTATTAACCTCAAAAAACATAATTTACACTAATTTTCAGCCTATTCTGAACACATCACACCTCACAATATTATTTTTAGTCCTAAAATTTGCACCGAGGTCGCTGTGTGAGTAAGATAAGCGACCCTAGTGGCCGACACAAACACCGGGCCCATCTAGGAGTGGCACTGCAGTGTCACGCAGGATGTCCCTTCCAAAAAACCTTCCCCAAACAGCACATGACGCAAAGAAAAAAAGAGGCGCAATGAGGTAGCTGTGTGAGTAAGATTAGCGACCCTAGTGGCCGACACAAACACCGGGCCCATCTAGGAGTGGCACTGCAGTGTCACGCAGGATGGCCCTTCCAAAAAACCCTCCCCAAACAGCACATGACGCAAAGAAAAAAAGAGGCGCAATGAGGTAGCTGTGTGAGTAAGATTAGCGACCCTAGTGGCCGACACAAACACCGGGCCCATCTAGGAGTGGCACTGCAGTGTCACGCAGGATGGCCCTTCCAAAAAACCCTCCCCAAACAGCACATGACGCAAAGAAAAAAAGAGGCGCAATGAGGTAGCTGACTGTGTGAGTAAGATTAGCGACCCTAGTGGCCGACACAAACACCGGGCACATCTAGGAGTGGCACTGCAGTGTCACGCAGGATGTCCCTTCCAAAAAACCCTCCCCAAACAGCACATGACGCAAAGAAAAAAAGAGGCGCAATGAGGTAGCTGTGTGAGTAAGATTAGCGACCCTAGTGGCCGACACAAACACCGGGCCCATCTAGGAGTGGCACTGCAGTGTCACGCAGGATGTCCCTTCCAAAAAACCCTCCCCAATCAGCACATGATGCAAAGAAAAAGAAAAGAAAAAAGAGGTGCAAGATGGAATTATCCTTGGGCCCTCCCACCCACCCTTATGTTGTATAAACAAAACAGGACATGCACACTTTAACCAACCCATCATTTCAGTGACAGGGTCTGCCACACGACTGTGACTGATATGACGGGTTGGTTTGGACCCCCCCCAAAAAAGAAGCAATTAATCTCTCCTTGCACAAACTGGCTCTACAGAGGCAAGATGTCCACCTCATCTTCACCCTCCGATATATCACCGTGTACATCCCCCTCCTCACAGATTATCAATTCGTCCCCACTGGAATCCACCATCTCAGCTCCCTGTGTACTTTGTGGAGGCAATTGCTGCTGGTCAATGTCTCCGCGGAGGAATTGATTATAATTCATTTTAATGAACATCATCTTCTCCACATTTTCTGGATGTAACCTCGTACGCCGATTGCTGACAAGGTGAGCGGCGGCACTAAACACTCTTTCGGAGTACACACTTGTGGGAGGGCAACTTAGGTAGAATAAAGCCAGTTTGTGCAAGGGCCTCCAAATTGCCTCTTTTTCCTGCCAGTATAAGTACGGACTGTGTGACGTGCCTACTTGGATGCGGTCACTCATATAATCCTCCACCATTCTATCAATGTTGAGAGAATCATATGCAGTGACAGTAGACGACATGTCCGTAATCGTTGTCAGGTCCTTCAGTCCGGACCAGATGTCAGCATCAGCAGTCGCTCCAGACTGCCCTGCATCACCGCCAGCGGGTGGGCTCGGAATTCTGAGCCTTTTCCTCGCACCCCCAGTTGCGGGAGAATGTGAAGGAGGAGATGTTGACAGGTCGCGTTCCGCTTGACTTGACAATTTTGTCACCAGCAGGTCTTTCAACCCCAGCAGACCTGTGTCTGCCGGAAAGAGAGATCCAAGGTAGGCTTTAAATCTAGGATCGAGCACGGTGGCCAAAATGTAGTGCTCTGATTTCAACAGATTGACCACCCGTGAATCCTTGTTAAGCGAATTAAGGGCTGCATCCACAAGTCCCACATGCCTAGCGGAATCGCTCCGTGTTAGCTCCTTCTTCAATGCCTCCAGCTTCTTCTGCAAAAGCCTGATGAGGGGAATGACCTGACTCAGGCTGGCAGTGTCTGAACTGACTTCACGTGTGGCAAGTTCAAAGGGCATCAGAACCTTGCACAACGTTGAAATCATTCTCCACTGCACTTGAGACAGGTGCATTCCATCTCCTATATCGTGCTCAATTGTATAGGCTTGAATGGCCTTTTGCTGCTCCTCCAACCTCTGAAGCATATAGAGGGTTGAATTCCACCTCGTTACCACTTCTTGCTTCAGATGATGGCAGGGCAGGTTCAGTAGTTTTTGGTGGTGCTCCAGTCTTCTGTACGTGGTGCCTGTACGCCGAAAGTGTCCCGCAATTTTTCTGGCCACCGACAGCATCTCTTGCACGCCCCTGTCGTTTTTTAAAAAATTCTGCACCACCAAATTCAAGGTATGTGCAAAACATGGGACGTGCTGGAATTTGCCCATATTTAATGCACACACAATATTGCTGGCGTTGTCCGATGCCACAAATCCACAGGAGAGTCCAATTGGGGTAAGCCATTCCGCGATGATCTTCCTCAGTTGCCGTAAGAGGTTTTCAGCTGTGTGCGTATTCTGGAAAGCGGTGATACAAAGCGTAGCCTGCCTAGGAAAGAGTTGGCGTTTGCGAGATGCTGCTACTGGTGCCGCCGCTGCTGTTCTTGCGGCGGGAGTCCATACATCTGCCCAGTGGGCTGTCACAGTCATATAGTCCTGACCCTGCCCTGCTCCACATGTCCGTGGTTAAGTGGACATTGGGTACAACTGCATTTTTTAGGACACTGGTGAGTCTTTTTCTGACGTCCGTGTACATTCTCGGTATCGCCTGCCTAGAGAAGTGGAACCTAGATGGTATTTGGTAACGGGGGCACACTGCCTCAATAAATTGTCTAGTTCCCTGTGAACTAACGGCGGATACCGGACGCACGTCTAACACCAACATAGTTGTCAAGGACTCAGTTATCCGCTTTGCAGTAGGATGACTGCTGTGATATTTCATCTTCCTCGCAAAGGACTGTTGAACAGTCAATTGCTTACTGGAAGTAGTACAAGTGGGCTTACGACTTCCCCTCTGGGATGACCATCGACTCCCAGCGGCAACAACAGCAGCGCCAGCAGCAGTAGGCGTTACATGCAAGGATGCATCGGAGGAATCCAAGGCAGGAAAGGACTCGTCAGACTTGCCAGTGACATGGCCTGCAGGACTATTGGCATTCCTGGGGAAGGAGGAAATTGACACTGAGGGAGTTGGTGGGGTGGTTTGCGTGAGCTTGGTTACAAGAGGAAGGGATTTACTGGTCAGTGGACTGCTTCCGCTGTCACCCAAAGTTTTTGAACTTGTCACTGACTTATTATGAATGCGCTGCAGGTGACGTATAAGGGAGGATGTTCCGAGGTGGTTAACGTCCTTACCCCTACTTATTACAGCTTGACAAAGGGAACACACGGCTTGACACCTGTTGTCCGCATTTCTGGTGAAATACCTCCACACCGAAGAGCTGATTTTTTTGGTATTTTCACCTGGCATGTCAACGGCCATATTCCTCCCACGGACAACAGGTGTCTCCCCGGGTGCCTGACTTAAACAAACCACCTCACCATCAGAATCCTCCTGGTCAATTTCCTCCCCAGCGCCAGCAACACCCATATCCTCCTCATCCTGGTGTACTTCAACACTGACATCTTCAATCTGACTATCAGGAACTGGACTGCGGGTGCTCCTTCCAGCACTTGCAGGGGGCATGCAAATAGTGGAAGGCGCATGCTCTTCACGTCCAGTGTTGGGAAGGTCAGGCATCGCAAACGACACAATTGGACTCTCCTTGTGGATTTGGGATTTCAAAGAACGCACAGTTCTTTGCGGTGCTTTTGCCAGCTTGAGTCTTTTCAGTTTTCTAGCGAGAGGCTGAGTGCTTCCATCCTCATGTGAAGCTGAACCACTAGCCATGAACATAGGCCAGGGCCTCAGCCGTTCCTTGCCACTCCGTGTGGTAAATGGCATATTGGCAAGTTTACGCTTCTCCTCCGACAATTTTATTTTAGGTTTTGGAGTCCTTTTTTTTCTGATATTTGGTGTTTTGGATTTGACATGCTCTGTACTATGACATTGGGCATCGGCCTTGGCAGACGACGTTGCTGGCATTTCATCGTCTCGGCCATGACTAGTGGCAGCAGCTTCAGCACGAGGTGGAAGTGGATCTTGATCTTTCCCTAATTTTGGAACCTCAACTTTTTTGTTCTCCATATTTTATAGGCAGAACTAAAAGGCACCTCAGGTAAACAATGGAGATGGATGGATTGGATAGTTTACTAGTATACAATTATGGACGGACTGCCACGGTTAGGTGGTATAAAAAAACCACGGTTAGGTGGTATATATTATAATAATAATACAATTATGGATGGACGGACTGCCTGCCGACTGCCGACACAGAGGTAGCCACAGCCGTGAACTACCGCACTGTACACTGGTTGATAAAGAGATAGTAGTATACTCGTAACAACTAGTATGACACTATGACGACGGTATAAAGAATGGAAAAAAAACCACGGTTAGGTGGTATATATTATAATAATAATACAATTATGGATGGACGGACTGCCTGCCGACTGCCGACACAGAGGTAGCCACAGCCGTGAACTACCGCACTGTACACTGGTTGATAAAGAGATAGTAGTATACTCGTAACAACTAGTATGACACTATGACGACGGTATAAAGAATGGAAAAAAAACCACGGTTAGGTGGTATATATTATAATAATAATACAATTATGGATGGACGGACTGCCTGCCGACTGCCGACACAGAGGTAGCCACAGCCGTGAACTACCGCACTGTACACTGGTTGATAAAGAGATAGTAGTATACTCGTAACAACTAGTATGACACTATGACGACGGTATAAAGAATGGAAAAAAAACCACGGTTAGGTGGTATATATTATAATAATAATACAATTATGGATGGACGGACTGCCTGCCGACTGCCGACACAGAGGTAGCCACAGCCGTGAACTACCGCACTGTACACTGGTTGATAAAGAGATAGTAGTATACTCGTAACAACTAGTATGACACTATGACGGTATAAAGAAAGAAAAAAAAATACCACGGTTAGGTGGTATATATTGTAATACAATTATGGATGGACGGACTGCCTGCCGAGTTCCGACTGCCGACACAGAGGTAGCCACAGCCGTGAACTACCGCACTGTACACTGGTTGATAAAGAGATAGTAGTATACTCGTAACAACTAGTATGACACTATGACGACGGTATAAAGAATGGAAAAAAAACCACGGTTAGGTGGTATATATTATAATAATAATACAATTATGGATGGACGGACTGCCTGCCGACTGCCGACACAGAGGTAGCCACAGCCGTGAACTACCGCACTGTACACTGGTTGATAAAGAGATAGTAGTATACTCGTAACAACTAGTATGACACTATGACGACGGTATAAAGAATGGAAAAAAAACCACGGTTAGGTGGTATATATTATAATAATAATACAATTATGGATGGACGGACTGCCTGCCGACTGCCGACACAGAGGTAGCCACAGCCGTGAACTACCGCACTGTACACTGGTTGATAAAGAGATAGTAGTATACTCGTAACAACTAGTATGACACTATGACGACGGTATAAAGAATGGAAAAAAAACCACGGTTAGGTGGTATATATTATAATAATAATACAATTATGGATGGACGGACTGCCTGCCGACTGCCGACACAGAGGTAGCCACAGCCGTGAACTACCGCACTGTACACTGGTTGATAAAGAGATAGTAGTATACTCGTAACAACTAGTATGACACTATGACGACGGTATAAAGAATGGAAAAAAAACCACGGTTAGGTGGTATATATTATAATAATAATACAATTATGGATGGACGGACTGCCTGCCGACTGCCGACACAGAGGTAGCCACAGCCGTGAACTACCGCACTGTACACTGGTTGATAAAGAGATAGTAGTATACTCGTAACAACTAGTATGACACTATGACGACGGTATAAAGAATGGAAAAAAAACCACGGTTAGGTGGTATATATTATAATAATAATACAATTATGGATGGACGGACTGCCTGCCGACTGCCGACACAGAGGTAGCCACAGCCGTGAACTACCGCACTGTACACTGGTTGATAAAGAGATAGTAGTATACTCGTAACAACTAGTATGACACTATGACGACGGTATAAAGAATGGAAAAAAAACCACGGTTAGGTGGTATATATTATAATAATAATACAATTATGGATGGACGGACTGCCTGCCGACTGCCGACACAGAGGTAGCCACAGCCGTGAACTACCGCACTGTACACTGGTTGATAAAGAGATAGTAGTATACTCGTAACAACTAGTATGACACTATGACGACGGTATAAAGAATGGAAAAAAAACCACGGTTAGGTGGTATATATTATAATAATAATACAATTATGGATGGACGGACTGCCTGCCGACTGCCGACACAGAGGTAGCCACAGCCGTGAACTACCGCACTGTACACTGGTTGATAAAGAGATAGTAGTATACTCGTAACAACTAGTATGACACTATGACGGTATAAAGAAAGAAAAAAAAATACCACGGTTAGGTGGTATATATTGTAATACAATTATGGATGGACGGACTGCCTGCCGAGTTCCGACTGCCGACACAGAGGTAGCCACAGCCGTGAACTACCGCACTGTACTGTGTCTGCTGCTAATATAGACTGGTTGATAAAGAGATAGTATACAATACATACAACAATGAATATACTACTATACTGGTGATCAGGCACTGGTCACCACTAGTCACACTGGCAGTGGCACTCCTGCAGCAAAAGTGTGCACTGTTTAATTTTAAATTAATATAATATTATGTACTCCTGGGGGCTCCTGCTATAACAACCTGCAGTGCTCCCCAGTCTCCCCCACAATTATTATAAGCTTTGCCTTTTATACATTGATGTGCAGCACACTGGGCTGAGCTGAGTGCACACAGACTGAGTCACACTGTGTGACTGGCTGCTGCTGTGTATCGTTTTTTTTCAGGCAGAGAACGGATATAGCAGAGAACGGATATATATTAAAATAAATAAAAGTTAACTAACAACAACTGCACTGGTCACTGTGGTAAACTCTGTCTGACTCTGCACAATCTCTCTCTCTCTTCTAATCTAATTTCTAATGGAGAGGACGCCAGCCACGTCCTCTCCCTATCAATCTCAATGCACGTGTGAAAATGGCGGCGACGCGCGGCTCCTTATATAGAATCCGAGTCTCGCGAGAATCCGACAGCGTCATGATGACATTCGGGCGCGCTCGGGTTAACCGAGCAAGGCGGGAGGATCCGAGTCTGCTCGGACCCGTGAAAAAAACACGAAGTTCGTGCGGGTTCGGTTTCAGAGAAACCGAACCCGCTCATCTCTAGTTTTGATTCCATATAAGGAGCCATGCGTCGCTGCCATTTTCACTCAAGTCCTGGAGAGTGTAGCGAGAGGATGTGTCTCCTCAGTGTCTTTGCGGGAAAGTGGTGTGGTGCGTGGGGTGGCGACCTGTGTCATTCCAGTGCTGTATTGTGCTGCATCAGTCCAGTCACAGTGGAGTTGTCCTGTGCTGCCATAAGTCCAGTGCTGCTGTATAAATCCAGTCCACTGCAGTGGTGCTGTGTTGAGCTGCATCAGTCCAGTGGTGGTGTCCTGTGCTGTCATAAGTCCAGTAGTGGTGTCCTGTGCTGTCATAAGTCCAGTAGTGGTGTCTTGTGCTGTCATAAGTCCATTGCTGCTGCTGTATATGCCCAGTGCAGCGGTGCTGTGTTGTGCTGCATAAATCCAGTGGTGGTGTCCTGTGCTTCCATAAGTCCAGTGGTGGTGTCCTGTGCTGTCATAAGTCCAGTGCTGCTGCTATATAAGTCCAGTGCAGTGGTGCTGTCTTGTACTGCATCAGTCCAGTGGTGGTGTACTGTGTTGCCATAAATCCAGGGCGGGGTCCTGTGATGCCATAAGTACATTGCTGCTGCCGTATAAGTCCAGGGATACTGCCGTATAAGTCTAGTCCAGTGGTGCAGCCGTGTAAGTTCAGGGGAACTGCCGTATAAGTACAGGGTTACTGTCATATAAGTCCAGGGGTACTGCCGTATAAGTCCAGTCCAGTAGTGCAGCCATATAAGTTCAGGGGTACAGCCATATAAGTTCAGGTGTACTGCCGTATAAGTCCAGTGGTACTGCCGTATAAGTCCAGCGGAACTCTCGTATAAGTCCAGTGGTACTGTCGTATACAGTAAGTTCAGTCTAGTGATGTAGCCATATAGGTTCAGGGGTAACTGCCGTATAAGTCCAGTGGTACTGCTGTATAAGTCCAGTCCAGTGGTGCAGCTGTATAAGTTCAGGGGTACTGCCGTATAAGTTATGGGGTAATGTCGTATAAGTCCAGTCCAGTGGTGCAACCGTATAAGTTCAGAGTTACTGCAATAGAAGTTCAGGGGTACTGCCATATAAATCCACTGGTAATTCCGTATAAGTCCAGTCCAGTGTTGCAGCCGTATAAGTTCAGGGGTACTGCCATATAAGTCCAGTCCAGTGGTGCACCCATGTAAGTTCAGTGGTATTGCCATATAAGTTATGGGGAACTGCCATATAAGTCCAGTGGTACTGTAGTAAATGTCCAGTCCAGTGGTGCAGCTGTATACGTTCAGTGGTACTGGCATATAAGTTCAGAGGTACTGCCGTATAAGTCCAGGGGTACTGTCATATAAGTTCTGTCCAGTGATGCAGCTGTGTAAGTTCAGGGTTACTGCCATATAAGTTATGGGGTGCTGCCAAATAAGTTCAGTGGTACTGCCATATATGTCCAGTCCAGTGGTGCAGCTGTATAAGTTCAGGGGTACTGCTGTATAAGTCTAGCGGTACTGCCGTATATGTCCCGTGGTACTGCCATATAAGTTCAGAGGTACTGCCGTATAAGTCCAGGGGTACTGCCATATAAGTCCAGTCCAGTGGTGCAGCCGTGTAAATTCAGGGGTACTGCCGTATAAGTTTTAAGGTACTGCCATATAAGTCCAGCTGTACTGCCGTATATGTCCAGTCCAGTGGTGCAGCCATATAAGTTCAGGGGTACTGCCATATAATTCTGGGGGTACTGCCATATAAGTCCAGTGGTACTGCCGTAAAGTCCTTGGGCACTGCCATATAAGTTCAGTCCAGTGGTGCAGCTGTATATGTCCAGTGGTACTGCCTTATAAGTCCAGTGGTACTGACATATAAGTCCAGGGGTACTGTTATATAAGTCCAGTCCACTGGTGCAGCTGTATAAGTCCAGTGGCACTGCCGTATAAGTCCAGTGGTACTGCTGTATAAGTCCAGGGGTACTGTTGTATAAGTCCAGGGGTACTGACGTATAAATCCAGTGGTGCTGCCATATAAGTACAGTGGAACTGCCGTATAAGTCAATGGGTAATGCCGTATAAGTCCAGTGGTACTGCCTTATTAGTCCAGTCCAGTGGTGCAGCCATATAAATCCAGGGATTTTGCCGTAGAAGTACAGGGGTACTGCTAAATAAGTCCAGTCCAGTGATGCAGCCATATAAGTTCAGGGGTACAGCCGTATAAGTCTAGTCCAGTGGTGCAGCCGTATAAGTTCAGAGGTACTGCCGTTTAAGTCCAGGGGTACTGTCATATAAGTCCAGTGGTACTGCCATATAAGTCCAGGGGTACTGCCATATATGTCCAGGGGTACTGCCGTATAAGTCTAGTGGTACTGCCGTATAAATCCAGTCCAGTGGTGCACCTGTAAAAGTCCAGTGGTACTGCCCTATAAGTACAGTGGTACTGTTGCATAAGTTCAGTGGTACTGCCATATAAGTCCAGTGGTACTGCCTTATTAGTCCAGTCCAGTGGTGCATCCATATAAGTTCAGGGGTACTGCGGTATAAGTTCAGGGGTAATGCGGTATTAGTCCAGTGGTACTTCCGTATAAGTCCAGTGGTACTGCAGTATAAGTCCAGGGGTACTGCCGTATAAGTCCAGGGGTACTGCCGTATAAGTCCAGTGGTACTGACGTATAAGTCCAGGGGTAAACATAGAAACATATAATTTGATGGCAGATAAGAACCTCTTTGCCATCTAGTCTGCCCCTTTTTTTATCCTTTAGGTAATCTCAACCCTTTCTGAACTTAATTCTTTGTAAGGCTATTCATATACCTATCCCATGCATGTTTAAATTGCTCTACAGTCTTAGCCTTTTCCACCTCTGATGTGAGGCGATTCCACTTAGCCACTACCCTTTCTGTGAAGTAATTTTTCCTTAAATTTCTCCTGAACCTGCCTCCCTCCAGTTTCAGTGTATGTCCTCAAATTCTAATACTTCTCTTCTTTGAAGAATGCTTTCCTGTTGAATTTTGTTAAGACCCTTGATATATTTGAAAGTTTCTATCATGTCCCCCTTTTCCCTTCTCTCCTCCAAACTATACATGTTAAGATCTTTTAGCCTTTCCGGGTAAGTTTTGTGATGTAGGCCATGCACCATTTTAGTTGCCCTTCTCTGTACATTCTCTAATGTATTTATAGCCTTCTGGAGATATGGGGGGTCATTCCGAGTTGATCGCTAGCTGCATTCGTACGCTGTGCAGCGATGAGGCAAAAAAAAAGGCACTTCTGCGCATGCGTATGCAGCGCAATGCGCACGCGCGTAGTACTTTTGCAATGGCCGATGTAGTTTTACACAGGGTCTAGCGTAGCTTTTCAGTCGCACTACTGATCGCAGAGTGATTGACACGAAGTGGGCGTTTCTGGGTGTCAACTGACCATTTTCAGGGAGTGATCAAAAAAATACAGGCGTGCCAGGAAAAACGCAAGCATGGCTGGCTGAACGCAGGGCGTGTTTGTGACGTCAAAACAGGAACTGAACAGTCTGAAGTCATCGCAAGCGCTGAGTAGGTATTGAGCTACTCTAAAACTGCACAAAAGAACTTTGCCGCCGCCCTGCGATCCTTTCAATCACACTTCTTCTAAGCTAAAATACACTCCTAGTGGGAGGTGGCATAGCGTTTCCACGGCTGCTAAAAACAGCTAGCTAGCGAACAACTCGGAATTACCACCAGTATTCCAGATGAGGCTGTACCAATGACCTATACAGTGGCATTATTATTTATTTTTCTCTTATGTCCTAGAGGATGCTGGGGTCCACATTAGTACCATAGGGTATAGACGTGTCCCTTGGGAGCCATGGGCGCTTTAAGAGTTTAACAGTTTGGGCTGGCTCCTCCCTCTATGCCCCTCCTACCAGACTCAGTTTAGAAAATGTGGAGCCAGTCACAGCTAGGGGAGCTCCTAGGAGTTTTTTCAAGTTTTATTTGTTTTGTTAAAAGAGTTAGGTACAGGGAGGCTGCTGACAACAACCTCCCTGCTTTGCGGGACTTAGGGGGGGGGGGGGAGTAGGATCCAACCCTAGAGGTTAATGGCCTCTATCTCCGTTCATAGGACACTGAGCTCCTGAGGGTGATGATTGCAAGCCCACGAGGTGACCGCTCACTCCCGCAGCACGGCCGCCACCCCCTAACAGAGCCAGAAGATCGTGGTGATGAGTATGATGTCGGCGCCCCGGTAAGCGGGTCGCCGACGAGAATGGCGGCACAAGGGTGGGAACGCAGCTCTGAATAGGCTGTGCTCCAGAGGGCTCAGAGGTACAGATGTGCGGCACTTTCTGGGGTGTCCTGGGCCAGCGCAATACCCTAAAAACTGGTCATCAAGGACTTGTACGGCTGCTAGCTGCTTATTACCTCAGGCCAGTATAATACAAGAAGTGCGGGAAGATGCGCCATTACAGGGGGCGGGGCTTCTCCTCAGAGCGGATCCAGCACTCACCAGCGCCATTTTCTCCCTGCAGATCACAGCTAAGAGACGCTGACAGGGAGCACTGCCCTCTACATCACTCCAGCTATCCTCAGCGGTACCAGGATGTTATAGAAGGGGGGGGGGGAATTTGTTGTTTGCTGTTATTCACTGTTTAATCTTTTAAGGTTACTCAGTCAGTGCCAGGCATTTATCATTATAACTGCCTACTGGGGCGCTGTGTGTGCTGGCTCCTTATACTCTGTGTCTCTCTGAGGGTATTTTGGGGGAAACTGTGTCTGACATTTTCCTGTGTGTGTGTGTGTGTAGGTGTATATAGCTCACATTACCATATCTAGGGACTCTGTGTCTTGTGCAGCAGAGTGTGTATTTTCTCCAGAAGAGTCTATTCCATGTACTCAGGAATGCAATATCCTGTCTCAGCCTTCTGAATCTGAACCCCCATGGGTGGCTTCTATTAAGGTAATGAAATCCCAGATTTCATCTAGGATTGCTCATAATGAGACTGAAACACAGGTTTTAAGACAATCTGTAGAGGATTGCCGTATTCAGCTCCCACTACCTTATCCAACGCCCCTGGTATATACCCCAAAAAAGCGTGCTCTTGCCCAAATAATGCAAGCAGACACGGATACCGACTCGGGAGACGGTGAGCGGGATATACTGGGGAAGGGAAGGGGGGAGGCATCCCTTGCAAAGGGGGTGCAACTCATGATTGAGGCTATTAGGGACATTTTACACATTACTGATAAGGTGCCTGAACAGGTAGAGGAGGTTCACCTTATACAGACAATAAGAAATGGGAAAACCCAGAGAAAAAATTCCAGAACCCAAAGAGGGTTCTCATTGCTTTTCCTTTCTCTGAAGAGGACAGGAAAAACTGGGAAAACCCCCTATAGTTGATGCTTCTGTATCTAGATTGTCTAAAATGGTGGTTTTACCTGTCCCTGGGTCCATCGCTTTGAAAGAACCGGCAGACCGCCAGATTGAGACTACACGCAAATCAATATACACTGCTTCAGGCATGGATTTCTAAAGCCATAGTAAAGTGGTCAGGCACATTACTAGAGGATTTAGATACTATGGATAGAAGTGACATTGAATTGTTTTTACATCACATACAGGATTCTGCAGGCTTCATGGTGGAAGCCATGAAGGACCTTGGACATCTTAATGCAAGGACGTCTACCATGGCTGTCTCGGCCCGCAGGGGACTTTGGCTGCACCAATGGTCTGCAGATGTGCTATCCAAGAAGAGTGTGGAGAACCTACCCGTCACAGGTCAGGCTCTGTTAGGGGAAGCATTGGATGCGTGTATTTCCATGGCAACCACGGGTAAGTCAACCTTTCTTCCCTCAGCCACTCCGCCGATGAGGAAATCTTATCCTCCATCTACAATGCAGTCCTTTCAGACCGCAAAGGTTAAAAAGTCCAAGCCCCCTTCCACTTTCTTCAGCAGTGGTCAGGAGAAATCCAGAAAACCTGCACCACAGGTTCCCAGGAACAGAAGCCCGATTCTGCTTCCTCAAAATACTCAGCATGACGGTGGACCTCCCAGCCTGGAGATCAGGCAGGTGGGAGCGAGACTTAGAAATTTCAGTCATGTCTGGGTGTCATCAGGCCTGGACCCGTGGGTACAAGATATTGTGTCCCAGGGGTACAGACTGGAGGTTCAAGAACTCCCACCTCACGGATTCTTCAAATCAGGCTTACCAACTTCGCTGACAGACAGTGCTATCCTACAGGAAGCCATTCAAAAATTGCTAAAGTCAAATATCATTGTCCCAGTTCCACCTCACTTAGCAAACAAAGGTTATTACTCAAACCTGTTTGTGGTACCAAAACCGGATGGTTCGGTCAGGCCAATATTAAATATAAAGTCATTGAACCCTTACTTAAGGGAATTCAAATTCAAGATGGAGTCTCTGAGAGCGGTGATCTCAGGTTTGGAGGAGGGGGAATTTCTGGTATCCCTAGATATCAAGGATGCGTACCTTCACATTCCGATCTGGCCGCCTCACCAGGCTTATCTAAGATTTGCACTGCTGGACTGTCACTATCAGTTCCAGGCACTACCGTTTGGCCTCTCCACGGCACCGAGGGTGTTCACCAAGGTTATGGCAGAGATGATGCTACTCCTCTGAAAGCAGGGTGTGAACATAATTAATTATCTGGATGATCTACCGATAAAAGCGTCTTCCAGGGAGAAGCTGTTACAGAGCATTGCTCTCTCAACTCAGCTACTCCAGGCTCATGGATGGATCCTGAATCTTCCCGAAGTCACATTTGGAACCAACAAGGAGACTGTCCATCCTGGGGATGATCCTCGACATGGAAGTACAGAGGGTGTTTCTGCCAGAGGAGAAAGCGTTGATGATGCAAACAATGGTCCGGGATGTCCTGAAACCAGCCCGGGTATCGGTTCATCAGTGCATTCGACTTCTGGGGTAGACGGTTGCCTCCTACAAGGCTGTACAGTACGGAAGATTTCATGTCTTTCCATCTGGATCTCCTGGACAAATGGTCAGGATCTCATCTTCACATGCACCAGAGGATATGTCTGTCACCAAAAGCCAGAATCTTGCTCCTCTGGTGGTTTCAAACCTCTCACCTCCTGGATGGGCACAGGTTTGGGATTCAGAATTGGGTACTCCTAACCACAGATGCAAGTCTCAGAGGTTGAGGAGCAGTCACCCATGGGGAAAACTTCCAAGGAAGGTGGTCAGGAGTCTCTCCTTCCAATAAACATTATGGAACTAAGGGCCGTGTACAATGGTCTTCTACAAGTGGCATATCCTCTCAAAGATCAGGCCATTCAGGTTCAGTCGGACAATGTAATGACGGTATCCTACATAAACTGACAAGGCGGAACGAGGAGCAGAGCTGCAATGTCAGAGGTAACAAGAATCCTCCTCTGGGCAGAAAAGCATGCGGTGGCGCTGTCAGCAATCTTCATTCCGGGGGTGGATAACTGGGAAGCGGACTTCCTCAGCAGACACAATTTACATCCAGGAGAGTGGGGCCTCCTCCCGGAGGTGTTCGAGGAGGTGACATGTCTTTGGGACATACCTCAAATAGACATGACCTCCCGCCTCAACAAGAAGCTTCGGAGGTACTGTTCCAGGTTGAGAGACCCCCAGGCAGTGGCGGTGGATGCCCTGGTGACTCCGTGGGTGTTCAAGTCAGTATATGTGTTCCCTCCACTTCCACTCATCCCAAGGGTTCTCAAGCTAATAAAAAGAACAAGGGTCCAGGCAATCCTCATTGCTCTGGACTGGCCAAGAAGGGCTTGGTACGCGGATCTTCTGGAGTTAATACTGGAAGATCCAAGGCCTATTCCTCTTCGAGAGGACCTTCTGCAACAGGGGCCATTCGCTTATCAAGACTTACAACGGCTACGTTTGACGGCATGGAGGTTGAACGCCAGATCTTAGCTTGGAAGAGCATTCCGAACAAGGTTATTCCTACCCTGATACAGGCTAGGAAAGGAGTAAAGTCAAAACATTACCATCAAATTTGGAAAAAGTACGAGTCTTGGTGAGAATCCAATAAGTTTCCTACGGTGGAGTTTCAACTTGGATGGTGTCTCCTCTTCCTGCAAGCAGGAGTGGATGTGGGCCTGCGCCTTGGCTCCATTAAAGTCCAGATTTCGACCTGGTCCATTTTTTTCAAGAGACAATTGGCTGCCCTCCTTGAGGTTCAGACTTTCTTGAAAGGGGTTCTGCACATCCAACCTCCCTTTGTGCCTCCTACGGCACCTTAGGATCTTAACGTGGTGCTGCAGTTCCTGCAAGTGGATTGGTATGAGCCTTTGCAGGAGGTTAATGTCAAGTTTCTTACTTGGATGGCTGTCACACTGTTGGCATTGGCATCTGCTAGACGTGTGTCAGAATTGGGGGCATTGTCCTGCAAGAGCCCCTACTTGATTTTCCATGAAGATAGAGCTGAGCTCAGGAAGCGTCAGCAATTTCTTCCTAACGTTGTGTCGGCTTTTCATATCAACCAACCTATTGTGGTGCCAGTGGCTACTGACTCCTCAATCACCTCAAAGTCCTTGGATGTTGTAAGGACTTTGAAGATTTATATGAAGAGAACCTCTTGTCACAGAAAGTCGGATGCTCTCTTTGTCCTTTATGATCCCAACAAGCTTGGGTGTCCTGCTTCTATACAGCATGCTTATTCTACGGCAGGATTGTCTTGTCCAAAATCTGTTAAGGCCCACTCTACTCGTAAGTTGGGTTCGTCCTGGGAGGCTGCCTGGGGTGTCTCTGATTTTCAGCTTTGCTGAGCGGCAACTTGGTCTGGGTCGAACACGTTTGCTAAGTTCTACAAGCTCAATACTTTGGCCTCTGATGACCTAAAGTTTGGTCAATCGGTACTGCAGGAGCCTCTGCGCTCTCCCTTCTATCTTGGGAGCTTTGGTACACCCCCATGGTACTAATGTGGACCTCAGCATCATCTAGGACGTAAGAGAAAATAAGATTTTAATTACCTACCAGTAAATCCTTATCTCGTAGTCCAAAGAGGATGCTGGGCGCCCACCCAGCGCTTCGTTTTCTTGCAGTTGTTTCTTGGTTCAGTACTGCTTTGTTGCTTGGTTAAGTAGTGTATTGTTACTTGGTTAAGTAATGTTATTCAGCCGTTGCTGACTTGTTTCAAGCTGGTTAGCTTGGATTTCTGTTATGTGTGAGATGGTGTGAATCTCACCACTATCTGTGTATTTCCTTCTCCCGAAGTATGTTCGTCTCCTCGGGCACAGTTTCTAGACTGAGTCTGGTTGGAGGGGCATAAAGGGAGAAGCCATCCCACACTATTAAACTCTTAAAGTGTCCATGGCTCCCAAGGTACCCGTCTATGCCCCATGGTACTAATGTGGACCCCAGCATCCTCTATGGTAGGGGTGGGCAAAATACGGCCCGCGGGCCGGATGCGGCCCACAAACCGATCCTGCCCGGCCCACTGCCTCCCACCAGCGAGCAATGACAAGCGGCCCGACCAGCTGAGCTGCTTGTCATTGCTCTGCACTGCAGTACCTCCAAGCTGCCAGCGGCGCCTCTCTCCCCTGCTGCTCCTGCTGCTGCGTTGTAGCAGTCTCCTCCAGAGTCCCCAGTGACAACGGCTGTGTTCAGCCGAGAAGGGGGCGGGGCTACGTGCCGGTGAGGGGCGGGGCTACACGGGACCTCAGGGGGCGGGGCTACACGGGACAAGAGCCAGACTGCTACAGATCCATCCTTCCTGCCACTGCCAGCCAGATCAGTAAGTTAATGGGAAAAGTGAAAGAAAGTGTGTGTGTGTGTGTGTGTGTGTGTGTGCGCGCATATATTTGTGTGTGCGGGCAGTGGCGTCAGACTGTTTTTAGGTTTGGGGGAGAGATCTTTAGCTCTCGCTGTACCAACCCCTCCCGTGTTCTATCACCATGTCACCCCCATGTTCTGTCACTATGTCACCCCCCCCCGTGTTCTGTCACTATGTCACCCCCCCCGTGTTCTGTCACTGTGTCACCCCCTCCGTGTTCTCTCACTGTCACCCCCCCGTGTTCTGTCACTATGTCACACCCCCCGTGTTCTGTCACTATGTCACACCCCCCGTGTTCTGTCACTGTGTCACCTCCCCGTGTTCTGTCACTGTGTCACCTCCCCGTGTTTTGTCACTGTCACCCCCCCGTGATCTGTCACTATGTCACACCCCCCGTGTTCTGTCACTGTGTCACCTCCCCGTGTTCTGTCACTGTGTCACCTCCCCGTGTTCTGTCACTGTGTCACACCCCCGTGTTCTGTCACTGTGTCACCTCCCTGTGTTCTGTCGCTGTCAACCCCACCATGTTCTGTCACCATGTCACCCCCCCCGTGTTCTGTCACTGTCACCCCCACTGTGTTCTGTCACCCCCCTCCCCGTGTTCTTTCACTGTGTCACACCCCCCGTGTTCTGTCACCATGTCACACATCCGTGTTCTGTCACTGTCACCCCCACCGTGTTCTGTCACTGTGTCACCCCCACCATGTTCTGTCACTGTCACCCCCCCTCCCCGTGTTCTTTCACTGTGTCACACCCCCCGTGTTCTGTCACCGTGTCACACATCCGTGTTCTGTCACTGTCACCCCTCCTCCCCGTGTTCTGTCACTCCACGGGGGGTGTTCTGTCACTGTCACCCCCCTCCCCGTGTTCCGTCACCGTGTCACCCCCACCATGTTCTGTCACTGTCACCCCCCCTCCCCGTGTTCTTTCACTGTGTCACACCCCCCGTGTTCTGTCACCGTGTCACACATCCGTGTTCTGTCACTGTCACCCCTCCTCCCCGTGTTCTGTCACTGTGTCACCCCCACCGTTTTGTCACTGTGTCACACACCCGTGTTCTGTCACTGTCACCCCCCCTTCCCCGTGTTCTGTCACTGTGTCACACCCCCCATGTTCTGTCACCGTGTCACCCCCACCGTGTTCTGTCACTGTCACACCCCCCGTGTTCTGTCACCCCCACCGTGTTCTGTCACCGTGTCACCCCCACCGTGTTCTGTCACTGTGTCACCCCCACCGTGTTCTGTCACCGTGTCACACCTTTCCCCAGGGGCCATAAGACACTGGATAATTTGCTTGCTGCACAATAATTATCCTAAATAAAATGTTAATGTGTAAAAAGGCTCTCTACCTGCCGTAATGTGTGTAAAAGGGGCTCTACCTGGTGTAATGTGTGTAAGTGGCGCTGTGTGGCGCAATTTGAATAATGGAGACTATTGTGCAGCCTAATAGGAATCTGTATTATTTTTTGCCCACACCCCTTCCACATGAAGCCACGTCCCTATATTTTTGGCAAGTGGGGCGAGCTGCTATTTTGTATGTGGCCCTCGGATACTGACAGGAAATGTCAAGTGGCCCCTCAGCTGAAATAATTGCCCACCCCTGCTCTATGGACTACAAGAAAAGGATTTACCAGTAGGTAATTAAAATCCTATTTTTCCTACTACTGATTCCTCTCCCTATGCAACCAAGCATCTGACTTGCCTTTCTCATTGCTTTGTTGCATTGCTTTTCTGCCTTCAAGTCACTTGAAATAGTAACTCCTAAATACCTTTCCTCCTCAGTAGTTTCCATTATAGTACCCTTGATACTATATTTAGCCTTTGGGTTTTTGAGAACCAATTGCATGAATTTGCATTTTTTAGCATTAAACTGTAGTTGCCACGTTCTTGACCATTCCTCAAGCCTAGCTAGGTCATCAATCATTGTTTTACCCCTCCCGGTGTGTCTACCCTGTTGCATATCTTAGTATCATCTACAAAAAGGCATACTTTCCCTTCAATACCATTTGCAATGTCACCAACAAAGATATTAAAGAGAAGTTGACTAAGTACAGATCCCTGGGGAACTCCAGTGGTAACATTTCCCAACATAATATAAGTCCAGTGGTACTGCCGTATAAGTCCAGTCCAGTGGTGCAGCCATAAAAGTTCAGGGGTAATGACGTATAAGTTCAGGGGTAATGCCATATCGGTCCAGTTGTACTGCCGTGTATGTCCAGTCCAGTGATGCAGCCATATAAGTTCAGGGGTACTGCCTATAAGTCCAAAGGTACTGCTGTATAAGTATAGGGGTATTGCCATATAAAACCAGGCGTACTGCCATAAAAGTCCAGTCCAGGGGTGCAGCTGTATAAATCAAGTGGTACTGCTGTATAAATCCAGTGGCACTGCTGTATAAGTCCAGTGGTACTGCTGTATAAGTCTAGGAATACTGCCGTATAAGTCCAGGGGTACTGCTGTATAAGTGTAGGGGTACTGCCATATAAGTATAGGGGTACAGCTGTATAAGGCCAGTGGTACTGCCATAAATAACCACGGGGTACTACCGTAAAAGTCCAGTCCAGTGGTGCTGCTGTATAAGTTCAGTGGTACTGCTGTATAAATTCAGTGGTACTGCTGTATAAGTCCAGTGGTGCTGCCGTATAAGTCTAGGAATACTGCCGTATAAGTCCAGGGGTTCTGCAGTAAAAGTGCAGGCCAATTATGCAGCTGTATAAGTTCAGGGATACTGCCATATAAGTCCAGTGATACTGCCGTAAAAGTCCAGGTGTACTGCCGTATAAGTCTAGGGGTACTGCCATATAAAGTCCAGTAGTACTGGTGTATAAGTCCGGAGGTACTTCTGTAAAAGTCCAGTCTAGTGTTGCAGCTGTATAAGTCCAGTAGTACTGCTGTATAAGTCTAGTAATACTGCCACATAAGTCCAGGGGTACTGCCATATAAGTTCAGCTGAATAAGTCTAGGGGTACTGCTGTAAAAGTCCAGTGGTACTGCCGTATAAGTCCATTCCAGTGGTGCAGCAATATAAGTTATGGGGTATTGTTGTATAAGTCTAGGGGTACTGTCGTATAAGTCGTGGGGTACTGCCGTATAAGTCCAGTCCAGTGGTGCAGCCATATAAATCCAGGAGTACTGCCATATAAGTCCAGTCCAGTGGTGCAGCCATATAAGTTCAGCGGTACTGCCGTATAAGTCCAAGAGTACTGCCGTATAAGTTCAGTCCATTGGTGCATCCGTATAAGTTTAGGGGTACTGCTGTATAAGTCCAGGGGTACTGTCGTATAAGTCCAGTCCAGTGGTACAGCTGTATAAGTTCAGAGGTACTGCCATACAAGTTCAGTGGTCCTGCCATATAAGTCCAGGTGAACTGACATATAAGTCCAGTCCATTGGTGCAATGATATAAATTCAGGGAAACTGCCATATAAGTCCAGGGGTACTGCCGTATAAGTCCACTGGTACTGCCGTATAAGTCCAGGGGTACAGCCAAATAATTCCGGGGATACTGCCGAATAAGTCCAGTCCAGTGGTGCAGATGTATATGTTCAGGGGTGCTTCCGGTTAATTCAAAGGGTACAGCCGTATAAGTTCAGTGGTACTACTGTATAAGTACAGTCCTGTGGTGCATCCTTTTAAGTGAAGGGTTACTGCAGTATAAGTTATTGGGTACTGCCACATAAGTCCAGTCCAGTGGTGCAGCCATATAAGCTCAGGGGTAATGCCATTTTAGTTCAGCAGTACTGCCGTATAGGTCCAATGGAACTGCCATAGAAGTCCAGACGTACTGCCGTATAATTCTGGATGACTGACGTATAAGTCTAGTCCAGTTGTGCAGCCATATAATTTCAGGGGTACTGATGTATTAGGTCAGTGGTACTGCAGTAAAAGTCCAGTGGTACTGTAGTATAAGTCAAGTCCAGTGGTGCAGCAGTATAAGTTCACATGTACTGCCATAAAAGTTCAAGGGTACTGCCATAGAAGTTCAAGGGTACTGCCGTATAAGTCTAGTGGTACTGCTATATAAGTCCAGGGGTACTGCCGTATAAGTCCAAGGTTACTGCCGTATAAGTCCAGTGGTACTGCCGTATCAGTCCAGTCTAGTGGTGCTTCCACATAAGTCATAAAGTACAGCCATATAAGTTCATGGTTACTGCTGTATAAATCCAGTGGTACTGCTGTATAAGTCCAGTGGTACTGTCGAATAAGTCTAGGAATACTGCCGTATAAGTCCAGGGGTACTGCTGTATAAGTCTAGGGGTACTGCCGTAAAAGTCCAGGCCAGTGATGCAGCCATATAAGTTTAGGGGTACTGCTGTATAAGTCCAGGGGTACTGCCATATAAGTCCAGTAGTACTGCCATAAAAGTCTAGGTGTACTGCCAGTATCTAGGGATATGATCAACATCTACAAATATATAAGGGGACAATACTCAGAGCTTGCGCGGGACCTGTTTTTGGTTAGATCAACACAGAGGACTCGTGGACACTCGCTCAGGTTAGAGGAGAGGAGATTCCGCACAATACGGCGTAAAGGCTTTTTCACGGTAAGGACAATACGTGTTTGGAATTCCCTGCCCGAGGGAGTTGTAATGGCGGAATCTGTCAACACCTTTAAGAATGGGTTAGATAAATTCCTATTGGATAAGGATATCCAGGGGTATGGTGCATAGTCATGCATTATAGTTACTATTTAGTCAAATCATCATGCAGAGGACACCACAAATAGGTTGAACTCGATGGACAATTGTCTTTTTTCAACCTCAGATACTATGTTGCTATGTATATAAGTCCAGGGGTACTGCTGGTTAAGTCCAGTGGCACTGGTGTATGAGTCCGGAGGTATTTCCATAAAAGTCCAGTCCAGTGTTGCAGCTGTATAAGTCCAGTAGTACTGCTTTATAAGTCCAGTGGTACTGCTGCATAAGTCCAGTGGTACTGCCGTATAAGTCCAGTCCAGTGGTGCAGCAATATAAGTTAAGGGGTATTGCTGTATAAGTCCAGGAGTACTGTCGTATAAGTCGTGGGGTACTGCCGTATAAGTCCAGTCCAGTGGTGCAGCCATATAAATCCAGGAGTACTGCCGACTAAGTCCAGTCCAGTGGTGCAGCCATACAAGTTCAGGGGTACTGCCATAGAAGTCCAGGGGTACTGCCGTATAAGTCCAGTCCAGAGGTGCATCCGTATAAGTTTAAGGGTGCTGCTGTATAAATCCAGGAGTACTGTCATATAAGTCCAGTCCAGTGGTACAGCCATATAAGTTCAGAGGTACTGCTGTATAAGCCCATTGGTACTGCCATAAAAGTCTAGTGTTACTACCGTAAATGTCGTGGGCTACTGCCTTATAAGTTCAGTGGTCCTGCCATATAAATTCAGGGAAACTGCAATATAAGTCCAGGGGTACTGCCGTATAAGTCCACTGGTACTGCCATATAAGTCCAGGGGTACAGCCGTATAATTCCGGGGATACTGCCATATAAGTCCAGTCCAGTGGTGCAGATGTATATGTTCAGGTGTACTTGCAGTTAATTCAAAGGGTACAGCCGTATAAGTTCAGTGGTACTACTGTATAAGTCCAGTCTTGTGGTGCATGCCGTATAAGTTATGGGGTACTGCCGTATAAGTCCAGTCCAGTGGTGCAGCCATATAAGCTCAGGGGTAAGGCCATTTTATTTCAGCAGTACTGCCGTATAAGTCCAATGGAACTGCCGTAGAAGTCCAGAGGTACTTCCGTATAATTCTGGTTGACTGACGTATAAGTCCAGTCCAGTTGTGCAGTTGTATAAGTTCAGGGGTACTGCTGTACAAGGTCAGTGGTACTGCAGTAAAAGTCCAGTGGTACTGTAGTATAAGTCAAGTCCAGTGGTGCAGCAGTATAAGTTCACATGTACTGCCGTATAGAAGTTCAAGAGTACTGCCGTAAAAGTCCAGTGGTACTGTTGTGTAAGTCCAAGGTTACTGCCGTATAAGTCCAGTTGTACTGCTGTATCAGTCCAGTTCAGTGGTGCTTCCGCATAAGTTATAAGCTACTGCCGAATAAGTTCAGGGGTACTGCCGTATAAGACCAGTGGTACTGCTGTATAAGTACAGTCCAGTGGTGCAGCCATATAAGATCAATGGTACTGCTGTATAAGTCATGGGATACTGCCACATAAGTCCAGTGGTACTGCCATATAAGTCCAGTGGTGTGTCCGTATAAGTTCAGGGATACGATCATATAAGTTCCGGGGAAATGCCGTATAAGTCCAGTGGTACTGCCATATAAGTCCAGTGGTACTGCCTTATAAGTCCAGTCCAGTGGTGCAGCCATATAAGTTCACGGGGTACTGCCGCCTAAGTGCAGGGGTACTGCCGTTTAAGTCCAGTGGTACTGCCATATAAGTCTAGGAGTAATGCCGCTTAAGTCCAGAGGTACTGCCGTATAAGTCAAGTGGTGAAGCCATATAAGTTAAGGGGTTCTGCTGTATAAGTTGATAAAGCTAATTATTTATCTTATAACATTCACTATATATTGGTAAGAGACTCAGTACGCAATGGGCGTACGGGGTACCGTAATGGTACGCACTTAGCATAGCAGACGCTAGGCCGTGGTCGAGACGCACGAGCGGCACGTTCGCTCACGGCTTACGCTGGGTATCGAGCACGCTATAGGCGGCCCGAGCACCGTAATGCTACGCTACTAGCGTAGCGGATGCTGTGCCCACGAGAGGAACACGAGCGGCGCAGACGCTCACAGGATGACACACAGTAAACCTTGTATGCAACACACTGAAAGGCTAAGCCTATACTGTAAACCTTGGTCTTGTAATGTTAACACAATGTAACGCTGATTAACCTCTATTACATAAAAGCTACTTGAGCGATTGAGACGCTCAGAATCCCTCTATACTCGCTAGAGAAACACAGACACCTTGCTGAGGTTCCAACACCTTTACTAATGAGTTTTAGCTATGTAAAAAGGGGAAAATAGTTAACAGCTTATACACTACAGCACTAACATAAAACACCTAAACAGAATAACTGAAAATATACAATATACAACAGCGTCTTAATCCTAAACAATAACAGAGAAAGAGAGAGAGAGTATGGCAAATACAAACAGAGAGTAAGTTGGTTACAGAGATAAACTTACACACTGGGGAATGATCGCTGCGCAGTCCTGGAACCAGCTCTCTAGTTAGTCAAAGATGAAAACCGTTGTGGAGAGTAGACTGAGCTGGGCCAGGCTGGCTGTTCTTATATACACTACATACAGTACACTACAAAGGGCCCTACAATCTCATTGTTCATTGGACACAGGAATCTGTCTTCACATTATAACAAAAGGTCATAGGTTGATTCGAACAGGTGGGCTGTGACTATTTCATACTGCTCAGGTGGGAGGGAATCTAAGTCAAGACCAGTGTTGGCGCCATATAAGTTCAGGGGTACTGGTGGAGGAATGGAATTAACAAGTAAAACCTTTGGCGCTCGTAGTGAGTGGTCTTTCTTAGAGCAGCTAATATAACAGGGTTAGTTAGACCCTAAAACTGAAACAATAAACAAGAAAAAGCGCTAGGAAACTGGATGAGAAATTTCTGACAATTTTAATATAAAATTAGAATTACTGTTGCAACAGATAGGTAAAAAATTCATTAGAATGCCGTATAAGTCATTTTAAATTGATTCTAATGAATTTTTTACCTATCTGTTGTTTAAGTTCAGGGGTACTGCCATATAAGTTTTGGGGTACTGCCATTTAAGTACAGTGGTACTGCCGCATAAGTCCATTGGTACTGCTATATAATTCCAGTCCAGAGGTGCAACCATAAAAGTTTAGGCGTACTGCTGTATAAGTCCAGTGGTACTGCCGTAAAGTCCAGTGGTACTGCTGTATAAGTATAGGGGTACTGCCACATAAGTCTAGTGGTACTGCTGTATAAGTCTAGTCCAGTTGTGCAGCCATATAAGTTCAGGGGTACTAACAAATAAGTCCAGGGGTACTGCTGTATAAGTCTAGTGGTATTACTATGTACGTCTAGGAGTACTGTCGTGTAAGTCCAAGTGTGCTTCCGTGTAAGTCCAGTGGTACTGTCGTATAAGTCCAGGCATACTGCCGTATAAGTCCAGTGGTACTGCCGTATAAGTCCAGTCAAGGGGTGCAGCCATATAAGTTCAGAACTACTGCCTTATAAGTACAGGGTTATTGCCGTATAAGTCCAGTCCAGTGGTGCAGCCATATAAGTTCAGGAGTACTACCGAATAAGTCCAAGGATTCTGCCAGATAATACCAGTGGTACTGACATATAAGTCCAAGAGTACTGCCGTATAAGTCCAGTCCAGTGGTGCAGCCATTTAAGTTCATTGGTAGTGCCGTATAAGTCCAGGGGTACTGCCATATAAGTCCAGGGGTACTGCCATATAAGTCCAGTCCAGTGGTGCAGCCATATAAGTTCAGTGTTACTGCTGTATAAGTAATGGGATACTGCCGTATAAGTCCAGAGGTACTGCCATATAAGTTCAGTGCAACTTCAAATAAGTACCGTCCAGAAATGTAGCCATATGAGTTCAGAATTACTGCCATATAAGTTATGGTGTACTGCCGAATAACTCCAGTGGTACTGCCGTATAAGTCCATTCCAGTGGTGGAGCCGTATAAGTTCAGGGGTACTGCCATATAAGTTCTGGGGAACTGCCAAATAAGTCTGGTGGTACTGTTATATAAGTCCATTACAGTTGAGCAGCCATATAAGTTAGGGGTACTGCCGTATAAGTCCAGTTGTACTGTCATATGGTACTGCTGTATAAGTCCTGGGGTTCTACCGTATAAATACAGGTGTGCTGCCAGATAAGTCCAGTGGTACTGCTGTATAAGTCAAGGGGTACTGCCATATATTTCCTGTAGTACTACTGTATAAGTCCAGTCCAGTGGTAAATACAGGGGTACTGACATAAAAGTTCAGAGGTACTGTCGTATAAGTCCATATGTACTGCCGAATACGTTCAGTGGTACTGCCATATAAGTACAGTTCAGTGATGCAGCTGTATAAGTTCAGGGGTACTGCCGTATAAGTCCAGTCCAGTGGTGCAGCCGTTTAAGTTCATTGGTAGTGCCGTATAAGTCCTGGGGTACTGCCGTATAAGTCCAGGGGTACTGCCATATAAGTCCAGTCCAGTGGTGCAGCCATATAAGTTCAGTGTTACTGCTGTATAAGTAATGGGATACTGCCGTATAAGTCCAGAGGTACTGCCATATAAGTTCAGTGCAACTTCAAATAAGTACCATCCAGAAATGTAGCCATATGAGTTCAGAATTACTGCCATATAAGTTATGGTGTACTGCCGAATAACTCCAGTGGTACTGCCGTATAAGTCCATTCCAGTGGTGGAGCCATATAAGTTCAGGGGTACTGCCCTATAAGTTCTGGGGAACTGCCAAATAAGTCTGGTGGTACTGTTATATACGTTTCTTTACAGTAGAGCAGCCATATAAGTTAGGGGTACTTCCGTATAAGTCCAGTTGTACTGTCATATGGTACTGCTGTATAAGTCCTGGGGTTCTACCGTATAAATACAGGTGTGCTGCCAGATAAGTCCAGTGGTACTGCTGTATAAGTCAAGGGGTACTGCCATATATTTCCTGTAGTACTACTGTATAAGTCCAGTCCAGTGGTAAATACAGGGGTACTGACATAAAAGTTCAGGGGTACTGTCATATAAGTCCAGTGGTACTGCCGAATACGTTCAGTGGTAATGCCATATAAGTACAGTTCAGTGATGCAGCTGTATAAGTTCAGGGGTACTGCCGTATAAGTCCAGTCCAGTGGTGCAGCCGTTTAAGTTCATTGGTATTGCCGTATAAGTCCAGGGGTACTGCCGTATAAGTCCAGGGGTACTGCCATATAAGTCCAGTCCAGTGGTGCAGCCATATAAGTTCAGTGTTACTGCTGTATAAGTAATGGGATACTGCCGTATAAGTCCAGAGGTACTACCATATAAGTTCAGTGCAACTTCAAATAAGTACCGTCCAGAAATGTAGCCATATGAGTTCAGAATTACTGCCAAATAAGTTATGGTGGACTACCGAATAACTCCAGTGGTACTGCCGTATAAGTCCATTCCAGTGGTGGAGCCATATAAGTTCAGGGGTACTGCCATATAAGTTCTGAGGAACTGCCAAATAAGTCTGGTGGTACTGTTATATAAGTCCATTACAGTTGAGCAGCCATATAAGTTAGGGGTACTGCCGTATAAGTCCAGTTGTACTGTCATATGGTACTGCTGTATAAGTCCTGGGGTTCTACCGTATAAATACAGGTGTGCTGCCAGATAAGTCCAGTGGTACTGCTGTATAAGTCAAGGGGTACTGCCATATATTTCCTGTAGTACTACTGTATAAGTCCAGTCCAGTGGTAAATACAGGGGTACTGACATAAAAGTTCAGAGGTACTGCCGTATAAGTCCAGTGGTACTGCCGTATACGTTCAGTGGTACTGCCATATAAGTACAGTTCAGTGATGCAGCCGTATAAGTTCAGGGGTACTGCCGTATAAGTCCAGGGGTTCTGCCGTATAAGTCCAGTGATACTGCCATATAAGTCTACTGGTACTGCTGTATAAGTCCAGTGTTACTGCTGTAGAAGTCATGGGGTACTGCCGAATAAGTCCAGTCCAGTGGTGGGTGTAGCTGTAGAAGTTCATGGGTACTGCTGTAAGCGTCCAGTGGTACTACCGTAAAAGTCCAGACCAGTGGTTCAGCCATATAAGTTATGGGTTACTGCCGTATAAGTGCAGTGTTACTACTGTATAAATCCAGTCCAGTGGTGCAGTCGTTTAAATGTTGGGGTGCTGCTGTATAAGTTCAGGAATACTTTCGCATAAGTCCAATAGTTCTGTCCTATAAGTCCTTTTGTACTGCTGTACAAGTCCAGGGGTTATGCTGTATAAGTCCAGCAGTGCTGCTGTAAAAGTCCAGTGGTACTGGCATACAAGTCCAGGGGTACAACCGTATAAGTCCAGTGGTACTACTGCATAAGTTCAGCCAAGTACTATCTCCATATAAATTCAGGGGTACTGCCATAAAAGTTCAGGGTAACTGCCGTATAAGTCCAGTGGTACTGCCGTAACATCCAATGGTAATGCTGTTTTAGTCCAGGGGTACTGTCGCATTAGTCTAGTGGTACTGCCGTATAAGTCCCTTTCAGTGGTGCAGCCATATAAGTTCAGTGGTACTGCCTTATAAGTCCAGTGGTACTGCAGTATAAGTCCAGGGGTACTGCCGTATATGTCCAGTCCAGTGTTGCAGCCATATAAGTTCAGTGGAACTGCGGTGTAACTCCAGTGGTACTGCCATATAAGTCCTTGGGTACTGCCATATAATTACAGTGGTACTGTTGTATAAGTCCAGGGGTACTGTCATATAAGTCCAGTCCAGTGGTGCAGCTGTATGTGTCCAGTGGTACTGCCATATAATTCCAGTCCAGTGCTGCAGCCGTATAAGTCCAGTGGTACTGCCATTAAAGTCCAGTCCAATGGTGCAGACATAAAAGGTCAGGGGTACTGCCGTATAAGTCCAGTGGTAGTGCTGAAAACTCCAGTGGTACTGCTGTATAAGTCCAGGGGTACTGCCGCATAAGTCTAGTGGTACTGCCAAATAAGACCAGTTCAGCTGTGCAGCCATATAAGTTCAGAGGTACTGCCATATAACTCCAGGGGTACTGTCAAATAAGGTCAGGGGTACTGCTGTATAAGTCCAGTCCAGTGTTGCATAGTGATGAGCGGATTCGGTTTTACTCGGTTCTCAAAACCGAATCTTATTGGCCCACTGATGTCACGTGTTTTGCACTGTTGCAGCCATATAAGTTCAGTGGTACTGCCGTATAAGTCCAGGGGTACTGTTGTATAAGTCCAGGGGTACTGTTGTATAAGTCCAGTCCAGTGGTGCAGCTGTATATATCCAGTGGTACTGCCACATAAATCCAGTCCAGTGGTGCAGCCGTATAAGTTCAGGTGTACTGCCGTATAAGTCCAGTACAGTGGTGCAGCTGTATAATTTCAGGGGTACTACCATATAAGTCCAGTGGTACTGCCATATAAGTCCAGTCCAGTGATGCAGCCGTATGACTTCAGAGTTACAGTCATATAAGTTATTGGGTACTGCCATATAAGTTTAGGTTTGCTTCCATATAAGTCCAGTGGTACTGCCTTATAAGTACAGGAGTACTACCATATGAGTCCAGTGGTACTGTCGTATAACTCCAGTCCAGTGGTGCATCTGTATTAGTTCAGGGGTAGTGCCGTATAAATCCAGGGGTATGCGCTGTTAAAGTCCAGTGCAGTGGTGATGCTGTATAAGTACAGGAGTACTGCCATATAAGTCCAGTGGTACTACCATATAAGTCCAATTCAGTGGTGCAGCCGTATGAGTTCAGGGTTGCTGCCAAATAAGTTATCGGGTACTGCCGTATAAGTCCAGTGGTACTGCCATTTAAGTCCAGTCCAGTGGTGCAGCTGTATAAGTTCAGGGGTACTGCTTTATAAGTTATGGGGTACAGCCGTATAAGTCCAGTGGTACTGTTGTATAAGTCTAGTCCAGTGAAGCAGCCATATACGTTTAGAGGGACTGTCGTATGAGTTCAGGGGTAATGCCATATAAGACTAGTGGTTCTGTCATATAACTCCAGTGGTACTGCTGTATAAATCCAGGGGTACTGCCATATAATTTCAGGGGTACTTCCATTTAAGTCCAGTTGTACTGCTGTATAAGTACAGTCCAGTGGTGCTGCCATATAAATACAGGGGTACTTACATAAATGTTCAGAGGTACTGCCATATAAGTCCAATGGTACTGCCTTATAAGTCACGGGGTACTGTTGCATATGTCCAGTGATACTGCTGTATTAGTAAAGTCCAGTTTTGCAGCCGTATAAATTCAGGGGTACTGCCAAATAAGTCCAGGGGTACTGCTGTTTAAGTCCAGTGGTACTGCTGTGTAAGTCTAGGGGTACTACTGTGTCAGTCCAGGTGTGCTTCCGTGAAAGTCCAGTGGTACTGCCGTATAAGTCCATGCGCACTGCCATATAATTCCAGTGGTACTGCTATATAAGTCCAGTCCAGTTGTGCCACCATATAAGTTCAGGGGTACTGCCATATCATTTCAGGGGTACTGCTATTTTATTCCAGTTGTACTGCTGTAAAATGTCCAGTGGTACTGCCGTATAAGTCCATTCCAGTGGTGCAGCCATATAAGTTCAGTGGTACAGTCGTAAATGTCCTGTGGTAATGCCATTTAAGTCCATTGGTTCTGCTGAATAAGTCCCGGGGTACTGCAGCATAAGTCCATTGGTACTGCCAAATAAGTCCAGTCCAGTGGTGCAGCCATATAAGTAAGGGGTACTTCCGTATAAGTCCAGGGGTACTGCTTTATAAGTCCAGTGGTACTGCTGTGTAAGTCCAGTGGTACAGCCATATAAGTCCAGTCCAGTGGTACAGCCGTATAAGTTCAGAACTACTGCCTTATAAGTCTAGGGTTACTGCCGTATAAGTCCAGTCAAGTAGTGCAGCCATATAAGTTCAGGGGTACTGCTGAATAAGTCCAGGAAATCTGCCATATAATTCTAGTGATATCGCCGTATAATTCCAGAGTTACTGCCGCATAAGTCCAGTGGTACTGTTGTATAAGTCCAGTCCAGTGGTGCAGCCGTTTAAGCTCATATATAGTGCTGTATACGTCCAGGGGTACTGCCATATAAGTCCCGGGGTACTGCCATGTAAGTCTAGTTCAAAAGAATGGGGTGGTATCTGTCTATGTACAGGGCGCAAATATTATTAATTAAATGGAATACATCCCTTTTGTTATTGAGGAAACGACATATCCTTCGTATTGGCAACTCAGGGGTTTCTCTGATTTGTTCTTCCTCCTCTCGTAGAACCATACGGTGTCCCCGATGTTCATAAAAAACAAGATCAAAGGAAAAATGTGTAGGACAATTTTGCACCAATTTGATTATTTCCACAACTCAGGAAAGTAAAAGGGCGTACCCCACTCACACAGAGACAAGTGAGTGGAAACCCATAAAGGTATCTTTCAATAAATCTCTTCAAAGTATTGGAGCCTAGATCTCGAAAGCGTACCCAAAACTCACAATGGTGAAATGATGAAAAATCACATAAAGGTATCTTTTAAGAACTTTGAATCTGTCAGATGCGTACCCCAACTTACACAATTTGTAGTTGGAACATATACATAAAGGTATCTTTTGGATTTTCTATCATCAAAAGAATGCGTACCACAACTCACTGAATATGTAGATATTAGACTCCTATCATGGTATCTTTATCCACGGTCACAGGAAGTTTATTTAACACAGGATACACGATAAAAAACAGGAAAAGATTCCTCTTTGTTTGATTAAAACAGAGGATTTATTTTCCAAGTACATCCAAAAAAACAGAACATTTTTTTCTTCATAAAAATATGATAAGCAGCAGAATAAAAATAGCAGGATAAAAATGGATCCAATTCTGATCGTCCAAAACTACTCACAGTACCATTTGTTCAACGCGTTTCGGTCTTTAGCAGGACATTCATCAAGATAAAGGTCCAGTGGTACTTCTGTATAAGTCAAGGGGTACCGCCATATAAGTCCAGTAGTACTACTGTATATGTCCAATCCAGTGGTGCCACCTTATAAGTACAGTACAGGGGTACTGACATAAAAGTTTAGGGTTACTGCCGTATAATTCCAGTGGTGCTGCCGTAATATCCAGTGGTAATGCTGTATTAGTCCAGGGGCACTGCCGCATAAGTCTAGTGGTACTGCCGTATTAGTCCCGTCCAGTGGTGCAGCTATATAACTCCAGGGGTACTGCAGTATAAGTCCGGGGGTTCTGCCGTATAAGTCCAGTGGTACTGCTGTATAAGTGCAGTGGTACTACCATATAAGTCCAGTCCAATGGTGTAGCCATAAAAGTTCAGGGGTACTGCCGTGTAAGTCCAGTGGTAGTGCTGAAAAGTCCAGTGGTACTGCCTTATAAGTCAAGGGGTACTGTTGCATATGTCCAGTGGTACTGCTGTATCAGTAAAGTCCAGTGGTGCAGCCATATGAGTTGAGGGTTTCTGCCCTATAAGTCCAGGGGTACTGCCGTTTAAATCCAGTGGTATTACTGAATTAGTCCAGGGGTACTGTCGCATAAGTCCAGTGGTACTGCCGTATAATTCTAGTCTAGTGGGAAAGCCGTATAAGTTCAGGGGTACTAATTTACAAATACAGGGGTATGGCCGTATAAGTCCAGTTCATTGGAGTAGCCGTATAAGTTCAAGTGTACTGCTGTATTTGTCCAGGGGTACTGCCGTATAAGTCCAGGGGTGCTACCGTATAAATCCAGTCCACTTGTGCAGTTGTATAAATTTAGGGGTTCTGGCACATAAGTTCAGTGGTACTGCCATATAAGTACAGTGGTACGTTTGTATAAATCAAGCGATAATGTCATATAAGTCCAGTCAAGTGGTGAAGCTGTATAAGTTCAGAAGTACTGCCATTTACTGTAAGTACAGGAATACTACCATATAAGTGCAGCAGTACTGACATAAAAGTCCAGTCCAGTGGTGCAGCCTTATAAATTCACCGGTACTGCCATAAAAGTTCAGGGGTAATGTTGTATAAGTCCAGTGGTACTGCTGCATAAGTCCAGGGGTATTACCGTATAAGTCCAGGTGTGCTTTCCTATAAGTCCTGTGGTACTGCCGTATATGTCCAGGCGTACTGCCGTATTAGTCCAGTGCTAATGCCGTATAAGTCCAATCCAGTTCTGACGCCATATAAATTCAGGGGTACTGCCGTATCAGTTCAGTGGTACTGCAATAAAAGTCCAGTGGTACTGCCGAATATGTCCAGTCCAGTAGTGCAGCCGTATTAGTTCAGGGGTACAGCCGTATAAGTTCAGTGGTTCTGCCGTAAATGTCCAGGGGTACTGCTTCATAAGTCCAGTAGTACTGTCATATAAGTCCAGTCCAGTAGTGCAGCTTTTTATGTCCAGTGGTACTGCCATATAAGTCCAGTCCAGTGGTGCAGCGGTGTAATTTCAGGGGTACAGCTGTAAAAGTCCAGGAGTACTGCTGTATAAGTCCTGTACAGTGGTGCAGCTGTATAAGTTCAGGGTAATGCTTTATAAGTCCAGGGGTACTGCCATATAAGTTCAGTGGTAATACTGTATAAGTACTGTCTAGTGGTGCAGCCACATGAGTTCAGGATTACTGCCATATAAGTTATGGAGTACTGTTGTATAAGTCCAGTGGAACTGCCGTATAAGTCCAGTCCAGTGGTGAAGCCATATAAGTTCAGGGGTACTGTCGTATTAGTTCAGGGGTACTACCGTTTTAGTCCAGTGATACTGCATAAGTTGCCATGGGGTACTGCTGTATAATTTCTGAGGTACTGTCGTATAAGTTCAGTCCAGTGGTGCAGCTGTATAAGTTCAGAAGTACTGACTTTTACTGTAAGTACAGGAGTACTACCGTATAAGTGCAGTGGTACTGACATAAAAGTCCAGTCCAGTGGTGCAGCCTTATAAATTCAACGGTACTGCCATAAAAGTTCAGGGGTACTGTTGTATAAGTCCAGTGGTACTGCTGCATAAGTCCAGTGGTACTACCGTATAAGTCCAGGTGGGCTTTCCTATAAGTCCTGTGGTACTGCCATATATGTCCAGGCATACTGCCATATTAGTCCAGTGGTAATGCCATATAAGTCCAGTCCAGTTGTGCCGCCATTTAAATTCAGGGGTACTGCCATATAAGTTAAGGGGTACTGCTGTAAAAGTCCAGTGGTACTGACGTATTTATGTCCAGGGGTACTGCCTCATAAGTCCAGTAGTACTGTCGTATAAGTCCAGTCCAGTGGTGCAGCCATTTAAGTTCATGGGTACTGCCGTTTAAGTCCAGGGGTACCGCCGTATAAGTCCAGTCCAGTGGTTCAGCCATATAACTTCAGGGGTACTGCCGTATATGTCCAAGGTTACTGCCGTATAAGTCCAGTGGTACTGCTATATAATTCCAGTCCAGTTGTGCCGCCATATAAATTCAGGGGTACTGCCATATAAGTTAAGGGGTACTGCTGTATAAGTCCAGTGGTACTGCCGTATATGTCCAGGGGTACTGCCTCATAAGTCCAGTAGTACTGTCGTATAAGTCCAGTCCAGTGGTGCAGCCATTTAAGTTCAGGGGTACGGCCTTATAAGTCCTGGGGTACTCCCATATAAGTCCAGTCCAGTAGTGTAGCCGTATAAGTTCAGGCGTACTGCCGTATTTTTCCAGGCAAACTGCTGTATAAGTCCAGGGGTGCCGCTGTACAATTCCAGTCCAGTGGTGCAGCCATATAAGTTCAGGGGTACTGCCGTATAAGTCCAGTCCAGTGGTGCAGTCTAATAAATTTAGGGTTTCTGCCATATAAGTTTAGGGGTACTGTCTTTTAAGTCCAGTCCAGTCAACCTAGGTACAGGTTAGTTGCCAAAATGTATTACAGGTTGAGTTTTTGGATATTGGATTTTTCCGTATTTTGGAATAATTGCATGCCATAATGAGATATCATGGTGATGAGACCTAAGTCTAAGCACAGAATGCATTTATGTTTCATATATACCTTATACACACAGCCTGAAGATCATTTTAGCCAATATTGTTTTATAACTTTGTGCATTAAACAAAGTGTGTGTACAGTCACTAGAGATGAGCGCCTGAAATTTTTCGGGTTTTGTGTTTTGGTTTTGGGTTCGGTTCCGCGGCCGTGTTTTGGGTTCGAACGCGTTTTGGCAAAACCTCACCGAATTTTTTTTGTCGGATTCGGGTGTGTTTTGGATTCGGGTGTTTTTTTCAAAAAACACTAAAAAACAGCTTAAATCATAGAATTTGGGGGTCATTTTGATCCCAAAGTATTATTAAACTCAAAAACCATAATTTACACTCATTTTCAGTCTATTCTGAATACCTCACACCTCACAATATTATTTTTAGTCCTAAAATTTGCACCGAGGTCGCTGTGTGAGTAAGATAAGCGACCCTAGTGGCCGACACAAACACCGGGCCCATCTAGGAGTGGCACTGCAGTATCACGCAGGATGTCCCTTCCAAAAAACCCTCCCCAAACAGCACATGACGCAAAGAAAAAAAGAGGCGCAATGAGGTAGCTGTGTGAGTAAGATTAGCGACCCTAGTGGCCGACACAAACACCGGGCCCATCTAGGAGTGGCACTGCAGTGTCACGCAGGATGGCCCTTCCAAAAAACCCTCCCCAAACAGCACATGACGCAAAGAAAAAAAGAGGCGCAATGAGGTAGCTGTGTGAGTAAGATTAGCGACCCTAGGGGCCGACACAAACACCGGGCCCATCTAGGAGTGGCACTGCAGTGTCACGCAGGATGTCCCTTCCAAAAAACCATCCCCAAACAGCACATGACGCAAAGAAAAAAAGAGGCGCAATGAGGTAGCTGTGTGAGTAAGATTAGCGACCCTAGTGGCCGACACAAACACCGGGCCCATCTAGGAGTGGCACTGCAGTGTCACGCAGGATGTCCCTTCCAAAAAACCCTCCCCAAACAGCACATGACGCAAAGAAAAAAAGAGGCGCAATGAGGTAGCTGACTGTGTGAGTAAGATTAGCGACCCTAGTGGCCGACACAAACACCGGGCCCATTTAGGAGTGGCACTGCAGTGTCACGCAGGATGTCCCTTCCAAAAAACCCTCCCCAATCAGCACATGATGCAAAGAAAAAGAAAAGAAAAAAGAGGTGCAAGATGGAATTGTCCTTGGGCCCTCCCACCCACCCTTATGTTGTATAAACAAAACAGGACATGCACACTTTAACCAACCCATCATTTCAGTGACAGGGTCTGCCACACGACTGTGACTGATATGACGGGTTGGTTTGGACCCCCCCCAAAAAAGAAGCAATTAATCTCTCCTTGCACAAACTGGCTCTACAGAGGCAAGATGTCCACCTCATCATCACCCTCCGATATATCACCGTGTACATCCCCCTCCTCACAGATTATCAATTCGTCCCCACTGGAATCCACCATCTCAGCTCCCTGTGTACTTTGTGGAGGCAATTGCTGCTGGTCAATGTCTCCGCGGAGGAATTGATTATAATTCATTTTAATGAACATCATCTTCTCCACATTTTCTGGATGTAACCTCGTACGCCGATTGCTGACAAGGTGAGCGGCGGCACTAAACACTCTTTCGGAGTACACACTTGTGGGAGGGCAACTTAGATAGAATAAAGCCAGTTTGTGCAAGGGCCTCCAAATTGCCTCTTTTTCCTGCCAGTATAAGTACGGACTGTGTGACGTGCCTACTTGGATGCGGTCACTCATATAATCCTCCACCATTCTATCAATGTTGAGAGAATCATATGCAGTGACAGTAGACGACATGTCCGTAATCGTTGTCAGGTCCTTCAGTCCGGACCAGATGTCAGCATCAGCAGTCGCTCCAGACTGCCCTGCATCACCGCCAGCGGGTGGGCTCGGAATTCTGAGCCTTTTCCTCGCACCCCCAGTTGCGGGAGAATGTGAAGGAGGAGATGTTGACAGGTCGCGTTCCGCTTGACTTGACAATTTTGTCACCAGCAGGTCTTTCAACCCCAGCAGACTTGTGTCTGCCGGAAAGAGAGATCCAAGGTAGGCTTTAAATCTAGGATCGAGCACGGTGGCCAAAATGTAGTGCTCTGATTTCAACAGATTGACCACCCGTGAATCCTTGTTAAGCGAATTACAAGTCCCACATGCCTAGCGGAATCGCTCCGTGTTAGCTCCTCCTTCAATGTCTCCAGCTTCTTCTGCAAAAGCCTGATGAGGGGAATGACCTGACTCAGGCTGGCAGTGTCTGAACTGACTTCACGTGTGGCAAGTTCAAAGGGCATCAGAACCTTGCACAACGTTGAAATCATTCTCCACTGCGCTTGAGACAGGTGCATTCCACCTACTATATCGTGCTCAATTGTATAGGCTTGAATGGCCTTTTGCTGCTCCTCCAACCTCTGATGCATATAGAGGGTTGAATTCCACCTCGTTACCACTTCTTGCTTCAGATGATGGCAGGGCAGGTTCAGTAGTTTTTGGTGGTGCTCCAGTCTTCTGTACGTGGTGCCTGTACGCCGAAAGTGTCCCGCAATTCTTCTGGCCACCGACAGCATCTCTTGCACGCCCCTGTCGTTTTTTAAAAAATTCTGCACCACCAAATTCAAGGTATGTGCAAAACATGGGACGTGCTGGAATTTGCCCATATTTAATGCACACACAATATTGCTGGCGTTGTCCGATGCCACAAATCCACAGGAGAGTCCAATTGGGGTAAGCCATTCCGCGATGATCTTCCTCAGTTGCCGTAAGAGGTTTTCAGCTGTGTGCGTATTCTGGAAAGCGGTGATACAAAGCGTAGCCTGCCTAGGAAAGAGTTGGCGTTTGCGAGATGCTGCTACTGGTGCCGCCGCTGCTGTTCTTGCGGCGGGAGTCCATACATCTACCCAGTGGGCTGTCACAGTCATATAGTCCTGACCCTGCCCTGCTCCACTTGTCCACATGTCCGTGGTTAAGTGGACATTGGGTACAACTGCATTTTTTAGGACACTGGTGAGTCTTTTTCTGACGTCCGTGTACATTCTCGGTATCGCCTGCCTAGAGAAGTGGAACCTAGATGGTATTTGGTAACGGGGGCACACTGCCTCAATAAATTGTCTAGTTCCCTGTGAACTAACGGCGGATACCGGACGCACGTCTAACACCAACATAGTTGTCAAGGCCTCAGTTATCCGCTTTGCAGCAGGATGACTGCTGTGATATTTCATCTTCCTCGCAAAGGACTGTTGAACAGTCAATTGCTTACTGGAAGTAGTACAAGTGGGCTTACGACTTCCCCTCTGGGATGACCATCGACTCCCAGCAGCAACAACAGCAGCGCCAGCAGCAGTAGGCGTTACACGCAAGGATGCATCGGAGGAATCCCAGGCAGGAGAGGAATCGTCAGAATTGCCAGTGACATGGCCTGCAGGACTATTGGCATTCCTGGGGAAGGAGGAAATTGACACTGAGGGAGTTGGTGGGGTGGTTTGCGTGAGCTTGGTTACAAGAGGAAGGGATTTACTGGTCAGTGGACTGCTTCCGCTGTCACCCAAAGTTTTTGAACTTGTCACTGACTTATTATGAATGCGCTGCAGGTGACGTATAAGGGAGGATGTTCCGAGGTGGTTAACGTCCTTACCCCTACTTATTACAGCTTGACAAAGGGAACACACGGCTTGACACCTGTTGTCCGCATTTCTGGTGAAATACCTCCACACCGAAGAGCAGATTTTTTTGGTATTTTCACCTGGCATGTCAACGGCCATATTCCTCCCACGGACAACAGGTGTCTCCCCGGGTGCCTGACTTAAACAAACCACCTCACCATCAGAATCCTCCTGGTCAATTTCCTCCCCAGCGCCAGCAACACCCATATCCTCCTCATCCTGGTGTACTTCAACACTGACATCTTCAATCTGACTATCAGGAACTGGACTGCGGGTGCTCCTTCCAGCACTTGCAGGGGGCGTGCAAATGGTGGAAGGCGCATGCTCTTCACGTCCAGTGTTGGGAAGGTCAGGCATCGCAACCGACACAATTGGACTCTCCTTGTGGATTTGGGATTTCGAAGAATGCACAGTTCTTTGCTGTGCTGCTTTTGCCAGCTTGAGTCTTTTCATTTTTCTAGCGAGAAGCTGAGTGCTTCCATCCTCATGTGAAGCTGAACCACTAGCCATGAACATAGGCCAGGGCCTCAGCCGTTCCTTGCCACTCCGTGTCGTAAATGGCATATTGGCAAGTTTACGCTTCTCCTCCGACAATTTTATTTTAGGTTTTGGAGTCCTTTTTTTTCTGATATTTGGTGTTTTGGATTTGACATGCTCTGTACTATGACATTGGGCATCGGCCTTGGCAGACGACGTTGCTGGCATTTCATCGTCTCGGCCATGACTAGTGGCAGCAGCTTCAGCACGAGGTGGAAGTGGATCTTGATCTTTCCCTAATTTTGGAACCTCAACATTTTTGTTCTCCATATTTTAATAGGCACAACTAAAAGGCACCTCAGGTAAACAATGGAGATGGATACTAGTATACAATTATGGACTGCCTGCCGAGTGCAGACACAGAGGTAGCCACAGCCGTGAACTACCGTACTGTACTGTGTCTGCTGCTAATATAGACTGGTTGATAAAGAGATGTCTATGTAACTATGTATGTATAAAGAAGAAAGAAAAAAAAAACACGGTTAGGTGGTATACAATTATGGACGGACTGCCTGCCGAGTGCAGACACAGAGGTAGCCACAGCCGTGAACTACCGTACTGTACTGTGTCTGCTGCTAATAATATAGACTGGTTGATAAAGAGATGTCGTAGTAGTATGTATGTATAAAGAAGAAAGAAAAAAAAACCACGGTTAGGTGGTATACAATTATGGACGGACTGCCTGCCGAGTGCAGACACAGAGGTAGCCACAGCCGTGAACTACCGTACTGTACTGTGTCTGCTGCTAATATAGACTGGTTGATAAAGAGATGTCTATGTAACTATGTATGTATAAAGAAGAAAGAAAAAAAAACCACGGTTAGGTGGTATACAATTATGGACGGACTGCCTGCCGAGTGCAGACACAGAGGTAGCCACAGCCGTGAACTACCGTACTGTACTGTGTCTGCTGCTAATAATATAGACTGGTTGATAAAGAGATGTCGTAGTAGTATGTATGTATAAAGAAGAAAGAAAAAAAAACCACGGTTAGGTGGTATACAATTATGGACGGACTGCCTGCCGAGTGCAGACACAGAGGTAGCCACAGCCGTGAACTACCGTACTGTACTGTGTCTGCTGCTAATATAGACTGGTTGATAAAGAGATGTCTATGTAACTATGTATGCATAAAGAAGAAAGAAAAAAAAACCACGGTTAGGTGGTATACAATTATGGACGGACTGCCTGCCGAGTGCAGACACAGAGGTAGCCACAGCCGTGAACTACCGTACTGTACTGTGTCTGCTGCTAATATAGACTGGTTGATAAAGAGATGTCTATGTAACTATGTATGTATAAAGAAGAAAGAAAAAAAAACCACGGTTAGGTGGTATACAATTATGGACGGACTGCCTGCCGAGTGCAGACACAGAGGTAGCCACAGCCGTGAACTACCGTACTGTACTGTGTCTGCTGCTAATATAGACTGGTTGATAAAGAGATGTCTATGTAACTATGTATGTATAAAGAAGAAAGAAAAAAAAAACCACGGTTAGGTGGTATACAATTATGGACGGACTGCCTGCCGAGTGCAGACACAGAGGTAGCCACAGCCGTGAACTACCGTACTGTACTGTGTCTGCTGCTAATATAGACTGGTTGATAAAGAGATGTCTATGTAACTATGTATGTATAAAGAAGAAAGAAAAAAAAAACACGGTTAGGTGGTATACAATTATGGACGGACTGCCTGCCGAGTGCAGACACAGAGGTAGCCACAGCCGTGAACTACCGTACTGTACTGTGTCTGCTGCTAATATAGACTGGTTGATAAAGAGATGTCGTAGTAGTATGTATGTATAAAGAAGAAAAAAAAACCACGGTTAGGTGGTATACAATTATGGACGGACTGCCTGCCGAGTGCAGACACAGAGGTAGCCACAGCCGTGAACTACCATACTGTGTCTGCTGCGACTGGATGATAAATGATATAAAAAATATATATATATCACTACTGCAGCCGGACAGGTATATATTATATATTATATAATGACGGACCTGCTGGACACTGTCTGTCAGCAGAATGAGTTTTATTTTTATAGAATAAAAAAAAAAACAACACACAAGTGAAGTCACACGACGAGTGTTTAACTTTTTCAGGCAATCACAATATAAGTATACTACTAACTATACTGGTGGTCAGTGTGGTCAGGTCACTGGTCAGTCACACTGGCAGTGGCACTCCTGCAGCAAAAGTGTGCACTGTTTAATTTTAATATAATATTATGTACTCCTGGCTCCTGCTATAACCTATAACTGGCACTGCAGTGCTCCCCAGTCTCCCCCACAATTATAAGCTGTGTGAGCTGAGCAGTCAGACAGATATATAATATATATAGATGATGCAGCACACTGGGCTGAGCCTGAGCAGTGCACACAGATATGGTATGTGACTGAGTCACTGTGTGTATCGCTTTTTTCAGGCAGAGAACGGATATATTAAATAAACTGCACTGTCTGGTGGTCACTCACTATATAATATTATGTACTCCTGGCTCCTGCTATAACCTATAACTGGCACTGCAGTGCTCCCCAGTCTCCCCCACAATTATAAGCTGTGTGAGCTGAGCAGTCAGACAGATATATAATATATATAGATGATGCAGCACACTGGGCTGAGCCTGAGCAGTGCACACAGATATGGTATGTGACTGAGTCACTGTGTGTATCGCTTTTTTCAGGCAGAGAACGGATATATTAAATAAACTACACTGTCTGGTGGTCACTCACTAGTAAACTCTCTGCACTCTCTACACTTCTACAGTACTCCTCCTAGTCCTAAGCTCCAGTAAATCTCTCTCTCTTATAATCTAAATGGAGAGGACGCCAGCCACGTCCTCTCACTATCAATCTCAATGCACGTGTGAAAATGGCGGCGACGCGCGGCTCCTTATATAGAATCCGAGTCTCGCGAGAATCCGACAGCGTCATGATGACGTTCGGGCGCGCTCGGGTTAACCGAGCAAGGCGGGAGGATCCGAGTCTGCTCGGACCCGTGAAAAAAACCATGAAGTTCGGGCGGGTTCGGATTCAGAGAAACCGAACCCGCTCATCTCGTCAGTCACACAATTCAATTATGTTTCATATACACCTTATACACACAGCCTGAAGGTCATTTAATACAATATTTTTAATAACTGTGTATTAAACAAAGTTTGTGTACATTAAGCCATCAGAAAACAAAGGTTTCACTATCTCACTCTCACTCAAAAAATTCTGTATTTCGGAATGTTTGGATATGGGATACTCAACCTGTAATATAATTTTAAGATGATGCAAAGTACCCTTGGGTTCTAGAAGCAACTAATTAAGAACTTTGGCCGAAATGTATTAAGCTTTAACAAAATATAAAGTGGAGACGGATAAAGAGTGATAAGTGACCATCCAATCAGCTCATAAATGTAATTTTTCATAACAGGGCATTTTGCATAACAGGTTTGCACAAGCGATCGCAGCCTTGCTATGCAAAAAAAACACTCCTCCATAGGCAGTGTCTTGTTGATCGCACGGTCTGCAAAAAGTTGCAGCGTGCGATCAACTCGGAATGACCCCATTTATCTCTTGCTAAAGCTTAATATATTTGGGGCTTTAGGGGTCATTCTGACCCGATCGCACGCTGCACTTCTTTGCAGCCGTGAGATTGGGTCGGAACTGCGTATGCGCTGTGGCCGCATTGCGCAGGTGCGTCGTTGCGGGCACTGATGCCGCTAATGAAGAAAGCGGTCACGTCAGCGACCGCAAGAAGATTGACAGAAGGAAGGCGGAACCGGGCGTCAACTCACCATTTTCTGGGCGTGGAGATCCAAACGCAGGCGTGTCGAGGCGTTTGGAGGGCGGATGTCTGACGTCAAGTTCCGTGACCTGCAATGCTGGATTCATCGCACAGGGTAAGTAACTCTAAACCTGGTCTTGTTTTACACAAAACTTTTTTTGCATAGCAGGGCTGCACAAGCGATCGCAGCCTTGCTATGCAAAAAAACACTCCTTTAGAGGCGGCGTCTTAATGATTATATGGGCTGCAAAGATTTGCAGCATGCGATCAACTCGGAATGACCTCCTTAATCTTCAAGGATAATATATTGTTCTTGAATTGCTCATTTTCAAATTCTTTAGGTTTTGTAGTTTTTTTTCCAGAAGTTTGATTAGAGTTTTGATTTGTCTCAGCAGTGTCTTAACTCACTTCAATTGTTGCACTTTCTTTTTTTTTTTTTTTTAAATAATTTTTATTCACGGGATCACAAATACAATCAGATACCAGCAGTTAATGGTTTCAACAGATGACATAGGAGGTATAGCATAACATTTAGTGGTTATACAGATGATTGGAAAAAACAGTGATCCATTTTTAACCCAAACAGCGGGTATTGTAAAATAGAGAAAAGGGCTAGTCAGTAGCGCAGCCATCTGACCAGCGTTAGGAGGTAAGAGTAGAAGAAGGTCAAAGAGAAAAAAGACATGGAAGGAGAGAAAAAAGAAGAGAGAGGGACAGAGTAGAATAGAATAGAATCCCCGGGAGGGTCTCTTCAAATATGGTGCAGGGTATCACAGAGTATAGGGTGATGGGGCGTGCTGGGTAGCCAGCCATGGACTCCAAATTTTCTCAAATGACTTAGGGGAGCAGTTAATTATGCTAGTCATATAGTCCATGCGATATACGTACCAAATACGGGCAATTATAGATTGCATGGAGGGCGGGACTGGGTTTTTCCAATCTGCAGCTAGTTGACATGTTGTTGCGGATACTATATGTCGCAATAATTTATTTTGATATTTGGTTAATGTTGGTAGATTTAAGGGGAGGAGAATGTATGTGGGGTCAGAAGGGACAGAGATCTGCAGAAATCTAGATATAAAGTTAATCACTGCCCTCCACATATGCACTATTTTAGGACATGACCACCAGATGTGTAGGAAAGAGCCCTCTGCGCCACATCCTCTCCAGCATCTATCCGACGTATCCGGGTACATTTTGCTCAAACGAGATGGTACATAATACCATCTATATAATAATTTATAGACATTCTCTTTAATTCTAACGCAGATAGAACTAGACGCCGCGTTGCTCCATGCCTCCGACCACTCATCATCGTCCAAGGCCGAGCCTAGGTCTGTTTCCCGTGCTCTCTCATGAGGATCTCGCTGAGAGGGAGCATCTCCAGTGAGAGCAGTGTATAAGAGGGAAATTAGGCCTTTGGTCGAGTGACGTCTGAAACATATAGTTTCAAGCGTGGTCATGGGTCTACTAGAGAGGACGCGGCCCATGGAGGAGTGAAAATGTCTGAGTTGCAAGAATTGATAAAAATATCTAGAGGGAATATCGATATTTTCTTGAATCTGAGAAAACTGTGGAAAACTAGTATCCCTTGTAATATCATTCAGATATAAAATACCTCTATCTTGCCAAGGAGCAAACAGTGATTTATTTGTTCCAGGGGGGAATGCAGGGTTGTGTAATATTGGGATAATAGGGGATGGGGTTGGGGCTAAGCTATATTTCCTATTAGCAAAGTCCCAAATCGTAAGTGAGCGGGAAACCACGGGATGTGATGCTATGGTCCTGGGGCGGCAGGATTTCGAAAGCCAGAGAAGAGAAGAGAGAGTAGAGAGACCCACCTCAGCGGTTTCTATAGCCACCCAGACCCTGTTAGATTCGGGGTTGCACCATTGTACACAGTGTGAGAGCTGTGTAGCGAAATAATATCTTCTAAAATCTGGGATACCTAGGCCACCACTAAATGTGGGACGTTGTAAAAGTTTCAACCGGACACGGGGACGCTTATTCGCCCATATGAATTGTGACGTATGGAATTGTAAGAATTTAAAAACAGAGAGAGGGATAAATATCGGGAGGGTCTGGAACAGGTAAAGTATCCGATGGAGCACGTTCATCTTCACTGAGTTTACCCTACCTATCCAGGAAATAAAGAGGCTAGACCAAGAAGACAAGTCTGATTTAATTTGATCTAGAAGCCTAGGGAAGTTAGCCTGGTAAAGTTGATAACTATGTGTCAAAAAAATACCTAGGTATTTAATCTTTCGCTTGTGCCATTGAAATGGAAAGGAGTTTTCCAAAGAGAGCTTAATCTGACCGGGGATATAAAAGTTCAGTACTTCAGTTTTACTCGTATTAAGTTTATAACCTGAGTGTTTAGAATAGAGGTCTATCTCAGAAAGGAGTGGCTGTAACGACTGAGATGGGGATCCCAGAGATATTAGAACATCGTCTGCGTATAACGCAATTTTATGTTCAGTAGGGCCCACCCGCACTCCAGCTATATCTACATTAGCTCTGATCCGTGCCGCTAGCGGTTCCATAACCAGGGCAAACAGCAATGGGGAAAGCGGGCATGCCTGTCTGGTGCCGTTAGTAATGTTGAATGCGGAAGAGGTGAGGCGATTAACAGAGACCGTGGCCGTAGGGGATCTGTAAAGCGCCGAGACACCTTCAAGGAATCTGCCAGAAAAACCCATTCTCCGGAGCACTGAGAAAGCAAAGGGCCAGGAAATTCTGTCAAAAGCCTTTTCGGCATCTAATGCTAGCAACAACGAGGGCAATTTCTGTTTATGGATAGAGTGGATCAAATCTATGGCTCTCCTGGTATTATCGGAGGCCTGGCGGCCAGAGATGAACCCCACCTGGTCCGGGTGTATCAGTTGTGTAAGTAGGGGAGCTAAGCGGTTGGCTAGGATTTTAGCGTATATCTTAAGATCTACATTTAGCAAAGAAATCGGGCGATAATTGGAACAATGTGTGGAATCCCTTCCAGGTTTTGGAATCACAATAATGTCAGCTTGTACCGTCGCAGGCGCAAATGATGCTCCCTCTAAAACACTGTTAGAGAGCGAGGTAAGATATGGAGCCAATTCCGTATGGAATGTTTTGTAGTACTGAGCGGTAAAGCCATCTGGACCTGGGGCAGCTGACGATCGCATAGATTTGATAGCGGCAACAGTCTCCTCCAGCGATATATCCGCATTAAGAAGAGAAATCTGTTGCTCCGTCAAACCTGGTAAGGGGGCACCCAACAGATATGAACATGCTCCCCCCGAATCATCGGAGGGAAGAGGGGGGGTAGGGAGATTATATAAGGAGCTATAATAGTCTCGAAATTCCTCCACCATCAGTTTTGGATCATATGTGAGAGCGTCTAGCGTAGAAGAATATAGTTTGTCTATCAGTCCTATAGCTCGCTTACTTCGTAGCTTATTAGCTAAAAGGCTATCTATTTTATCCGCTTTATCATAAAATTTTTGACGAAGCTTCTGTAGTATAGTTGCCGCTCTCCGCGATAAAAGGGTGTTCAACTGGCCTCGGAGGTTATTTATCTGGGAGAGTAGGGAGTCGCACGGGGCAATTTTGTGTTGGGCTAGAAGCGCAGTAATTTGAGATTCCAATGAGGAAACTTCTTGTGCGGCTTTCTTACGTATGGCTGAGGCCTTAGACATAAATTGGCCACGAATAGTGGCTTTGTGTGTTTCCAATACCAGACTAGGAGAGACTTCTGGGGAGGCGTTTTCCTCGAAGAAAAATTTTAAGTTCAGTTTAGTGTCTGAAAGAGTGGAGGGGTGCGAAAGGAGAGTATCATCAAGACGCCATTTACGGGACTTATTAGGGGTTCTATAGAGATCGATCATGATATACACTCCTGCATGGTCCGTCCAGGAACAGGGAGTGATGCCTGAATCAGATATCAGCGTCGAGATTGAGCGAGAGACATGTATCATATCTATCCGAGAGTAGTGCTTATGAGGTGCAGAGTAGTGGGTGTAGTCTCTAGCGTTGGAGTGTTTAAGACGCCAAGTGTCTTGTAGGTCAAGGCGTGTGAGGGAGGATGTCAATGTAAGGGCCGCATCAGACGGAGACGCTTCCTTCTTATGTTTGGGAGGAGTGGATTTATCTAAGAAGGGGTCAAGCACAGTGTTGAAGTCCCCACCTAGAATAATGTGGCCTTGTGCTACTCTATTGAGATGCAAAAAGAGCGTGTGAAAAAAAACGGGATTGGTCCTGATTAGGGGCGTATACAGACACTAGTGTTAATATATCAGTGCGGATCGTACCTATCACTATCAGGTACCGGCCGTCAGGGTCAGCTATGGTTGTAGTGTGGACAAATGGGATATTGCGATGGATCAGTATAGCTACCCCCCTTTTTTTACAAGTAGCAGAGGCAAAAAAGGTCTGGGTAAATTGCTTACCGTGAAGTTGAGAGTGTGTACCGGTGAAGTGGGTCTCTTGGAGGAAAACTATATCAGCCTTCTCTCTTCGACAGGCGGATAACATCACTGTACGTTTCTTGGGAGAATTAAGCCCGTTAACATTTATAGAACATAGTTTAAGCGCCATGTGACACTAAAGAACAAAAGAGGATCAGTGGAAACCCGTCCCGGGGAAGAAAGAAAAGGAAAGAAGAAGAACAACGAAGAACAAGAATTAGACATATAGAACAAAAGAAAGAGATAGAAAACCCATACGGGAAAGAACCCTGAATTATAGGGTCCCGAACAAGGACCGCTACACAGATATAAAACAGCATATTTCGAAATAACAAATAAAGGGAGCACGGGGGTAGTGGGAACAGTCAAGCTATCGCAGGAGAACCGGGTCCCTCTGGACCGCAACAGTTGAGTCGGCTAGAGCCGAAGATACATTAATGTAACCCATAATATGAAAAATTATGAACGAACAAAGACGTACTGTGTCATAACAAAAGAACAACAAAAGAACAAAAACAAAAAGGGGGGGGGACAAGGGAAGCAAGGGGAGACAAGGCAAACGGGATAAGCCCAGTGTAATATTATCAGGTTAGGCGTAGCACATGTTAAACCTTAAACCCTGGTGTGCATTATCAAAGGTCATGGTAAACGCCTATAAAGATGGAAGGCGATAGTAAGAGTTTCCTCTTATCAGGAGACACATTTCAATAGAGTTAAGAGCTGTTTAAATGTATTCAAATAAAAGTTCGCCAAAATCAAGGGGGGTCGTCTGTGTCGTTGCGGTGACGAGTTACCCTCGTCCATTCAGGCGCTGGGACCTGAGAGCGTTGTGGACCAGAGGAAGAGGCAGTCCCCCCGTCAGATGGCGGTGCAGGGAGGAGACCAAGTTTGGCCAACAGATCCTGTCCTTGGTTTAGGGTTTTGATAGAGTGGGTAGAGTTGTTCGCTGTTACTTGTAGCATGAAAGGAAATCCCCACCTATATCGTATTTGGTGTTGGCGCAGTATGCGAGTAACAGGCTGCAAGTCCCGTCTCTTTTGAATGGTGGAGGGGGCCAGATCTTGAAAAACTTGCAGTGCATATCCCTGAAAGTGATCACCGGAGAGTCTCGTAGTGACGTCAGAATACGTTCCTTAGAACGAAAATAATGTAACCGAACTATAACATCCCTAGGTGGCTGTGTCGGGGTCGGTTTTGCTCGGAGCGCTCTGTGGGCCCTATCACAAAGGCAATCAGCATCTGAAAGGCCAGGTACGACGTGTTGAAAGAAGTCTTTCAGGAAGGTTGGTAGTGCAGAGCTAAGGACTGATTCCGACACGTTACGGATGCGTAGATTGTTGCGACGGGAGCGATTCTCTTGATCTTCTTGACGTTCTTTGAGATCTTCCATCTCGTCGTGAAGTCTGTAGAGCTCCGAGTCAAGACGTTGCTGAGAGCGGCAAAGGTCGTCTGTCTTTGATTCAAGAGCATCTGTACGATTGCCAAGGGTCGTGAGATCAGATTTGAACTCGGCGATAGCTGTGGAAAGTTCTTGCTTAAAGGCGGACTGCACCCCTTCAAGTAAACTGGTCATAACTGCTTGGATCTGTGGGTCAATACCCGTTTCCGATGAGCAGGGGGAAGAAGGAGAATCCATTATGGATGCAGGAGTAGGGGGACCCTTAGATTTTTGTCCAAAGAAATTTGTGGCGGCCTGCGCGTTTTTCTTGTTTCTCTGCGACATCATGGGGAAGTAAAGAGGGTAGGCGGGGTATCACAAATGTAAAAAAAAAAGACACAGACGTTGTTTGTCGGAGGTATGTTTAAGCAGAGAAGGTATAAAGAAAACTATCACGGTCCAGGTGGGACATATTGTGTAGTTAGGCCAGCATCTCAGACAGCACAGTGGGGGAGATAAGGGCCAGTGATCCCGTCATTATCATCGTAGGGCAGCCAACGATTGATAAGCGGCACGTGTAGCAATGGATAGTAGCGTGACCCCAGAAGCAAAGAGAGTAAGGATCCGGCAGTGTCAGAGGGAGAGACTAGGATAGGCGGTCCCACAATCTTACCCGGTCGTCTGTATGCGGACGTCTCCGGGAGCTGTGTATCGTAATGTGGCACCGGAGCTTGGCTGCCGACCGATCCGTCGGCAGGTAGTGTGCGACGTCGGGAGTCGGCGGGTGCAGCACGACCCCACAGATCTTCCCCCCTCAAAATGGCTGGCAGAGGTGTGGTGGTATAGGCTGGAGGCTGCACCGTGATTCCCGGGGGAGAGAGAGAGAGAGCAGGGGCTATTTAGTAATAAAAGGCTCGTCTGCCACTTTCAAGATGGCCGCCGCAGCCGGTCTCCAGCAGAGCCGCAGCGACGTGAGGAGAAATGAATTCCCCTGGGTCGATGTCCTCCACCAGCTCCCCCCGGCGGTAGCCGCGACGGGAGAGTCCCGGCCCGCACAGGCTGCTCAAGAGCGCACCTCGTCCGTGCGGCTCACTCTGCCCCCTCCAAGATGGCCGCCGGCTCTGGGCGCATCCAGCCTCCTCGCGTCTTCTGTGTACCCGGCTCCAGGGGATCACATCCACCGTCCCTAGCTGTCGGTAAGGGTCCACGGGGAGGGGAGAGATCGCGGGCAGCTAGATTACCACAATCCGCGTCTCCCACGGGTCCGCGCCTCCCGGCCGGGTCGGGCGCCAGAAATTGAGGTCCCGGCTTCTATAGGGTGGGAAGGCCGCAACCTGCAGGAACAGGAAAAACCTGTTCCCCGGCTCCACAGCTCTTCCACACCAGTTGCCCTGGCTCCAGGGTAATATAAAAGGGCTCCTGGGGGAATTCAAATGCAAACAGTTTTGTTTTATTAGGGCAAATAGCAGGCCTTTTTCAGGAGCTCTCTAGGGACACTCCTCCTCAGTCTAGCTGCAAGCCACTCCCCCAATTGTTGCACTTTCAAATGGTTTAAGGGGCCCAATTTATCGTATGTGCTCAGGGCCATGACATAAGGGGTTCCATTGGGGCCCTGGGTGGCAGTGGTGTGCATTTGCATAGTGCCGTCAGTGGACAGTGGTGCCTAAACCAAAACCACCCCTCCCTTCCTGCAGACTAACCTAACCCTCCCACCACAGCCTAACCCTAACCCTCCTCAGAGGTGCCTAAACCGAACCCCCCCTTCCTGCAGCCTAACCCTAACCCTCCCCCGCAGTGTAAACCTGCCCGCCCCTCCCCTCCCTGCGGCGGGAAATGGTCATTAGGTTGACACAGCTTAGGTCGACAGTCATTAGGTTGACCACTGAAGGTCGACATGCACTAGATCGACATGGGCATTATGTCGACATGTACTAGGTCAACAGGTCAAAAAGTCGATATGAGTTTTTCAAAAAATGTTTCTTTGTTTGGACTTTTTCATAATTTACGATCCACATGGACTACAATTGAGAACGGTAACCTGTGCAGAGTGTAGCATAAAATCTGCGATATATGTGGAACGCACAACATTATGCACTTTTCCGGCCATCAATTCTGCCTGGTGCTCGGTGCGACGTGTGCGCGCCAACTAGAGATGAGCGCCTGAAATTTTTCGGGTTTTGTGTTTTGGTTTTGGGTTCGGTTCCGCGGCCGTGTTTTGGGTTCGAACGCGTTTTGGCAAAACCTCACCGAATTATTTTTGTCGGATTCGGGTGTGTTTTGGATTCGGGTGTTTTTTTCCAAAAACACTAAAAAACAGCTTAAATCATAGAATTTGGGAGTCATTTTGATCCCAAAGTATTATTAACCTCAAAAACCATAATTTACACTCATTTTCAGTCTATTCTGAATACCTCACACCTCACAATATTATTTTTAGTCCTAAAATTTGCACCGAGGTCGCTGTGTGAGTAAGATAAGCGACCCTAGTGGCCGACACAAACACCGGGCCCATCTAGGAGTGGCACTGCAGTGTCACGCAGGATGTCCCTTCCAAAAAACCCTCCCCAAACAGCACATGACGCAAAGAAAAAAAGAGGCGCAATGAGGTAGCTGTGTGAGTAAGATTAGCGACCCTAGTGGCCGACACAAACACCGGGCCCATCTAGGAGTGGCACTGCAGTGTCACGCAGGATGGCCCTTCCAAAAAACCCTCCCCAAACAGCACATGACGCAAAGAAAAAAAGAGGCGCAATGAGGTAGCTGACTGTGTGAGTAAGATTAGCGACCCTAGTGGCCGACACAAACACCGGGCCCATCTAGGAGTGGCACTGCAGTGTCACGCAGGATGGCCCTTCCAAAAAACCCTCCCCAAACAGCACATGACGCAAAGAAAAAAAGAGGCGCAATGAGGTAGCTGACTGTGTGAGTAAGATTAGCGACCCTAGTGGCCGACACAAACACCGGGCCCATCTAGGAGTGGCACTGCAGTGTCACGCAGGATGTCCCTTCCAAAAAACCCTCCCCAAACAGCACATGACGCAAAGAAAAAAAGAGGCGCAATGAGGTAGCTGTGTGAGTAAGATTAGCGACCCTAGTGGCCGACACAAACACCGGGCCCATCTAGGAGTGGCACTGCAGTGTCACGCAGGATGTCCCTTCCAAAAAACCCTCCCCAAACAGCACATGACGCAAAGAAAAAAAGAGGCGCAATGAGGTAGCTGTGTGAGTAAGATTAGCGACCCTAGTGGCCGACACAAACACCGGGCCCATCTAGGAGTGGCACTGCAGTGTCACGCAGGATGTCCCTTCCAAAAAACCCTCCCCAAACAGCACATGACGCAAAGAAAAAAAGAGGCGCAATGAGGTAGCTGACTGTGTGAGTAAGATTAGCGACCCTAGTGGCCGACACAAACACCGGGCCCATTTAGGAGTGGCACTGCAGTGTCACGCAGGATGTCCCTTCCAAAAAACCCTCCCCAATCAGCACATGATGCAAAGAAAAAGAAAAGAAAAAAGAGGTGCAAGATGGAATTATCCTTGGGCCCTCCCACCCACCCTTATGTTGTATAAACAAAACAGGACATGCACACTTTAACCAACCCATCATTTCAGTGACAGGGTCTGCCACACGACTGTGACTGATATGACGGGTTGGTTTGGACCCCCCCCAAAAAAGAAGCAATTAATCTCTCCTTGCTCAAACTGGCTCTACAGAGGCAAGATGTCCACCTCATCTTCACCCTCCGATATATCACCGTGTACATCCCCCTCCTCACAGATTATCAATTCGTCCCCACTGGAATCCACCATCTCAGCTCCCTGTGTACTTTGTGGAGGCAATTGCTGCTGGTCAATGTCTCCGCGGAGGAATTGATTATAATTCATTTTAATGAACATCATCTTCTCCACATTTTCTGGATGTAACCTCGTACGCCGATTGCTGACAAGGTGAGCGGCGGCACTAAACACTCTTTCGGAGTACACACTTGTGGGAGGGCAACTTAGGTAGAATAAAGCCAGTTTGTGCAAGGGCCTCCAAATTGCCTCTTTTTCCTGCCAGTATAAGTACGGACTGTGTGACGTGCCTACTTGGATGCGGTCACTCATATAATCCTCCACCATTCTATCAATGTTGAGAGAATCATATGCAGTGACAGTAGACGACATGTCCGTAATCGTTGTCAGGTCCTTCAGTCCGGACCAGATATCAGCATCAGCAGTCGCTCCAGACTGCCCTGCATCACCGCCAGCGGGTGGGCTCGGAATTCTGAGCCTTTTCCTCGCACCCCCAGTTGCGGGAGAATGTGAAGGAGGAGATGTTGACAGGTCGCGTTCTGCTTGACTTGACAATTTTGTCACCAGCAGGTCTTTCAACCCCAGCAGACCTGTGTCTGCCGGAAAGAGAGATCCAAGGTAGGCTTTAAATCTAGGATCGAGCACGGTGGCCAAAATGTAGTGCTCTGATTTCAACAGATTGACCACCCGTGAATCCTTGTTAAGCGAATTAAGGGCTGCATCCACAAGTCCCACATGCCTAGCGGAATCGCTCCCTTTTAGCTCCTTCTTCAATGCCTCCAGCTTCTTCTGCAAAAGCCTGATGAGGGGAATGACCTGACTCAGGCTGGCAGTGTCTGAACTGACTTCACGTGTGGCAAGTTCAAAGGGCATCAGAACCTTGCACAACGTTGAAATCATTCTCCACTGCACTTGAGACAGGTGCATTCCATCTCCTATATCGTGCTCAATTGTATAGGCTTGAATGGCCTTTTGCTGCTCCTCCAACCTCTGAAGCATATAGAGGGTTGAATTCCACCTCGTTACCACTTCTTGCTTCAGATGATGGCAGGGCAGGTTCAGTAGTTTTTGGTGGTGCTCCAGTCTTCTGTACGTGGTGCCTGTACGCCGAAAGTGTCCCGCAATTTTTCTGGCCACCGACAGCATCTCTTGCACGCCCCTGTCGTTTTTAAAAAAATTCTGCACCACCAAATTCAAGGTATGTGCAAAACATGGGACGTGCTGGAATTTGCCCATATTTAATGCACACACAATATTGCTGGCGTTGTCCGATGCCACAAATCCACAGGAGAGTCCAATTGGGGTAAGCCATTCCGCGATGATCTTCCTCAGTTGCCGTAAGAGGTTTTCAGCTGTGTGCGTATTCTGGAAAGCGGTGATACAAAGCGTAGCCTGCCTAGGAAAGAGTTGGCGTTTGCGAGATGCTGCTACTGGTGCCGCCGCTGCTGTTCTTGCGGCAGGAGTCCATACATCTACCCAGTGGGCTGTCACAGTCATATAGTCCTGACCCTGCCCTGCTCCACTTGTCCACATGTCCGTGGTTAAGTGGACATTGGGTACAACTGCATTTTTTAGGAGACTGGTGAGTCTTTTTCTGACGTCCGTGTACATTCTCGGTATCGCCTGCCTAGAGAAGTGGAACCTAGATGGTATTTGGTAACGGGGGCACACTGCCTCAATAAATTGTCTAGTTCCCTGTGAACTAACGGCGGATACCGGACGCACGTCTAACACCAACATAGTTGTCAAGGACTCAGTTATCCGCTTTGCAGTAGGATGACTGCTGTGATATTTCATCTTCCTCGCAAAGGACTGTTGAACAGTCAATTGCTTACTGGAAGTAGTACAAGTGGGCTTACGACTTCCCCTCTGGGATGACCATCGACTCCCAGCGGCAACAACAGCAGCGCCAGCAGCAGTAGGCGTTACACGCAAGGATGCATCGGAGGAATCCCAGGCAGGAGAGGACTCGTCAGACTTGCCAGTGACATGGCCTGCAGGACTATTGGCATTCCTGGGGAAGGAGGAAATTGACACTGAGGGAGTTGGTGGGGTGGTTTGCGTGAGCTTGGTTACAAGAGGAAGGGATTTACTGGTCAGTGGACTGCTTCCGCTGTCACCCAAAGTTTTTGAACTTGTCACTGACTTATTATGAATGCGCTGCAGGTGACGTATAAGGGAGGATGTTCCGAGGTGGTTATCGTCCTTACCCCTACTTATTACAGCTTGACAAAGGGAACACACGGCTTGACACCTGTTGTCCGCATTTCTGGTGAAATACCTCCACACCGAAGAGCTGATTTTTTTGGTATTTTCACCTGGCATGTCAACGGCCATATTCCTCCCACGGACAACAGGTGTCTCCCCGGGTGCCTGACTTAAACAAACCACCTCACCATCAGAATCCTCCTGGTCAATTTCCTCCCCAGCGCCAGCAACACCCATATCCTCCTCATCCTGGTGTACTTCAACACTGACATCTTCAATCTGACTATCAGGAACTGGACTGCGGGTGCTCCTTCCAGCACTTGCAGGGGGCGTGCAAATGGTGGAAGGCGCATGCTCTTCACGTCCAGTGTTGGGAAGGTCAGGCATCGCAACCGACACAATTGGACTCTCCTTGTGGATTTGGGATTTCAAAGAACGCACAGTTCTTTGCGGTGCTTTTGCCAGCTTGAGTCTTTTCAGTTTTCTAGCGAGAGGCTGAGTGCTTCCATCCTCATGTGAAGCTGAACCACTAGCCATGAACATAGGCCAGGGCCTCAGCCGTTCCTTGCCACTCCGTGTGGTAAATGGCATATTGGCAAGTTTACGCTTCTCCTCCGACAATTTTATTTTAGGTTTTGGAGTCCTTTTTTTACTGATATTTGGTGTTTTGGTTTTGACATGCTCTGTACTATGCCATTGAGCATCGGCCTTGGCAGACGACGTTGCTGGCATTTCATCGTCTCGGCCATGACTAGTGGCAGCAGCTTCAGCACGAGGTGGAAGTGGATCTTGATCTTTCCCTAATTTTGGAACCTCAACATTTTTGTTCTCCATATTTTAATAGGCACAACTAAAAGGCACCTCAGGTAAACAATGCAGATGGATGGATTGGATACTAGTATACAATTATGGACGGGCTGCCGAGTGCCGACACAGAGGTAGCCACAGCCGTGAACTACCGCACTGTACTGTGTCTGCTGCTAATATATAGACTGGTTGATAAAGAGATAGTATACTCGTAACTAGTATGTATGTATAAAGAAAGAAAAAAAAACCACGGTTAGGTCACTGGTATATACAATTATGGACGGGCTGCCGAGTGCCGACACAGAGGTAGCCACAGCCGTGAACTACCGCACTGTACTGTGTCTGCTGCTAATATATAGACTGGTTGATAAAGAGATAGTATACTCGTAACTAGTATGTATGTATAAAGAAAGAAAAAAAAACCACGGTTAGGTGGTATATACAATTATGGACGGGCTGCCGAGTGCCGACACAGAGGTAGCCACAGCCGTGAACTACCGCACTGTACTGTGTCTGCTGCTAATATATAGACTGGTTGATAAAGAGATAGTATACTCGTAACTAGTATGTATGTATAAAGAAAGAAAAAAAAACCACGGTTAGGTCACTGGTATATACAATTATGGACGGGCTGCCGAGTGCCGACACAGAGGTAGCCACAGCCGTGAACTACCGCACTGTACTGTGTCTGCTGCTAATATATAGACTGGTTGATAAAGAGATAGTATACTCGTAACTAGTATGTATGTATAAAGAAAGAAAAAAAAAACCACGGTTAGGTCACTGGTATATACAATTATGGACGGGCTGCCGAGTGCCGACACAGAGGTAGCCACAGCCGTGAACTACCGCACTGTACTGTGTCTGCTGCTAATATATAGACTGGTTGATAAAGAGATAGTATACTCGTAACTAGTATGTATGTATAAAGAAAGAAAAAAAAACCACGGTTAGGTCACTGGTATATACAATTATGGACGGGCTGCGGAGTGCCGACACAGAGGTAGCCACAGCCGTGAACTACCGCACTGTACTGTGTCTGCTGCTAATATATAGACTGGTTGATAAAGAGATAGTATACTCGTAACTAGTATGTATGTATAAAGAAAGAAAAAAAAAACACGGTTAGGTGGTATATACAATTATGGACGGGCTGCCGAGTGCCGACACAGAGGTAGCCACAGCCGTGAACTACCGCACTGTACTGTGTCTGCTGCTAATATATAGACTGGTTGATAAAGAGATAGTATACTCGTAACTAGTATGTATGTATAAAGAAAGAAAAAAAAACCACGGTTAGGTCACTGGTATATACAATTATGGACGGGCTGCCGAGTGCCGACACAGAGGTAGCCACAGCCGTGAACTACCGCACTGTACACTGGTTGATAAAGAGATAGTAGTATACTCGTAACAACTAGTATGACGACGGTATAAAGAATGAAAAAAAAACCACGGTTAGGTGGTATATAATACAATTATGGTTGGACGGACTGCCTGCCGAGTGCCGACACAGAGGTAGCCACAGCCGTGAACTACCGCACTGTACACTGGTTGATAAAGAGATAGTAGTATACTCGTAACAACTAGTATGACGACGGTATAAAGAATGAAAAAAAAACCACGGTTAGGTGGTATATAATACAATTATGGTTGGACGGACTGCCTGCCGAGTGCCGACACAGAGGTAGCCACAGCCGTGAACTACCGCACTGTACACTGGTTGATAAAGAGATAGTAGTATACTACTAACAACTAGTATGACGACGGTATAAAGAACGAAAAAAAAACCACGGTTAGGTGGTATATATTATAATACAATTATGGATGGACGGACTGCCTGCCGAGTTCCGACACAGAGGTAGCCACAGCCATGAACTACCGCACTGTACACTGGTTGATAAAGAGATAGTAGTATACTCGTAACAACTAGTATGACGACGGTATAAAGAACGAAAAAAAAACCACGGTTAGGTGGTATATATTATAATACAATTATGGATGGACGGACTGCCTGCCGAGTGCCGACACAGAGGTAGCCACAGCCGTGAACTACCGCACTGTACTGTGTCTGCTGCTAATATAGACTGGTTGATAAAGAGATAGTATACAATACTACTAATATACTGGTGGTCAGGCACTGGTCACCACTAGTCACACTGGCAGTGGCACTCCTGCAGCAAAAGTGTGCACTGTTTAATTTTAATATAATATTATTTATCATGTACTCCTGGCTCCTGCTATAACAACCTGCAGTGCTCCCCAGTCTCCCCCACAATTATAAGCTTTATATACAATACATTGATGTGCAGCACACTGGGCTGAGCAGTGCACACAGACTGAGTCACTGTGTGACTGTGTATCGTTTTTTTCAGGCAGAGAACGGATATATTAAATAAAACAAACAACTGCACTGTCTCTGGTGGTCACTGGTCACTGTGGTCGTCAGTCACTAAACTCTGTCTGCACTCTGCACTCTCTTCTAATCTACAGTATCACAGCAATCTCTCTCTCTCTCTCTCTCTTCTAAATCTAATCTAAATGGAGAGGACGCCAGCCACGTCCTCTCCCTATCAATCTCAATGCACGTGTGAAAATGGCGGCGACGCGCGGCTCCTTATATAGAATCCGAGTCTCGCGATAGAATCCGAGCCTCGCGAGAATCCGACAGCGTCATGATGACGTTCGGGCGCGCTCGGGTTAACCGAGCAAGGCGGGAAGATCCGAGTCGCTCGGACCCGTGAAAAAAAAAGTGAAGTTCGTGCGGGTTCGGATTCAAAGAAACCGAACCCGCTCATCTATAGCGCCAACGCGATGAAGCGCACAGCAGGAACTCATTCCCTCGTTGCGCCCCTTCGTGTTGTGCATTCCACGGTAATACAAGTGGAACGCACAACGTGACGTTCTTTCCGGGCGACGAAGGTCCGCCCAACGTTTTGGTTGTAGTATACAAACTTCTGTTATCTTTACCCAGGGCTGTTCAGCAGGACGCCTCCTAACCCTTTCGTGTCCTCTATTGTAATTACCTACGAGCTCCTATTTAAAATCCACCTTCCCAATTCACCTTCCTACTGCAGAAAACTTGTTTGGAACGCATGACGAGGACTTCCGGTCCGCCATGCGTTTCACTAAACAGGAAGTGTAACGTTTATCGTTACCAACACATGTTTTGGAAGATTTTAAATACATACATATAATTTATATTATCTAATTATATAAAGCTATCCTTTAAAAGTATTTTATGAGGCTACTTGTAGAATCACATCATTCTACCTCTGAAACCCCGCCCCTATGACATAATTTCCTCCGTTTGGATATATCTATATACCTGTAGTTCTGCCCCACTCACACACCTTGAAAAAGACACTCTGTCGAAAAGCGTTGGTGTGGGGGCCAGGACCACTTGGATGAGTCTGGGTTGCAAGACTGAAGGTGAAGAAGTCCGGACTTTCGAAACCTTTTTTCTGATCTTCTGCATTTACACCATTCCCAGCTTACCAGGGGTTCACAGCCTTTTTTTTTTCCATTTTCATTTTGCTCTTTTGTAATGCAACTTTTTTATGTAATGAAACTTTTTTGATATATGATACCCTATTTCCATATACCCACCATTATTTCATATGAGGCACTGAGCCACCCGTAGCGGATAAGAAGTCCAAGGATAGTGTTAAAAGAAAACTTTATGCACACACCTCTACACATTAAAGTGTGAGTTGGGTACGCCCCATTTAGTTATCATTGTCCTGGTCACACCTGGTGATTCTCCTCAGGGGCTATGGGATTAGGGTAACCTTGTAGTGGATAATCACATCTGATTAAAGATACCTTTACATACAGTATGCCACATTTTCCATCTGGCTGTAAGTATGGTATGTACACCATTCACCTGAAGAAATCCTAACGTATTACTATAGATGTGCAGCCGGCATTTTTCGTGTTTTGTGATTTGGTTTTGAATTCGGGTCCGCGGTCGTGTTTTGGATTCGGACGTGTTTTTGCAAAACCATCCTTTCGGTTTTTGGATTCGGATGTGTTTTGGATTCGGGGTGATTTTTTTTTCTAAAACCTCAAAAACAGCTAAAATCATAGAATTTGGGGGTAATTTTGATCCCATAGTATTATAAACTTCAATAACAATAATTTCCACTCATTTCCAGTCTATTCTGAACACCTCACACCTCACAATATTATTTTCAGTCCTAAAATTTACACCGAGGTCGCTGGATGACTAAGCTAAGCGACCCAAGGGGGCGGTACAAACACCTGGCCCATCTAGGAGTGGCACTGCAGTGTCAGACAGGATGGCACTTAAAAAATAGTCCCCAAACAGCACATGATGCAAATAAAAAAAGAGGTGCACCAAGGTCGCTGGATGGCGGTCGCTGGATGACTAAGCTAAGCAACAGAAACACCTCAATATCACAGGAATTATTCGTTCTAATCAATGGTATTATTTATTGGTCCAAATCACTGGAAGAAAATGACAAAATCACTAGAATTACAAGCCAGTATCACGGGAATTATATCAAATGGCAGTACCACTGGACATATACGGAAGTGTCAGACAGGATGGCACTTTAAAAAAAAATAGTCCCCAAACAGCACATAATGCCAAGAAGTAGCTGTCCCATATGTACCAAGAAGTGAGAGGGCAATGAGGTAGCTCTATGACTAAGCTGAGCGACACAAGTGAGCGGCACAAACACCTGGCCCATCTAGGTGTGGCACTGCAGTGTCTGATACGATGGCACTTTTAAAAAACTTTTTTTTATATGACAGGGACAAACCCACTGTCCTAACAATTGGCAGGGGTGATTAAACAAACAGCCAGGGGGAAACTCCTGAATCCAGTTTGTAACCCTGGGTATAATTTTCATTACCCGAGATATAATAATAATCACTAAGGCTCCCCTGTAGTGATGTAGATGAGATTCTCTCCCCCCCCCCCCCAGTGGACCCCCATATGGGAGTCCTTCCATGTCAGGACGCTAAGGGAGTAGAATCCAACCTTTGAACCATAGGCGTGCGCAGCACTGCCTTTTGGGTGTATCTATCGCCACCTTTTGGGCTTGTTCACTGTCTAGCATCACCCAGGGACATGTCTTAAAAAGATTTTACATTCTCTCAGTAAAATCACATGGTTTAATCTAATTTCTCCCTAATGATAAAGTAGATATAATACACCCCAGAGAAAAAAAATTAAACATAGTGGTGTGACCACCAGGCAGTACTGACGGTCCACTACGACATAACCCTGAGTGCTAGCTGCCGCTGTACCCTATCACTGCTTACACTTCCCCAATATATCCCTGACCCAGTGCCGGAACTAGAGAGTGATGGGCCTAGGTGCATATGCATTCCCCTCCCTACCCTCCACCCCACACACACCCCTTGCTCCCCCCGCACTACACCCTAATTTTGAGTGGGCCACTCTGAAAAGTACAGGAAATTTATTGAGCCAAATGGGAGGCGATTACGAAACCGCCTGTTGGAATACCGGCACCACAGGCTTTTCTTCCTCTGTGGGTGTCCACGACACTCACAGAGGGAGAAAAGATCCTGTGGCGAGCGCAGTGAGCCTCCGTGCCTGCAGCGTGGCCAGTGCAGTGAGCCCGCAAGGGGCCTTCTAGCGTGGCGATTCCGGCAAGCCCGCAAGAGGCTTTCTAGCGCTCGCTCCGCTGCCGGCATACTAGTGGCCAGTATCCCGCTGTCGGGATCATGACAGCCGGGATCCCGGCCGCCTGTAAGAGGTATGTATTCCAGGATGAACATTTCCATTTTAATATAAAACAAGTATAGTTTATAATTTACCCTTGTGCCATCAGAGCCACATTTGCCTCTTTCTTTGTCATCAGACCCCTCCTTTGCAGGACACCAGCATTTGTCACAAATGTCCCCATGCTCACCAGCCACTGACAGTAGTGCCCCTTATTCACATTACGCCACACAGCATGAGTAAAAATTCACATTACGCCAAACAGTATGAGCCGAAATTAACATTACGCCACACAGTATGAGCCAAAATTCACATTACGCCACACAGTATAAGCCGAAATTCACATTACGCCACACAGTATGAGCCAAAATTCACATTACGCCACACAGTATGAGCTAAAATTCATATTACGCCACACAGTGTGAGACAAAATTCACATTATGCTACACAGTATGAGCCGAAATTCACATTACACCACACAGTATGAGACGAAATTCACATTACACCACACAGTATGAGACAAAATTCACATTATGCCACGCAGTATGAGACAAAATTCACGTTACGCCACGCGGTATGAGACGAAACTCACATTATGCCACACAGTATGAGCTGAAATTAACTTTATGACATACAGTATGAGCTGAAATTAACATTACACCACACAGTATGATCCAAAACTCACGTTATGTCACACAGTATGACCCGGAATTCACATTATGGCACACAGTATGCCCCCAGCAGTGCCAGATACACATAATACCCCCGTAGTGCTCACCGTTATTATAAAAGTATAACACATTATTAATAATAACGAGTTTTATGGTAAGAACTTACCTTTGTTAAAACTCTTTCTGCGAGGTACACTGGGCTCCACAAGGATTGGACAATGGGGTGTAGAATGAGATCTTGATCCGAGGCACCAACAGGCTTAAAGCTTTGACTGGTCCCAGAATGCACAGCGCCGCCTCCTATATCACCCCGCCTCCCAGTACAGGAGCTCAGTTTTTAGTTAACCAGCCCAATGCAGTAGCAGGAAAAGAGACAACAACGGTTATTAGCCACATACACCACACTCTCATGACAGGAGAAGTGTCAGCGGCTAATGCCATACCAACCCAAAGAAGCCAAGTGCGTCAGGGTGGGCGCCTTGTGGAGCCCAGTGTACCTCGCAGAGTTTTAACAAAGGTAAGTTCTTACCATAAAACTCGTTTTCTGCTGCGGGTACACTGGGCTCCACAAGGATTGGACAATGGGGATGTCCTAAAGCAGTTCCTTATGGGAGGGGACGCACTGTAGCAGGCACAAGAACCCGGTGTCCAAAGGAAGCATCCTGGGAAGCGGCAGTATCAAAGGCATAGAACCTTATGAATGTGTTCCCTGAGGACCATGTAGCCGCCTTGCACAATTGATCAAGGGTCGCACCACTTGGGCCGCCCAAGAAGGTCCAACAGACCGAGTAGAATGGGCCGTAATGTAAGCAGGAGCAGACAGACCAGCCCTCACATAAGCATGTGCAATCACCATTCTAATCCATCTGGCCAGAGTCTGCTTGTGAGCAGGCCAGCCACGTTTGTGAAATCCAAACAAAACAAAGAGAGAATCAGATTTTCGAATAGAAGCAGTTCTCATCACATAGATACGGAGAGCCCATACTACATCCAAAGACCGCTCTTTGGGAGACAAATCAGGAGAGAGAAAGGTCGGAACCACAATCTCCTGATTAAGGTGGAATGAAGAAACAACCTTAGGTAAATATCCGGGAAGAGTCCTAAGAACCGCCCAGTCACGGTGAAAAATAAGATATGGGGAACTACAAGACAGGGCACCCAGATCCGAAACTCTTCTAGCAGAGGCAATAGCCAGCAAGAACACCACCTTAAGGGAAAGCCACTTAAGGTCAGCTGAACCAAGGGGTTCAAATGGAGGCTCCTGCAACGCCCCCAAAACCACCAACAAGTCCCAAGGAGCCACAGGCGGGACATAGGGAGGTTGGATACGCAACACACCCTGAGTGAAAGTATGAACATCAGGTAAAGTCGCAATTTTTCTCTGAAACCACACCGACAAGGCAGAAATATGAACCTTGAGGGAGGTCAGACGCAGGCCTAAATCTAGGCCCTGCTGCAGAAAAGCCAAAAGTTTGGCTGTACTAAACTTGGAAGCGTCATAATTGATAGATGCGCACCAAACAAAGTAGGAATGCCAGACCCTATGATAAATCCGAGCAGAAGCAGGTTTCCGGGCCCACAACATAGTTTTAATGACCTCTTCAGAAAAACCTTAGCCCTCAAGACGGAAGCTTCAAGAGCCACGCCGTCAAAGATAGCCGAGCTAGGTCCTGGTAGACACAGGGGCCCTGAACGATAAGGTCTGGGCGTTGTGGAAGAAGAAGTGGACGGTCCGACGATAGGTCTTGCAGGTCTGAGAACCAGTGCCGTCTGGGCCACGCCGAGCTATGAGAAGCAGATTTCCTTTTTCTTGCTTGAACTTCCGAATTACCCTGGGCAGGAGTGACACCGGAGGGAACACGTACGGCAGCCGAAACCTCCACGGCACCGCCAGCGCATCCACAAATGCTGCTTGAGGATCCCTTGTCCTTGCTCCGAAGACCGGAACCTTGTGATTGTGTCGAGACGCCATCAGATCGACATCTGGAAGACCCAACTTTTCCACTAGGAGTTGAAACACTTCTGGATGGAGGCCCCACTTGCCGGCATGTACGTCCTGATGACTGAGAAAGTCCGCATCCCATTTCAGGACTCCCAGAGTGAATATTGCCGATATGGTCGGTAGATGGCGTTCTGCCCTACGTAGAGTCTGTGAGACTTCCTTCATTGCCAAACGGCTTCGAGTGCCGCCTTGATGATTTATGTAAGCCACTATGGTGGCGTTGTCCGACTGTACTTGAACAGGCCGGTTCTGAATTAAATGCTGGGCCAGGTTGAACGCATTGAAGACCGCCCGCAATTCCAGAATGTTGATCGAGAGGAGAGATTCCTCCTTGGTCCACCGACCCTGAAGGGAGTGCTGCTCCAGCACCGCGCCCCAACCTCTTAGACTGGCATCTGTCGTCAACAGGACCCAGTTGGATATCCAGAAGGGACGACCCCTGCACAATTGTTGGTCCCGGAGCCACCAAAGCAGCGACAGACGGACCTCCAGAGTCAATAAGATCATTTGAGATCTGATCCGGTGAGGAAGGCCATCCCACTTGGCTAGAATCAGCCTCTGGAGGGGGCGAGAGTGAAATTGAGCATACTCCACCATGTCGAATGCTGATACCATGAGGCCCAGCACCTGCATTGCCGAATGTATCGACACTTGCGGACGAGAAAGGAAGCAACGAATCCAGTCTTGAAGCTTCAGGACTTTCTCCTGAGACAAGAACAACCTCTGGCTGTGAGTGTCCAACAGCACTCCCAGGTGCACCATGCTCTGAGCAGGGACCAGGGAGAATTTCTTCCAGTTGATGAGCCACCCGTGGGCTTGTAGAAACCGGACCATCATATCCAGATGACGCAGGAGAAGATCTGGGGAATTTGCCAGGATTATCAAGTCGTCCAGATACGGAGTACCACCGTCATCACCGCCATAACTTTGGTAAAGACTCGCGGAGCCGTTGTCAAACCAAAAGGTAATGCCCGAAACTGGTAATGGATGTTGCCAATAGCAAACCTCAGGTATTGTTGATGTGACAATGCTATAGGAATATGCAGGTAAGCATCCTGTATGTCCAGGGAGACCATGTAGTCCCCAGGTTCCAAGGCCTGAACAATAGAGTGAAGAGTTTCCATACGGAACTTAGAAATCTTCACAAACCTGTTCAATGCCTTGAGGTTGAGAATGGGCCGGGAGGTCCCATTCGGTTTCGGGACTAGAAACAGCGGTGAATAGTACCCCCGGCCCCTCTGAGCAAGAGGCACTTGTACTACGACTCGTGTATCCAGGAGGGTCTGTACCACCGAGTGTAGAGTTTTTGCCTTTGTCTGGTCCAAAGGGATGTCTGTCTGGCAATATCGATGAGGGGGTCAGTTTTTGAAGGCTATGGCATAACCTCGAGTGACGAATTCCAGTACCCAGGCATCTGAAGTGGTCTTCAACCATTCCTGGGTATACCTTAGAAGCCGGCCCCCCACCCTGGGATCCCCAAGGGGGAGGCCCGCCCCGTCATGCGGCAGGCTTATCGGTCTTGGCAGCTGGCTCACGGGCAGCCCAGGCTCTTTTGGGCTTCGGCTTACCAGTTTTGGAAGTGCGGGCCTGCTTATGGTGGCTTAGGGATTGGTGCAGGAAAGAGGGGTTTGTGTTCCTGGAACACTGGGCGGACTTCTCAGTCAGGCGCCATCTCTTTTGTCGTGACGGATTGCACCTGACTGAGGAGGGGGCAGCGGTGCTGGGGGGGAAGGATGGTTAGAAGGTTGGAGGAGATTTTAAACTAGGAGCCTGGGAGGAGGGTTTAGCTAGAAACTACGGGTCATGCAGTGAGAATAGTGGGGATGGCGGTAGTAAACGAAATAGGGGAGAAGTTGGGGGGAGGGTAAGAGCAGGTGGTAAGGTTACTCACATGGGTACTAAAATAGATTTTACCAAAGCACTAACCGATGACGATTACAGGTCATCATTGCTACATAAGGTGAAAGATGTCCCTAACGCAAGGGAAAATACTTATCTTAGTTGTATGTATGTAAACGCCAGAAACATTACTGGTAAAAAGGATGAACTAGAAATACTTGCAGCAAGCAAACAGTATGATATTATAGGCATTACTGAAACTTGGTGGGACGAATCTCATGATTGGACAGTCAATCTAGAGGGCTATACACTGTTTAGGAGAGACAGACAGACTAAATAAAAAGGGTGGAGGGGTGTGTCTTTACGTAAAGCCGTTTTTAAAACCTGATATACGGGAAGATATTCAGGAGGGGACTGTAGACACTGTCGAGACATTATGGGTAGAAATTGCATGCGGGGAAAAAGGAATAAAAAAGTTAGTATTGGGTGTATGCTATAGGCCGCCTGGTGTCAACACATCTGATGAGGAATTGTTACTAAAGCAAATTCAAAGAGCAGCAGGAGTAGGAGACATAGGGCAATATTTACTAATATTCGTGTTTGAGTCGGTTTGTGTAGTGTTTAAACTCGTTTTGTATCTGGTGCATTTTCATGCAACTTTTTGAATCCATATACGCAAAGTTACTAAGCATTCTAGTTTATTGTTTTCGTGTTTTCCGATGTCGATGCCAGTCAGTTTTTTTTTCCACATTTACGGCCGTCATTGTCGTTTGCGTACGTGTTTTTCTTGGATTTGCTGTTTTTTCACTAAGTTAAACGCGGTAGGGTTTTTTTTTCCTCACTTTCAGTTTCGATTTTCATCCCCGTTCGTGATTGGTTGTGTTTCAGATGGTAGGAGTGTCTGTGCGCAACCATATAAATACGCCCAAAACCGTCCGCACCTCGTGGGTTTAGTTAGTGGTGAGGAGGATGGAAGTTGTGCTGTGGAGGTAGGTGATTTTGTGGTTTGAAGAGGAGTGTTGGTAGCGATTTCTTAGTGTGTTATTGTGTTTGAAAGTCGTCTTGTCATTCTTGTTGTCTTGTATTTTGTGGTTTTGTCTCATTTTTAGTCCAAGTTACTTTTCTTTATAGTCCCTTGTCAGTGTGTGTGTGTGTGTGTGTGTGTGTGTGTGTGTGTGTGTGTTGTGTAGTGGTAGTGGGGGAGTGTGCTGTGTGTCTTTTTTTTTTCCTGTGTTAACTGTTTAGACACACAATTATTTGTGACTCAGAGGTGGAGGGTGTGAGTGAGGGGGAGGAGGTCGGTCAGGTGGAGGAGGTGAGTGTTAGTGAGGTGGAGGAGGTGGGTGGAGTTGCTGCAGCAGCCTCAAGTGACAGTGACAGTCAGAGTGCTCCGCAGCCACGCACCACTACTAAGACTGGGCGGAATGTTAAGTTTAGTTTTGCTGAAAATGTGGCATTGGTGCGTGAGCTGATGAACTATCAGAGGCAGCTATTTGGCCCTGAGTCCGCCAAGGTGCCAACACGGAGGAAGACGGTGTTGTGGGCAAAAGTAGTTGCTGCTTTCAATAGTGAGGGGGTGGTCAAGCGGACAGAGGACACATGCCGCAAACGGTACTATGACATAAAGCGACGTGTCAAGTCCAAAATGGTCAAGGAGGCCAAGTCGGCTCGACAAACCGGTGGTGGGCAGCCCTATATTGCAAGATATCTGGAGTATGAGGAGCCCATGCGGAGTATCATACCTCCTGAAGTTATCTCTGCAACCCATGTCCGGGATTCAGATAGACCAAGGAAGAATGGTGAGCATGTGTTGTTGTTTTTTTTTTTTTTATAAGTTGTATTTTGTAATCTGTGTCATGTGACGTTGCATATTACTCACATCTTCAAGTGTGTGTTTGCAAATACATTGTTTTGGGTCATGTGTTAACTAAAAGCCAATGTAACATCTTACTTTATTGTATGTCATGTGTTTTTCACACAGATATTTAGCATGTGTAGTTTGGACTTGGTGTGTCTCTGATTTGTCCTGCAATAATGTTTTCCTTTTGGGCGTTTTTTTCTTTAAAAAATATGACTATGTTTTATATATAAGTGATCCATGTTTTTTTGTTTTAATATAAGTCGTTGTCATGTTAGAGGCTGGACTACTGGAAAGTGGTTTGTAAACCACTTACATGTGTAATGTCATCTTTACAGAAGGTTTTTTTTTTATAAAAGTTTTAAAATTAATTTTTTGTTGCTTCAATTTATTCCGTGACACCATACTGCATTTTTTTAAATCTTAACATTTGCTGGCTTTTTTGTGTGGTCATATAGTGGTAATGTGTATTTGGAGTGCCACATCACAGAGCCAATTAGATATTGCATCTGTATTATTTTTAAAAGCAATTCAAAATTAATTTGTTATTTTTTTTTCAAAAACCCCCCCATTCCTTTAACTTGTGGCCTATGTCAGTGTCCTGTACATGTTTGCCTGTCTTGATGTTGCCATAGTGCATATTTTTTATTTTTTTTTATTTTTTTTGGTATTTCTGGTCCTTATGTTTTTTTTAAATAAAAACCAAGTATTTCTAAAGGTATAAATGTTTATAAGCATAATGGGTGGATGTATACACAATAGCATGATTTATGAATATATCTAATTTTATACAGTGTCGGAAAAAAGCAGTACTACTCGTCGGCAAGTAAATCCTAACACATCTGATGATGATGACGCTGCGGAAGCAGGTAAAGTGTCCATTGTAGTATAGGGTATGCTTGTAAAGGAATGGCCATAACAAAATTGCACTTTCATTAAAAGGTCCATCAAAAGAAGAATGGAGCAGCAGAAGTGGCTCTTCTGTTAGACATCACCACAAGAAACCTGTGGCCGAAAAGAAAGCAAGGTCGTCTGTCCCGCCACAAACACAGCAGGCTACCCCGCCACGAAGATTATCGTCCGTATGTTCTGTACCCCCACTCCAAATTTTGGACACACCTCCAAGACGTCATCCACACTCCCCTCTTCTTGATTGTGAGTATCAAACTGGAAAAAAAGTGTAAAATGTCAGAACATAATCATAATCAGTCATAACCGCATTAAGTCCAAACACATCCAAAACAAAAATACTTACCGCAGTAAGTAAAAGCTGAAATGGAATCCAAACTAAATGGCCTTGTCCACATCCAGTAAAGATATGTATGTCCACTTGAGTCATACAGTATGACATTGGGTGTAAGATGCTGCAACAAAAAAGCATGTTGGTTTGTTTGTAAAAAGTAAGTTTTTTCCCCAAAAAATATCATGTGTGCTTAAGGTAACATTGCAAAATACCTACAAAAACATTACTATGTTTGTTTGAACAAAGCTATAAGGTAACACATTATGTATTACAATGTTTCTTTTATGCTGGAGTATGTGTGAGCTACAATAAAACTAAAGTGTTTGCTTTCACAATTAAGTAACCAGAAACATTTTCCACAAGCAGGCATATGTATGTATTTAAGCTATGAGTGATGATGTTGCTAGGCAGAATAGTTGAAAGCAACAGTGAATGACATGTGTTCCATGTGTAGTGTTTTTTCTTTACATTTCACAACCATATGGATAGCTAACGGAGATATGTTTAACATTTCAGCTTCGAGTCCTGGGAACAGCATCCCTCCGCAACAACACCAACACAGTGACATGGAGGAGACAAACATCTTAGAAATGCAGCCATTAATGCAAGGAATGAGCCCCCCAGCATCTGTGAGTACACCACCACAGCAAAGCACACCACCACCACCACCACAACACAGCCCAACAACACCAGGAAAACAAGGACCTGATCAGGTGTTTTGGACTATTTGGGCTAGACAGCAGGCCACTAATGAAGATTGCCTGCGTAAGCAGACACAAATGTTTGCAAGCCTACCATCTCACTTTAGAAGAATCTCAAGAAATCTGAGTCAACAAAATGAGCAAACAACCAGAATAGGCAATACCATGGAACTCATGCGTACAGACATTACACAGGTCATGGGCAACTTACAGCGCATAATGGAAGAACAGCACAGACTAATGGAAGAACAGCACAGACTAATGGAAGAACAGCACAGACAACAGCAAAGTTATATGAGCATTTTTCAAAACAGTCAAAAGATTAATGAAAGCTTATTCTGAATAGTAGACAATCAAAATGCTGCTACACGTGAACTCAATGCCACCCTCACTAACCTGAATGAAACACTCAGATGCATGCACCAACAGCAAACAACCAGCAGTTCTGGTACGACTACTCCAAATATCATGCCAGTCTCATCACCACCAAGACGGTCCACCAGAGCACGCCACAGTGCTAAAGGCAAAGGGCAGGACAAGCAGCCACCAATAAAAACGTAACAAAAAAAGTTAGACATTTGTGACAAGTAAAGTTAGCAAGTGTTTTTGATGCTTTACAAAATATCACACTTAGCTCCTTGCCCCTTTTTTTTTAAACATCATTAATTATAAGTGCACCAAATTAATTGTTAAAAATAGTACGCACATTTATTCCATTTCATTTTTTTGGGGTATTGGAGGAGGAAAATGTTGATGGAGCCACACATACATGTTAGCAGGAAGTAAACTGACCACTTGATTTTTTTCTAATCATTACTCTTTCTAGATTCCAATCAATCTCTTTGCCTGCAGATACAATAATTGCCAGCCAGGCAGAATGTCTTTAGCAGGAAGTAAACTGACCACTTGATTTTTTTCTAATCATTACTCTTTCTAGATTCCAATCATTCTCTTTGCCTGCAGACAATCCAAATTACAATGTTAGTGATACATATCTTAGCTATCTTATCTATACAACATTACAAGATTAACACAATTGAGTGGCGTAAAAAGCTTGTAATATGTTGCCTTTGTTTTGTTTGAAAAACATTGTCCAAATGAATGTCAGTATTGTTGGGACAGGTTTGTGTGTGCTAAAAATTATTAAGCATGTTTTTACACATGATGCTGAAACAAACAAATATGTACTTTTACAGAAAAAAACTGTTTATAATAATGTATATGTGTGGCAAACTGTGTATTTACTTACACATCAAGTTTACAGCATCAAACATTAGGAAATAAATTAGTCCTGATTACAGTAAGTTTGTGAGTCTTAAATATGATGTTGCGTCACACATAGGGACAGTTGTATTCCTCAAGGCAAACATATTATATGTTGAGGAGAGTTTTTTGGGAACACAGGTTCGCAAACTCGGCCATCAGGAACCCACACAGTGCATGTTTTGCAGGTCTACTCACGGAATCACAAGTGACATAATTAGCTCCACCTGTAAACCTTTTTACATATGTCTGTGAGTAATTCAGACACCTGTGCTTCTACTGGGTTATGAGAAAAACATGCACTGTGTGTGGGCCTGGGGGCCGAGTTTATGAACCTGTGCATTAGGACATTACACACAATGATAAAGTGAAATACCAAATGGATGATGTGGGCTTGTAAGAAATTAGCACTGTAAGATTTCGAACACTTATCCAGACTTAATGCATGCCACTCATAATCTGTTGTTTTGATATTAAAAAGACACACAATACACATGCAACATTTGTTGACCATATAGCGAGGGTATGTTTAAATGTGTCAAGGAGACAGACACATTCTGAGTAATGGATTTTGACCCAAAAAACAAAACATCTATTTATGAAGACACAACAAATGAAATAAGCAAACCAAGCTTACCTTAGAAATAGCTATTGATGATCTGTTGCCTAACCTGCCTCCCTACATCAGTACTCCAAGTATCACCAGATGTCTCTAATTCCTCTGCTTGCTGGTTGCTTTCTTCCTCCTCTTCCTCCTCAAAATGTGGCAGATGTTGTTGCAAACACATGTTATGAAGAAAGCAGCAGCAGAACACAATTTGAGTCACCTTGGAGGGACTATACAACAAAAGCCCACCAGACTTATCCAGACACCGAAACCTAGATTTCAGCACACCAAAACATCTTTCTATCACATTCCGCGTGGACTTATGTGCATGATTGTAATTGTGTTCAGCAGGGGTATCAGGTCGGGACAATGGAGTTAGAAGCCAGATATAGTAACGTGATTCATGTGAAGATACAGCAACGCATAAGTAACACACTGTGGGGCAGATGTATTAACCTGTAGAAGGCATAAGGTAGTGAAAAATCAGTGATATGTGCAAGGTAATAAAGGCAGCAGACAATCTGATCCTAAATGTTCATTTACATATTGGAGCAGATTGGCTGGTGCCTTTAACACCTTGCACAGATCACTGGTTTCTCACTTCCTTATGCCTTCTACAGGTTAATACATCTGCACCTGTATTTGGGCAAAGTATACGCAGGCCTACACATATCAAATTACATACCCAGCAGCCATCCATCTGGCATTTGTCCGTCCTCAAACTTATCAAAGAGGGATGACTGACTGAGGATGAAGGAGTCATGGCAGCCCCCAGGGTAACCAGCAACAACACTTATTATTTTGAGATTTGCATCACAAACCCCCTGCACATTTGTGGAGTGATCAAAATGGCGGTTTGTATATATGTGCTGCCTGCCCCTAGGTGATCTCTACTGAATGTGTGTGCAATCTATGGCTCCAAGCACATTGGGCATGCCAGCCAGCTCATAGAAATATACCATGACGGCATGCCACTGAGACTCCTGGGTAGGGAAGCAGATTGAGGCCTCGATGTGTGGCTGCAAAACAGCCAAAACCTGTGTGAACATTTTAAAGAACAATAAACTTGAGATTTTAGGACAGAACTGGCCACCGAGAAATTAAAACAAACACAAAACAGAAGAGGCTGTTAGGTATACATCACCTGTGTTAAGATTCTGGAAAATGTGGCCTGTGAGATTCCTATGACATCCCAGACACAGCCTGAAAGCTGCCAGTAGCCATAAAGTGCAACACAGCCAGGAGTTTGTGCAGGCCTGAGACAGGGCGAGAGCGTGCTGTCTTAGGGTCTAGGCCCAGTTTGACAAGGTCATACAGACGGAAAATGTTGTTACAATTTAGACGGAACATCTGTATGACCTTATCATCGGACAATGCGTTCAAGTTTAAACGCCCCCTAAAAAAACGAGGCCTGCGCAGCCTCCGCGGAACCTGTACAACCTGCTGACCATGTTGAGTTTCTTGGCCCTGGGTACTTACAGGCTGATGTCTGAGTCTGAGGAATCCCACAGCACACAAAAGATCACTGGCCCACAGTCCTGCTGCCATTTCTGAGTGTAGGTGTATTGAAATGGGCCTAACATCCTTTTATAGGCATCCAAATTCAGGTGTGAGTGATTTTTTATTTGCAACACATGTAAACACGACTGAAAAAAGCAGGTCTATTTTTTTGCCGCTTTTTTTAACGAATCGCAAAAAAATATGACCGCATTTGAGCCCTCAGAGACTAACACCCAAATACGAATGAATAGTGAATTCCCGTATTCTATGAAATAACAGCCGCGTTTGACCAATGGTCTATTCATTCGTATTTCGGGATGTTGTCATTGAAACCATTACGAATAGACCAGACACTGCCGAGATTGGTGCTAAGTGAATTCCCGGATTGGGACTTAGAAAAAAAAAAACACAAATCAACCAAACTTGGACTTTTAGTAAATACTGGCCATAGTAGTGATGGGAGATTTTAACTATCCAGAGTTAAACTGGAAAAACGATTCATGTGATACTGCTAGGGGTAATATGTTTTTAAACACACTTAATGATAACTACTTAGTTCAACTAATTGAGGAACCAACTAGGTACAATGCAATCTTAGACCTGGTATTAACAAACAATGGGGATTTGGTATCAGGTATTATAGTAGGGGAACCCATAGGAAACAGCGACCACAATTATGGTCACATTCAATATTAGTTTCCATAAACAGCCCTATACTGGCTCAACTAGGACTTTAAACTTTAGCAAAGCAAATTTTGAAAAGATGAGGGTATTTTTCAGGGATATTGAATGGGAAGGTTTGTTTTTAGGAAAAAATACTATGGAGAAATGGGAGGTACTAAAATTCCTGCTAGCTAAAAATACACTCAAATTTATTCCTACGAGCAGCAAAAAAAGGAATAAAAATCATAAACCGATGTGGCTTAAAAAGATTAAGGAACTTATGGGCAAGAAAAGGCGAGCATTTAAAAAATACAAATCTGACGGGGAAGCAGAGTCATTTCAGCACTATAAGGAATGTAACAAAATAGGCAAAAAGGAAATAAGAGCAGCTAAAGTAGAAACTGAAAAACTAGTAGCAAATGAAAGCAAAGCGAATCCCCAAAAAAATCTATAAATACATTAATAGCAAGAGATTAAAGAAGGTGAGTATAGGCCCTTTAAAAGACAAGTTGGGAGACTTAATCAAAAATGATAATGACATAGCGGACACACTAAATGAGTTTTTTTCAACAGTGTTTACTAGAGAGGACCCAATTCAGAGACTAACATATAATCTCAATAATGAGAATATCCCACTGATAGGTACTTATTTAAGCGAGGAAGTAGTCTGTGACCGAATAAAACATTTAAAGATTAATAAGTCACCAGGTCCCGATGGTATTCACCCAAGGGTTCTAATAGAGCTTCATTCTGAACTTGCAAAACCGCTATTTTTGATCTTTAAGGATTCAGTAATATCAGGTATGGTTTCCAAAGACTGGCGTATAGCGGAAGTAGTGCCTATATTCAAAAAGGGAAGTAAAGCTGAAGCAGGTAATTATAGACCAGTTAGTCTTACATCTATAGTAGGGAACGTATTGGAAGGTATTCTAAGAGATAGTATTCAGAAGTTCCTTGAAGTCAATAAGGTCATTAAAAGGAATCAACATGGGTTTATGAAGGACAGATCCTGTCAAACCAACTTACTTGGCTTTTATGAAACAGTAAGCGCAAACCTAGATCAGGGTAAAGAGGTGGATGTAATCTTTTTAGACTTTGCCAAAGCATTCAATACTGTACCACACATGAGACTTATCTACAAGTTACAAGAATCAGGGCTAGGAAGCACAATATGCACTTGCGTCAAAAACTGGTCAGATAATAGGGAGCAGCGCGTTGTGGTACAAATCTGACGGGGAAGCAGAGTCATTTCAGCACTATAAGGAATGTAACAAAATAGGCAAAAAGGAAATAAGAGCAGCTAAAGTTGAAACTGAAAAACTAGTAGCAAAGGAAAGCAAAGCGAATCCCCAAAAAATCTATAAATACATTAATAGCAAGAGATTAAAGAAGGTGAGTATAGGCCCTTTAAAAGACAAGTTGGGAGACTTAATCAAAAATGATAATGACATAACGGACACACTAAATGAGTTTTTTTCAACAGTGTTTACTAGAGAGGACCCAATTCAGGGACTAACATATAATCTCAATAATGAGAATATCCCACTGATAGGTACTTATTTAAGCGAGGAAGTAGTCTGTGACCGATTAAAACATTTAAAGATTAATAAGTCACCAGGTCCCGATGGTATTCACCCAAGGGTTTTAATAGAGCTTCATTCTGAACTTGCAAAACCGCTATTTTTGATCTTTAAGGATTCAGTAATATCAGGTATGGTTTCCAAAGACTGGCGTATAGCGGAAGTAGTGCCTATATTCAAAAAGGGAAGTAAAGCTGAAGCAGGTAATTATAGACCAGTTAGTCTTACATCTATAGTAGGGAACGTATTGGAAGGTATTCTAAGAGATAGTATTCAGAAGTTCCTTGAAGTCAATAAGGTCATTAAAAGGAATCAACATGGGTTTATGAAGGACAGATCCTGTCAAACCAACTTACTTGGCTTTTATGAAACAGTAAGCGCAAACCTAGATCAGGGTAAAGAGGTGGATGTAATCTTTTTAGACTTTGCCAAAGCATTCGATACTGTACCACACATGAGACTTATCTACAAGTTACAAGAATCAGGGCTAGGAAACACAATATGCACTTGCGTCAAAAACTGGTCAGATAATAGGGAGCAGCGCGTTGTGGTTAATGGATCTTTTTCAACTTGGACTGAAGTGCTAAGTGGTGTGCCGCAAGACTCAGTATTAGGACCGCTATTGTTCAATATTTTCATTAACTACCTAACAGAAGGTCTAGAGAGCATGGTGTCAATTTTTGCAGATGATACCAAATTGTGTAAAGTTATAAATGCGGAGGAGGATGCTGAGTCGCTTCAGAATGACTTAGTTAAATTAGAAGCTTGGGCAGCGAAATGGAGTATGCGCTTCAATACAGACAAGTGTAAGGTAATGCACTGTGGTAACAAGAACAAAAATAACACCTACCTACTAAATGGGGTAAAATTAGTGGATTCTGTTCTGGAAAAGGACTTAGGTGTCCTCATAGATAGCAAACTAAGCAGCAGTACCCAAAGTAGGACTGCAGCAAAGAAGGCTAATAAGATATTAGCATGCATAAAACGGGGAATTGATGCTAGGGACAAAAGTATAATACTCCCGTTATATAAATCACTTGTGAGGCCACACCTTGAATACTGTGTACAATTCTGGGCACCTTACTACAAAAAGGATATCCTGGAGCTAGAAAAGGTTCAAAGGCGGCGGCCCAAACTAATTAAAGGTATGGAGACGCTGGAATACGAGGAAAGGCTTGCAAGACTAGGCATGTTTACACTGGAAAAGAGGATATTAAGAGGGGACATGATCAACATTTACAAATATATAAGGGGACAATATACAGATCTTACGCAGGACCTGTTTTTGGTTAGATCAACACAGAGAACTCGTGGACACTCGCTCAGGTTAGAGGAGAGGAGATTCCACACAATACGGCGTAAAGGCTTTTTTACGGTAAGGACGATACGGGTTTGGAATTCCCTGCCTGAGGGAGTTGTAATGGCCAACTCAGTCAACACCTTTAAGAATGGGTTAGATAAATTCCTAATGGATAAGGATATCCAGGGTTACGGGGCATAGTCACGCACTATGGTTATTATAAAAAAGAGGGGTTAATCAGAACGGCAGTCAGCAACTTCAGTCAAAATTTTATACAAAATAATCGTGCATAGGAGACCACAAATAGGTTGAACCCGATGGACAATTGTCTTTTTTTAACTTTAGATACTATGTTACTATGTTTATGGTACGCCTGACCTTTTACTTTACCTGAAGGACGAAAGGGGCGAAAGGGCGTACCTTTAGCCTTCGACACAGAAGGAGCGGTATTAGGCAGACAGGCAGTTTTGGCAGTAGCCAAGTCAGCCACTATCTTATTTAAGTCCTCCCCAAACAGAATATCTCCCTTGAAAGGGAGTGCCTCCAGGGTTTTTCTAGAGTCCAGATCCACAGACCAGGATCTCAGCCACAATATCCGGCGAGCCAGGTCTGACGTAGTAGAGGCCTTGACTGCTAGGATACCGGCATCAGAAGCCGCCTCTTTAATATATCGAGAAGCTGTGACAATATATGACAAGCATTGTCTAGCATGGTCAGAGGAGATTTCTGCTTCCAACTCCAAGGCCCATGCTTCAATAGCCTCTGCAGCCCATGTAGCTGCAATAGTGGGCCTTTGTGCAGCACCCGTGAGGGTGTAAATCGCTTTCAGACAACCCTCCACACGTTTATCCGTAGGCTCTTTTAGAGACGTGACGGTAGTGACAGGTAGAGCTGAGGAAACCACCATCCTAGCCACATGTGGGTCCACTGAAGGAGGCGTTTCCCAATTCTTAGACAGCTCTGGCGCGAGGGGATAGCAAGCCAGCATCTTCTTTTGAGGCACAAACTTCGTACCCGGGATTTCCCAGGGTTCCTGACGTATATCCACTAGGTGATCAGAGTGAGGTAAAACTTGTTTAACCACCTTTTGACGCTTGAACCTATCTGGTTTCTTAGGAGTGACGGATGGCTCGGGATCATCCGTAATCTGCAGAATTAACTTAATAGCCTCCAAAAGATCAGGAACATCCACATGTGAACTACCCTTCCCATCAGCCGTATCTGAGTCAGAACCTGTGGGGTCAGTTTATGTGCCGTCTTCATCAGACGAGGTGTCAGTGACGGCAGTGGATTGTGAGGAGACTAGTGATGTGCACCGGACATTTTTCGAGTTTTGTGCTTTGGTTTTGGATTCGGTTCCGCGGCCGTGTTTTGGATTCGGACGAGTTTTGGCAAAACCTCCCTGAAATTTTTTTGTCGGATTCGGGTGTGTTTTTGATTCGTTTTTTTGTTTACAAAAAACCCTAAAAAACAGCTTAAATCATAGAATTTGGGGGTAATTTTGATCCCATAGTATTATTAACCTCAATAACCATAATTTACACTCATTTTCAGTCTATTCTGAACACCTCACACCTCACAATATTATTTTTAGTCCTAAAATTTGCACAGAGGTCGCTGTATGGCTAAGCTAAGCGACACAAGTGGCCGACACAAACACCTGGCCCATCTAGGAGTGGCACTGCAGTGTCAGGCAGGATGGCACTTCAAAAAAATTGTCCCCAAACAGCACATGATGCAAAGAAAAAAAGAGGAGCACCAAGGTCGCTGTGTGACTAAGCTAAGCGACACAAGTGGCCGACACAAACACCTGGCCCATCTAGGAGTGGCACTGCAGTGTCAGGCAGGATGGCGCTTCAAAAAAATTGTCCCCAAACAGCACATGATGCAAAGAAAAAAAGAGGCGCACCAAGGTCGCTGTGTGACTAAGCTAAGCGACCCAAGTGGCCGACACAAACACCTGGCCCATCTAGGAGTGGCACTGCAGTGGCAGACAGGATGGCAGATTAAAAAAATTGTCCCCAAACATTACATGATGCAAAGAAAAACAGAGGCGCAATGAGTAAGCTGTGTGACTAAGCTAAGCGACCCAAGTGGCCGACACAAACACCTGGCCCATCTAGGAGTGGCACTGCAGTGTCAGACAGGATGGCAGATTAAAAAAATTGTCCCCAAACAGCACATGATGCAAAGAAAAAAAGAGGCGCAATGAGTAAGCTGTGTGACTAAGCTAAGCGACCCAAGTGGCCGACACAAACACCTGGCCCATCTAGGAGTGGCATTGCAGTGTCAGACAGGATGGCACTTCAAAAAAATAGTCCCCAAACAGCACATGATGCAAAGAAAAATGAAAGAAAAAAGAGGTGCAAGATGGAATTGTCCTTGGGCCCTCCCACCCACCCTTATGTTGTATAAACAGGACATGCACACTTTAACGAACCCATCATTTCAGCGACAGGGTCTGCCACACGACTGTGACTGAAATGACTGGTTGGTTTGGGCCCCCACCAAAAAAAAAGCAATCAATCTCTCCTTGCACATACTGGCTCTACAGAGGCAAGATGTCCACCTCATCATCATCCTCCGATTCCTCACCCCTTTCACTGTGTACACCCCCCTCCTCACAGATTATTAATTCGTCCCCACTGGAATCCACCATCTCAGGTCCCTGTGTACTTTCTAGAGGCAATTGCTGCTGGTGAATGTCTCCACGGAGGAATTGATTATAATTCATTTTGATGAACATCATCTTCTCCACATTTTCTGGAAGTAACCTCATACGCCGATTGCTGACAAGGTGAGCGGCTGCACTAAACACTCTTTCGGAGTACACACTGGAGGGAGGGCAACTTAGGTAGAATAAAGCCAGTTTGTGCAAGGGCCTCCAAATTGCCTCTTTTTTCCTGCCAGTATACGTACGGACTGTCTGACGTGCCTACTTGGATGCGGTCACTCATATAATCCTCCACCATTCTTTCAATGGTGAGAGAATAATATGCAGTGACAGTAGACGACATGTCAGTAATCATTGGCAGGTCCTTCAGTCCGGACCAGATGTCAGCACTCGCTCCAGACTGCCCTGCATCACCGCCAGCGGGTGGGCTCGGATTTCTTAGCCTTTTCCTCGCACCCCCAGTTGCGGGAGAATGTGAAGGAGGAGATGCTGACGGGTCACGTTCCGCTTGACTTGACAATTTTCTCACCAGCAGGTCTTTGAACCTCTGCAGACTTGTGTCTGCCGGAAAGAGAAATACAACGTAGGTTTTAAATCAAGGATCGAGCACGGTGGCCAAAATGTAGTGCTCGGATTTCAACAGATTGACCACCTGTGAATCCTGGTTAAGCGAATTAAGAGCTCCATCCACAAGTCCCACATGCCTAGCGGAATCGCTCTGTTTTAGCTCCTCCTTCAATGTCTCCAGCTTCTTCTGCAAAAGCCTGATGAGGGGAATGACCTGACTCAGGCTGGCAGTGTCTGAACTGACTTCACGTGTGGCAAGTTCAAAGGGTTGCAGAACCTTGCACAATGTTGAAATCATTCTCCACTGCGCTTGAGTCAGGTGCCTATATCGTGGGCAGATGTATAGGCTTGAATGGCCTTTTGCTGCTCCTCCATCCTCTGAAGCATAAAGAGGGTTGAATTCCACCTCGTTACCACCTCTTGCTTCAGATGATGGCAGGGCCAGTTCAGGAATGTTTGGTGGTGCTCCAGTCTTCGGCACGCGGTGGCTGAATGCCGAAAGTGGCCCGCAATTCTTCGGGCCACCGACAAAATCTCTTGCACGCCCCTGTCGTTTTTTAAATAATTCTGCACCACCAAATTCAATGTATGTGCAAAACATGGGACGTGCTGGAATATGCCCAGATGTAATGCACGCACAATATTGCTGGCGTTGTCCGATGTCACAAATCCCCAGGAGAGTCCAATTGGGGTAAGCCATTCTGCGATGATCTTCCTCAGTTTCCGTAAGAGGTTGTCAGCTGTGTGCCTGTTCTGGAAAGCGGTGATATAAAGCGTAGCCTGCCTAGGAACGAGTTGGCGTTTGCGAGATGCTGCTACTGGTGCCGCCGCTGCTGTTCTTGCTGCGGGAGGCAATACATCTACCCAGTGGGCTGTCACAGTCATATAGTCCTGAGTCTGCCCTGCTCCACTTGTACACATTTCCGTGGTTAAGTGGACATTGGGTACAACTGCATTTTTTAGGACACTGGTGACTCTTTTTCTGAGGTCTGTGTACATTTTCGGTATCGCCTGCCTAGAGAAATGGAACCTAGATGGTATTTGGTACCGGGGACACAGTACCTCAATCAAGTCTCTAGTTGCCTCTGAATTAACGGTGGATACAGGAACCACGTTTCTCACCGCCCAGGCTGCCAAGGCCTGAGTTATCTGCTTTGCAGCAGGATGACTGCTGTGATATTTCATCTTCCTCGCAAAGGACTGTTGGACTGTCAATTGCTTACTGGAAGTAGTACAAGTGGTCTTCCGACTTCCCCTCTGGGATGACGATCGACTCCCAGCAGCAACAACAGCAGCGCCAGCAGCAGTAGGTGTTACACTCAAGGATGCATCGGAGGAATCCCAGGCAGGAGAGGACTCGTCAGACTTGACAGTGACATGGCCTGCAGGACTATTGGCTTTCCTGGGTGAGGAGGAAATTGACACTGAGGGAGTTGGTGGTGTGGTTTGCTGGAGCTTGGTTACAAGAGGAAGGGATTTTGTTGTCAGTGGACTCCTTCCACTGTCACCCAAAGTTTTTGATCTGGTCACTGACTTCTGATGAATGCGGTCCAGGTGACGTATAAGGGAGGATGTTCCTAAGTGGTTAACGTCCTTACCCCTACTTATTACAGCTTGACAAAGGCAACACACGGCTTGACACCTGTTGTCCGCATTTGTGTTGAAATAATTCCACACCGAAGAGCTGATTTTTTTGTATTTTGACCAGGCATGTCAATGGCCATATTCGTCCCACGGACAACAGGTGTCTCCCCGGGTGCCTGACTTAAACAAACCACCTCACCATCAGAATCCTCCTTGTCAATTTCCTCCCCAGCACCAGCAACACCCATATCCTCATCCTGGTGTACTTCAACAGTGACATCTTCAATTTGACTATCAGGAACTGGACTTCCAGCACTTGCAGGGGGCGTGCAAATGGTGGAAGGCGCAAGCTCTTCCTGTCCAGTGTTGGGAAGGTCAGGCATCGCAACCGACACAATTGGACTCTCCTTGGGGATTTGTGATTTAGTAGAACGCACAGTTCTTTGCTGTGCTTTTGCCAGCTTAAGTCTTTTCACTTTTCTAGTGAGAGGATGAGTGCTTCCATCCTCATGTGAATCTGAACCACTAGCCATGAATATAGGCCAGGGCCTCAGCCGTTCCTTGCCACTCCGTGTCGTAAATGGCATATTGGCAAGTTTACGCTTCTCCTCAGATGATTTTAATTTAGATTTTTGGGTCATCATTTTACTTTACTTTTGCTTTTTGGATTTTACACGCTCTCTACTATGACATTGGGACTTGGCTTTGGCAGATGACGTTGATGGCATTTCATCATCTCTGCCATGACTAGCAGCTTCAGCACTAGGTGGAAGTGGATGTTGATCTTTCCCTATTTTACCCTCCACATTTTTGTTCTCCATTTTTTAATGTGTGGAATTATATGCCAGTATCAATAGCAATGGCCTACTACTATATATACTGCGCACAACTGAAATGCACCACAGGTATAGAATGTAGATGGATAGTATACTTGACGACACAGAGGTAGGTACAGCAGTGGCCTTCCGTACTGTACTGCTATATATACTGGTGGTCACTGTGTCAGCAAACTGCACAACTGAAATGCACCACAGGTATAGAATGTAGATGGATAGTATACTTGACGACACAGAGGTAGGTACAGCAGTGACCTTCCGTACCGTACTGCTATATATACTGGTGGTCACTGTGTCAGCAAACTGCACAACTGAAATGCACCACAGGAATAGAATGTAGATGGATAGTATTCTTGACGACACAGAGGTAGGTACAGCAGTGGCCTTCCGTACCGTACTGCTATATATACTGGTGGTCACTGTGTCAGCAAACTGCACAACTGAAATGCACCACAGGTATAGAATGTAGATGGATAGTATACTTGACAACACAGAGGTAGGTACAGCAGTGGCCTTCTGAACCGTACTCCTATATATTATATACTGGTGGTCAGCAAAATTATGCACTGTACTCCTACTATATACTGTCTACAATGCAGCACAGATATGGAGTGTTTTACAGGCAGACAACGTATACTGGTGGTCACTGGTCAGCAAAACTCTGCACTGTACTCCTCCTATATAATATTATACTGGTGGTCCCCAGTCCCCACAATAAAGCTGCACACTGAGTACAGATATGGAGTGTTTTTCAGGCAGACAACGTATACTGGTGGTCACTGTCAGCAAAACTCTGCACTGTACTCCTGCTATATAATACAGCTGCTCCCAAGTCCCCACAATTAAGCAGTGTGAGCACAGATATATGCAGCACACTGAGCACAGATAAGGAGCGTTTTTTTCAGGCAGAGAATGGATAAAACTGGTGGTCACTGATCAGCAAAACTCTGCACTGTACTCCTCCTATATTAATATACAGCTGCTCCCCAATCCCCACAATTAAGCAATAAGTAAAAGCAAGCACAAATATTTGCATCAACAATACACGGAGAGGACGCCAGCCCCGTCCTCTCCCTAACATTTCCAATGCACGAGTGAAAATGGCGGCGACGCGCGGCTGCTTATATAGAATCCGAATCTCGCGAGAATCCGACAGCGGGATGATGACGTTCGGGAGCGCTCGGGTTAAACGAGCCATATGGGAGAATCCAAGTATGCCTCGGACCCGTATAAAAAGGGTGAAGTTCGGGGGGGTTCGGTTTCCGAGAAACCGAACCCGCTCATCACTAGAGGAGACAAGCGCTCGCTTAGAGGACCTCTTGGACTTAGGCGAGCGTTGGTCAGACTTTTTAGTAGTCAAGGACTGGTTCAACTTCTTTAATTGAGCAGATAAATCGTCCGCCCACGGCGGGTTAGCTGCAGGGACCACATACGGTTGTACCGGCATTGGGGGTCCCATAGGGGGTGTTAGTTTATGAACTAGCGTAGGCAGAAGCATGGGAAAAGCGGCCCACGGTGGTTCAGTATGTGCCTCCGCTGCCACAGTCCAACTGGGGGTCAAGGAGCCCCCAGAACCAGAGCCCACAGCTGCTATATTCTCCTCATATTTGTCTGTGACTTCAGCAACACCAGCAGTGTGTTCCGCCCCAGAACCGTTACCCTCAGAAGCAGACATGATATAACTTGAAGTATGAGGTAACACAGTACAATTATCAGCAGCACTATACCTCTAAACCCAAACCCCTGCGCAGTGTAGTCAGCACCAGCAGATATAAAGGAGAGATATGGTGACTAAATCACAGAGAAAAATACGTAATACAGTATATCTTTGTGTAAATCCTATATTAGATAACACCTGATGCACCAAGCCCCCTCAGGTTATGGAATATAGGGATAGCAAGTTGAGTGAAAGACACGAGATGGACACCACTCAGCTATCAATGCACACACAAATAGTCACAGTTTGTACAATACAGAGTTTATTACTGACAATAATACTGCACTGGACTAGCGTACACAGCTATATAACAATAGATATAACCCTACACAGTAAGAACTGGATGTATATCACAGGGTAATTGTACTATAAAACCCTGACTAAGTGCACTCTTTCTTAACTATCACGGTCTAAAAAGGCAGGTAGAATACTTAAGTGTCTTGTAAAGGCACAGCGCTGACAACCAGGCGGCTTTACATAGGAGGATTTGCCCAAGCATTCCCAGGAACAGTGAGCTGAGGGATAATGGCGCCGCAGACACTGCCAGGGAGTGAGGGAGAGACAGATATGCATCTCCAGGGCGGGAATACTTGCTAGAAATGGCGCCCTAAGGGTGGGGGAGGGGTTTCAGGTCTAAGCCTTATCTCCTCTGCTGGCAAAACCACTGGGTACTGTGGGCGATATAAGAATTGGTTTAGAGAGAAAACCTGATCTGCGCCCATGCCCTGGTGATCTAGTGGGATCGCCTCTACTGCCACAGTGTCCACCGCCAGCGCGTGCGGCCCGCCTCCCACTGACCGCGCCGGATCGGGATAAAGACCGGGTCCCGCGAGCGGGACCCACTTACCACCTCCCGAAGCGCGGCCTCGCGATCCTGGAGAGCCCCAGCCATGTGTGTCTAACGTGAAGAATACCGGAGCCTCCACTGTAGGTATCCGGCAACCAGGGCTCGGGAGTGTATAGCGCCGCTGGGGAGAGCTGGAGCTGCAGCAGTGAATGTCACAAGACATTTACCACCGCTGCTGCCGTTGAAGTCTTCACTTTTTACCTCATAAAAAGCTTTTCTTAGGGCTGCTTGGAGCAGCCCCTCTGTTAAGTGCCTGCTTACTGCAGCACCAACTTACAAAATTGAGCTCCTGTGTTGGGAGGCGGAGTGATATAGGAGGCAGCGCAGTGCATTCTGGGAACAGTCAAAGCTTTAAGCCTGTTGGTGCCTCGGATCAAGATCCTATTCTACACCCCATTGTCCAATCCTTGTGGAGCCCAGTGTACCCCGCAGCAGAAAAATATTTTGAGGGATATAAATAATCCATAGTAATAAAAAAATCCAACTTTAACATATATTAAACAGAGATGTCTCAGTGACACAGACAGACAGATAGCGTGTCTTACCCTCTCTGCTGAGTGCTGATCTGTATCAGGGTCGCTCAGCTGTGTCCTCGGCTCCAGCGTCGGCTCCGATTCCTCCTGAGAGGAACGCTGCCTGGGCTGGGCCTGTAATGTTGGCGTAGCTGGTGGCGGCAGTTGCAGGACAGTGAGGACACGGCACAGGGGCAGTTGCAGGATTTTTATGGGGAGGAGGGTTCCGTACACGCTCACACACACACATATATATATATATATATATATATATATACTGTATATATACACACATACGTATACACACACATATTATGCAATAAATGGGGCAACACAGATATGCTATTCGGGAAGCAGTATTGTCTGGAAATAGCGAACAACCAGTGGCGAGACATTTTGCCACAGCTGGCCATTCACCGACCTCCCTTAAACATAAAATCATAGACCATATACCCCCATTAACAAGGGGTGGCAATAGGGCAAAGATGCTACTGCAGCGTGAGGCTAGGTGGATCTTCTTACTGGATACTTTAAATCCTCGGGGGTTAAATGAACAAACAGGTCTGAATAGTTTTCTTTAAACTTTCTGGTTTGGTCCCTTAATATATCTAGATATTTGATAAGCAATATTTATGTACTTTGCAAAATCTGTGCAGGATCGTATGATTATGCTGCACACTGTATTGTATTGTTTCAGTGTATTATTTGTCTCCATGGTGATGGGCGCACTGGGTGACGTCATAGAAATGCGTCAGTCTACCGGAAGTGGAGCCGGCGGCGCGGACTGTGATGGTGAGGGGAGCACATATAATGGTGAGTGTTTTTAAATTTTGTTAATGCCCTGACGAAAATGCGACAGCATTGAAACGTTGGCTTGCTTCAAGTGGCTGCGTCTGTGTGATTTATTTTCCTGAGTGCCGCCGAACACCCACATATGTCTTGCAGCTTTGCTGCTTTTATCGGAAGGCAACAGGGACAGTAAAGCTTCTATTAGTGAGTGCCGGATCCCATAGGAACTGCATAAAGAGAAGTAACCTTCTGTGGCATGGAAGTCGTTATTCTCCTGGTCAAGGCACCCTGGTGAGGTACTTTTATGTGATATTCGTCTTGTCGTCAAAGCACATTTTTTGTTAGCTCACAGGTGGGACATTTCATCACTAATTAGTGGATAGATACCATTTAATCTGTTGAGCTTAACAATGGAGACACAGAATAATACCAATGATCAATTTACTCGTGTCATATTGGATGCAACAGACATCCTCTCTTTTTCTGATATGGATGCTGAGAGTATAGTATATAAGGACAAAGTCTTTACGGATATCTCCAGCATACCTGTGACAGAGCTATATAGGGACCTCTTTAAGTTAAAGAAACGCGAGACTGACTTTTATTATCACGGTGCAACACTGTCTGAATATTTCAAGGAGAAAAAATTACCCAGGGGCTTTCGGGTTAAAAATGTACCGACTATCGGTCGCCACAACGTGGCATTTTGCAGAAGATGGTGCGCAATCCTAAACAAATGTTCTCTAGATTTAATATTACTGGTGATAGAAGAGGCTACCAGAGAGCTAAATGTTACCAAAAATAAAATAGAGGCATTTGAAGCTATACATAAGAAGACTCTGATGGAGGATAAAACCTGTGATTGGATGGATAAGCTGACCAAACAAGTGGAAAATTACCAACGTGACCTACTGAAATACAAACGTGAAAAATTCACGAAGGTTAATGGTGATTATGAATCCAACAATGTATATGGTTGGCTAACAGGTGGATCCCAATTACCCCAGCAGCAACAAAGGGGAGGCCAGCGCGTTGGGAGGAATCCCAATTATAAATCTGCTAAAGATTCTGCCACGTCTGCCAGTGACAGTGACCGTGGGTCGAGGAGAGGGAGAAGGTTTAGATCTCTCCCTTTAGGGATGAAGACACGTGCCAAATATCGCGAGGCAAACGTCAATACAACCGACGAGGAGGCCAGTGGAAGCGATGCACGCAAAAAACCACCCCTGCCGACCAAGAAATAATCTTCAACTTGTCATCAGTCCCACTTTCTACAGATGAAATTAATGTATTAAAGAAAGGACTGAGTTTTGTACCCACCACTGCCTTTGACCCGTTTTTGTGGAAAACAGAAGTTTTTAAGTTGAACCGACAACTTAAATTACAAGAATTCTTCGGTTCCCGTACATCTGTGGGGAATACAAACCCTATACCGGAGGAACTAAGAAAATTGGCACCAAAGTCTAACTTCGATCCCAGCTCGAACAATGTCTCCATCAAATCCTTTATTAGGATATTGGACACAACAGTAGATACATTGGAAACCAGGTCCAATAAAGGACATTCGAATTTAACATCAGCAGAGTTTAAAGCCCTTAAGATGTTGGGGGAACGAAAAGACATCGTTATCCGCTCAGCGGATAAGGGCGGCTCAATTGTAATACAAAATGTGTCTGATTACAGACGTGAGATCTTGCGTCAATTGTCGGATGACACGGTATATCGTTCATTGCCGTGCGATCCGACAGCTGAATATAAGAAAGCTTTGGATTTGTTGTTGGATGATGCTGTTCAAGTTGGGGTTATATCTAGTGAAGTTGTTAATGTGTTAAAAACTGAATTTCCTATAAAACCTTTGTTGTACACGCTTCCGAAGGTGCATAAAGATTTGTTGCACCCCCCTGGTAGACCGATTATCTCTGCCAGGGGGGCGATTTTTCAACCAGTATCTATCTTCCTAGACACATACCTTCAACCATGTGTACAAAAGTCGGCTTATGTCCTGAAGGACACTACTGATCTTTTGTTACAACTATCTGATTTGGGAGAGATCCATCCTGATTGCATATTGTGTAGTATAGATGTCACGTCGCTATATACATGTATCCCTCATGGTGAGGGTATAGCGGCTACCAGAAGACTAATCACAAATAATGTATGGTACAAGGGACCTAATGTGAATTTCTTCTGTGCACTCCTTGAGATGGTATTAAATAAGAACTATTTTTACTTTGATGGGAGACATTATCTCCAAGTCTCCGGCTGTGCAATGGGAGCTTCGGTAGCTCCGGCATATGCAAATGCCTATATGATATCTGTTGAACGTGATATCTTTTTTTCAGATCCAGTCGTTCAGCAGAATATCATATATTATACCCGCTTCATAGATGATATGTTGCTCCTATGGAGGGGGGATGAGGAAACTTTGGCAAAAGTCATTCAGAAACACAATATGGGTAATAGTCCGGTAAAACTTACCTATAAAACTGATAAAGTCTCAATTGACTTTCTGGATGTGAGAATTATCAAAACTGATACTGGCTTAAAAACATCTTTATTCGTAAAGCCAACGGATCGTAACACATTGTTAAGTGCCACTAGTCATCACCCGGTAAATATACAAAAAGGCCTGCCCTTCTCACAGTTCCTACGTGTGAGACGTATTTGCAGTGATGAGAGTGAGGTATCTTCCCAATTAGACCTTATGATTAATAAGTTTGTGGCTAGGGGGTACAAAAAACAGACACTGCTAGAATTAAAACAGAAGGTTTTGTCAATCCCCCGATCAGAAACACTCAAATCCAAACCTAAGAAATCTACAGCCAATAAAATCATATGGCCTAACCGCTATAATGTTGCTAGCAACAAAGTCAGGAAGACGATTCGATCTAATTGGCCAATAATAACAACGGACAAAGAACTGCCCAGCATACACAATAAACAAATTATGTGTAGTTATTCGAGAGGTAAAAACCTACGTGACTACATTGTACACAGTGATATCACAAATTTTGATAAAAAATCTAATGTCACCTTTTTGGGAACACCCAAAAATGGGTGCTTCAAATGCACAGGTTGTGTCACGTGTGGTTACATGCTCACCGGGGACACTATAAAAAATCCTTATACAGGAAAAAGTTTCAAAATCAGACACAGAGTATCGTGCATGTCAAAATTTGTTGTTTATGCCCTGATTTGCCCTTGTGGAAAATATTATATAGGGAAAACAGAATGTGCGTTTAAAGTACGCATGGGGCAACACAGATATGCTATTCGGGAAGCAGTATTGTCTGGAAATAGCGAACAACCAGTGGCGAGACATTTTGCCACAGCTGGCCATTCACCGACCTCCCTTAAACATAAAATCATAGACCATATACCCCCATTAACAAGGGGTGGCAATAGGGCAAAGATGCTACTGCAGCGTGAGGCTAGGTGGATCTTCTTACTGGATACTTTAAATCCTCGGGGGTTAAATGAACAAACAGGTCTGAATAGTTTTCTTTAAACTTTCTGGTTTGGTCCCTTAATATATCTAGATATTTGATAAGCAATATTTATGTACTTTGCAAAATCTGTGCAGGATCGTATGATTAGATTATGCTGCACACTGTATTGTATTGTTTCAGTGTATTATTTGTCTCCATGGTGATGGGCGCACTGGGTGACGTCATAGAAATGCGTCAGTCTACCGGAAGTGGAGCCGGCGGCGCGGACTTTGATGGTGAGGGGAGCACATATAATGGTGAGTGTTTTTAAATTTTGTTAATGCCCTGACGAAAATGCGACAGCATTGAAACGTTGGCTTGCTTCAAGTGGCTGCGTCTGTGTGATTTATTTTCCTGAGTGCCGCCGAACACCCACATATATATATATATATATATATATATATATACATACACATATATATATACACACACACACACGCAGCATACATACACATAGGAGACTCATATAATAGTATACATACACATACATGATATACTAACATACACAGTACACAACATGCATATACAGTAGACACACAGAGTAGCATACTCATATAATAGTAAAAATACACAGTACACAACATGCATACACAGCAGACACTATACATACTGTACACACACACACACACACACACACACACACACACACACACACACACACACACACACATATCTTTCACAAAAAAAATAAAACACATCCACCATAATTGCTGCCAGCCCCTGCCGGGTCAGCGAGAGTCCGTCTGGCCAGCATCTTTAATTAAAGTCGCCTGCGTACCGATCCCCCCCACCGGACCCACCACTACCACCGGCACCCCTGACATGCGTCTCATACTTGCAGACAGGAGAGGAGATGCTGCAACCGTCCAGCCCCATGAGAAGGGAAATACCAGAGTACCCTCCAGCATTCACGTAGCCACGGGAGGAGACTGGTGAGCGTGGGCGGAAAGCGGAACTTGACCTCAATCACCCCCTCTGCAGCCGCTGGGCAGCCATTAGTGACAGCAGCATGTTCGCGGCGGCGGCCAGCAGGTGCAGCAGCACAGTTGGTCAGTGCGGCAGGCTGAGGTCGGCGGCTTATCGCAGGCGTGGAGTGTGGGGGGTGCCGGACATTAGGGGGTACCTGTGCGCACCAGGCAACCCCCATGCACACGCTTATGCTCTGAACTTGTGCACCTGTAGTGGGTGCAGACTTTCTGCTCTTTCTATGGCCTAGCCTCGTGCAGAAGTAGGCCCTCCCGAATTTTCTCGATCTGGCAGCCCAAGGGGACTGCATCAGAGAAGCAGAGTTACGTCTTCTCACAGGTGGTGCTGCGGAAGGAAGCAAAGCTGACTTACCCAAAGTAGCCTTTGTATTCAGAGTGTCCCCAAGCGGTGTCTTACCTGCATTCCATTGGTGGATCCAGAGACCTCTGGGAGCCGCTACTGCCATGGAGGATGCTCTAGAATTCATCAGCCCAATGTCCTTCATGGCTTTCACCATGAATGTAGCCGAATCCTTTATGTGACCTAGAATCAAGACAACATCATCCCTATGGATTGTATCTGTCAGGAACTGGTGCAGAATCCGGAATTTGGGATCAGGTACCAAGTGGTTGACGTTACCCAGAACAGAGGCGCGGAGTCTAACACGCCGGGAGGTTTTCACCAGGGAACCCGGCAAGAGGATATGGGCTTCGTGGCTCCCGATGTGCAGGTCGCGGCCCCCTGTCTGGGTCACTTGATACCTGAACTGGACTAGAGTTATGGAAGAGGTGTTGTATATGACAAACCACAGGGATACACAGGAACAAACAGGAACTGGAGAAGGTGGCAAGGTGCACACGGCCAGATGGTATGCTGGGGCCGTGTAGATGAAACAGCAGCAGGAACTCTAGGAGAGACACAGTTGGTATCGGCACACGGACTGACTGGGGTGCAGACACTTGGAGACAGGGTAACGGCAGTTGGCAGACTAAGGTCGTCAGCAAGATGGTGAAGCTGGAATTCAATGCAGGAACAAGGCAAAACCCACTGGACAGATGAATTGAGACCAGAGAGGAACCAGAGAGCAGAACACCGCATGGAGTAGATATAACTGGCAAAGCCTCTTGGGATTGAGAGGCTTAAAAGAACAGGCTGGACCAATCAGCTGTGAGCACCAGACAGGCCCCCAGTAATTGATATAACATGCAGCTGCAGTGCAGACTGAGCAGGCTGACAAGCTGAATAGTAGGTTTCAGGTAATCAGATGTAATTACAGAACTGGAACTGGACTGCGGGTGCTCCTTCCAGCACTTGCAGGGGGCGTGCAAATGGTGGAAGGCGCAAGCTCTTCCCATCCAGTGTTGGGAAGGTCAGGCATCGCAAACGACACAATTGGACTCTCCTTGGGGATTTGTGATTTAGTAGAACGCACAGTTCTTTGCTGTGCTTTTGCCAGCTTAAGTCTTTTCATTTTTCTAGCGAGAGGATGAGTGCTTCCATCCTCATGTGAATCTGAACCACTAGCCATGATCATAGGCCAGGGCCTCAGCCGTTCCTTGCCACTCCGTGTCATAAATGGCATATTGGCAAGTTTACGCTTCTCCTCAGACGATTTTAATTTAGATTTTTGGGTCATCATTTTACTTTACTTTTGCTTTTTGGATTTTACACGCTCTCTACTATGACATTGGGACTTGGCTTTGGCAGACGACGTTGATGGCATTTCATCGTCTCTGCCATGACTAGCAGCTTCAGCACTAGGTGGAAGTGGATCTTGATCTATCCCTATTTTACCCTCCACATTTTTGTTCTCCATTTTTTAATGTGTGGAATTATATGCCAGTATCAATAGCAATGGCCTACTACTATATATACTGCGCACAACTGAAATGCACCACAGGTATAGAATGTAGATGGATAGTATTCTTGACGACACAGAGGTAGGTACAGCAGTGGCCTTCCGTACCGTACTGCTATATATACTGGTGGTCACTGTGTCAGCAAACTGCACAACTGAAATGCACCACAGGTATAGAATGTAGATGGATAGTATACTTGACGACACAGAGGTAGGTACAGCAGTGGCCTTCCGTACTGTACTGCTATATATACTGGTGGTAACTGTGTCAGCAAACTGCACAACTGAAATGCACCACAGGTATAGAATGTAGATGGATAGTATACTTGACGACACAGAGGTAGGTACAGCAGTGGCCTTCCGTACCGTACTGCTATATATACTGGTGGTCACTGTGTCAGCAAACTGCACAACTGAAATGCACCACAGGTATAGAATGTAGATGGATAGTATACTTGACGACACAGAGGTAGGTACAGCAGTGGCCTTCCGTACCGTACTGCTATATATACTGGTGGTCACTGTGTCAGCAAACTGCACAACTGAAATGCACCACAGGTATAGAATGTAGATGGATAGTATACTTGACGACACAGAGGTAGGTACAGCAGTGGCCTTCCGTACCGTACTGCTATATATACTGGTGGTCACTGTGTCAGCAAACTGCACAACTGAAATGCACCACAGGTATAGAATCTAGATGGATAGTATACTTGACGACACAGAGGTAGGTACAGCAGTGGCCTTCCGTACCGTACTGCTATATATACTGGTGGTCACTGTGTCAGCAAACTGCACAACTGAAATGCACCACAGGTATAGAATCTAGATGGATAGTATACTTGACGACACAGAGGTAGGTACAGCAGTGGCCTTCCGTACCGTACTGCTATATATACTGGTGGTCACTGTGTCAGCAAACTGCACAACTGAAATGCACCACAGGTATAGAATCTAGATGGATAGTATACTTGACGACACAGAGGTAGGTACAGCAGTGGCCTTCCGTACCGTACTGCTATATATACTGGTGGTCACTGTGTCAGCAAACTGCAAAACTAAAATGCACCACAGGTATAGAATGTAGATGGATAGTATACTTGACGACACAGAGGTAGGTACAGCAGTGGCCTACTGTACCGTAATGCTATATATTATATACTGTTGGTCAGCAAACTGTGCAAAACTGAAATGCACCACAGGTATGGATGGATAGTATACTTGACGACACAGAGGTAGGTACAGCAGTGGCCTTCTGAACCGTACTCCTATATATTATATACTGGTGGTCAGCAAAATTATGCACTGTACTCCTACTATATACTGTCTACAATGCCGCACAGATATGGAGTGTTTTACAGGCAGACAACGTATACTGGTGATCACTGGTCAGCAAAACTCTGCACTGTACTCCTCCTATATAATATTATACTGGTGGTCCCAAGTCCCCACAATAAAGCTGCACACTGAGCATAGATATGGAGTGTTTTTCAGGCAGACAACGTATACTGGTGGTCACTGTCAGCAAAACTCTGCACTGTACTCCTGCTATATAATACAGCTGCTCCCAAGTCCCCACAATTAAGCAGTGTGAGCACAGATATATGCAGCACACTGAGCACAGATAAGGAGCGTTTTTTTCAGGCAGAGAACAGATAAAACTGGTGGTCACTGATCAGCAAAACTCTGCACTGTACTCCTCCTATATTAATATACAGCTGCTCCCCAGTCCCCACAATTAAGCAATAAGTAAAAGCAAGCACAAATATTTGCATCAAAAATACACGGAGAGGACGCCAGCCACGTCCTCTCCCTAACATTTCCAATACACGAGTGAAAATGGCGGTGACGCGCGGCTGTTTATATAGAATCCGAATCTCGCGAGAATCCGACATCGGGATGATGACGTTCGGGAGCGCTCGGGTTAACCGAGCCATACGGGAGAATCCGAGTATGCCTCGGACCCGTGTAAAAAGGGTGAAGTTCGGGGGGGTTCGGTTTTCGAGAAACCGAACCCGCTCATCACTAGAGGAGACAAGCGCTCGCTTAGAGGACCTCTTGGACTTAGGCGAGCGTTGGTCAGACTTTTTAGTAGTCAATGACTGGTTCAACTTCTTTAATTGAGCAGATAAATCGTCCGCCCACGGCGGGTTAGCTGCAGGGACCACATACGGTTGTACCGGCATTGGGGGTCCCATAGGGGGTGTTAGTTTATGAACTAGCGTAGGCAGAAGCATGGGAAAAGCGGCCAACAGTGGGTCAGTATGTGACTCCGCTGCCACAGTCCAACTAGGGGTCAAGGAGCCCCCAGAACCAGAGCCCACAGCTGCTATATTCTCCTCATATTTGTCTGTGGCTTCAGCAACACCAGCAGTGTGTTCCGCCCCAGAACCGTTACCCTCAGAAGCAGACATGATATAACTTGCAGTATGAGGTAACACAGTACAATTATCAGCAGCACTATACCTCTAAACCCAAACCCCTGCGCAGTGTAGTCAGCACCAGCAGATATAAAGGAGAGATATGGTGACTAAATCACAGAGAAAAATACGTAATACAGTATATCTTTGTGAAAATCCTATATTAGATAACACCTGACGCACCAAGCCCCCTCAGGTTATGGAATATAGGGATAGCAAGATGAGTGAAAGACACGAAATGGACACCACTCAGCTATCAAATGCACACACAAATAGTCACAGTTTGTACAATGCAGAGGTTATTACTGACAATAATACTGCACTGGACTAGCGTACACAGCTATATAACAATAGATATAACAGTACACAGTAAGAACTGGATGTATATCACAGGGTAATTGTACTATAAAACCCTGACTAATTGCACTCTTTCTTAACTATCACGGTCTAAAAAGGCAGGTAGAATACTTAAGTGTCATATAAAGGCACAGCGCTGACAACCAGGCGGCTTTACATAGGAGGATTTGCCCAAGCAGTCCCAGGAACAGTGAGCTGAGGGATAATGGCGCTGCAGACACTGACTGGGAGTGAGGAAAAGACAGAAATGCATCTCCAGGGCGGGAATACTTGCTAGAAATGGCGCCCTAAGGGTGGGGGAGGGGTTTCAGGTCTAAGCCTTATCTCCACTGCTGGCAAAACCACTGGGTACTGTGGGCGATATAAGAATTGGTTTAGAGAGAAAACCTGACCTGCGCCCATGCCCTGGTGATCTAGTGGGATCGCCTCTACTGCCACAGTGTCCACCGCCAGCGCGCGCGGCCCGCCTCCCACTGACTGCGCTGGATCGCGATAAAGACCGGGTCCCGCGAGCGGGACCCACTTACCACCTCCCGAAGCGCAGCCACGCGATCCTAGAGACCCCCAGCCATGTGTGTCTAATGTGAAGAATACCGGAGCCTCCACTGTAGGTATCCGGCAACCAGGGCTCGGGAGTGTATAGCGCCGCTGGGGAGAGCTGGAGCTGCAGCAGTGAATGTCACAAGACATTTACCACCGCTGCTGCCGTTGAAGTCTTCACTTTTTACCTCATAAAAAGCTTTTCTTAGGGCTGCTTGGAGCAGCCCCTTTGTTAAGTGCCTGCTTACTGCAGCACCAACTTACAAAATTGAGCTCCTGTGTTGGGAGGCGGGGTGATATAGGAGGCAGCGCTGTGCATTCTGGGAACAGTCAAAGCTTTGAGCCTGTTGGTGCCTCGGATCAAGATCCTATTCTACACCCCATTTTCCAATCCTTGTGGAGCCCAGTGTAACCCGCAGCAGAAAAATATTTTGAGGGATATAAATAATCCATAGTAATAAAAAATCCAACTTTAACATATATTAAACAGAGATGTCTCAGTGACACAAACAGACAGACAGCGTGTCTTACCCTCTCTGCTGAGTGCTGAACTGTCTCAGGGTCGCTCAGCTGTGTCCTCGGCTCCGGCGTCGGCTCCGATTCCTCCTGAGAGGAACGCTGCCTGGGCTGGGCCTGTAATGTTGGCGTGGCTGGTGGCGGCAGTTGCAGGACAGTGAGGACACGGCACAGGGGCAGTTGCAGGATTTTTATGTGGAGGGGGGTTCCGTACATGCTCACACACATATATATAAATATATATATATATATACTGTATATATACACACATACGTATACACACACATATTATGCAATAAATATATATATATATATATATATATACATATATATACATACACACACACACATATATATATATATATATATAAATATATATATACACACACACGCAGCATACATACACATAGGAGACTCATATAATAGTATACATACACATACATGATATACTAACATACACAGTACACAACATGCATATACAGTAGACACACAGAGTAGCATACTCATATAATAGTAAACATACACAGTACACAACATGCATACACAGCAGACACTATACATACTGTACACACACACACACACACACACACACACACACACACACACACACACACATATCTTTCACAAAAAAAATAAAACACATCCACCATAATTGCTGCCAGTCCCTGCCGGGTCAGCGAGAGTCCGTCTGGCCAGCATCTTTAATTAAAGCCGCCTGCGTACCGATCCCCCCCACCGGACCCGCCACTACCACCGGCACCCCTGACATGCGTCTCATACTTGCAGACAGGAGAGGAGATGCTGCAACCGTCCAGCCCCATGAGAAGGGAAATACCAGAGGACCCTCCAGCATTCACGTAGCCACGGGAGGAGACTGGTGAGCGTGCGCGGAAAGCGGAACTTGACCTCAATCACCCCCTCTGCAGCCGCTTGGCAGCCATTAGTGACAGCAGCATGTTCGCGGCGGCGGCCAGCAGGTGCAGCAGCACAGTTGGTCAGTGCGGCAGGCTGAGGTCGGCGGCTTATCGCAGGCGTGGAGTGTGGGGGGTGCCATACATTAGGGGGTACCTGTGCGCACCAGGCAACCCCCATGCGCACGCTTATGCTCTGAACTCGTGCACCTGTAGTGGGTGCAGACTTTCTGCTCTTTCTATGGCCTAGCCTCGTGCAGAAGTAGGCCCTCCCGAATTTTCTCGATCTGGCAGCCCAAGGGGACTGCATCAGAGAAGCAGAGTTACGTCTTCTCACAGGTGGTGCTGCGGAAGGAAGCAAAGCTGACTTACCCAAAGTAGCCTTTGTATTCAGAGTGTCCCCAAGCGGTGTCTTACCTGCATTCCATTGGTGGATCCGGAGACCTCTGGGAGCCGCTACTGCCATGGAGGATGCTCTAGAATTCATCAGCCCAATGTCCCTTATGGCTTTCACCATGAATGTAGCCAAATCCTTTATGTGACCTAGAATCAAGACAACATCATCCCTATGGATTGTATCTGTCAGGAACTGGTGCAGAATCCGGAATTTGGGATCAGGTACCAAGTGGTTGACGTTACCCAGAACAGAGGCGCGGAATCTAACACGCTGGGAGGCTTTCACCAGGGAACCCCGCAAGGGAATATGGGCTTCGTGGCTCCCGATGTGCAGGTCGCGGCCCCCTGTCTGGGTCACTAGATACCTGAACAGGACTAGAGTTATGGTAGAGGTGTTGTATATGACAAACCGCAGGGATACGCAGGAACAAACAGGAACTGGAGAAGGTGGCAGGGTGCACACGGCCAGATGGTATGCTGGGGCCGTGGAGATGAAACAGCAGCAGGAACTCTAGGAGAGACACAGTTGGTAGCGGCACACGGACGGACTGGGGTGCAGACACTTGGAGACAGGGTAACGGCAGTTGGCAGACTAAGGTCGTCAGCAAGATGGTGAAGCTGGAATTCAATGCAGGAACAAGGCAAAACCCACTGGACAGATGAACTGAGACCAGAGAGGAACCAGAGAGCAGAACACCGCATGGAGTAGATATAACTGGCAAAGCCTCTTGGGATTGAGAGGCTTGAAACAACAGGCTGGACCAATCAGCTGTGGGCACCAGACAGGCCCCCGGTAATTGATATAACATGCAGCTGCAGTGCAGACTGAGCAGGCTGAAAAGCTGAATAGTAGGTTTCAGGTGACCAACTGTAATTACAGAATCCAGACACCTGTTGAGTGCAGGAGCTGAGGCACTGGGAGACAACTATGCAGGATCTAGCTGTGACCTGAAGTTCCACAAACTGAAGCAAAGGTTAATCATAACAATAACTAACAAAACATGAGTAATATGCTCAGGATTGTAACAGTACCCCCCCCCCCCTTCCCCCTTGAAGAGGGGTTAAGAATCCCTAGAACCAGGCTTATCCGGAAAGTCATAGAAGAAATACCTCTTAAGTCTGGGTGCTTGAAGAAACCTCTCTGGTACCCAGGTTCTCTCTTCCGGACCGTAACCCTTCCAATGCACGAGGAAATGAACTTGATCCCACCTGAACTTGGAATCCAGAATCTTTTCAACAACAAACTCCTTGTGACCTTAGACCAACACAGTGGCAGGCCTTCTGGAAGGAGATCTTCTAAATCTCTGGGACACAAATGCTGGTTTCAACAAGGAACAGTGGAAAGTGTTATTGATCTTAAGTGATTTTGGTAAAAGGAGTCGAAAGGCTACTGGAATAATCTGTCTAATAATCCGGAATGGACCAATGAACCTAGGCCCAAATTTTTGAGAGGGCTGGCGTAACTTAATATTTCAAGTGGACAGCCACACCATGTCACCCACTTTAAAAGTACAAGGCCTTCATTGTCTGTCAGCAAATTGTTTTGAACGAACAGAGACTTGGTTGAGTGCCAGACGTACTCTCCTCCAAATTTTCCTCAGACGAGCTACAGGATCAAGGGAAGAAGTCTGTTGCTGCAGGATGTCAAAAGCGTTAGACCTAGGATGGAAACTCGAGAGACAAAAGAAGGGTGACATGGATAAAGAAGAGTGACTGGAATTATTATATGCAAATTCAGCAAATGCCAGATGGTCCACCCAATCGTTATGGTACTTGGAAACATAACAACGGAGATACTGTTGTCCATTGGATTGTGAATGATAACCAGAGGACAGACTAAGATTAATATCCAAGGCTGAACAGAAAGCTCACCAGAATCGAGCAATAAACTGAGTTCCTCTGTCGGAGACGATGTACTGTGGTAATACATGTAATTTAAAGATATGTTGGATAAACAAGGTTGCCAATTCTATGGCACTGGGGAGCTTGCGAAGACGAACAAAGTGAGCCATCTTACAGAACCGGTCTACCACAACCCAAATGGTATTGTACCCTGATGACTTAGGAAGATCAACCGCAAAGTCCATAGAAATATAGGACCAAGGTCTTGAGGGAACCGTAAGAGGCAGAAGATGTCCCATGGGAGCTTTACGAGGAGTTTTATGTTGAGCACAGATCTCACAAGCAAGAATGAACTCTCTAATATCTTGACACATAGAAGGCCACCAAACTGAGCGAGACAATTAATCCAGAGTCTTAGAAATCCCTGGATGCTCAGAGACTCTTTTTACATGAAATTCAGATAAAACTGCTTTCCTGTACTCTTTAGGGACAAAGAGGAGTCCTGAGGGAATCCCCATGGGTGCAAGGGACTGTTTGGCTTGAATCTGGGAGACTAAATCTTAAACAAGACCAGCATGGATATTGGAAACAGGAATAATTGGTTCAGAAGAGCAGGATGAATTTTGAATTGGAAGAAAGCTTCGGGACAAGGCATCTGCTTTAAGATTATTTGATCCTGGCCGATAGGAGATCACATAGTTGAATCTAGTGAAGAATAACGCCCATCGTGCCTGTCTTGGATTCAGTCTCTTGGCTGATTCAATATAGGATAGGTTTTTATGGTCAGTGAGGATTGTAATCACATGTCTCGCCCCTTCCAACCAATGCCTCCATTCTTCTAGAGCCCACTTGATAGCAAGCAGTTCACGATTTCCAACATCATAGTTGGCTTCGGCAGGACAGAACTTTCTGGACAGAAAAGAGCATGGGTGAAGTTTAGAATCCACGGGATCTTTCTGTGATAGGACTGCTCCCACTCCCACTTCAGAAGCATCCACTTCCATAACAAAACGCAGGTCAGGATTTGGATGACTAAGAACAGGTGCGGATATAAAGGCTTTTTTTAACTTGAGAAAAGTTTGTAGCGCTGAAGGTGACTGATGTGATGGATCCGCACCTTTCTTGGTCAAAGCAACAATAGGTGCAACAATGTCTGAAAATGAACGAATAAATCGTCTGTAATAATTAACGAATCCAAGAAAGTGTTGTATAGCTTTAAGGTTAGTAGGTTGTGCCCAATCTTGAATTGCGTGAAGCTTACTGGGATCCATGGAGAACCCCTTGGGAGAGATGATGTAGCCTAAGAAAGCGACTTTCTTCACTTCGAATTCACATTTTTCTAACTTGCCGTATAAATGGTGCTCCCGGAGCTTTTGCAATACCATCTGGACATGGACTCGATGCTGCTCAAGTGACCGTGAATATATTAAGATGTCATCCAAGTAGACCACAACAAATTTTCCCAGGAATTCTCGGAGCACATCATTGATAAAATCTTGGAAGATGGCAGGAGCATTTGACAGTCCAAATGGCATAACAAGGTATTCATAATGTTCAGAATGAGTGTTAAAGGCCGTCTTCCACTCGTCACTGGCTTTAATTTGTATGAGGTTATATGCCTCCTGAAGATCAATTTTAGAGAAGATTTCCGCCATCCGGAGTTGATCAAACAACACGGAAATTAAAGGCAAAGGATAAGAGTTCTTAACAGTGATTTTGTTGAGTCCTCTATAATCAATGCATGGACGTAAGGAGCCGTCCTATTTTCCTCAAAGAAGAATCCTGCTCCTACTGGTGATTTTGAGGGATGAATAAACCCTTTGCTTAGGTTCTCCTGAATATAGTCCTCCATAGGTTTGGTTTCGGGCAAAGAAAGAGCATATAATCTACCCTTAGGTAATTTATCTTCGGATACCAGACTGATGGCACAGTCATAAGGTCAATGTGGGGGAAGAGTATCCGCCTCTTTCTTGGAGAAGACATCCGCAAATGAATGATATGGAGTCGGTAGCACCTCTGGTATAACTTGAGAGCATCGCACTGGCAAGGACAGACATCTTCCTGTACATTCTGTTCCCCACTGTAAGAGTTCTCCTGTCTTCCAGCAGATGGATGGATTATGGGATTTCAACCATGGAAGCCCTAGGACTATGGAAGCCATGGGGCAATTGACCAGGAGTCAACTAATCTCCGAATGCAGAAGACCGGTAGTTAAATGAACAGGAGGAGTTTTCTGAGACACTTGCCCACTGAGGAGGTGGTTACCGTCAAGGCCACAAATAGTCACAGGAAGCTTCATCCTTAGTATAGGAATGTTCCAGGACTGGGCAAAAGAGATATCCATAAAGTTGGCAGCTGAACCACAATCAACGAAATCCTTGACTGCAACTTGCTGACTAGGTAGACTAATTTGAACTGGAAGCAAGACTGAATTTATAGGAGAGATTCCAGCCAGACCCAGGAGTAACTCCCCTTTTACTCCTGGGTCTTGTCTTTTCCCAACTTCAGGGTGCAAACATTAGCAAAATGACCCTTTGCTCCACAATATAAGCATAGGCCCATCGATTGCCTACGGGATTTTTCTTGAGCAGAAAGACGAAAGGTCCCAATATGCATGGGTTCACTGGAGTCTTTGGCTTCTTCCAAGGCTAATGCTGAGGGAGATGGTGACCCTCCTCCTTTCTCCATCCTCCGCTCCCTGATCCGACGATCTACTTGAATTGCTAACTTCATGAGCTTATCCAGGGTTTCAGGAGTAGGATACTGGACAAGGTAGTCTTTAATTTGCTCAGTGAGGCCTAAGTGGAAATGACTTCGGAGGGCTGGGTAATTCCAACCACTATCACCTGCCCATCTGCGAAACTCAGTGCAGTATACCTCGGCCATATTTTTCCCTTGTCTCAGGGCTCGTAAGTGAGCCTCTGCAGAAGCTGCTCAGTCCGGGTCATCATAAAGAATTCCTAGGGCGCTGAAAAAGGAATCCACTGTGTGCAAGGCGGGATTCTCCATTTTTAATCCAAATGCCCAGGACTGGGGTTCCCCCTGCAGGAGGGAGATGATGATACCTACTCGCTGAGCCTCAGAACCAGACGATAATGGCCGGAGTCTGAAATATAGCTTGCAGCTATCACGGAAATTCTGGAACTGTTTCTGGTCACCTGTGAACCGATCAGGAAGATGCAGCTTTGGTTCAGGCCCAGGTGCCCTTTTGCTACCAATGACCTGCTAGTTTCTTCCTGGGTGGAAACTCGGAGTATTAGATCTTGCAGTTGCTGCGTCAAATTTTGTATTTGACTAGCCAAGATTTGAGACGGATTTTGCTGTGACGGGTCCATGCCCAGGAAGTGATGGGCCAGTTATAATGTCAGGAACTGGTGCAGAATCCGGAATTTGGGATCAGGTACCAAGTGGTTGACGTTACCCAGAACAGAGGCGCAGAGTCTAACATGCCGGGAGGTTGTCACAAGGGAACCCCGCAAGGGGATATGGGCCTTGCGGCTCCCAACGTGCAGGTCGCGGCCCCCTGTCTGGGTCACTTGATACCTGAACTGGACTAGAGTTATGGTAGAGGTGTGGTATATGACAAACCGCAGGGATACACAGGAACAAACAGGAACTGGAGAAGGTGGCAGGGTGCACACGGCCAGATGGTACACTGGGGCCATGGAGATGGAACAGCAGCAGGAACTCTAGGAGAGACACAGGAGGTAGCGACACACGGACGGACTGGGGTGCAGACACTTGGAGACAGGGTAACGGCAGTCGTCAGACTAAGGTCATCAGCAAGATGGTGAAGTTGGAATTCAATGCAGGAACAAGGCAAAACCCACTGGACAGATGAATTGAGACCAGAGAGGAACCAGAGAGCAGAACACCGCATGGAGTAGCTATAACTGGCAAAGCCTCTTGGGATTGAGAGGCTTAAAAGAACAGGCTGGACCAATCAGCTGTGAGCACCAGACAGGCCCCCAGTAATTGATATAACATGCAGCTGCAGTGCAGACTGAGCAGGCTGACAAGCTGAATAGTAGGTTTCAGGTAATCAGATGTAATTACAGAATCCAGACACCTGTGGAGTCAGTTGCTGAGTGCAGGAGCTGAGGCACTGGGAGACAACTATGCAGGAGCTAGCTGTGACCTGTAGTTCCACAAACTGAAGCAAAGGTAAATCATAACAATAACTAACAAAACATGAGTAATATGCTTAGGATTGTAACAGTATCAAGGTCTTCTATTAAATTGTCTGACCATTTTAACATAGCCCTAGCTACCCACATGCATGCAATAGTGGGCTTAAGGGCGGCTCCTGTAGCCGTGTAAATGGATTTTAGAGTTGTCTCTATCTTGCGGTCAGTCGGCTCCTTTAACAAGGCCAAGCCTGGTACAGGTAATGTAATTACCCCTGATGGCCTGGACACCGAAATGTCCATTATTGGAGGAATCTCCCATCTCCTTCTATCCTCCTCGGGAAAGGGATATGTCTTAAGTACTTTATTGGGGATGTGAAAAACCTCTTCTGGGTTTAATCAGGATCTTTCAAATAGAGTATTCAACTCTTCGGAAACCGGGAATGTCACTAATGATTTTGCAGTTAGCATACAAGAATTTTCCTCTATTTGTATAGGTATTTCTAACACATCCCAATGGCATTGATAAATTGCTGAATTTTATATTCCAATCTATCGTAGTGCCCCCTTCTAACTTCTGTGTCGATCCCTGTGTCGGCATCGATGTCCACGTTGGCCTGCAAGACCTGTGTATCAGGAGATGAGGGGTTCCTAGATGAAATGGACTGATCCATAGCTAGAGCATTCTTCGTAGCTTTTTTTCCAGCAACTTAATAGAGTATGCCCTAATGAACTCTGAGGAATCTTATTTCCTAGTCTATCCAGCCATTCTGTCTCCATCCTAATGGGATGAAACCACTCAAGGCAATCCTTGGTACAGACTCCTCTGAGGAAGACACCTCCACAAACTCCAAAACATTTTGCACATGTTATATCTGCCTCCCCTGCAGTGCACATGGTTTTGCCCAACTGCTAACAAAATTCCTGCTGCTATCAACTTGGAATTACCCCCAATGAGCAGTGATACTGAGCACTGATGATACTACTACTGAGAATTGACACTGAGCAGCACGATGCAGCACAAGACACTGTACTAGTATTAGTAAGCAGCACAAAAGCACTCTGGAATTGTCACCCCCAGATACCACTGTGACTGGAATGATGATGACCGATGCACAGTCACAGGACACTACTACCACAGCACCCTACAGCAGCAAGATGCAGCACAAGACACTGTACTAGTATTACTGAGCAGCACGATGCAGCACAAGACAATAAGCACTGGTACGGAGCACTGATACTGAGAACTGACACTGAGAGAAAGTAGCCACGTCCTCTCTGTACTCTCTACAATGCCTGAGTTAAAATGGCGACGACGCGTGGCTTTTTATATGAAATTCGAATCTCGAGAGAATCCGACAGCGGGATGATGAAGTTTTGCCTTGTTCGGGTTTTCAGACTCAGGTGGGAATAACCGAGCTGGGCTCGGAACCGTGTTTGACACGTGGAGATCGGGCGCGGGGGGGTCGGTTCTCGGCGAACTGAACCCGCTCATCTCTACGTATTACCCGCATTTTAAGGAACAAACTACACTATTTTTGGTCTTTTGCGTTTTATTATCTCCCACCATTATCAGTGAGAAACCAAGCAAGCCACCCTTCGGATGAGAAGATCCTCTAAAGTCCATGCAGATACAAGAACCTAAAGATACCTTTATATGAGGAGAATATCTTGTCTGAACATGAGTACGGTACGCCTACCAATACCTCCAACTACTAAACTAAAGAATAGAAGTAATAGGTTGATCTGAATAGACTCATCCTAGTCCATCTCCACCAAGAGATCATTTTTTGAACTTTATTCTAGAACTACTCCATCCTTTATCACCACCGTTGAGCGCAGAAGTTATGTTCAAAATTGCTTTGTAGTAATATTTCCTTGGTTGTGGAGTGACAACCATTGAACATTTCCACTGCAGCTCTCTGAGGCGCAGCAGTTCTCTATCCATCCAATTTTTGCATAAAATCTAAGCAATCTAATCAGATTGCTTAGGTTTTAAACACGGATCTCTCCATGTGTACCCCCTTTAACAGTTTTTTTTTTGGCATAAAATTATTTTTCTTTGTGCTTTAATGCACAGCCACACATAAACAGCAGCCTTTTGTCTTTAAAGATGTGATGATAGTGTTCATCAAACGATATCTAACTTGTATTTATGATGAAATTAAATGGCTTAGATTTTACTACAATAAATAATAATATTTTTTTTAAAAAAATTTGGGGGGGAGGGGGGCTGGTTTGATGCTGAAACAGTGAAATAAGCAGCATGTTTTTTGAACAGTCAAACAGTACACATTGGGGTATATTTACTAAGCTCCCGATTTTGACCGATTTGGTGTTTTTTGATAAAAGTGTCATCTCGGGAATTTACTAAACTAAAATCTCGGCCATTCGTATTTTTATGGTAGTCAAAGAAAAACAATACGAATGAATACACCATTGGTCAAACGCGGCTGTTTAGGTATACAACTCGGTAATTTACTAAAAATTGTATTTCACAAACACTGCCGTGAAAAAATACAATTCGTAAAAAAAAGCAGTTTTAAAACAGACCTTCTTTTTTTTGACCGTGTTATGATAGTCATGCACGAATCCATGAGATCCGTGCATGTTTATCAGTGGGAAGGGGTGGGAAAGTGTTAAAAAAAATATGCGTGGGGTCCCCCCTCCTAAGCAAAACCAGCCTCGGGCTCTTTGAGCCAGTCCTGGTTGTAAAAATATGGGGGGGAAAATGACTGGCGTTCCCCCACATTTATACAACCAGCACCGGGCTCTGCGTCCGGTCCTGGTGCAAAAAATACGGGGGACAAAAAATGTAGGGGTCCCCCGTATTTTTTGAACCAGCACCGGGCTCCACTAGTCAGAGAGATAATGCCACAGCCGGGGGACACTTTATATCGGTCCCTGCGGCCCTGGCATTAAATAACTAACTAGTCACCCCTGGCCGGGGTACCCTGGAGGAGAGGGGACCCCTTAAATCAAGGGGTCCCCCCCTCCAACCACCCAAGGGCCAGGGGTGAGGCCCGAGGCTGTCCCCACATCCAAGGGCTGCGGATGGGGGGCTGTTAGCCATGTGTAAAAATAAGAATATTGTTTTTTGTAGCAGTACTACAAGTCCCAGCAGAGCCTTCCCCGCAAGCTGGTACTTGGAGAACCACAAGTACCAGCATGCGGTGGAAAAACGGGCCCACTGGTACCTGTAGTACTACTACAAAAAAAATACCCAAATAAAAACAGAACTCACACACCTTGAAAGTAAAACTTTATTACATACAAGCACACCTACATTTACACATACTTACCTATGTTCACACGAGGGTCGGTCCACTTCTCAAAGTTTAATCCATGGGGTACCTGTGAATAAAATTATACTCACACAATCCTGTGTAGATCGGTCCTCTTCTGAGCTTGTAATCCACGTACTTGGCAAAATAACAAACCAAAAAACCCGAACCACGCACTGAAAGGGGCCCCATGTTTACACATGGGACCCCTTTCCCCGACTGCCGAGACCCCCCGTGACTCCTGTCACAGAGGGTCCCTTCAGTCAATCAGGGAGCGCCACGTCGTGGCACTCTCCTGATTGCCTGTGCGCTCCTGAGCTGTCAGTCAGGCTGCGCACAGCAGAGATACAATGTAGCGCATAGGTGCTCCATTGTATCCAATGGTGGGAACTTTGCGGTCAGCGGTGAGGTTACTCGCGGTCAACCACTGACCGCAAAGTTCCCACCATTGGATACAATGTAGCGCCTATGCGCATGTAGCAGAGCCCGGTGCTGGTTGGTTAAATATGGGGGAACCCCAGTCATTTTTCCCCCCATATTTTTACAACCAGGATCGGCTCAAAGAGTCAGAGGCTGGTTTTGCTTAGGAGGGGGGACCCCACACATTTTTTTTTTTACATTTTAACTCTTTAAACACTTTTTTAAGGTACACAATGAAGCCCTGCACGGATCTCACAGATCCGGCCGAGATTCATTGTGTTAATGTCGGCAGTGTGTTACTAATCACTCACGTAAAACACTGCCCGACATTACGAATGACATCGACATCAGAAAAAACGAAAATGCAGAATACGACAGCATAGTAAATGAGGCGTAAAAAAATCAAAAAGTTGCAAATTCACACATTCGATGTCATTCGTGTTTGAACTTTAACCTCATTCTGAAAAATACGAATTTTAGTAAATAAATATACCCCACTGAATGCTCATTCTCTTTTACCCTATTTCCATCTGTCACACCCTTTCTCACCCTGGGGCAGATGTATTAAGCCTGGAGAACGGATAAAGCAGTGATGAGTGAAAGGTGACAATGCACCAGCCAATCATTATGGGTTTGAAAAATGACAGTTAGAAGCTGATTGGCTGGTGCATTGTCACCGTCCACTTATCACTTCTTTATCACTGCTTTATCACTTCTCCAGGCTTAATACATCTGCCCTCCTGTTTCATCCTCTCTGTAATTTACTGAACCAAATGACACAAACGCTCCCCACATATTTACAGGGTCCGTTCGTGGCCTGTTCCAGCGGAGGGGCCAAACATGGGTGCTACCACATAGTGGGCACCGTGAGGTCACCGCCTTCGGGACCTACACCCACTACTCTGCAAAAAAAATTTTGTTTTTAAACTATAGTTTCTGCCAGCAGGACTGGGCATATCACTCACTGAAGCAGGCTAGAATTGCTTCTTCCAAATGATTTTGTGGTATGGGTGGAGCTGCAAGCATTGATGGGGAGTTGGGGGCAGGTGTCGGCACTATTCAATTAGTGCTGTTTGTTCGACCAGTCGAAAAAACTGCACTTTTTGCCCGTTTTTAGGTCTAATTCACATTCGACCTATTTAATGCCCATGCCATTTTTTCGACTGGTCGAAAAATCTGACATTGGCAAAAACCACATGGATCAGTGAATCACGTGTTTTGATGAATTTGTGGGCATTTCACCTGGTTTTGGGTCCATTTTTGCCCATGCCAATTCGATAAAAAAAAGTGAAAAGGCATGGGCGAAAATTGATTGAATACAAGGTCAAATTAGGCAAGCCGAAAAAAACGGCACTAATTTGTATACCACGCTAAGTCTCAGGATGGCAGGAGCCGCAGGACAACAACAGAAAATGATGGGTCTCCTCCTTTTAGGACCCAGAGCTATCCACGCTCCTCATACAGTAAGAGTAAAGGTGCCCACACACTGAACGATTTCATGGCCGATTTTGCAGAAAATGATACATTGTAACTATACATCATTTACAACAGTGCAAATTATTTGTTGTCCACAAACAATAACGATCCGATGCTCGTCGCCGCTGCTCGTTTGATGTATCCTCTGATCTTCCCTTCTCCAGTCAGTTTCTGAAGCTATAATTAACGACAGCATGCTCTGGATGTTGCCTCTCCCATATCTTAAGATATTGCTTATGTGTATTGTACTATATAGTATGCCTAGGACTGCTGGGGTGCTGCCAGTCACCAGTGTGTGTGTCTCAATTAGAGATGAGCGGGTTCGGTTCTCAGAGAATCAAACCGTACCAAACTTCACCATTCGAGTCCGGATCCAAGCCAGGCTTGGGTTGTCCCGCCTAACTCACAAACCAGAATGAGGCAAAACGTCATCATCCCGCTGTCAGATTCTCGCTGGGTTTGGATTCCATATAAGAGTGTAGAGAGAGGACGTGTCTTGTGCTGAATCTGTCCAGTCACAGTGCTTGTGTCCTCTGCTGCCATATGTCCAGTGCTGTCCAGTGGTGCTGTGTTGTGCTGCATCAGTTCAGTGGTGGTGTGTTGTGCTGCATCAGTCACAGTGGTGGTGTCCTCTGCTGCCATATGTCCAGTGCTGCTGTATAATAAGTCCCTTACAGTGTTGCTGTGTTGTCCTGCATCAGACCAGTGGAAGTGTCCTGGGCATCAGTCATTCCAGTGACCATTCACAGTGGTGGTGTCAACTGTTGCCATATGCCCAGTGTTGCTGTATAATTAATTATATGTGTTGTCCTGCATCAGACCAGTGGTAGTGTCCTGTGCATCAGTTAGTCCAGTGACCATTCACAGTGGTGGTGGTGGCATCTGCTGCCATATGCCCAGTGCTGCTGTATAATTAGCTGTGTTGTCCTGCATCAGACCAGCGCTAGTGTCCTGTGCATCAGTCAGTCAGTCAGTCAGTCAGTCCAGTGACCATTCACAATGGTGTCCTCTGCTGCCATATGCCCAGTGCTGCTGTGTAATTATCTGTGTTGTCCTTCATCAGACCAGTGCTAGTGTCCTGTGCATCAGTCAGTCCAGTGACCATTCACAGTAGTGGTGTCATCTTCTGCTATATGCCCAGTGCTGCTGTATCATTAATTATCTGTGTTGTCCTGCATCAGACCAGTGGTAGTGTCCTGGGCATCAGTCAGTCCAGTGACCATTCACAGTGGTGGTGGCATCTGCTGCCATATGCCCAGTGCTGCTGTATAATTAATTATATGTGTTGTCCTTCATCAGACCAGTGCTAGTGTCCTGTGCATCAGTCAGTCCAGTGACCATTCACAGTGGTGGTGGTGGCATCTGCTGCCATATGCCCAGTGCTGCTGTGTTGTCTTGCATCAGACCAGTGGTAGTGTCCTGTACATCAGCCATCAGTCATTCCTGTGCCGCATATAGTGTTATATAACTCCAGAAAAATAATGGAGAACAAAAATTTGGAGGATAAAATAGGGAGAGATCAAGAACCACTTCCTCCTAGTGCTGAAGCTGCTGCCAATAGCAATGACATAGACAATGAAATGCCATTGTCGTCTGCCAAGGCCGATGCCCAATGTGATAGTAGAGGGCATGTAAAATCCAAAAAGCCAAAGTTCAGTAAAAAGACCCCCCAAAAAATGTAAATGGTCTGAGAAGAAACATAAACTTGCAAATATGCCATTTACGACACAAGAGGCAAGGAACGGCTGAGGCCCTGGCCTATGTTCATGACTAGTGGTTCAGCTTCAACTGACGATGGAAGCCCTCATTACTGAGGCTTTGACACTTATGTTGGTGTTAAACGTGCATCCGGTATCTGCATTAGTGCAGTGGGATTTAGACAATTGATGGAGGTATTGTGTCCACTGTACCAAATCCCATCTAGATTCCACTTCACTAGGCAGGCGATACCGAGATTTTGCCATTTAATTCCAGTGATTTTGCAGTATAATTCCAGTGATTTTGCCATTTAATTCCAGTGATATTGCCATTTAATTTCAGTGATTTGGACGTATAATTCCAGTGATTTTGCCATTTAATTACAATAATTTGGACGTATAATTGCAATGATTTTGCAGTATAATTCCAGTGATTTTGCCATTTAATTCCAGTGATTTGGAGTTATGATTTTAGTGATTTAGATTTATAATTCCAGTGATTTCGCAGTATAATTCCAGTGATTTTACCATTTAATTCCAGTGATTTGGACATATTTTTCAAGTAATTTTGCCATTTAATTCCAATGATTTGGACGTATAATTCCAGTGATTTGGACGTATAATTCCAGTGGAAATTGTTTGTGTCACTTGGCTTAGTCATACAGCTACCTCATTGCACCTCTTCGACATCTTTGCATGAGGTGCTGTTTGGGGCCTAGTTTTTGAAAAGTGCCATCCTGTCTGACACTGCCGTATGAGTCCAGGGGTACTGCTGTATTAGTCCTGGGGTACTGCCGTATAAATCCACCAATTGCACAATTTTTTTTAAATGACAGGGGCGTGCTGGAGATGCTGTCAGTGGACCGAACAATTGCGGCCCACTCTCAACATTAAGCCACTGTGTGACACTACTAGATGGGCCAGGTGGTTGTATTGCTTCGCTTAGTCATACAGCAACCTTGCGCACCTTTTTTTCTTCTTTGCATCATGTGCTGTTTGGGGACTATTTTTTTAAAGTGCCATCCTGTCTGACACTTCCGTATATGTCCAGTGGTACTGCCATTTAATTCCAGTGATTTGGACGTATAATTCCAGTTATTTTGCTATTTAATTCCAGTGATCCTGCCGTGTAATTCCAGTAATCCTGCCAAATAATTACAGTGGTATTGGCGTATAATTACAGTAGTCCTGCCGTATAAAATCCAGTGATCCTGCCTTATATGTCCAGTGATCCTGCCGTATAATTACAGTGGTACTGGCGTATAAATCCAGTCCAGTGATACTGCCGTATATATATATATATACCCTGTTGCAAAGCTGATTACTGAGGCCATAACAACTATGCTGGTGTTAGACGTGAGTCTGGTATCTGCCATTAGTGCAGTGGGATTTCGACAATTGATGGAGGTATTGTGTCCCCGGTACCAAATCCCATCTAGATTCCACTTCACTAGGCCGGCGATACTGAGATTTTACAATTTAATTCCAGTGATTTGGACGTATAATTCCAGTGATTTTGCCATTTAATTCCAGTGATTTTGCCATTTAATTCCAGTGATTTGGACGTATAATTCCAGTGATTTTGCCATTTAATTCCAGTGATTTGGACGTATAATTCCAGTGATTTTGCCATTTAATTCCAGTGATTTTGCCATTTAATTCCAGTGATTTGGATGTATAATTTCAGTGATTTGGATTTATAATTCCAGTGATTTTGCAGTATAATTCCAGTGATTTTACCATTTAATTCCAGTGATTTTGCCATTTAATTCCAGTGATTTGTATGTATAATTCCAGTGATTTGTATGTATAATTCCAGTGATTTGGATGTATAATTCCAGTGATTTAGACGTATAATTCCAGTGGTAATTGTTTGTGTCACTTGGCTTAGTCATACAGCTACCTCATTGCACCTCTTCGACATCTTTGCATGAGGTGCTGTTTGGGGCCTAGTTTTTGAAAAGTGCCATCCTGTCTGACACTGCCGTATGAGTCCAGGGGTACTGCTGTATTAGTCCTGGGGTACTGCCGTAAAAGTTCACCAATTGCAGATTTTTAAAAAAATGACAGGGGTGTGCTGGAGATGCTGTCAGTGAACCAAACAATTGCGGCCCACTCTCGACATTAAGCCACTGTGTGACACTACTAGATGGGCCAGGTGGTTGTGTCACTTGGCTTAGTCATACAGCAACCTTGTGCACCTTTTCTTCTTCTTTGCATCATGAGCTGTTTGGGGACTATTTTTTTAAAGTGCCATCCTGCCTGACACTTCCGTATATATCCAGTGGTACTGCCATTTAATTCCAGTGATTTAGACGTATAATTCCAGTGATTTTGCCATTTAATTCCAGTGATCCTGCCATGTAATTCCAGTAATCCTGCCATATAATTACAGTGGTACTGGTGTATAATTACAGTTGTCCTGCCGTATAAATACAGTGATCCTGCCTTTTATGTCCAGTGATCCTGCCGTATAATTACAGTGGTACTGGCGTATAAGTCCAGTCCAGTGATACTGCCATATATATATATATATATATATATATATATAAAACCTGTTGCAAAGCTGATTACTGAGGCCATAACAACTATGCTGGTGTTAGACGTGCATCTGGTATCCACCATTAGTGCAGTGGGACTGCAGTGCCAACCCTAGATGGGCCAGGTGTTTGTGCCGGACACTTGTGTCGCTTAGCTTAGTCATACAGCTACCACATTGCCCTCTTCTACTTCTTGGCATGATGTGCTGTTTTGGGGACTATATTTTTAAAGTGCCATCCTGTCTGACACTTCCGTATATATGTCCAGTGGTACTGCCATTTAATTCCAGTGATTTTGCAGTATAATTCCAGTGATTTTGCCATTTAATTCCAGTGATTCTTCCATTTAATTCCAGTGATTTGGACGTATAATTCCAGTGGAAATTGTTTGTGTCGCTTGGCTTAGTCATACAGCTACCTCATTGCACCTTTCTTACAGGTTTGCATGAGGTGCTGTTTGGGGTAGAGATGAGCTGGTTCGGAGAGCCAAACCCTACCAAACTCCACGTGTCAAACAAGGTTCCGTGCCTGGCTCAGTTATTCCCGCCTGACTCGGAAAACCCGAACAAGGCAAAACGTCATCATCCCGCTGTCGGATTCTCACGAGATTCGGATTCCATATAAAGAGCTGCGTGTCGCGGCCATTTTCACTCGTGCATTGTAGAGAGAGCGGAGAGGATGTGGCTACGTTCTCTCAGTGGAAATCTCTATCTGAATATCAGTGCTCAGCATCAGTGCTTACTTATTGCTGCTCAGTAATACTAGTAGTATGTCTCTCCTGCTCAGTGTCAGTTCTAGTATCCTCATCAGTGCTCAGTATCACTGCTCATTGTCTTGTGCTGCATTGTGGTGATCAGTATACTACAGTACATTACTAATAGTCCAGTGCTGCATTGCTGCTCAGTGTCAGTTCTAGTATCCTCATCAGTGCTCAGTATCACTGCTCATTGTCTTGTGCTGCATTGTGGTGATCAGTATACTACAGTACATTACTAATAGTCCAGTGCTGCATCTTGCTGTTCTGTGTCAGTTCTAGTATCCTCATCAGTGCTCAGTATCACTGCTCATTGTCTTGTGCTGCATTGTGGTGACCAGTATACTACAGTACAATAATCCAGAGCTGCATCTTGCTGCTCAGTGTCAGTTCTAGTAGACTGGTTTTCTTTTATAAATGGTTGCATACACTGGAAGTGCTGCCCAGATTATTATTGACTTCTCGTTTAAATGTTGGTTTGTTCGGGATGAAAGTAGAGTAATTGGTATAAAAGGTGAGAGGATGGGTGGAATGAGAGTGGAGTGAATGGTGGTGGTGGGGAATGAAAGGAGGAGCGAGAGAGGAATGTATGGGCTCAAGAACAGGTGAAGGGGGAGCATGGAGGAAGAAGAGGAGGCTAATTGTGGTAAAAGAAAGTTTCTAAAGGAAATTGTTAAAGTTAAGGGAAAGTGTGAAGGGAATATGTAAAATGGGGGAAAATGTTAATAATAAATGGAAATTTTCTGTTATTGTTCAATTTTTTTACTTTATTTATATGTTGTAAATTTGTAAATATGTAAATAAGAGGTATGAAGGTTGCAATATTCAAATAAAAAGCATTACCAGCATGTACAGTACAATAGTCCAGTGCTGCATTTTGCTGATCTGTGTCAGTTCTAGTATCCTCCTCAGTGCTCAGTATCACTGCTCATTGTCTTTTTCCTGCATTGTGGTGACCAGTATACTACAGTACAATAGTCCAGTGCTGCATCTTGCTGCTCTGTGTCAGTTCTAGTATCCTAATCAGTGCTCAGTATCACTGCTCATTGTATTGTGCTGCATTGTGGTGACCAGTATACTACAGTACATCACTAATAGTCCAGTTCTAAATCTTGCTGCTCTGTGTCAGTTCTAGTATCCTCAACGGTGCTCAGTATCACTGCTCATTGTCTTATGCTGCATTGTAATGACAAGTATACTACAGTACATTACTAATAGTCCAGTGCTGCATCTTGCTGCTCTGTGTCAGTTCTAGTATCCTCATCAGTGCTTAATATCACTGCTCATTGTCTTGTGCTGCATTGTGGTGACCAGTATACTACAGTACAATAGCCCAGTGCTGCATCTTCCTGCTCAGTGTCAGTTCTAGTATCCTAATAAGTGCTCAGTATTACTGCTCATTGGCCCTCATTCCGAGTTGTTCGCAGCGGATCATCGCATCGCAAACGGCAGGAAAACCACAAACTACGCATGCGCAAAAGCGGAAATAAGCATGCGCAAAGATAGCGATACGACACTTGTGCAGAATTACTTCAAAGTAAACTGCTCGTAATACACAAACGAAAACGGGGAGTGACGGAGGCGTGGCAGAGGCACGGCTTCGCAATCCTACGACATGGGTGTGAAAGTGGGCGGCTAGTGTGGGAGTATGCATCCAGCAGTAGGCGTGTTTTTGGCAAAAATGCGTATCCTATGTTAAAAGTACATAACAAATTTTCGCTATCTTCACGCAGCAGAAGAGTGAGTCTGCAGCTACTCAGCACTTGCGAAGTACTGTTACAAGTGTGTGTCTGCTCTAATTAGCAATTGATTAGCAACTGAATTCACCTGTTGAGCATTTACTTGCAAAACACTGCTCTTACAAAATAATACAAGCATCAATTATATGGCCACTTCATATTTGTATTGTTAGCACAAACAAATCTGACACACTCACAAATAATGCACTGTATTTTTTGAACCAATAAAAATTAACTGATGTTAAATGCATGTTTTAATTATTTGTTTAATAATCTCAAATGTGACTAAACTAACTTATAAACTACATCAGCTAAATCTTCTCAACATAGACATATTCCTTTGTACATACCAAATAACATGAGCACCATAATGCAGCCTACATTTAATGTGACTTTTTTTTTTTTTTTAAAGAATATGTGTCCATATCTAATACTATGGCATGTTGCCCCTAGTAACCCAAGTTTTTTTTTGGTTATTTTTTTTTTGTATATGTTAAATTAAGTGTTGTGCAAGGCATACAGATTTAAAAATACACTATGCAATGTTTGTCTTAATATTCTGATTGTTCCCTTGTTCCACAAATGTCAATATGCCATGTTCAAGTTTCCAGGGCACAGTTTTCATGAGTGCATAACCTTTAATAAAACACACAAACAATTGTAAAGTATTTTTTTTTTACTTCAAATAAAGTTCAAAATCAACAACATAACATGGCTACAAATGAGCATCACATACAGAGATGGACATAGCAGCAAGCAGATGGCATTGGGAAAATGCACATAGCAGAACCCAGTACTATGGTAACCCCTTATTCTGCCAGAATTTGATATTTTCAATTAAGTAAGTGAACCCCCAGCCAGACTAAACTGTTAGGGGAACTGAGGTAGATTCCGGAACAAACACACAAACACAAACATACACAGCACGCTAGGAAGAGGAAGATGGCTCAGGTGTAGGCACAAATAACTCACAGGCTACAATTTAAAAAAAACCTTTCACTTTGAGGGAGTTCTACATTCTGGCCACACAAGCCAAAATAAAAAAATACATTGAGGCAACATGTAAAACATGGGTGCTGCCCATCTGGAGAGACATCACTTTCTCTTTTTTTTCCCCGCCTGATGATGTTCTTCTTGGCTTGGTCTGCGGAGCGACCTTTGAGGGCCCTGCCCAGTGGGATGTTCTTCCTGGGCAGGGGGAGGGGAAGGAGCCGATGTGGCTGGCTCTCTGCCACTGTGGGCAAGGGAGACAGCGATGTCCTGGAGTCCTTGCCGAATGGAATTGGCAAGTTCATTGAAGGAGGAGGCGAGTTGATCTTGTCCCTGCCTGATCTCTGCCAGACCTTGGCAGAGTTGAGCTACACCTTGCTCCACACTGGTTCTGTGCTCAGTGAGCTGGACAGGTATCTGGCTTACCTCCCGGAGCATCCTGTCCTGAAAAGCATTCAGGCTCTCACCATACCTGGCTATTTCAGTCAGGATTTCCGGGATAGCAGAGGGTTGGGTGGGGGGGCCAGTTGGAATCTGGATGGGTGGGATTTGTGGTCCCACACTGCCAGACACACTAGGTCCCTCCACCTCAGCCTCAGCCACATAACCCTCCTGTGACTCTACCTGCTCACCCCCCTGTGCTGTGTTATGTGCAAAGCAAATAGAAGAATGAGTGGAAAAAGAGTAGATAAAAACAATATGAGACTTTTGTATAAAAAAAATAAAAAATATGTGTGTAAACTTACCTGGCAAGTCATGTGCATGGAGTATTTCAGGCTGGTCCGTGTCCATATAAGACATCCCAACCCCCTCCTCGTAGCTCACACAGTCCATCGCTATCTCCTCCAGATCTGTGTATTCCACAGTGGCAGCTGGTCCTCCCCCTGTTGCCCTCAAGGCATTCCACTCCGCAGACCTCTTGCCCTTCAGGCGGGATTTGAAGTCGGCCCAACTACATATGTGGTGAAAAACAGGGGCAAGGTAGTGTTAAATTTTGGAAACCTGCTTTAATATCTAGTACACATGCTATGCATTTGGTTGCCATAGGCAACATCACATCTAAGTTACTTTTTAATAATACTTGGCACAGAAAATGGACTGGTAATATACACTTACCGTCTTCGAACTTCCTGCGAGGTGCGGACTATTGAGCCGACTTCATTAATAGAATTAGTGATGTCCCTCCAAATTCTGTCTTTGGTTGCAGCACCCATGTTTTTGGGTCCTCGATGTATTTTTTGCATGGCCTGTGTGACCAAAATCCGTAACTCCCTCTTAGTGAAGGCGGGCTGTCTTTTTTTTTTCCTGGAAGTAGCCTGTGAGCTATTATCCTGACCTTCATCACCATCTTCCTCTTCACTAGCTGCTTGTGTAGTTTGTGTTTGAGCTGCTAGTCCAGAATCACCCTCAGTTTCCCCACTAGCTATGTCTGGCAGGGGATTCACTCCTAACTCCTGGGTAGCAGAAGGAGTTTGTATAGTACTGGGTCCTGGTATTTCTGAGTCTGCATTTGCAAAATCAAGCATCTGCCTCCGCAGTGCTAATCTTCTCTGTGTTAGTGCTGCCATCTGCTTCTGCACCTCGTCCATCTCTGCTGCCGTCTGCTCACGAGTAGCCATGTTGCTGGTAGCATGTGTGTATGCACGAGTGTTCAGGTATTTATAGCTGCTTGCGTTTTCCGGTGCGGAATTCCACGCAGGTGTATATTATGCTAATTGGTCCAGTAATTGCTGCACTGGCTATATGAACGCCTTGCATGCAGCCTGTGTGTGGGTGTATGCGGAAAATTACTAAAGCACGGTGGACATTTCTGAGTGAGCACATTTGAGTGAGTTTTTGAGAGTATTTTATATTGTTTCAGTACATTTTTTTAAGGCAATATTCTCCTTTTCATGTATGTTGTGTAAGATTGTTGTAACCAATAGTTTTTATTAGTTTATAAAGTATTTACTTTATATATGTGTGAAGACTAATATGTTTATGATGTGAAGTCATATTTGAATAATATGTGTGTGTGTTTGTGTTTGTGTGTGTGTGTGTGTGTGTGTGTGTGTCCCCGCATGTGCGAATCACCGCCCATGAGAACTATACAAACTGTCCTGCACATCAATGTACACATATCAATAAAGTTGATTACAGATGACACCATACATTTCCAACCAATCACATGCAACCACAAACTATAAATATAAGCCCATATATGGAAAACGCCATTGCCATGATGCGCGCAGCAGCATTCACACTCCGCGCGCTGTGCGTACTAGTGGCAGTGATGGACCGCTGCGTAGGCCGCACAGGGCCCTTTGTCCCAAATAGGGTGAAGCGCGAGGCCGACGCGGAGGTCCACCGCTTATTGCGGACCCGCATCCGCAGCCGGAGGACCGTAATCCAGTTGGAGAGGCGCTGGAGTGACCTCCGCAGGCGTACGCCGGACCGGTTGGCGGAGCTCCGCCAACAAATCCGTACCCTACGTAAGCGCAGTAAGAAAAATATTACTGTACATAACAACAGATTTTTAGCAAAAACTTTGCATACTTTCACTAAGTGAGAGTGTGAAAATTAGCACACTTACAATAAACTTGTAGAATAAACATGAGTGTGTGTGCGTAGGGCAAGCAGTACTGACTGTGTAGCAAGGTGCTTCTGAAAAAGTGCATGTTGTTGTACAGAGTTGCTACACAGGCTGTCAACTGAACCCAATAACTTGCTCAGTGGGGTAATTTTAATAAGGTGGGTTTTTTTTAGAACTGGTGATGTTGCCTATAGCAACCAATCAGATTCAATCTATTATATTCTAGAAGCAGCTTAATAAATGTTACATATAATCTGTTTGGTTGCTATGGGCAACATCACCAGTTTCAAAATGAGAAAAACCTATTAATGTTACCCCTGTGTCTTTAACATGGGACAGAACAGAGTAATAGAAAAATGCTGCTGTTAAAAATTTTCATGCTACTACCAAAATATTACATATGTCATTCTAGGGCGAGCACAACGGCAAGCTGCTGCTGCTGGGAGCCCCGACCAGTCCCCTTCTGAGCCCCCCTCCCCTTCTCACACCCATTCCCCCTCTCCTTCCCAGTCCCCTTCTGAGCCCCCCTCCCCTTCTCACACCCATTCCCCCTCTCCTTCCCAGTCCCCTTCTCAGCCCCCCTCCCCTTCTGTCACCCATTCCCCCTCTCCTTCCCAGTCCCCTTCTCAGCCCCCCTCCCCTTCTGTCACCCATTCCCCCTCTCCTTCCCAGTCCCCATCTCAGCCCCCCTCCCCTTCTGTCACCCATTCCCCTTCTCCTTCCCAGTCCCCTTCTCAGCCCCACTCCCCTTCTGTCGCCCAATCCCCCTCTCCTTCCCAGTCCCCTTCTCAGCCCCCCTCCCCCTCTCTTTACCAATACCCCTCTCTGTCCCCCTTCACCTCTGTTGGACAAACCACCACTCTGCCCACCTCACCCTCTCTTTCCCATTCCCCCTCTCTGGCCCCCTCCCCCTCTGTGACCCAACCCACCTCTCCGCCACCCTCCCGCTCTCAATCTGACCCACCCTCTGTACCAAGCTCCCCCTTCCAGCCTCCTTCCCCCATCCAGCCTCCTTCCCCCATCCAGCCTCCTTCCCCCATCCAGCCGCCATCCCCACCTTCCGAAGGTGGGGATGGCGGCTGGATGGGGGTGCTGGGAGGTGCTCAAGTGGCACAGGACAGTAAGTTGACACTCATTGACATTTAATTTGTTACCGAATTTAACTTCACATTCTAATAAATGCAGTGTTGCCAAGGTAAAATGTTTGTCTTCTTCATCATGGTATGGATGTTGCATTTACATTTGTGTGAGGAACATTAGATGTACAGTGTCTACGTCTGCAATGTTGAGGATGCCCACTCTAGGTCGACACTCATTATGTCGACAGGGTTGCCCAGGACAACAGGGTTTGTATGTGCAACATTATCTGCTAAACAGTTAGACGTGAGTGGAGTGTAGTATGTTGTTGGACTTTTACACTTGTGGTTGGGTATTTCAATATTTGCACATTGAATTCGCATGCTTCACTTTGTTAGGCTGGCTAAGGACACAGTGATTTGTGTTGTGAAATTTACACTAAAAAATAAAGAACATTTAATTTAAAAACATGTTTGACCTTATGTAGTATGTAAGGCAGGCTTTCAGGGAGTGTGGGTATGCTAGGATATGTTGTCCTTCTGAAGATGTTGATATGCAGAGTGATGATGCAGGGCCAACCCCAAAAAAGATAAGTCGGCTTCACTCCAGATGTGAATGAATGCCAACATGGTGTTACATTTACTAAGATGGTAGTTCTCTTTAAGATGGGATGTTGCCCATAGCAACCAATAAGATTATACTTGTAATTTTTGTGGCCCCTTCTACAAGATAATATGTTGAATTTGATTGGTTGCTATGGTCAACGTCCCATCTTAAATAGAACTCCTATATTAGTAAATGTACCCCATGGTGTGGTACACTTTATAAAAAAATAATAGTTAAAAACAAACATTGCTGAGCAGGCTTGTGTGTTGTTCTGCTACTGATTTATCCTTAAAACAGACATGATGTAGTCACTTAGGCATTAAAGCAGGCCTGTCCAAACTGCGGCCGTCCAGCTGCTGAGAAACTACACATCCCAGCATGCCCTGACACAGTTTTGCATTCTCTGACCACAAAACTGTGTCTTGGCATGCTGGTATATGTAGTTTCACAACAGCTGGAGGGCCTCAGTTTGGACATGCCTGCATTAAAGTGTGCTTTGTGCCTTGCTAGTATAATAGGTAATGTGAGTAAGTTAGTAATGTTTTCTTTGACTCTTCTTTTCAGATGCTGCAGTTGGAGATCCCACCAGTTTGCCGGAACTTTTGTTACGCCTAAAAGGCAATTTACGAGCCGTAATTGCAGACATCGAGGCCATTGAATTTTTTTTTTAAGATTATAATTTTCATTTGTTTCACATTTTAATTTCTTAAAAAAAAAAAAAATTGTTGAAGTTAAGCGGGTGTTGTGTTTATTTATGCTATAAAGGAACAGCACATTGGCGTGCAGAAATTGGGGACCTTAAACAGTTCACACATCTTACTTAAGAATAATTTCATAAAAATACACCAACAATAATTTTTAAAAAAAATTCATTAGGAGGTTATGGATTATAAATACATGTAAACACATTTATTCACACACTACACATCTACACAATACTTCAAACATTTGCATTAGACCAGGCACATTTCCCATATCTATATTTGTAATTTTTCCACATCAATGTTTATGGCCAATTATGGCTACAAAGTGTTCTTCTGGTATTCTTTGAAGACTTAATTGGTCAGGACCATTGTCATTCATTACACTAATTGGATTCGTAATTGAGGAGGGCTTGTGGACTTTAAACTGAAAGGTGTAATTTCACTTAATAGAAAAAAAAACACAATGTTGTGCGTTTTTCCGCAAAAGTGTGCACTTTTAAGAAGAATGTGTAAATCTACGAAAACTTTGTATTTTTACGTTGAGGTTTGTGTTAATGCGATGCTTTCGCATTGCTGCGATGTCATTTGGCGTACGCCCACATTGTGTAATACTGCGGAAGAATTGGCAAAAATACGTTGGGGGGCGGATATTCGCAATTTTGCAACATGTTCGCAATTTTGCTCATACCTTGTGCGAACGAAAAAAATAGCGAACAACTCGGAATGACCACCATTGTCTTGTGCTGCATTGTGGTGACCAGTATACTACGGTACATTACTAATAGTACAGTGCTGCATCTTGCTGCTCTGTGTCAGTTCTAGTATCCTCATCAGTGCTCAGTATCATTGCTCATTATCTTGTGCTGCACTGTGGCGACCAGTATACTACAGTACATTACTAATAGTCCATTGCTGCATCTTGCTGCTCTGTGTCAGTTCTAGTATCCTCAACAGTGCTCAGTATCACTTCTCATTGTCTTGTGCTGCATTGTGGTGACCAGTATACTACAGTACATTACTAATAGTCCAGTGCTGAATTTTGCTGCTCTGTGTCAGTTCTAGTATCCTCATCAATGCTCAGCATCACTGCTCATTGTCTTGTGCTGCATTGTGGTGACCAGTATACTACAGTACATTACTAATAGTCCAGTGCTGCATCTTGCTGCTCTGTGTCAGTTCTAGTATCTTCATCAGTGCTTAGTATCACTGCTCATTGTCTTGTGCTGCATTGTGGTGACCAGTATACTACAGTACATTACTAATAGTCCAGTGCTGCATCTTGCTGCTCTGTGTCAGTTCTAGTATCCTCATCAGTACTCAGTATCACTGCTCATTGTCTTGTGCTGCATTGTGGTGACCAGTGTGATGCAGTACAATAGGAGCTGCAACTTGCTGTTCTGTGTCATTTGTGGTATCCTCATTGGGGCACATTATCACTGCTCATTGTCTTGTGCTGCATTGTGGTGACCAGTATACTACAGTACAATAGTCCAGTGCTGCATCTTGCTGCTCTATGTCAGTTCTAGTATCCTAATCAGTACTCAGTGTCACTGCTCATTGTCTTGTGGTGCTCAGTAATACTGCATTACTAATACTAGTACAGTGTCTTGTGCTAATCGTGCTGCTCAGTATCAGTGCTCAGTAGTATCATCAGTGCTCAGTATCACTGCTCATTGTCTTGTGGTACTCAGTAAACTACATTACTAATACTAGTACAGTGTCTTGTGCTAATAGTGCTGCTCATTATCAGTGCTCAGTAGTATCATCAGTGCTCAGTATCACTGCTCATTGTCTTGTGCTGCATCGTGGTGCTCAGTAATACTACATTACTAATACTAGTACAGTGTCTTGTGCTGCATCGTGCTGCTCAGTGTCAGTTCTCAGTAGTATCATCAGTGCTCAGTATCACTGCTCATTGTCTTGTGGTGCTTTGTAATACTACATTACTTACTAGTACAGTGTCTTGTGTTAATCGTGCTGCTCAGCATCGGTGCTCAGTAGTATCATCAGTGCTCAGTATCGCTGCTCATTGTCTTGTAGTGCTCAGTAATACTACATTACTAATACTAGTACAGTGTCTTGTGCTGCATCTTGCTGCTGTAGGGTGCTTTGGTAGTGTCCTGTTTCTGTGCATAGGTCATCATCATTCCAATCACAGTGGTATCTGGTATCTATCTAGTGGTATCTAATTCCAGACATTACTTCCATCTAATTCCAGATATATTACTGTCATATAATTCCACACATTAAAAAATGGAGAACAAAAATTTGGAGGGTAAAATAGGGAAAGATCAAGATACACTTCCACCTAGTGCTTAAGCTGCTGCCACTAGTCATGGCAGAGACGATGAAATGCCATCAACGTCGTCTGCCAAGGCCGATGCCCAATGTCATAGTAGAGAGCATGTAAAATCCAAAAAGCCAAAGTTCAGTAAAATGACCCAAAAATCAAAATTAAAATCGTCTGAAGAGAATCATAAACTTGCCAATATGCCATTTACGACACGGAGTGGCAAGGAACAGCTAAGGCCCTCTCCTATGTTCTTCAGGACTAGTGGTTCAGCTTTACATGACGATGGAAGCCCTCATCCTCCTGCTAGAAAAATGAAAAGAGTTAAGCTGGCAAAAGCACAGCAAAGAATTGTGCGTTCTAAATCACAAATTCCAAAGGAGAGTCCAAATGTGTCGGCGGGTGCGATACCTGACCTTCCCAATACTGGACGAGAAGAGGTGGCTCCTTCAACCATTTGTACGCCCACTGCAAGTGCTGGAAGGAGCACCCACAGTCCAGTTCATGATATTCAAATTGAAGATGTCACTGTTGAAGTACACCAGGATGAGGATATGGGTGTTGCTGGCGCTGAGGAGGAAGCTGGAGAGATTGAAGGAGGAGCTAAAACGAAGCGATTCCGCTAGGCATGTGGGACTTGTGGATGGAGCCGTTCATTCGCTTAACCACTTGCCTGGCATGGTCGCATCAGATACGACCATGCCTGCAAGTGCTCGATCTGACCGGGTCACACAGGATGCGACCAGTCAGATAGAGACTGTTAGCAGCGGCAGGGAAGATAAACTTCCCTCCGATGCTGCTGTCAGAGGGACCGGAAGGTCCCTCTGCCTCCCTGCACTCTCCCCCTGTTTCTGCCGTGCTTCCGATCACTGCTGATCGGTCAGCACAGCAGTATCACCCTCCTCCAGCGGCTGCAGACAATGGCAGCCACTGGGGAGAGTAAATGAACCCTTCCAAGCCACCCCCCCTGTATACCTGCAGGCTGCCCCGGCTTTCAAAGTGAAAGCCGTGATGGTCACGATGTTCCCGATGTTTCGATGGTCGTGATGTTTCCTATCGATGTTTCGATGTTTGGAAAAAAAAACCTTTACAAAAAATCAAAGTAAAAATAAAAAAAATGTCCTTTTTTTAAACTAAAATCATTTGGGATAGGGTTAAAGTCATGTTCTTCACCTAATTCACTCATTAAAAACCCCAACAATTTCACAGCTGTTTTTGGCTAAATAAATCGTCAGTTAAGTGGTTAACCAGGATTCACGGGTGGTCAATCTGTTGAAATCAGAGCACTGCATTTTGGCCATCGTGCTCGATCCTAATTTTAAAGCCTACGTTGTATCTCTCTTTCCGGCAGACACAAGTCTGCAGATGTTCAAAAACCTGTTGGTGAGACAATTGTCAAGTCAAGCGGAACGTGACCAACCAACAGCTCCTCCTTCATTTTCTACCACCACTGGAGCTGCCAGGAAAAGGCTAAAATTTCCAAAACCACCTGCTGGCGGTGATGCAGGGCAGTCAGGAGCAAGTGCTGACATCTGGTCCGGACTGAAGGACCTGCCAACGATTACTGACATGTCTACTGTCACTGCATATGATTCTGTCAGCATTGAAAGAATGGTGGAGGAGTATATGAGTGACCGCATCCAAGTAGGCACGTCAGACAGTCCGTATGTATACTGGCAGGAAAAAGGCAATTTGCAGGCCCTTGCACAAACTGGCTTTATTTTATCTACGTTGCCCCCCCTCCAGTGTGTACTCCGAAAGAGTGTTTAGTTCAGCCGGTCATCTTGTCAACGATCGGCGTAGGAGGTTACTTCCAGAAAATGTGGAGAAGATGATGTTCATCAAAATGAATTATAAATTCATCCGTGGATACATTTACCAGCAATTGCCTCCAGAAAGTACACAGGGACCTGTGATGGTGGATTCCAGTGGGGACGAATTATTACTCTGTGAGGAGGAGGATGTACACAGTGAAAGGGGTGAGGAATCGGAGGATGAGGTTGAGGTGGACATCTTGCCTCTGTAGAGCCAGTTTGTGTAAGGAGAGATTGATTGCTTGTTTTTTGGTGGGAGCCCAAACAAACCAGTCATTTCAGCCACAGTCATGTGGCAGACCCTGTCGCTGAAATGATGGGTTTGTTAAAGTGTGCATATCCTGTTTATACAACATAAGGGTGGGTGGGAGGGCCCAAGGACAATTCCATCTTGCACCTCTTTTTTTATTTATCTTTGCATCATGTGCTGTTTGGGAACTATTTTTTTAAGTGCCATCCTGTCTGACACTGCAGTGCCACTCCTAGATGGGCCAGGTGTGCCACCCACTTTGGTCGCTTAGCTTAGTCATCCTGCGACCTCGGTGCAAATTTTAGGACTAAAAATAATATTGCGAGGTGTGAGGTGTTCAGAATAGACTGGAAATGAGTGGAAATTACGGTTATTGAGCTTAATAATACTATAGAATCAAAATTACCCCCAAATTCTATGATTTTAGCTGTTTTTGAGGTTTTTTAAAAAAAATCACCCAAATCCAAAATGCATCCGAATCCAAAACCCGAAAGGGTGGTTTTGCCAAAACGCGTCCGAATCCAAAACACGACCGCGGACCCGAATCCAAAACCAAAACACAAAACACGAAAAATGCCGGCTGCACATCTCTAGTTGAAATGACAAATTATGTATAATACAGGAAAACATTCCCATTCCTGTATTTTTGATTTTACATCTCACTGTAGGCCATTGTACAGTTCTGTACAGTGTAAAAGCTGTATTCTAGTGAATAAAGCAATCTCATTCATTTTGATGAATACTTAATATTTATGAGTTTTTTCATGGTAAAGGATAATTATACACCTGTTATTACACACTCACTAGCCTCAGGAAATCTAGAGCAATTTGAATTATGAAGCCAAGTGTGTCTTAATTGTAGTAAAATCTAGATTTCCCACTGTGTTCTTAGCTGTAACTCATCAAGAACAGACACCTGTCATGAAGCAAATTATCTGTATCATTTATCAATTATATAACTGGAGAAAGCATTTAGCATCTGATACTGATAACTGTATATAGACTTTACAACACAGTTATGTTAATTGAACAAATGCCTACTGGCCATCCTCTCCACTGGTCCTGGCTCAGGGGACTATACAGCTTCACCTTTACAGTGGACACCCATGCCTCATCTTTGTCAGAGGCAGGCAGTACTGTGCAGTTGCTTTTGAAGAGGAGTTTCGAATGTGGTGCTGAAGTCGCTGTTGGGGGCACCCTCGTGGCATAACTCAACTTGCTGGCTTGGCTTGAACAGCTAGCATTCAGAGTGGGATGCTCTAACGCTAGTAATGCGTCCCAATCCTCAGAAAATGCTGAGAATTGACCACTTACTGCATATGTACCAAGCACAAGGACCCAATCACTTACCCTATCGAAGTCTATGGGCTTCTTTCAGTCTTTCCCTAATCCCGGAAGTCCCCACACTGCAAAGGAGAGCTCACATCAGGAGAGCTGTCCTTTGCTGAAATATTCATGCATATGGCGTTAATAAATGCCAATATGCATGCGATGAATGATGGGATGTATCGCATTCATGATGCAACATGTCATGTATCCTGCCCTCAATGTTCGAACCGGAATGTCAACTTTCATGTACAGTAGCCCAAAGTGGGCCAGAACTTTATCAATATTTGCCAATGCGTAGATGCTATCACTGTGCAAACTACTGTCTGAGATCACACCTTCCCTTCCACCTATGTATAGTCTCACTATGAACTTAACCCATCATAAACTTCCCATGTTTACTTCAACCAACTTCATTTGACCTTACTTATCCATATACCCTCTTAATCCTAGCTCATTCATGTTCCTCTTCCATGTAACTTCACTTATACTAAGTTCTTCTATATTAGGGGAATGATTTTGAATATTAGGAGTATACTGTATGTATACTCTAATCTATTAAGGGCCTAAATCAGCATGGATCGCTATTGAGAGAAATTGCAGTTGTCTGCAAGTAGAAAGGCTCCACCCGACAGGAAGAAAAAATGCCCCATGCAAAATTGTGAATGCATCGCCGATCGCTATCCACTCGCAGATGTATACGCAATTCCTAGAACTTCGAAGACACTTTGCCATCTGAGCAAATGTGAGTAGGTCTGAGGCCGCCACTAATCTGCGACTCAGACGGCCTGGTAGTGGTCTGCGTTGACGTCAGAGACCATCCTCAAAAATCCCTGGGCACGCCTGCGTTTATTCTGACACACCCAGGAAACAGTAGGTTTCCACCCAGAAATGCCTGCTTTATGTCAGTCAAACAGCGGCTACATTGCGATTACGATCTATACGCATTTTCTGTCGCTATTCCCCCTCATGCGTGCGCAATGCAAATGCTACACATGTGCAGTCGTTTGATTATCGCTCGATTTGTGATTTCTCTGAATACCGATCCACGCTGAAGTAGGCCCTAAGACAAAAGGGTTTCTGCTTTTTATTCATAAATTTAGAGGAACAATGTTTACTGTATGTCTAGTCTTCACGCTAGGCTGTTTTAGCCGGGCGCCGCTCCCTGCCCCTTTAGCTGTGACCTGCTAAAAAAAGCCTGCCGCCAAATGAATATATGCCGTGCACACATATATATCCCCACATATATGCCCCCTTAAAATTATAACATCTACTACAGACACCTCTCACTGAAAATGTATTGTCACACAATTAAGGGGCAATGGATGAGACCCAATTGCTTAGAAGGCAAATCTGGAAAATTGGCATGCAACTTTATAACCTGGGTCCAGGCCCCCCTAAGCCTCTAGGCCACATAGCAATAGCACCCCTTGCACTCACTATAGTTACACCCATACCTTGTATAGTCATGTTATCAGGCCTGTATAACCTATTGACATAGTGTTAGAGCACAGACATATACTCATTGATTACCTGTCGGCTTGCAGTTGTACATAAACAGTGAATTCCATAGAAAGACTTTGGTTCGACAACCTTTGTTATGTTGACTGCAGTATTCACAGTAGTTCTTTAAATAAGACATAATCATATCAGGCACTTGAAAATATGTGTAGAATGTGTGTTATTTTGCACCTGTCTACATATACATATGATAAGCGGCTTAGTAAAAGGCAATAGGTAGAAAGAAAGCCTTAAGAGGTCACTGAAAGTATCATTTTAACAAATGTAATTCAAAATTGATTTTTAACAAAACATATTCAAAATTGATTTTGCTGTGTAAAATAGTGTTATACTGTATATGTAACGGATGAATCAAACTAAAATTCTAAATTTTAATTTGCCTCCAATCCTGTTGTGATATCTCTAATGGCCCAAACAGGAGATCATCTTCTAGCTGTAGACTTTCGCAAACTGCTGCAGTGTTGTCAAGATCCATTTGTGAAACTTATTCATATGTATAGTAAGAGCCTATTCATTAAGTACCACTTGTGGAGAAAGCTACCAAACATAATTTCGTTGTTGTTAATGTTTTTGCCATATTAGCATTAAAATCCAGTGATTAGCTATGTTTACATGGGTTAGGGCTGAAATACCGGCAGTCAGAATACTGACTATGGCATCCCACTGTTTAAAATCCTGACATGGGTCAGGAAACAAGCTACCTATGACCACTTTACCCCTTAACCCTCCTTTACTGTAGCCTAACCCTCCCCTCCTCACAGCCTAATCCTAACCCTTCCTGGTGGTGCCTAACCCTAACCCCCCTACCCATAACCTAAACCTAAGGGTGTGTACACACGGTGAGATATTTTCTTTCGATTTTGACTATATAGTCAAAATCTCAAGAAAAGTTAGTGCAGATCGCAAGGTGAAAGTCACCTGGCGATCCCGATTCGATCCCGATGCGCGGTCCCGCCAGGTCGGCATCGCAAGAAAAGATAGACTGTGAATCTCACATAAGCCAAAATCGTAAGCACACATAGTCCATATCTCAAGAAAAGTTAGTCAAAATCTGTGCTATCTGGGCTCCGGGGAGTTAAAGGGAAATCGCAAGTGAAAATTGGGCATAGCAAGGATCTCACCGTGTGTACACACCCTAACCCTCCAAGAGGCTTTGTCGCGCTCGCCCCCCCCCCCCCCTCTGTCCATCTAACAGCCGGGATCCCGGTGTCAACCTGGTGACCAGCAGTATCCTGACATTGGGGGACATGTACTAAGCAGTGATAAAAGTGGAGAAGTGAGCCAGTGGAGAAGTTGCCCATGGCAACCAATCAGCTGCTCTGTATATTTTGATAGTATGCAAATTATAAATGTTATGTCAATGCTGATTGGTTGCCATGAGCAACTTCTCCACTGGCTAACTTCTCCACTTTTATCACTGCTTAGTACATCTCCCCCCAACGGTCACACGAACCCAGCACGCACCAGCATTGTGATCCTATTCGGGTTGCCAGTGCTGGCATTCTGATCAGCTTTGGTCTTTTGACAGCTGGGATCCCGACCGGGTCCAGTTTACATAATGTTTGTCTGAAGCTGTACTAGTCACTTTTCAGAACCCACTGCCTCTTACTAGGTTAGCATAAAGGGCAGAATAGCCCCAAAGTCTTTATTATGCAAATTCTGTATATGTCTTGCCCTTTGTTTTGTCATTGGAAACATAACCATTAGTTATTCCCATTACTGATTTTAATTCCACTGATATGGCGTAAATGGGAACATACATACACCTGACCCATACGGAATACCTTTCCATAACAGGGGCCAGAGCCGTTACCAGAGTTTTTGGTGCCCTAAGCCAGAAAGAGAATTTCCCCCCATTTGCATTGCTTATTATTTTTTTCACAAAGTACAAGGTGAACTTCAAATAGTTATCATTCTCTAGCTTAGACTTCTCTATCTTTCTAAGGAAGGGCAGATCGCTCAATGAATAGAGCATGCAATTTATTTATTTATTATTTATTAGCAGTTTCTTATATAGCGCAGCATATTCCGTTGCACTTTACAATTAGAACAACAATTATAGAACAAAACTGGGCAAAGACAGACAGACAGACAGACAGACAGACAGACAGACAGACAGACAGAGGTAGGAAGGCCCTGCAATGTTACAGGCATAGAGTTCAAATTTAGAGTATGTCAGCATCTTGATATGTAAAGAAGTATAGTGTGACTGAATAACAAAGAGCTCTCAAGTTAAGTTCATGAATGGAAGGGGTGGGGGGAGGAGACAGCAGCGGGCAGGAAATGCTGGGCTTCAAAAAGGGGGGATGCTACATGTGAAAGTAATTAAAATAGACCCTTGACAAGTGCCACCAACAGCGCCCCCTACCCTGCAGCACCCTTCGCATTACTCAAGTTATGGTCTGATAGTACTTATATTCACAAAATATATTCTTTCAGTATATTATGCTTGGGGTATGTCAGATGAGAAAACGATTTACAAAGGGTAGGTTATTCACTTTATACATGCAACAATATATACAATGGTAGCTGCTCAATCAGTTTAGTAATAACCCTCAGGTGCTAAAAGGGATGTTATTCTAAACAAGAAAAATAAATAAAAATGTATTTATTATTTTATTTATTTGTCTTGTTTAGTATGACCCTCCCTTTCCGCACATGAGGGATAGTACTAAATTGATTGAGCAGCTGCCATTTAATATTGCAGTTCTAAGAGGCACAGATGAGACCAAAATTTGGAGGGCATGCTGGTTCTTGTAGTGTCGTTTAAAGTTGGCTCTCAATTTACATAGATTTTTGTACGTGCTATTATCATGTGACATGACAGCAAGCAATTATATGACCCAAAGTGGGTGCTGTAATCATGCAGCATTAGGGATCACCAGCATCAGGGAAGCCTTGCCTAGGCCTGGTGGCTTACCCATAATTTTGCAGATATACACTACAGAATTTTCTATTATCATTCGGTGTACAAGTCTGATTAATGATACCCCTTGGTGTGCTGGGGAAAACTTTTTATTTATTTTACATGCTACAATATGTTCTTTGTATATGGAATTATAAGTGGAAATCATTTTCTAATTACATTATTGTCAATGAGATCACCTAATATTGTAAATATTCCTGATTCTGTTTAACCATATCTTCCAGAAGAAAACATTGTGATTTTCACATGATTTGAATACTTTTTTCTATTGCATTATGCTTGAAATTTCAACATTAAATATCTATAAGCCTCCTAAAGCTAGGCATACACTATACAATTATCTGTCAGATCATCTAGCAGATCTGGCTGGTTGGAATGAAAATCTGGTAATGGATGAGAGCAAATGACAATCGACTATTTGCTCCAAAACACCAGAAAATGGACAAAAACTGTCACTCATACACATTGGTTAAATCTGTGATTTACCCTACCTCTAATCCTACCCTTAACCCACCCCTCTCACAGCCTAACCCTAACCTCCGCATCCCGCAGCCTAACCCTAACCTCCCCCTCCTGCAGCCTAACACTTGCCATCCATCCCACAGCCTAGACCTAACCTCCCCCCGCATCCTAACCTTAACCGTTTCCCTAGTGCCTAATTGTAACCCCAAGTCCAGTTCTTGCCATTGGGATCTGTCAGGATTCTGACCGCCAGGATCCCACTGTTGGCTATCTGTATGTCAGGATCCCGACCGCATACCGTGTCGTTTGCAGATGAATACAATACATACCAGTTATGAAGGGTTTGTGGGGTGCAAATGTGTATAACTGGGAATTTCTATATATTGTGGTGTTGTTTTTTTATGAAATGAAAGTAAGAATAGTTGTAAATCTGTAAGACAATTATATTGAAAATAAGCTTCTGTAGCAGTAAATAAAATGGTTCAAACTCAGATTCTTAGCACGAACATATTGATATGGTTTAAACGCATATTACAAATCACCCTTGCATACTGGGTCAGACTGCAGTTTAGCTACAGTTTAGCTGCAAGTTTGGAATGAGTTAAAAGACAACTGGAAAAAGCAGGAACAGTTCATTTATAAACTTTTCCAGTTTAACCTGTTTAACTGTCAAACAACTTTTTATGCAATCAAATACAAACTGATTTTTAAGTTCTTATGGTTTGTTATTAATTTATTTTTCTGTTTTTATTGCCTCCTTAATGTAATGCCTTATGAAGCCAATGAAAGAGGTTTCTAACTATTATAAAGTGAATCTTATAGTAGTAGTTGGATTTTAGCATCCCATAGTGTCTTAGAAATAACTATTATTGGGATAACACTGAAAAACCCTTAATACATTTTTCCATGTTTTTATACAACATTATAATCTCACCAAAATATGAAATGAAGTTTTTAATCCTTACCCTCAAAATAGTAATTTTCTCCTGAGGCCAAATCTACAGAAAATGCATGTATCTACCCACAAAGTCACAAATAAAAGGAAATAAATCTTATAAATGTATATTCACAGACCAATAACACATTTTCTCTATTTAAGCAGTTGTCATGCATGTCTTTTATGGCTCTATTATATGGCACGGATGTAGTATGGTATGCCGGCGGCTGGGCTCCCGGTTACTAGCATACCGGCGCCGGAAGCCCGGCCGCCGGCATACCGACAGCGTGGCGAGCGCAAATGAGCCCCTTGCGGGCTCGCTGCGCTCACCACACTGCGGGCACGGTTGCGCGCTATTTATTCTCCCTCCAGGAGGGTCGTGGACCCCCATGAGGGAGAAAAATTGTTGGTATGCCGGCTGCAGGGAGTGCAGCTGCTATGGGGCCCAGTCTGCCTCTGGGGCCCAGCCCTCACCCTGCACCCACTTAAGCTGGCTGTCACACTGACAATCTCACACTCACATCCTGAGCTCCATGCCTTCTGCTTATCTAACATGGGCCCTCATTCCGAGTTGTTCGCTCGCTAGCTGCTTTTAGCAGCATTGCACGCGCTAAGCCGCCGCCTACTGGGAGTGAATCTTAGCTTAGCAAAATTGCGAACGAAAGATTCGCATAATTGCGAATAGAAATTTCTTAGCAGTTTCTGAGTAGCTCCAAACTTACTCAGCCATTGCGATCAGTTCAGTCAGTTTCGTTCCTGGTTTGACGTCACAAACACACCCAGCGTTCGGCCAGACACTCCCCCGTTTCTCCAGCCACTCCTTTCGTTTTTTCCAGAAACGGTAGCGTTTCTTCACACACACCCATAAAACGGCCAGTTTCCGCCCAGAAACACCCACTTCCTGTCAATCACACTACGATCACCAGAACGAAGAAAAATCCTCGTAATGCCGTGAGTAAAATACCAAACTTCTTAGCAAATTTACTTGGCGCAGCCGCAGTGCGAACATTGTGCATGCGCAGTTAGCGGAAAATCGCACCGATGCGAAGGAAAATAACGAGCGAACAACTCGGAATGAGGGCCATTGTGCAGCTGGAGGCGCATCTGCTGTCAGTGTTCTGGCTGGCTTAGTCTCTCTGCCCTTACTACATCAGCATCAGTGAGGATGGGTAGAAGGAGCCGGCCGGGAAACAGACAGCAGATGTGCCTACAGCGGTACACTCTTAGATAAGCAGAAGGCACAGGACTCAGAAGGTATTTTCCCGACTGCCAATGAACAGCGCGGTGCAGGGGCAGGGGACTGAGGAGAGCTATTTGTGGATGGAGCCTGGGTACAGTGCTGGGGGAGGGGTTTGGTGCTGAGCGCAAGGGAGGAAGCAGACGGCCAGAATACTGACATCATCAGATGTGCCTGCATCGGCACACTGTTACAAAAGCTGAAGTCACGAGGCTGAGGAAGTTAGTTCCGGGTTGGTGTCATGTGTGGGTGAAGAGGGGGAAGGGGTGTATGGGTGAGCTGGTGAGGAATTTGTTATGGGGCCCCTTTAGCATTGGCTATGCCCCTGACCATGAACCAATAGTGAGTGTAAGTCATTATTATTATTATCTCTATTTTATTTGTTCAAGAATCGTGCTGATAAACTTTAGCTGGAAATTCAGGAAGTTGGTGATAAAATGGATTTAGGACCTGATTCTTATTTGGGAATAAAGTAAGAAAGAAAAATTAACTTTGCACCTGGACACACTATGTTGCCACGATTGCAAATACATACATTGTTTTGCATGCAGGGTAATAAATAGCCCAAATTTGCTGGACAGCAATTACTGTTACACTAAAATTTAGATCTGGGTTCGGACACTCCTCTCTCACATCTACATCTCACTGCACAGTTTATATCTGCCCCACCTGCACTGTAACATGATTTTATTTTACCCGTGCAAGTTACTTGGTCTTTCTTGCTTTATTCCCGACTCAGAACCAGGCCACTATGGGTTATTCAGATGTGGTTGGAGTTGCTATCACTTCCTTGGAAGCAGCAGTGTTAGCGCTGTATGGTAATGCGGCATGAGGCATCTATTTCAAGCAGACGCCTCCTGCTGCAGTAGTGATATGACTTGCGTCCTGGGACGCAGCATTGGATCAGTGACTCACCATTGGGCAGCTTGTACAGAGGCCAGGAATTCTCTGTTCAACAACAGAGATCCCTGGCCTCTTCCCTACCCCTAAACGGCAGTGACACACCTCCATTTTGGGAAATGGAGGACATCGCTGCACCCTCCCCGCCCCCCAGACAGCAGCAGACTGTCAGTCAGAACTGGTCCTGTGCACGCGCATAGTATAGTACTTTAATTGGTACTTTGCTTCATGAGAAGCATAAGCAACCGGACCTGAATGAGGTCTATAGTTAACTTTTTATCCCCGGTTCACTGGGTACCTTTGGGATACTCAACATGTAAGCTCCTTTGTACTATTACTGAAATACATACTGTACAATATTAATTTTCTTACTTTGATATGATACCTGTAAAATTTCTGAAGAAATGCTGCTGCAACATAATATTTTGACAGTGAAAAGTCAGATTATTATTATAAATTTGTATATTTGTGGCATGACTGATATAACCAATGCATTTACACAATAAAATGATTGTGTTAGTATACCTTTATAATGTTTGCTAGATAATGTGTCTGTTTGCTGACCAACAGACTCTAAGGGAAAAAAATGGTCTTAGGGGTATATTTACTTATCGCCAGCTTGCAAAAGCCATGGTTTAGTAAATTTATCACTATGGCCTAATTCAGTAAGGATCACTATTGTGATCCCCAGCATAGTTTCCTGATAGTTGGGAAACTGCGTATGTGCAGGACTCATTCTGCGCATATGCAAAACATATCACATCGCAGTATTGCGAATGCCTCTGCCTGATTGACAGGCAGAGGTGTTTGGGCGGAAGGACAGCACCGCCTCCTGCTTTTGCATTGCTAAGGATTGCATTGCTACAAGCAACTTTGCAAATGCAGTCCTTACTGAATTAGGCCCACCGTTCACATTATAATAGTATGATTAGTGAAAGCTACTTAGATGAGTTCTTAAAAATGTGGTGGGTGGCTTAAAACTAGAGATGTGCACCGGAAATTTTTCGGGTTTTGTGTTTTGGTTTTTGATTCGGTTCCGCGGCCGTGTTTTGGATTCGGACGCGTTTTGGCAAAATCTCCCTGAAAAGTTTTTGGCGGATTCGGGTGGTTTTTTTTAAAACCCCCCCTCAAAAACAGCTTAAATCATAGAATTTGGGGGTCATTTTGATCCCATAGTATTATTAACCTCAATAACCATAATTTCCACTCATTTCCAGTCTATTCTGGACACCTCACAATATTATTTTTAGTCCTAAAATTTGCACCGAGATCGCTGGATGACTAAGCTAAGCGACCCAAGTGGGCGGCACAAACACCTGGCCCATCTAGGAGTGGCACTGAAGTGTCAGACAGGATGGCACTTAAAAAAATAGTCCCCAAACAGCACATGATGCAAAGATAAATAAAAAAAGAGGTGCAAGATGGAATTGTCCTTGGGCCCTCCCACCCACCCTTATGTTGTATAAACAGGACATGCACACTTTAACAAACTCATAATTTCAGCGACAGGGTCTGCCACACGACTGTGGCAGAAATGACTGGTTGGTTTAGGCCCCCACCAAAAAAGAAGCAATCAATCTCTCCTTGCACAAACTGGCTCTTCAGAGTCAAGATGTCCACCTCCTCCTCATCGTCCGATTCCTCACCCCTTTCACTGTGTACATCCTCCTCACAGAGTATTAATTCGTCCCCACTGGAATCCACCATCTCAGGTCCCTGTGTACTTTCTGGAGGCAATTGCTGGTGAATGTCTCCACGGCGGAATTGCTTATAATTAATTTTGATGAACATCATCTTCTCCACATTTTCTGGAAGTAACCTTGTACGCCAATTGCTGAGAAGGTGACCAGTTGCACTAAACACTCTTTCGGAGTATACAATGGAGAGGGGGGTGGGGGGGGGGGGGCAACTTAGATAAAATAAAGCAAGTTTGTGCAAGGGCCTCCAAATTGCCTCTTTTTCCTGCCAGTATACGTACGGACTGTCTGACGTGCCTAATTGGATGCGGTCACTCATATAATCCTCCACCATTCTTTCAATGGTGACAGAATCATATGCAGTGACAGTAGAAGACGACATGTCAGTAATCGTTGGCAGGTCCTTCAGTCCGGACCAGATGTCAGCACTCACTCCAGACTGCCCTGCATCACCACCAGCGGGTGGGCTCGGAATTCTTAGCCTTTTCCTCGCAGCACCAGTTGCGGGAGAATGTGAAGGAGGAGCTGTTGGCGGGTCACGTTCCGCTTGACTTGACAAGTGTCTCACCAGCAGGTCTTTGAACATGTGCAGACTTGTGACTGCCGGAAAGAGAGATACAACGTAGGCTTTATACCTAGGATCGAGCACGGTGGCCAACATTTAGTGCTCTGATTTCAACAGATTGACCACCCGTGAATCCTGATTAAGCGAATTAAGGGCTCCATCCACAAGTCCCATATGCCTAGCGGAATCGCTCCATTTTAGCTCCTCCTTCAATCTCTCCAGCTGCTTCTGCAAAAGATGATGAGGGGAATGACCTGACTCAGGCTGGCAGTGTCTGAACTGACTTCACGTGTGGCAAGTTCAAAGGGTTGCAGAACCTTGCACAACGTTGAAATCATTCTCCACTGCGCTTGAGTCAGGTGCATTCCCCCTCCTTTGCCTATATCGTAGGCAGATGTATAGGCTTGAATGGCCTTTTGCTGCTCCTCCATCCTCTGAAGCATATAGAGGGTTGAATTCCACCTCATTATCACCTCTTGCTTCAGATGATGGGGGGGCAGGTTCAGGAGTGTTTGCTGGTGCTCCAGTCTTCGGTACGCGGTGGCTGAATGCCGAAAGTGGCCCACAATTCTTCGGGCCACCGACAGCATCTCTTGCATGACCCTGTCATTTTTTAAAATAATTCTGCACCACCAAATTCAATGTATGTGCAAAACATGGGATGTGCTGGAATTTGCCCACATGTAATGCACGCACAATATTGGTGGCGTTGTCCGATGTCACAAATCGCCAGGAGAGTCCAATAGGGGTAAGCCATTCTGCGATGATGATCCTCAGTTTCCGTAAGAGGTTGTCAGCTGTGTGCCTCTTATGGAAAGCGGTGATTCAAAGCGTAGCCTGCCTAGGAACGAGTTGGCGTTTGCAAGATGCTGCTACTGGTGCCACCGCTGCTGTTCTTGCTGCGGGAGGCAATACATCTACCCAGTGGGCTGTCACAGTCATATAGTCCTGAGTCTGCCCTGCTCCACTTGTCCACATGTCCGTGGTTAAGTGGACATTGGGTACTACTGCATTTTTTAGGACACTAGTGACTCTTTTTCTGAGGTCTGTGTACATTCTCGGTATCGCCTGCTTAGAGAAGTGGAACCTAGATGGTATTTGGTACCGGGGACACAGTACCTCAAGCAATTCTCTAATTCCCTGTGAATTAACGGTGGATACCGGACACACGTTTAACACCAACGCAGCTGCCAAGACCTGAGTAATCCGCTTTGCAGCAGGATGACTGCTGTGATATTTCACCTTTCTCGCAACGGACTGTTGGACAGTCAATTGCTTACTGGAAGTAGTACAAGTGGTCTTCAGACTTCCCCTCTGGGATGACGATCGACTCCCAGCAGCAACAACAGCAGTGCCAGCAGCAGTAGTCGTTACACTCAAGGATCCATCAGAGGAATCCCAGTTAGGAGAGGACTCGTCAGACTTGCCAGTGACATGGCCTGCAGGACTATTGGCGTTCCTGTCTAAGGAGGAAATTGACACTGAGGGAGTTGGTGGTGTGGTTTGCAGGAGCTTGGGTACAAGAGGAAGGGATTTAGTTGTCAGTGGGCTGCTTCCGCTGTCACCCAAAGTTTTTGAACTTGTCAATGACTTCTGATGAATGCGCTCCAGGTAACGTATAAGGGAGGATGTTCCTAAGTTGTTATCGTCCTTACCCCCACTTATTACAGCTTGATGAAGGCAACACACGGCTTGACACTTGTTGTCCGTATTTCTGTTAAAATAATTCCACACCGAAGAGGTAATTTGACCAGGCATGTCAAGGGCCATATTCATCCCATGGACAACAGGTGTCTCCCGGGGTGCCTGACTTAAACAAACCACCTCACCATCAGAATCCTCCTTGTCAATTTCCTCCTCAGCGCCAGCAACACCCATATCCTCATCCTGGTGTACTTCAACAGTGACATCTTCAATTTGACTATCAGGAACTGGACTGTGGGTGCTACTTCCAGCACTTGCAGGTGGCACGCAAATGGTGGAAGGCGCCACCTCTTCCCGTCCAGTGCTGGGAAGGTCAGGCATCGCAACCGACACAATTGGACTCTCCTTTGGGATTTGAATTTAGAAAAACGCACAGTTCTTTGCTGTGCTTTTGCCATCTTAACTCTTTTCAGTTTTATAGCTGGAGGATGAGTGCTTTCATCCTCATGTGAAGCTGAACTACTAGCCCTGAACATAGGCCAGGGCCTCAGCTGTTCCTTGCCACTCCGTGTCGTAAATGGCATATTGGCAAGTTTACGCTTCTCCTCAGACGCTTTTAATTTAGATTTTTGGGTCATTTTACTGAACTTTAGTTTTTTGGATTTTACATGTTCTCTAGTATGACATTGGGCATCGGCCTTGGCAGATGACGTTGATGGCATTTCATCATCTCTGCCATGACTAGTGGCAGCAGCTTCAGCACGAGGTGGATTGGATCTTGATCTTTCCCTATTTCACCCTCCACATTTTTGTTCTCCATTTTTTAATGGGTGGAATTATATGCCAGTAATATATCAATAGCAATGGCCTACTGTACTGTACTATATATGTATACTGTTGGTCACCAAAATGCTGCACTGTAATACTATATATACTGCTCACAAAAATACAGCACAGAGATGGAATGGATACTTGCAGTGACACAGAGCTGCAAGATACAGCAATGGCCTACTGTACTGTACAACTATATACTGTTGGTCACCAAAATGCTGCACTGTAATACTAAATATCCTGCTCACAAAAATGCTGCACAGATATGGAATGGATACTTGCAGTGACACAGAGCTGCAAGATACAGCAATGGCCTGCTGTACTGTACAACTATATACTGTTGGTCACCAAAATGCTGCACTGTAATACTATATATACTGCTCACAAAAATGCAGCACAGATATGGAATGGATACTTGCAGTGACACAGAGCTGCAAGATACAGCAATGGCCTACTGTACACAACTATATACTGTTGGGTCACCAAAATGCTGCACTGTAATACTATATATACTGCTCACAAAAATGCAGCACAGATATGGAATGGATACTTGCAGTGACACAGAGCTGCAAGATACAGCAGTGGCCTACTGTACACAACTATATACTGTTGGGTCACCAAAAATCAGCACTGTAATACTATATATACTGCTCACAAAAATGCAGCACAGATATGGAATGGATACTTGCAGTGACACAGAGCAGCAGGATACAGTAATGGCCTACTGTATGCAACTATATACTGTTGGGTCACCAAAATGCTGCAGTGTAATACTATATATACTGCTCACAAAAATGCTGCACCGATATGGAATGGATACTTGCAGTGACACAGAGCTGCAAGATACAGCAGTGGCCTACTGTACACAACTATATACTGTTGGGTCACCAAAATGCTGCACTGTAATACTATATATACTGCTCACAAAAATGCTGCACAGATATGGAATGGATACTTGCAGTGACACAGAGCTGCAAGATACAGCAATGGCCTATTGTACACAACTATATACTGTTGGGTCACCAAAATGCTGCACTGTAATACTATATATACTGCTTACAAAAATGCTGCACAGATATGGAATGGATACTTGCAGTGACACAGAGCTGCAAGATACAGCAATAGCCTACTGTACACAACTATATACTGTTGGGTCACCAAAATGCTGCACTGTAATACTATATATTAGAGATGAGCGGGTTTGGTTCCTCGGGATCCGAACCCCCCCGAACTTCACCCATTTTACACGGTTCCGAGGCAGACTCGAATCTTCCCGCCTTGCTCGGTTAACCCGAGCGCGCCCGAACGTCATCATCCTGCTGTCGTATTCTCGCGAGATTCGTATTCTATATAAGGAGCCGCGCATCGCCGCCATTTTCACTTGTGCATTGGAGATGATAGGGAGAGGACGTGAAGCATTCTCTCAGTTGTGTTCAGTGTGCTGCAAAGATCTGTGCTCAGTGTGCTTTATTGTGGGGACTGGGGACCACCAGTATTATGTAGTAAGAGGACAGTGCAGAGTTTTGCTGACCAGTGACCACCAGTATTATATCAGTACGGTACAGTAGTCCACTGCTCTACCTACCTCTGTGTCGTCGAGTATACTATCCATCCATACCTGTGGTGCATTTTAGTTGTTGTGCACAGTATATATAGTCGGTGGACAGTGCATAATTATGCTGACTACCAGTATATAATATATAGCAGTACGGTACAGTAGGCCACTGCTCTGCCTACCTCTGTGTCGTCAAGTATACTATCCATCCATACCTGTGGTGCATTTTAGTTGTTGTGCGCAGTATATATAGTCGGAGGACAGTGCATAATTATGCTGACTACCAGTATATAATATATAGCAGTATGGTGCAGTAGGCCACTGCACTACCTACCTCTGTGTCGTCAAGTATACTATCCATTCATACCTGTGGTGCATTTTAGTTGTGCGCAGAATATATAGTAGGAGTACAGTGCATAATTTTGATGACCACCAGTATATAATATATAGCAGTACGGTACAGTAGTCCACTGCTCTACCTACCTCTGTGTCGTCAAGTATACTATCCATCCATACCTGTGGTGCATTTTAGTTGTGCGCAGTATATATAGTAGGAGTACAGTGCATAATTTTGCTGACCACCAGTATATAATATATAGCAGTACGGTTCAGTAGTCCACTGCTCTACCTACCTCTGTGTCGTCAAGTATACTATCCATCCATACCTGTGGTGCATTTTAGTTGTGCGCAGTATTTATAGTAGGAGTACAGTGCATAATTTTGCTGACCACCAGTATATAATATATAGCAGTACGGTTCAGTAGTCCACTGCTCTACCTACCTCTGTGTCATCAAGTATACTATCCATCCATACCTGTGGTGCATTTTAGTTGTGCGCAGTATATATAGTAGGAGTACAGTGCATAATTTTGCAGACCACCAGTATATAATATATAGCAATACGGTACATTAGGCCACTGCTCTACCTACGTCTGTGTCGTCAAGTATACTATCCATCCATACCTGTGGTGCATTTTAGTTTTGCGCAGTATATATAGTAGGAGTACAGTGCATAATTTTGTTGACCACCAGTATATAATATATAGCAGTATGGTACAGTAGGCCACTGCTCTACCTACCTCTGTGTCGTCAAGTATACTATCCATCCATACCTGTGGTGCATTTTAGTTGTTGTGTGCAGTATATATAGTAGGAGGACAGTGCAGAATTTTGCTGACCACCAGTACATAATATATAGCAGTACGGTACAGTAGTCCACTGCTCTGCCTACCTCTGTGTCGTAAAGTATACTATCCATCCATACCTGTGGTGTATTTTTGTTGTTGTGTGCAGTATATATAGTTGGAGGACAGTGCATAATTTTGCTGACTACCAGTATATAATATATAGCAGTACAGTACAGAAGGCCACTGCACTACCTACCTCTGTGTCGTCAAGTGTACTATCCATCCATACCTGTGGTGCATTTTAGTTGTGCGCAGTATATATAGTAGGAGTACAGTGCATAATTTTGCTGATCACCAGTATATAATATATAGCAGTATGGTACAGTAGGCCACTGCTCTACCTACCTCTGTGTCGTCAAGTATACTATCCATCCATACCTGTGGTGCATTTTAGTTGTTGTGCGCAGTACAGGTTGAGTATCCCTTATCCAAAATTCAAAATCCCACATTTTTGGGTCCCCTACTGAGATAATGACATATATATTATATATTATGTGTATATACAGATATGTTATATAGATACATAATATAGTATACATATATATGTGTCATTATCTCAGTAGGGGAACCAAAAATGTGTGATTTTTGAATTTTGGATAAGGGATACTAAACCTGTATATATAGTAGGAGGACAGTGCAGAATTTTGCTGACCACCAGTATATAATATATAGCAGTACGGTACAGTAGTCCACTGCTCTGCCCACCTTTGTATCGTCAAGTATACTATCCATCCATACCTGTGGTGTATTTTAGTTGTTGTGCGCAGTATATATAGTTGGAGGACAGTGCAGAATTTTGCTGACCACCAGTATATAATATATAGCAGTACGGTACAGTAGTCCACTACTCTGCCTACCTCTGTGTCGTCAAGTATACTATCCATCCATACCTGTGGTGTATTTTAGTTGTTGTGTGCAGTATATATAGTTGGAGGACAGTGCATAATTTTGCTGACCACCAGTATATAATATATAGCAGTTTGGTACAGTAGTCCACTGCTCTATCTACCTCTGTGTCCTCAAGTATACTATCCATCCATACCTGTGGTGCATTTTAGTTGTGCGCAGTATACATAGTAGGAGTACAGTGCATAATTTTGCAGACCACCAGTATATAATATATAGTAGTACCGTACAGTAATCCACTGCTCTACCTACCTCTGTGTCGTCAAGTATACTATCCATCCATACTTGTGGTGCATTATAGTTGTGCGCAGTATATATAGTAGGAGTACAGTGCATAATTTTGCTGACAACCAGTATATAATATATAGCAGTATGGTACAGTAGGCCACTGCTCTACCTACCTCTGTGTCGTCAAGTATACTATCCATCCATACCTGTGGTGCATTTTAGTTTTGCGCAGTGTATATATAGTAGGAGTACAGTGCATCATTTTGCTGACCACCAGTATATAATATATAGCAGTACGGTACAGTAGGCCACTGCTCTACCTACCTCTGTGTCGTCAAGTATACTATCCATCCATACCTGTGGTGCATTTTAATTGTGCGCAGTATATATAGTAGTAGTACAGTGCATAATTTTGCTTATCACTAGTATATAATATATAGCAGTATGGTACAGTAGTCCACTGCTCTACCTACCTCTGTGTCGTCAAGAATACTATCCATCCTTATCTGTGGTGCATTTTAGTTGTGCGCAGTATATATAGTAGGAGTACAGTGCATAATTTTGCTGACCACCAGTATATAATATATAGCAGTACGGTACAGAAGGCCACTGCTCTAGCTACCTCTGTGTCATCAAGTATACTATCCGTCCATACCTGTGGTGCATTTTAGTTGTGCGCAATATACAGTATATAGTAGGAGTACAGTGCATAATTTTGCTGACCACCAGTATATAATCTATAGCAGTACGGTGCAGTAGGCCACTGCTCTACCTACCTCTGTGTGTCGTCAAGTATACTATCCATCCATACCTGTGGTACATTTTAGTTTTGTGCAGTATATATAGTAGGAGTACAGTGCATAATTTTGCTGACCACCAGTATATAATATATAGCAGTACGGTACAGTAGTCCACTGCTCTACCTACCTCTGTGTCATCAAGTATACTATCCATCCATACCTTTTGTGCATTTTAGTTGTGCGCAGTATATATAGTAGGAGTACAGTGCATAATTTTGCTGACCACCAATAAATAATATATAGCAGTACGGTACAGTAGGCCACTGCTCTACCTACCTCTGTGTCGTCAAGTATATTATCCATCCATACCTGTGGTGCATTTTAGTTGTGCACAGTATATATAGTAGGAGTACAGTGCATAATTTTGCTTACCACCAGTATATAATATATAGCAGTACAGTACAGTAGGCCACTGCTCTACCTACGTCTGTGTCATCAAGTATACTATCCATCCATACCTGTGGTGCATTTTAGTTGTGCTCAGTGTATATAGTAGGAGTACAGTGTATAATTTTGCTGACTACCAGTATATAATATATAGCAGTACAGTACAGTAGGCCACTGCTCTACCTACCTCTGTGTCGTCAAGTATACTATCCATCCATACCTGTTGTGCATTTTAGTTGTGCACAGTATATATAGTAGGAGTACAGTTCAGAATTTTGCTGACCACCAGTACATAATATATAGCAGTACGGTACAGTAGTCCACTGCTCTGCCTACCTCTGTATCGTCAAGTATACTATCCATCCATACCTGTGGTGTATTTTAGTTGTTGTGCGCAGTATATATATTTGGAGGACAGTGCATAATTTTGCTGACTACCAGTATATAATATATAGCAGTACAGTACAGTAGGCCACTGTACTACCTACCTCTGTGACGTCAAGTATACTATCCATCCATACCTGTGGTGCATTTTAGTTGTGCGCAGTATATATAGTAGGAGTAGTGATGAGCGGGTTCGGTTCCTCGGAATCCGAACCCGCCCGAACTTCACCTTTTTTTTACACGGGTCCGAGCGACTCGGATCCTCCCGCCTTGCTCGGTTAACCCGAGCGCGCCCGAACGTCATCATCCCGCTGTCGGATTCTCGCGAGACTCGGATTCTATATAAGGAGCTGCGCGTCGCCGCCATTTTTCACACGTGCATTGAGATTGATAGGGAGAGGACGTGGCTGGCGTCCTCTCCGTTGTATTAGGAAAAAAAAAAAACTGAGTGACTTAGTTTTAATTGTGGGGAGGATTGGGGACGGGGAGCAGCTGTTAGGGAGTACAGTGCAGGGTTTTGAGTTTAATCCGTTGTTTCTCTGCCTGAAAAAAAACGCTCCACCATATCTGTGCTCACTCAGTGTGCTGCACTGCTGCATGATATATCTGTGCTGAGTGCACTGCTCACACTGCCTAATTGTGGGGACTGGGGAGCAGTTATAGCAGGAGTACAGTGCACAGTTTTGCTGACAGTGACCACCAGTCCAGTATACGTTTGTCTGCCTGAAAAACACTGTGGTGTTTTTTTTTTCTTTCTTCATGCTAGTTTGTTTAGCAGTCTGCTGACAGTGTCCACCAGGTCCGTTATACAGTATATTATATATATAATTAAGCACTAAGCAGCAGTACGGTAGGCCACGGCTGTACCTACCTCTGTGTCGTCAGTGCACTCGTCGTCCATAAGTATAAGTAATACTATACTATCCATCCATCTACATTGTATACCCGTGGTGTTTTTTTTTTCTTTCTTCATAGTCATACTAGTTTGTTTAGCAGTCTGCTGACAGTGTCCACCAGGTCCGTTATACAGTATACCATATATATAAGCACTAAGCAGCAGTACGGTAGGCCACGGCTGTACCTACCTCTGTGTCGTCACTCGTCGTCCATAAGTATAAGTAATACTATACTATCCATCCATCTACATTGTATACCTGTGGTGTTTTTTTTTTCTTTCTTCATACTAGTTTAGCAGTCTGCTGACACTGTCCACCAGGTCCGTTATACAGTATATCATATATATAAGCACTAAGCAGCAGTACGGTAGGCCACGGCTGTACCTACCTCTGTGTCGTCACTCGTCGTCCATAAGTATAAGTAATACTTATAATCCATCTACATTGTATACCTGTGGTGTTTTTTTTTTCTTTCTTCATACTAGTTTGTTTAGCAGTCTGCTGACAGTGTCCACCAGGTCCGTTATACAGTATATCATATATATAAGCACTAAGCAGCAGTACGGTAGGCCACGGCTGTACCTACCTCTGTGTCGTCAGTGCACTCGTCGTCCATAAGTATAAGTAATACTATACTACCCATCCATCTACATTGTATACCTGTGGTGTTTTTTTTTCTTTCTTTATACTAGTTTGTTTAGCAGTCTGCTGACAGTGTCCACCAGGTCCGTTATACAGTATATCATATATATAAGCACTAAGCAGCAGTACGGTAGGCCACGGCTGTATCTACCTCTGTGTCGTCACTCGTCGTCCATAAGTATAAGTAATACTATACTATCCATCCATCTACATTGTATACCTGTGGTGGCTTTTAGTTGTGCGCAAAATATGGAGAACAAAAATGTGGAGGTTAAAAAAATAGGGAAAGATCAAGATCCACTTCCACCTCGTGCTGAAGCTGCTGCCACTAGTCATGGCCGAGACGATGAAATGCCATCAACGTCGTCTGCCAAGGCCGATGCCCAATGTCATAGTACAGAGCATGTAAAATCCAAAACACAAAAGATCAGTAAAAAAATTACCCAAAAATCAAAATTAAAAGCGTCTGAGGAGAAGCGTAAACTTGCCAATATGCCATTTACGACACGGAGTGGCAAGGAACGGCTGAGGCCCTGGCCTATGTTCATGGCTAGTGGTTCAGCTTCACATGAGGATGGAAGCACTCATCCTCTCGCTAGAAAAAAGAAAAGACTTGCGGCAAAAGCACAGCAAAGAACTGTGCGTTCTTCGAAATCACAAATCCCAAAGGAGAGTCCAATTGTGTCGGTTGCGATGCCTGACCTTCCCAACACTGGACGGGAAGAGCTTGCGCCTTCCACCATTTGCACGCCCCCTGCAAGTGTTGAAAGGAGCACCCGCAGTCCAGTTCCTGATAGTGAAATTGAAGATGTCAGTGTTGAAGTACACCAGGATGAGGATATGGGTGTTGCTTGGGCTGGGGAGGAAATTGACAAGGAGGATTCTGATGGTGAGGTGGTTTGTTTAAGTCAGGCTCCCGGGGAGACACCTGTTGTCCGTGGGAGGAATATGGCCATTGACATGCCTGGTGAAAATACCAAAAAAATCAGCTCTTCAGTGTGGAAGTATTTCAACAGAAATACGGACAACAGGTGTCAAGCCGTGTGTTGCCTTTGTCAAGCTGTAATAAGTAGGGGTAAGGACGTTAACCACCTCGGAACATCCGCCCTTATACGTCACCTGCAGCGCATTCATAATAAGTCAGTGACAAGTTCAAAAACTTTGGGCGACAGCGGAAGCAGTCCACTGACCAGTAAATCCCTTCCTCTTGTAACCAAGCTCGTGCAAACCACACCACCAACTCCCTCAGTGTCAATTTCCTCCTTACCCAGGAAAGCCAATAGTCCTGCAGGCCATGTCACTGGCAAGTCTGACGAGTCCTCTCCTGCCTGGGATTCCTCCGATGCATCCTTGAGTGTAATGCCTACTGCTGCTGGCGCTGCTGTTGTTGCTGCTGGGAGTCGATCGTCATCCCAGAGGGGAAGTCGGAAGACCACTTGTACTACTTCCAGTAAGCAATTGACTGTCCAACAGTCCTTTGCGAGGAAGATGAAATATCACAGCAGTCATCCTGCTGCAAAGCGGATAACTGAGGCCTTGATAACTATGTTGGTGTTAGACGTGATTCCGGTATCCGCCGTTAGTTCACAGGGAACTAGACAATTTATTGAGGCAGTGTGCCCCCGTTACCAAATACCATCTAGGTTCCACTTCTCTAGGCAGGCGATACCGAGAATGTACACGGACGTCAGAAAAAGACTCACCAGTGTCCTAAAAAATGCAGTTGTACCCAATGTCCACTTAACCACGGACATGTGGACAAGTGGAGCAGGGCAGACTCAGGACTACATGACTGTGACAGCCCACTGGGTAGATGTATTGCCTCCCGCTGCAAGAACAGCAGCGGCGGCACCAGTAGCAGGATCTCGCAAACGCCAACTCGTTCCTAGGCAGGCTACGCTTTGTATCACCGCTTTCCAGAATATGCACACAGCTGAAAACCTCTTACGGCAACTGAGGAAGATCATCGCAGAATGGCTTACCCCAATTGGACTCTCCTGGGGATTTGTGACATCGGACAACGCCAGCAATATTGTGCGCGCATTATATCTGGGCAAATTCCAGCACGTCCCATGTTTTGCACATACCTTGAATTTGGTGGTGCAGAATTATTTTAAAAACGACAGGGGCGTGCAAGAGATGCTGTCGGTGGCCAGAAGAATTGCGGGCCACTTTCGGCGTGCAGGCACCGCGTACAGAAGACTGGAGCACCACCAAAAAAACCTGAACCTGCCCTGCCACCATCTGAAGCAAGAGGTGGTAACGAGGTGGAATTCAACCCTCTATATGCTTCAGAGGATGGAGGAGCAGCAAAAGGCCATTCAAGCCTATACATCTGGCCACGATATAGGCAAAGGAGGTGGAATGCACCTGTCTAAAGCGCAGTGGAGAATGATTTCAATGTTGTGCAAGGTTCTGCTGCCCTTTGAACTTGCCACACGTGAAGTCAGTTCAGACACTGCCAGCCTGAGTCAGGTCATTCCCCTCATCAGGCTTTTGCAGAAGAAGCTGGAGGCATTGAAGGAGGAGCTAAAACAGAGCGATTCCGCTAGGCATGTGGGACTTGTGGATGGAGCCCTTCATTCGCTTAACCAAGATTCACGTGTGGTCAATCTGTTGAAATCAGAGCACTACATTTTGGCCACCGTGCTCGATCCTAGATTTAAAACCTAGGTTGGATCTCTCTTTCCGGCAGACACAAGTCTGCAGGGGTTCAAAGAACTGCTGGTGAGAAAATTGTCAAGTCAAGCGGAACGCGACCTGTCAACATCTCCTCCTTCACATTCTCCCGCAACTGGGGGTGCGAGGAAAAGGCTACGAATTCCGAGCCCACCCGCTGGCGGTGATGCAGGGCAGTCTGGAGCGACTGCTGATGCTGACATCTGGTCCGGACTGAAGGACCTGCCAACGATTACTGACATGTCGTCTACTGTCACTGCATATGATTCTCTCACCATTGAAAGAATGGTGGAGGATTATATGAGTGACAGCATCCAAGTAGGCACGTCAGACAGTCCGTACGTATACTGGCAGGGAAAAGAGGCAATTTGGAGGCCCTTGCACAAACTGGCTTTATTCTACCTAAGTTGCCCTCCCTCCAGTGTGTACTCCGAAAGAGTGTTTAGTGCCGCCGCTCACCTTGTCAGCAATCGGCGTACGAGGTTACTTCCAGAAAATGTGGAGAAGATGATGTTCATTAAAATGATTTATAATCAATTACTCCATGGAGACATTCACCAGCAGCAATTGCCTCCAGAAAGTACACGGGGATCTGAGATGGTGGATTCCAGTGGGGACTAATTAATAATCTGTGAGGAGGGGGATGTACACAGTGAAAGGGGTGATGAATCGAACGATGATGATGAGGTGGACATCTTGCCTCTGTAGAGCCAGTTTGTGCAAGGAGAGATTGATTGCTTCTTTTTTGGTGGGGGCCCAAACCAACCAGTCATTTCAGTCACAGTCGTGTGGCAGACCTTGTCGCTGAAATGATGGGTTGGTTAAAGTGTGCATGTCCTGTTTATACAACATAAGGGTGGGTGGGAGGGCCCAAGGACAATTCCATCTTGCACCTCTTTTTTCTTTCATTTTTCTTTGCGTCATGTGCTGTTTGGGGACTATGTTTTAGAAGGGCCATCCTGCCTGACACTGCAGTGCCACTCCTAGATGGGCCAGGTGTTTGTGTCGGCCACTTGGTTCGCTTATCTTACTCACACAGCTACCTCATTGCGCCTCTTTTTTTTCTAGTTTGCGTCATGTGCTGTTTGGGGAGTAGTTTTTGGAAGGGCCATCCTGCCTGACACTGCAGTGCCACTCCTAGATGGGCCAGGTGTTTGTGTCGGCCACTTGGGTCGCTTATCGTACTCACACAGCTACCTCATTGCGCCTCTTTTTTTTCTTCTTTGCATCATGTGCTGTTTGGGGAGTAGTTTTTGGAAGGGCCATCCTGCCTGACACTGCAGTGCCACTCCTAGATGGGCCAGGTGTTTGTGTCGGCCACTTGGGTCGCTTATCTTACTCACACAGCTACCTCATTGCTCCTCTTTTTTTTCTTCTTTGCGTCATGTGCTGTTTGGGGAGTAGTTTTTGGAAGGGCCATCCTGCCTGACACTGCAGTGCCACTCCTAGATGGGCCAGGTGTTTGTGTCGGCCACTTGGGTCGCTTATCTTACTCACACAGCTACCTCATTGCGCCTCTTTTTTTTCTTTTTTGCGTCATGTGCTGTTTGGGGAGTATTTTTTGGAAGGGCCATCCTGCCTGACACTGCAGTGCCACTCCTAGATGGGCCAGGTGTTTGTGTCGGCCACTTGGGTCGCTTACCTTACTCACACAGCTAACTCATTGCGCCTCTTTTTTTCTTTGCGTCATGTGCTGTTTGGGGAGTATTTTTTGGAAGGGCCATCCTGCCTGACACTGCAGTGCCACTCCTAGATGGGCCAGGTGTTTGTGTCGGCCACTTGTGTCGCTTAGCTTAACCATCCAGCGACCTCGGTGCAAATTTTAGGACTAAAAATAATATTGTGAGGTGTGAGGTGTGCAGAATAGACTGAAAATGAGTGGAAATTATGGTTATTGAGGTTAATAATACTATGGGATCAAAATGACCCCCAAATTCTATGATTTAAGCTGTTTTTAGGGTTTTTTGTAAAAAAAACACCGAATCCAAAACACACCCGAATCCGACAAAAAAAATTCGGTGAGGTTTTGCCAAAACGCGTTCGAACCCAAAACACGGCCACGGAACCGAACCCCAAACCAAAACACAAAACCCGAAAAATTTCAGGTGCACATCCCTAAGTAGGAGTACAGTGCATAATTTTGCTGACTACCAGTATATAATATATAGCAGTACGGTACAGTAGGCCACTGCTCTACCTACCTCTGTGTCATCAAGTATACTATCCATCCATACCTGTGGTGCATTTTAGTTGTTGTGCGCAGTATATATAGTAGGAGGACAGTGCAGAATTTTGCTGACCACCAGTATATAATATATAGCAGTACGGTACAGTAGTCCACTGCTCTACATACCTCTGTGTCGTCAAGTATACTATCCATCCATACCTGTGGTGCATTTTAGTTGTGCGCAGTATATATAGTAGGAGTACAGTGCATAATTTTGCTGACAACCAGTATATAATATATAGCAGTATGGTACAGTAGGCCACTGCTCTACCTACCTCTGTGTCGTCAAGTATACTATCCATCCATACCTGTGGTGCATTTTAGTTTTGCGCAGTATATATAGTAGGAGTACAGTGCATAATTTTGCTGACCACCAGTATATAATATATAGCAGTACGGTACAGTAGTCCACTGCTCTACCTACCTCTGTGTTGTCAATTATTCTATCCATCCATACCTGTGGTGCATTTTAGTTGTGCGCAGTATATATAGTCGGAGTACAGTGCATAAATTTGCTAACCACCAGTATATAATATATAGCAGTATGGTACAGTAGGCTACTGCTCTACCTACCTCTGTGTCATTAAGTATACTATCTATCCATTCCTGTGGTGCATTTTAGTTGCGCACAGTATATATAGTAGGAGTACAGTGCATAATTTTGCTGACCACCAGTATATAATATATAGCAGTGCGGTACAGAAGGCCACTGCTCTACCTACCTCTGTGTCATCAAGTATACTATCCGTCCATACCAGTGGTGCATTTTAGTTGTGCACAGTATACAGTATACAGTAGGAGTACAGTGCATAATTTTGCTGACCACCAGTATATAATATATAGCAGTACGGTGCAGTAGGCCACTGCTCTACCTACCTCTGTGTGTCGTCAAGTATACTATCCATCCATACCTGTGGTACATTTTAGTTTTGTGCAGTATATATAGTAGGAGTACAGTGCATAATTTTGCTGACCACCAGTATATAATATATAGCATTACGGTACAGTAGTCCACTGCTCTACCTACCTCTGTGTCATCAAGTATACTATCCATCCATACCTGTGGTGCATTTTAGTTGTGCGCAGTATATATAGTAGGAGTACAGTGCATAATTTTGCTGACCACTAATAAATAATATATAGCTTTACGGTACAGTAGGCCACTGCTCTACCTACCTCTGTGTCATCAAGTATATTATCCATCCATACCTGTGGTGCATTTTAGTTGTGCACAGTATATATAGTAGGAGTACAGTGCATAATTTTGCTTACCACCAGTGTATAATATATAGCAGTGCAGTACAGTAGGCCACTGCTCTACCTACATCTGTGTCATCAAGTATACTATCCATCCATACCTGTGGTGCATTTTAGTTGTGCTCAGTGTATATAGTAGGAGTACAGTGCATAATTTTGCTGACCACCAGTATATAATATATAGCAGTACAGTACAATAGGCCACTGCTCTACCTACCTCTGTGTCGTCAAGTATACTATCCATCCATACCTGTGGTGCATTTTAGTTGTGCGCAGTATATATAGTAGGAGTACAGTGCATAATTTTGCTGACCACCAGTATATAATATATAGCAGTACGGTACAGTAGTCCATTGCTATTGATATATTACTGGCATATTATTCCACACAATAAAAAATGGAGAACAAAAATGTGGAAGGTAAAATAGGCAAAGATCAAGATCCACTTCCACCTCGTGCTGAAGCTGCTGCCACTAGTCATGGCCGAGACGATGAAATGCCATCAATGTCGTCTGCCAAGGCCGATGCACAATGTCATAGTAGAGAGCATGTCAAATCCAAAAAACAAAAGTTCAGTAAAATGACCCATAAATCAAAATTAAAAGCATCTGATGAGAAGCGTAAACTTGCCAATATGCCATTTACGACACGGAGTGGCAAGAAACGGCTGAGGCCCTGTCTTCTGTTCATGGCTAGTGGTTCAGCTTCACATGAGGATGAAAGCACTCATCCTCCAGCTATAAAACTGAAAAGAGTTAAGATGGCAAAAGCACAGCAAAGAACTGTGCGATCTTCTAAATCACAAATCCCCAAGGAGAGTCCAATTTTGTCGGTTGCGATGCCTGAGCTTCCCAACACTGGACGGGAAGAGGTGGCTCCTTCCACCATTTGCACGCCCCCTGCAAGTGCTGGAAGGAGCACCCACAGTCCAGTTCCTGATAGTCAAATTGAAGATGTCACTGTTGAAGTACTCCAGGATGAGGATATGGGTGTTGCTGGCGCTGAGGAGGAAATTGACAAGGAGGATTCTGATGGTGAGGTGGTTTGTTTAAGTCAGGCACCCGGGGAGACACCTGTTGTCCGTGGGACGAATTGACATGCCTGGTCAAATTACAAAAAAAATCACCTCTTCGGTGTGGAATTATTTTAACAGAAATGCGGACAACAGGTGTCAAGCCGTGTGTTGCCTTTGTCAAGCTGTAATAAGTAGGGGTAAGGACGTTAACCACCTAGGAACATCCTCCCTTATACGTCACCTGGAGCGCATTCATCAGAAGTCATTGACAAGTTCAAAAACTTTGGGTGACAGCGGAAGCAGTCCACTGACAACTAAATCCCTTCCTCTTTTAACCAAGCTCCTGCAAACCACACCACCAACTCCCTCAGTGTCAATTTCCTCCTTAGACAGGAAAGCCAATAGTCCTGCAGGCCATGTCACTGTCAAGTCTGACGAGTCCTCTCCTGCCTGGGATTCCTCCGATGGATCTTGAGTGTAACGCCAATTGCTGCTGGCGCTGCTGTTGTTGCTGCTGGGAGTCGATCGTCATCCCAGAGGGGAAGTCGGAGGACCACTTGTACTACTTCCAGTAAGCAATTGACTGTCCAACAGTCCTTTGCGAGGAAGATGAAATATCACAGCAGTCATCCTGCTGCAAAGCGTATTACTCAGACCTTGGCAGCTTTGGTGGTGTTAAACATGTGTCCGGTATCCAGCGTTAATTCACAGGGAACTAGAGAATTGCTTGAGGTAGTGTTTTCCCGGTACCAAATACCATCTAGGTTCCATTTCTCTAGGCAGGCGATACCGAAAATGTACACAGATGTCACAAAAAGAGTCTCCAGTGTCCTAAAAAATGCAGTTGTACCCAATGTCCACTTAACCACGGACATGTGGACAAGTGGAGCAGGGCAGACTCAGGACTATATGACTGTGACAGCCCACTGGGTAGATGTATTGCCTCCCGCAGCAAGAACAGCAGCGGCGGCACCAGTAGCAGCATCTCACAAACGCCAACTCGTTCCTAGGCAGGCTACGCTTTGTATCACCGCTTTCCATAAGAGGCACACAGCTGACAACCTCTTACGGAAACTGAGGAACATCATCGCAGAATGTCTTACCCCAACTGGACTCTCCTGGGGATTTGTGACATCGGACAACGCCACCAATATTGTGCGTGCATTACATGTGGACAAATTCCAGCAAATCCCATGTTTTGCACACACATTGAATTTGGTGGTGCAGAATTATTTAAAAAACGACAGGGGCGTGCAAGAGATGCTGTCGGTGGCCCGAAGAATTGTGGGCCATTTTCGGCATTCAGCCACCGCGTGCCGAAGACTGGAGCACCAGCAAACACTCCTGAACCTGCCCCGCCATCATCTGAAGCAAGAGGTGGTAATGAGGTGGAATTCAACCCTCTATATGCTTCAGAGGATGGAGGAGCACAAAAGGCCATTCAAGCCTATACAGCTACCTACGATATAGGCAAAGGAGGGGAAATGCACCTGTCTCAAGCACAGTGGAGAATGATTTCAACGTTGTGCAAGGTTCTGTAACTCTTTGAACTTGCCACACGTGAAGTCAGTTCAGACACTGCCAGCCTGAGTCAGGCCATTCCCCTCATCAGGCTTTTGCAGAAGAAGCTGGAGAGATTGAAGGAGGAGCTAAAATGGAGCGATTCCGCTAGGCATGTGGGACTTGTGGATGGAGCCCTTAATTCGCTTAACCAGGATTCATGAGTGGTCAATCTGTTGAAATCAGAGCACTACATTTTGGCCACCGTGCTCGATCCTAGATTTAAAACCTACGTTGTATCTCTCTTTCCAGCAGACACAAGTCTGCAGAGGTTCAAAGACCCGCTGGTGAGAAAATTGTCAAGTCAAGCGGAACGTGACCCGTCAACAGCTCTTCCTTCACATTCTCCTGCAACTGGAGCTGCGAGGAAAAGGCTAAGAATTCCGAGCCCACCCGCTGGCGGTGAGGCAGGGCAGTCTGGAGCGAGTGCTGACATCTGGTCCGGACTGAAGGACCTGCCAATGATTACTGACATGACGTCTACTGTCGCTGCATATGATTCTGTCAACATTGAAAGAATGGTGGAGGATTACATGAGTGACCGCATCCAAGTAGGCACGTCAGACAGTCCGTACGTATACTGGCAGGAAGAAGAGGCAATTTGGAGGCCATTGCACAAACTGGCTTTATTTTACCTAAATTTCCCCCCCTCCAGTGTGTACTCCAAAAGAGTGTTTAGTGCAGCCGGTCACCTTGTCAGCGATCGGCGTATGAGGTTACTTCCACAAAATGTGGAGAAGACGATGTTCATCAAAATGAATTATAATCAATTCCTCCATGGAGACCTTCACCAGCAGCAGTTGCCTCCAGAAAGTACACAGGGACCTGAGATGGTGGATTCCAGTGGGGACGAATTAATAATCTGTGAGGAGGAGGATGTACACAGTGAAAGGGGTGAGGAATCGGACGATGAGGAGGAGGTGGACATCTTGCCTCTGTAGAGCCAGTTTGTGCAAGGAGAGATTGATTGCTTCTTTTTTGGTGGGGGCCCAAACCAACCAGTCATTTCAGTCACAGTTGTGTGGCAGACCCTGTCGCTGAAATGATGGGTTTGTTAAAGTGTGCATGTCCTGTTTATACAACATAAGGGTGGGTGGGAGGGCCCAAGGACAATTCCATCTTGCACCTCTTTTTTCTTTAATTTATCTTTGCATCATGTGCTGTTTGGGGACTATTTTTTAAATCTGCCATCCTGTCTGACACTGCAGTGCCACTCCTAGATGGGCCAGGTGTTTGTGTCGGCCACTTGGGTCGCTTAGCTTAGTCACACAGCGACCTTGGTGCACCTCTTTTTTTCTTTGCATCATGTGCTGTTTGGGGACTATTTTTTTAATCTGCCATCCTGTCTGACACTGCAGTGCCACTCCTAGAGTGGCCAGGTGTTTGTGTCGGCCACTTGGGTCGCTTAGCTTAGTCACACAGCTACCTCATTGCTCCTCTTTTTTTCTTTGCATCATGTGCTGTTTGGGGATATTTTTTAAATCTGCCATCCTGTCTGACACTGCAGTGCCATTCCTAGATAGGCCAGGTGTTTGTGTCGGCCACTTGGGTCGCTTAGCTTAGTCATCCAGCGACCTCGGTGCAAATTTTAGGACTAAAAATAATATTGTGAGGTGTGAGGTGTTCAGAATAGACTGGAAATGAGTGGAAATTATGGTTATTGAGGTTAATAATACTATGGGATCAAAATGACCCCCAAATTCTATGATTTAAGCTGTTTTCTCTAACGTCCTAAGTGGATGCTGGGGACTCCGTAAGGACCATGGGGAATAGCGGCTCCGCAGGAGACTGGGCACATCTAAAGAAAGCTTTAGGACTATCTGGTGTGCACTGGCTCCTCCCCCTATGACCCTCCTCCAAGCCTCAGTTAGATCTCTGTGCCCGAACGAGGGGCTCTCCTGAGCTTCTTAGTGAAAGTTTTAGATTAGGTTTTTTATTTTCAGTGAGACCTGCTGGCAACAGGCTCACTGCATCGAGGGACTAAGGGGAGAAGAAGCGAACTCACCTGCGTGCAGAGTGGATTGGGCTTCTTAGGCTACTGGACATTAGCTCCAGAGGGACGATCACAGGCCCAGCTTGGATGGGTCCCAGAGCCGCGCCGCCGGCCCCCTTACAGAGCCAGAAGGCAGAAGAGGTCCGGAAAATCGGCGGCAGAAGACGTCCTGTCTTCAACAAGGTAGCGCACAGCACTGCAGCTGTGCGCCATTGCTCTCAGCACACTTCACACTTCGGTCACTGAGGGTGCAGGGCGCTGGGGGGGCGCCCTGAGACGCAATAAAAACACCTTGGATGGCAAAAAAATGCATCACATATAGCTCCTGGGCTATATGGATGCATTTAACCCCTGCCAGAATCCATAAAAAAGCAGGAGAAAAGTCCGCGAAAAAAGGGGCGGAGCCTATCTCCTCAGCACACTGGCGCCATTTTCCCTCACAGCTCCGTTGGAGGGAAGCTCCCTGTCTCTCCCCTGCAGTCACTACACTACAGAAAGGGTTAAAAAAAAAAGAGAGGGGGGCACTAATTAGGCGCAGTATTAACTATACAGCAGCTATAAGGGGAAAAACACTTATATAAGGTTATCCCTGTATATATATAGCGCTCTGGTGTGTGCTGGCAAACTCTCCCTCTGTCTCCCCAAAGGGCTAGTGGGGTCCTGTCCTCTATCAGAGCATTCCCTGTGTGTGTGCTGTATGTCGGTACTTTTGTGTCGACATGTATGAGGAGAAAAATGATGTGGAGACGGAGCAGATTGCCTGTAATAGTGATGTCACCCCCTAGGGGGTCGACACCTGAGTGGATGAACTGTTGGAAGGAATTACGTGACAGTGTCAGCTTTGTATAAAAGACAGTGGTTGACATGAGACAGCCGGCTACTCAGCTTGTGCCTGTCCAGACGTCTCATAGGCCGTCAGGGGCTCTAAAGCGCCCGTTACCTCAGATGGCAGATATAGACGCCGACACGGATACTGACTCCAGTGTCGACGGTGAAGAGACGAATGTGACTTCCAGTAGGGCCACACGTTACATGATTGAGGCAATGAAAAATGTTTTACACATTTCTGATAATACGAGTACCACCAAAAAAAAGGGGTATTATGTTCGGTGAGGAAAAACTACCTGTAGTTTTCCTGAATCTGAGAAATTAAATGAGGTGTGTGATGATGCGTGGGTTTCCCCCGATAACAACGGATAATTTCTAAAATGTTATTGGCATTATATCCTTTCCCGCCAGAGGTTAGGGTGCGTTGGGAAACACCCCCTAGGGGGGATAAAGCGCTCACACGCTTGTAAGGGCTCTACCTTCGCCTGAGATGGCAGCCCTTAAGGATCCTGCTGATAGAAAGCAGGAGGGTATCCTAAAAGGTATTTACACACATACTGGTGTTATACTGCGACCAGCAATCGCCTCAGCCTGGATGTGCAGTGCTGGGTTGGCGTGGTCTGATTCCCTGACTGAAAATATTGATACCCTAGATAGGGACAGTATATTTTTGCCTATAGAGCATTTAAAAGATGCATTTTTATATATGCGTGATGCACAGCGGAATATTTGCCGACTGGCATCAAGTCTAAGCGCGTTGTCCATTTCTACCAGTAGAGGGTTATGGACACGTCAGTGGTCAGGTGATGCGTATTCCAAACGGCATTTGGAAGTATTGCTTTATTAAGGGAGGAGTTATTTGGGGTCGGTCTTTCAGACCTGGTGGCCACGGCAACAGCTGGGAATTCCACGTTTGTACCCCAGGTTGCCTCTCAACATGAGAAGACGCCGTATTATCAGGCGCAGTCTTTTCGTGGACAAGCGGGCAAAAGGTTCCTCATTTCTGCCCCGTGACAGAGGGAGAGGAAAAAGGCTGCAGAAATCAGCCAGTTCCCAGGAACAGAAACCCTCTCCCGCCTCTGCCAAGCCCTCAGTATACGCTGGGGCTTTACAAGCAGAATCAGGCACGGTGGGGGGCCCGTCTCAATGAATTTCAGCACGCAGTGGGCTCACTCGCAAGTAGACCCCTGGATCCTTCAGGTGATATCTCAGGGGTACAAATTAGAATTCGAGACGTCTCCCCCTCGCCGTTTCCTAATGTCGGCTTTACCGATGTCTCCTTCTGACAGGGAGACAGTTTTGGAAGCCATTCACAAGCTGTATTCCCAGCAGGTGATAATCAAGATACCCCTCCTGCAACAGGGAACGGGGTATTATTCCACACTGTTGTGGTACCGAAGCCGAACGGCTCGGTGAGACCGATTCTAAATCTAAAATCTTTGAACGCTTACGTACAGAGGTTCAAATTCAAGATTGAGTCACTCAGAGCAGTGATTGCGAACCTGGAAGAAGGGGACTACATGATGTCTCGGGACATCAAGGATGCTTACCTTCATGTCAAAATTTACCCTTCTCACCAAGGGTACCTCAGGTTTATGGTACAGAACTGTCACTTTCAGTTCAGACGCTGCCGTATGGATGGTACACGGCACCCCGGGTCTTTACCAAGGTAATGGCCGAAATGATGATATTCCTTCGAAGGAAGTGAATTTTAGTTATCCCTTCCTTGGACAATTCCCTAATAAGGGTAAGATCCAGGGAACAGTTGGAGGTCGGTGTAGCACTATCTCAGGTAGTGTTGCGGCAGCACGATTGGATTCTCAATATTCCAAAATCGCACCTGGTTCCGACGACGTGTCTTCTGTTCCTAGGGATGATCATGGACACAGTCCAGAAAAAGGTGTTTCTCCCGGAGGAGAAAGCCAGGGAGTTATCCGAGCTAGTCAGGAACCTCCTAAAACCGAGCCAAGTCTCAGTGCATCAATGCACAAGGGTTCTGGGTAAAATGGTGGCTTCCTACGAAGCAATCCCATTCGGCAGATTCCACGCAAGAACTTTCCAGTGGGACCTGCTGGACAAATGGTCCGGATCGCATCTTCAGATGCATCAGCGGATAACCCTGTCACCAAGGACAAGGGTGTCCCTCCTGTGGTGGTTGCAGAGTGCTCATCTTCTAGAGGGCCGCAGATTAGGCATTCAGGACTGGGTCCTGGTGACCACGGATGCCAGCCTGCGAGGCTGGGGAGCAGTCACACAGGGAAGGAATATCCAGGGGTTATGGTCAAGCCTGGAGACATCACTTCACATAAATATCCTGAAGCTAAGGGACGTTTACAATGCTCTAAGCTTAGCAAGACCTCTGCTTCAAGGTCAGCCGGTGTTGATCCAGTCGGACAACATCACGGCAGTCACCCACGTAAACAGACAGGGTGGCACAAGAAGCAGGAGGGCAATGGCAGAAGCTGCAAGGATTCTTCGCTGGGCGGAAAATCATGTGATAGCACTGTCAGCAGTATTCATTCCGGGAGTGGACAACTGGGAAGCAGACTTCCTCAGCACGACCTCCACCCGGGAGAGTGGGGACTTCACCCAGAAGTCTTCCACATGATTAAAAACTCGACAGGTATTGCGCCAGGTCCAGGGACCCTCAGGCAATAAGCTGTAGACGATCTGGTAACACCGTGGGTGTACCAGTCAGGGTATGTGTTCCCTCCTCTGCCTCTCATACCCAAGGTACTGAGATTGATAAGATGGAGAGGAGTAAGCACTATATTCGTGGTTCCGGATTGGCCAAGAAGGACTTGGTAACCGGAACTTCAGGAGATGCTCACGGAGGATCCGTGGCCTCTACCTCTAAGAAGGGACCTGCTCCAGCAAGGACCCTGTCTGTTCCAAGACTTACCGCGGCTGCGTTTGACGGCATGGCGGTTGAACGCCGGATCCTGAAGGAAAAAAGGCATTCCGGATGAAGTCATCCCTATCCTGATCAAAGCGAGGAAGGATGTAACCGCAAAAACATTATCACCGCAATTGGCGAAAATATGTTGCGTGGTGCGAGGCCAGTAAGGCCCGACGGAGGAAATTCAACTGGGTCGATTCCTACATTTCCTGCAAACAGGAGTGTCTATGGGCCTGAAATTGGGGTCCATTAAGGTTCAAATTTCGGCCCTGTCAATTTTCTTCCAAAAAGAACTAGCTTCAGTCCCTGAAGTTCAGACGTTGTAAAAGGGGTACTGCATATACAGCCTCCTTTTGTGCCTCTAGTGGCACTTTGGGATCTCAATGTAGTTTTGGGTTCCAAAAGTCACATTGGTTTGAACCACTTAAATCTGTGGAGTTAAAATATCTCACATGGAAAGTGGTCATGCTGTTGGCCCTGGCCTGGGCCAGGCGCGTGTCAGAATTGGCGGCTTTATCCTGAAAAAGCCCTTATCTGATTTTCCATTCGGACACGGCGGAATTGAGGACTCGTCCTCAGTTTCTCCCCAAGGTGGTTTCAGCGTCTCACCTGAACCAACCTATTGGTGGTGCCTGCGGCTACTAGGGACTTGGAGGCCTCCAAGTTGCTAGACGTTGTCAGTGCCCTGAAAATATATGTTTCCAGGACGGCTGGAGTCAGGAAATCTGACTCGCTGTTTATCCTGTGTGCACCCAACAAGCTGGGTGCTCCTGCTTCTAAGCAGACTATTGCTCGTTGGATTTGTAGTACAATTCAGCTTGCACATTCTGTGGCAGGCCTGCCACAGCCAAAAATCTGTAAATGCCCACTCCACAAGGAAGGTGGGCTCATCTTGGGCGGCTGCCCGAGGGGTCTCGGCTTTACAACTTTGCCGAGCAGCTACTTGGTCAGGAGCAAATACGTTTGCAAAATTCTACAAAATTGATATCCTGGCTGAGGAGGACCTGGAGTTCTCTCATTTGGTGCTGCAGAGTCATCCGCACTCTCCCGCCCGTTTGGGAGCTTTGGTATAATCCCCATGGTCCTTACGGAGTCCCCAGCATCCACTTAGGACGTTAGAGAAAATAAGAATTTACTTACCGATAATTCTATTTCTCATAGTCCGTAGTGGATGCTAGGCGCCCATCCCAAGTGCGGATTGTCTGCAATACTTGTACATAGTTATTGTTACAAAAATCGGGTTATTATTCTTGTGAGCCATCTTTCAGAGGCTCCTCTGTTATCATGCTGTTAACTGGGTTCAGATCACAGGTTATACGGTGTGATTGGTGTGGCTGGTATGAGTCTTACCCGGGATTCAAAATCCTTCCTTATTGTGTACGCTCGTCCGGGCACAGTATCCTAACTGAGGCTTGGAGGAGGGTCATAGGGGGAGGAGCCAGTGCACACCAGATAGTCCTAAAGCTTTCTTTAGATGTGCCCAGTCTCCTGCGGAGCCGCTATTCCCCATGGTCCTTACGGAGTCCCCAGCATCCACTACGGACTATGAGAAATAGAATTATCGGTAAGTAAATTCTTATTTTTGAGGGTATTTTGTAAAAAACACCCGAATCCAAAACACACCCGAATCCGACAAAAATTTCAGGGAGGTTTTTAAACGCGTACGAATCCAAAACCAAAACACAAAACCCGAAAAATTTCCGGTGCACATCTCTACTATTTATACTGCTCACAAAAATGCAGCACAGATATGGAATGGATACTTGCAGTGACACAGAGCTGCAAGATACAGCAATGGCCTACTGTACTGTACTAATATAAGTATAATTATGTACTGGTGGTCCCCAGTCCCCACAATAAAGCACACTGAGCACAGATATTTGCAGCACACTGAGCACAGATATGGAGTGTTTTCAGGCAGAGAACGTAGATATTTTCAGCACACTGAGCACAGATATTTGCAGCACACTGAGCACAGATATTTGCAGCACACTGAGCACAGATTACGGAGCTTTTCAGGGAGAGAATGCAGCCACATCCTCTCCGTTCAATCTCCAATGCACGAGTGAAAATGGCGGCGACGCACGGCTCTTTATATAGAATACGAATCTCGCGAGAATTTGACAGCGGGATGATGACGTTCGGGCACGTTCGGGTTAACTGAGCAAGGCGGGAAGATCCGAGGCTGCCTCGCAACCGTGTAAAATGGGTGAAGCTCGGGGGGGTTTCGGATCTCGGAAAACCGAACCCACTCATCTCTTCTTAAAACAGAATTAAATGTTACATACATTAATACTTAGTTACGTCCATGCTAACAGGCCAAGATGCGCCCTGCTAATGTTGGAGCACTGCTAAAGATGTTTTCCATTTTTGGACGACATACTTCTAAGCATATTACTAGTCAAAGACCCATTTAAAGAAATTATGCCAGGTAATAGATACAGGTATGAAGTTCCACAACACACAAGACGTAGCCATACTATAGAAGGTGTTATAATTGTTCACTAGCGTCATTAATTTGGGGGTATCTGTTATAGCGGAAAGCTATGGTGGGAGTACAAATGTTTATTGCATTGTACCTGTGCAATAGTCGTTTCTATAGCACACTTTCTTTTAAAACTCCTATGAAGTCAGGTGTAGGAATGCTTCTAAAGAGAACAGTAAGCCAGATTCTTCAGCTATAGCAGTAACATGCTAATGGTGTCATAATGAGGGTGGAGTGTGCCTTTATTTTAGGGTAAACACAGCTCCAGGAAAAATAGTGTTTATCATTTATCCGTAGCCAGCAAAGCTGTAAAATAAAATTTCCTTGAGGGCTGAAAAGCATGTATTTATTTATAGTTGTCCAATGGCTGCTAAATAACCATGACGTGTCTTCTTTGGAGCCATCTGATGTTGTATGTGTAAACACAAGCCACTCTCCCTGTGCTGTGTTAATGATTGCTAGCACACTGCCTGGCTGCTTCTCCAGAAAGACACGGCACACTTCTAAGGCAGAATCTAAATACTACAGGACCATCAAACATATGCAGCTTTTGTGTTTGTGTATTTTATAAACAATGTAATCTAGAGAGCACTCCTGCTTCATGTAGAGCACCATTTAAATGGTTTAGTAGTCATATGACTTTGCATTTTATCCCTTGGACATACAGTCGGTGACATTAGCTGAAATGCCCCTTTCCTATCTGTATTTGGCATTACACACTTCAAAGACCTTAGCTTGCCATTAACCTGCAATACTTTGGTAGTAATCATTAGTAGTTCTTGTTCCAGATAAAAAGATACAGGCCAGGTTTTTGAGCAAGTTACTACTATTTGTTGATTTTTAATTTATTTGCTTTTTCCATTTTCCCTGCTATTTTATTATGGATTGCTGATATTTTCCGTTCTTTCCTGGCTTGCTAAACTGCCAGACACTCCTAGGCAAATGTCAGGTATGGTGGTGGAGCATAAGTTTAGGGCGGTATTCTAGTCACTACAGCAGGTTAGAATAACTTATACTGTATACACTGTCATTTTTGTACAGAGTTTATGGTGTTATACCGATAGTAATATAATAACAGTGGTGGTGCTACACAGGTAGATCTTACAGTGGTGGTGTTATACAGATAGATCTTAGGCTAGGTACATACTTGTCAATGTCTCATGAGATGTGAAATCGTGCAAGATACCCTCCATTAATGCTATCGTTCATACGCACTAAACAATATTGTTTGCTTCTCGTCAGTGAGGCATGCATCTGAATCCAGGTGCATGCTGTCTTGTACAATATCTTTAGACTTCAGGTTGAAAACTAAACATATTGTACCATGTTAACGACCCACCGGAGCGCGCATTGTTAAGGATATACTGAATACACACTGGACGATGTGAACGATATATCGTCCAATCCACCAGATAGGACGATATATCGGGTACATATCGCCAAGGTTATATCCAGCCTTACAGTGGTGGTGTTATACCGATAGACCTTATGAGATGCAGTTAAGTTCCCGATGGACGGGATCCCAGCAATTGAAACACCGATGCTGGGATCCCAAAGGACACCACAAGCCCGGCATCTAAATACCAACGTGGCTCATAAAACTGGTTTCAAAATACCGACAGACAGAATCCTAAAGTCCTTCCAGTGGGATGCACTGGTGTCCTGCCACGAGGAGAGGGTTAGGTTTAGGAATGAGAAGGGGGGTTAGGTTTGGGGTGCAGAGACGGGAATGTTAGGGTTAGGTACCGGGGAGGGAGGGTTAGGTTTAGGTACTTAGAAGGAGGAGTTAGGATTGGGCACCACCTGGGAGGTTTAGTGTTAAGCACCATCGGGGATGGTTAGGTTTAAGCACCCACAAGGGGGTGGGGGTGGGGGTAATGTGTGGGGGGCAGGGTAGGGTTAGGGTACATTATAGGGAGATGTCGGGATTCTGATGGTCAGAATACCGCTGTCGGCATCCCGTCCATAGGGAAGTCATACTGAACCCGATCTTACAGTGGTGTTATACAGATAGATATTAATAACACTACATCATACTCACCTTTCTCTTACACTCATACTTCCCTGCTCTATAGCTCTCTATCTAGGCCAGAGGTTCTCAAACTCGGTCCTCGGGGGCCCACACAGTGCATGTTTTGCAGGTCTCCTCACAGAATCGCAAGTGAAATAATTAGCTCCACCTGTGGACCTTTTAAAATGTGTCAGTGAGTAATTAATACACCTGTGCACCTGCTGTGTTACCTACAAAACATGCACTGTGTGGGCTCCCGAGGACCTCTGATCTAGGCAATATGACATGATGACTATGGATTGAAGGTTTTACTTCTTTCCAGAGAGAAATTATGCAGTGCTAACACTTTTTTTTGTCCCTCAGAAGTCAGTACACAAAAGAGAAATTTGCAACAACAGAATAAGATATCTTACATCAAATACATACACAGTTCAAAATCTGAAAGTGAGACATTTATTATTTACTATACAAGTGTTTTTCCAAGAGTACCATATTTTTGAAAAACGGCCATGGGGAACCAGAGATATCTGACTTCAAAGCAGTTGTCCCCATCCAAGCCTGTTAATTGCTCTTCCCAGCCAGATATCTCAGGTTCTGTCTGACTTAGGGTTTTTCTGAGGGTATACTCTAAAAGCTGAGACTCTTCCCTTTTGGTGGACACTGGGGGCAGCTTGTCACTACTATGACCAGAACCAGAGATACCAGCCTTCCAGCTCTACATGCCTAGTATGCAGTTTTATATTATCGTTGCTGGACTGCTCTGGCTCCCTAAAGGGCCCTACACACTAGAAGACATTTCTAATGTGGGAGGTGAGCAATTTCCCTTGTACTGTAAATGAAATCGAGTGTACACACTAAGCAATTTTTCAAACAATATGAAAGACGAAAGATATCTTTGGAATTGGCACTTTTTTTTATATCCCTTTCACACCAGCACCCCTGAACACGGGTTTTTGGCACATGAACGCACAAAACCCGTGTTCATATGCGGTGTGAAAGGGGTCCAGGGTTAAAGTACCGGGTCGAGTGACCCGGTATTTCAACCCTGCTCTTAAGCAGGGTTGAACACGTGTTCAACCCAGCTCACTGTGTGGTGTGAACGGGAGCCGGGTCGATGCGACCCGTTTCCCGTTCACTCTCTATGTACGGGTGGCAGTTTGGTGATCATGTGATCGCCAAGCTTTGCCCCCGCTGCGTCACTGCTGACATCAGCAACCCAGCAATATGTCGGGATGCTAGCTGCGGTGTGAAAGGTGCCTGAGGCGGGTCGCACCCTGGGAGCTCCCGTGTCAGGCTCCCGGGTGCGACCCGCTTCAGGCAGTGTGAAAGGGGTATTACATATTTTAAATATTGGGGAGGCATTTCTGGGTGTGTGGGCAGGGCTGTAGAAGGGGGAACCAATGAAGTTTTTGTCACCCACTGCCCCACCAATTATATTTCCACTGTGCCACCAACTCAATAAAAAATTAATTATAATAGGTTAATAAATACATATATATATATATATATATATATATATATATATGTATATATATATGTATACACTGATCAAAAAAAATAAAGGGAACACTTAAACAACACAATGTAACTCCAAGTCAATCACACTTCTGTGAAATCAAACTGTCCACTTAGGAAGCAACACTGATTGACAATCAATTTCACATGCTGTTGTGCAAATGGAATAGACAACAGGTGGAAATTAAAGGCAATTAGCAAGACACCCCCAATAAAGGAGTTGTTCTGCAGGTGGTGACCACAGACCACTTCTCAGCTCCTATGCTTTCTGGCTGATGTTTTGGTCACTTTTGAAAGCTGGCGGTGCTTTCACTCTAGTGGTAGCATGAGACGGAGTCTACAACCCACACAAGTGGCTCAGGTAGTGCAGCGCATCCGGGATGGCACATCAATGCGAGCTGTGGCAAGAAGGTTTGCTGTGTCTGTCAGCGTAGTGTCCAGAGCATGGAAGCTCTACCAGGAGACAGGCCAATACATCAGGAGATGTGGAGGAGGCCATAGAGGCCATAGGAGGGCAACAACCCAGCAGCAGGACCGCTACCTCCGACTTTGTGCAAGGAGGAACAGGAGGAGCACTGCCAGATCCCTGCAAAATGACCTCCAGCAAGCCACAAATGTGCATGTGTCTACTCAAACGATCAGAAACAGACTCCATGAGGGTAGTATGAGGGCCCGACGTCCACAGGTGGGGGTTGTGCTTACAGCCCAACACCGTGCAGGACGTTTGGCATTTGCCAGAGAACTCCAAGATTGTCAAATTCGCCACTGGTGCCCTGTGCTCTTCACAGATGAAAGCAGGTTCTCATTGAGCACATGTGACAGACGTGACAGAGTCTGGAGACGCCAAGGAGAACGTTCTGCTGCCTGCAACATCCTCAAGCATGACCGGTTTGACAGTGGGTCAGTAATGGTGTGGGGTGGCATTTCTTTGGAGGGCCGCACAGCCCTCCATGTGCTCACCAGAGGTAGCCTGACTGCCATTAGGTACCGAGATGAGATCCTCAGACCCCTTGTAAGACCATATGCTGGTGCGGTTGGCCCTGGGTTCCTCCTAATGCAAGACAATGCTAGACCTCATGTGGCTGGAGTGTGTCAGCAGTTCCTGCAAGATGAAGGCATTAATGCTATGGACTAGCCCGTCCGTTCCCCAGACCTAAATCGAATTGAGCACATCTGGGACATCATGTCTCGCTCCATCCACCAATGGCACGTTGCACCACAGACTGTCCAGGAGTTGGCGGATGCTTTAGTCCAGGTCTGGGAGGAGATCCCTCACGAGACTATCCGCCACCTCGTCAGGAGCATGCCCAGGCATTGTAGGGAGGTCATACAGGCACGTGGAGGCCACATACACTACTGATCCTCATTTTGACTTGTTTTAAGGACATTACATCAAAGTTGGATCAGCCTGTAGTGTGTTTTTCCACTTTAATAATTTTGAGTGTGACTCCAGATCCAGACCTCCATGGGTTAATAAATTTTATTTCCATTGATAATTTTTGTGTATATATATATATATATATATATATATATGTATTAGAGATTTAGAGATGTGCGGCTGGCACTTTTCGCATTTTGTGTTTTGGTTTTGGTTCTAATTCCACTTTTGTGTTTTGGTTTTGGCTTGGTTTTGCCAAAACCACCCTTTCGAGTTTTTTGGTTTTGGTTTTGGATCTGGATGATTTTTGAAAAAAACATACAAAAACGGCTAAAATCACAGAATTTGGGGGTAATTTTGCTCCTACGGTATTAATAACCTCAATAACAATCATTTCCAGTCTATTCTGAACTCCTCACACCTCACAATATTGTTTTTAGGCCAAAAGGTTGCACCGAAGTTGCTGGATGACAAAGCTAAGCGACACAAGTGGACAACGCAAACACCTGGCCCATCTAGGAGTGGCACTGCAGTGACAGACAGGAGGGCATATAGAAAAAAAAGGCCCCAAACTGCACATCATGCAAAGAAGAAAAATAATTGCAATGAGGTAGTTGTATGACTAAGCCAAGCGACACAAACAATTGGCCCATATAGGAGTGGCACTGCAGTGGCAGACAGGAGGGCAGATAGCAAAAAAAGGCCCCTAACAGCACATGATACAAAGAAGAAAAAAAAGGTACACCGAGGTTGCTGTATGACTAAGCTAAGTGACACAACCACCTGGCCCATCTAGTAGTGTCAAGCAGTGGCTGAATGTCGAGAGTGGGCCGCAATTGTTCGGTTCACTGACAGCATCTCCAGCACGCTCCAGTCACAGTAAAAAAAGAAGAAAGGTGAAAAACACAAAGAAGCGCTGTCATTGAAAGTATTATACAATTTATTAAAAAAAATATTTATATATAATCACGAGTTAATGAATAAAACCTGGTATCCTGTAATTTGATAACACAGCATATATAATATAGCAAGCATCAATGATTATCAGTAGAGATGAGCGCCGGAAATTTTTCGGGTTTTGTGTTTTGGTTTTGGGTTCGGTTCCGCGGCCGTGTTTTGGGTTCGACCGCGTTTTGGCAAAACCTCACCGAATTTTTTTTGTCGGATTCGGGTGTGTTTTGGATTCGGGTGTTTTTTTCCAAAAAACCTAAAAAACAGCTTAAATCATAGAATTTGGCGGTCATTTTGATCCCAAAGTATTATTAACCTCAAAAACCATAATTTCCACTCATTTTCAGTCTATTCTGAATACCTCACACCTCACAATATTATTTTTAGTCCTAAAATTTGCACCGAGGTCGCTGTGTGAGTAAGATAAGCGACCCTAGTGGCCGACACAAACACCGGGCCCATCTAGGAGTGGCACTGCAGTGTCACGCAGGATGGCCCTTCCAAAAAACCCTCCCCAAACAGCACATGACGCAAAGAAAAAAAGAGGCGCAATGAGGTAGCTGTGTGAGTAAGATTAGCGACCCTAGTGGCCGACACAAACACCGGGCCCATCTAGGAGTGGCACTGCAGTGTCACGCAGGATGTCCCTTCCAAAAAACCCTCCCCAAACAGCACATGACGCAAAGAAAAAAAGAGGCGCAATGAGGTAGCTGTGTGAGTAAGATAAGCGACCCTAGTGGCCGACACAAACACCGGGCCCATCTAGGAGTGTCACTGCAGTGTCACGCAGGATGTCCCTTCCAAAAAACCCTCCCCAAACAGCACATGACGCAAAGAAAAAAAGAGGCGCAATGAGGTAGCTGTGTGAGTAAGATAAGCGACCCTAGTGGCCGACACAAACACCGGGCCCATCTAGGAGTGGCACTGCAGTGTCACGCAGGATGTCCCTTCCAAAAAACCCTCCCCAAACAGCACATGACGCAAAGAAAAAGAAAAGAAAAAAGAGGTGCAAGATGGAATTGTCCTTGGGCCCTCCCACCCACCCTTATGTTGTATAAACAGGACATGCACACTTTAACCAACCCATCATTTCAGTGACAGGGTCTGCCACACGACTGTGACTGATATGACGGGTTGGTTTGGACCCCCACCAAAAAAGAAGCAATTAATCTCTCCTTGCACAAACTGGCTCTACAGAGGCAAGATGTCCACCTCATCATCATCCTCCGATATATCACCGTGTACATCCCCCTCCTCACAGATTATCAATTTGTCCCCACTGGAATCCACCATCTCAGCTCCCTGTGTACTTTGTGGAGGCAATTGCTGCTGGTCAATGTCTCCACGGAGGAATTGATTATAATTCATTTTAATGAACATCATCTTCTCCACATTTTCTGGATGTAACCTCGTACGCCGATTGCTGACAAGGTGAGCGGCGGCACTAAACACTCTTTCGGAGTACACACTTGTGGGAGGGCAACTTAGGTAGAATAAAGCCAGTTTGTGCAAGGGCCTCCAAATTGCCTCTTTTTCCTGCCAGTATAAGTACGGACTGTGTGACGTGCCTACTTGGATGCGGTCACTCATATAATCCTCCACCATTCTTTCAATGGGGAGAGAATCATATGCAGTGACAGTAGACGACATGTCCGTAATCGTTGTCAGGTCCTTCAGTCCGGACCAGATGTCAGCATCAGCAGTCGCTCCAGACTGCCCTGCATCACCGCCAGCGGGTGGGCTCGGAATTCTGAGCCTTTTCCTCGCACCCCCAGTTGCGGGAGAATGTGAAGGAGGAGATGTTGTTGACAGGTCGCGTTCCGCTTGACTTGACAATTTACTCACCAGCAGGTGTTTGAACCCCAGCAGACTTGTGTCTGCCGGAAAGAGAGATCCAAGGTAGGCTTTAAATCTAGGATCGAGCACGGTGGCCAAAATGTAGTGCTCTGATTTCAACAGATTGACCACCCGTGAATCCTTGCTAAGCGAATTAAGGGCTCCATCCACAAGTCCCACATGCCTAGCGGAATCGCTCCGTGTTAGCTCCTCCTTCAATGTCTCCAGCTTCTTCTGCAAAAGCCTGATGAGGGGAATGACCTGACTCAGGCTGGCAGTGTCTGAACTGACTTCACGTGTGGCAAGTTCAAAGGGCATCAGAACCTTGCACAACGTTGAAATCATTCTCCACTGCGCTTGAGACAGGTGCATCCCACCTCCTATATCGTGCTCAATTGTATAGGCTTGAATGGCCTTTTGCTGCTCCTCCAACCTCTGAAGCATATACAGGGTTGAATTCCACCTCGTTACCACTTCTTGCTTCAGATGATGGCAGGGCAGGTTCAGTAGTTTTTGGTGGTGCTCCAGTTTTCTGTACGTGGTGCCTGTACGCCGAAAGTGTCCCGCAATTCTTCTGGCCACCGACAGCATCTCTTGCACGCCCCTGTCGTTTTTTAAAAAATTCTGCACCACCAAATTCAAGGTATGTGCAAAACATGGGACGTGCTGGAATTGGCCCAGATTTAATGCACACACAATATTGCTGGCGTTGTCCGATGCCACAAATCCACAGGAGAGTCCAATTGGGGTAAGCCATTCCGCGATGATCTTCCTCAGTTGCCGTAAGAGGTTTTCAGCTGTGTGCGTATTCTGGAAAGCGGTGATACAAAGCGTAGCCTGCCTAGGAAAGAGTTGGCGTTTGCGAGATGCTGCTACTGGTGCCGCCGCTGCTGTTCTTGCGGCGGGAGTCCATACATCTACCCAGTGGGCTGTCACAGTCATATAGTCCTGACCCTGCCCTGCTCCACTTGTCCACATGTCCGTGGTTAAGTGGACATTGGGTACAGCTGCATTTTTTAGGACACTGGTGACTCTTTTTCTGAGGTCTGTGTACATTTTCGGTATCGCCTGCCTAGAGAAATGGAACCTAGATGGTATTTGGTACCGGGGACACAGTACCTCCAACAAGTCTCTAGTTGGCTCTGCAGTAATGATGGATACCGGAACCACGTTTCTCACCACCCAGGATGTCAAGGCCTCAGTTATCCGCTTTGCAGTAGGATGACTGCTGTGATATTTCATCTTCCTCGCAAAGGACTGTTGGACAGTCAATTGCTTGGTGGAAGTAGTAAAAGTGGTCTTACGACTTCCCCTCTGGGATGACCATCGACTCCCAGCAGCAACAACAGCAGCGCCAGCAGCAGTAGGCGTTACATGCAAGGATGCATCGGAGGAATCCCAGGCAGGAGAGGACTCGTCAGAATTGCCAGTGACATGGCCTGCAGGACTATTGGCATTCCTGGGGAAGGAGGAAATTGACACTGAGGGAGTTGGTGGGGTGGTTTGCGTGAGCTTGGTTACAAGAGGAAGGGATTTACTGGTCAGTGGACTGCTTCCGCTGTCGGCCCAAGTTTTTGAACTTGTCACTGACTTATTATGAATGCGCTGCAGGTGACATATAAGGGAGGATGTTCCGAGGTGGTTAACGTCCTTACCCCTACTTATTACAGCTTGACAAAGGGAACACACGGCTTGACACCTGTTGTCCGCATTTCTGGTGAAATACTTCCACACCGAAGAGCTGATTTTTTTGGTATTTTCACCAGGCATGTCAACGGCCATATTCCTACCACGGACAACAGGTGTCTCCCCGGGTGCCTGACTTAAACAAACCACCTCACCATCAGAATCCTCCTGGTCAATTTCCTCCCCAGCGCCAGCAACACCCATATCCTCCTCATCCTGGTGTACTTCAACACTGACATCTTCAATCTGACTATCAGGAACTGGACTGCGGGTGCTCCTTCCATCACTTGCAGGGGGCGTGCAAATGGTGGAAGGCGCATGCTCTTCACGTCCAGTGTTGGGAAGGTCAGGCATCGCAACCGACACAATTGGAGTCGGACTCTCCTTGTGGATTTGGGATTTCGAAGAACGCACAGTTCTTTGCGGTGCTACTGCTTTTGCCAGCTTTAGTCTTTTCATTTTTCTAGCGAGAGGCTGAGTGCTTCCATCCTCATGTGAAGCTGAACCACTAGCCATGAACATAGGCCAGGGCCTCAGACGTTCCTTGCCACTCCGTGTGGTAAATGGCATATTGGCAAGTTTACGCTTCTCCTCCGACAATTTTATTTTAGGTTTTGGAGTCCTTTTTTTACTGATATTTGGTGTTTTGGATTTGACATGCTCTGTACTATGACATTGGGCATCGGCCTTGGCAGACGACGTTGCTGGCATTTCATCGTCTCGGCCATGACTAGTGGCAGCAGCTTCAGCACGAGGTGGAAGTGGATCTTGATCTTTCCCTAATTTTGGAACCTCAACATTTTTGTTCTCCATATTTTAATAGGCACAACTAAATGGCACCTCAGGTAAACAATGGAGATGGATGGATTGGATACTAGTATACAATTATGGACGGGCTGCCGAGTGCCGACACAGAGGTAGCCACAGCCGTGAACTACCGCACTGTACTGTGTCTGCTGCTAATATATAGACTGGTTGATAAAGAGATAGTATACTCGTAACTAGTATGTATGTATAAAGAAAGAAAAAAAAAACACGGTTTGATGGTATATACAATTATGGACGGGCTGCCGAGTGCCGACACAGAGGTAGCCACAGCCGTGAACTACCGCACTGTACTGTGTCTGCTGCTAATATATAGACTGGTTGATAAAGAGATAGTATACTCGTAACTAGTATGTATGTATAAAGAAAGAAAAAAAAACCACGGTTAGGTGGTATATACAATTATGGACGGGCTGCCGAGTGCCGACACAGAGGTAGCCACAGCCATGAACTACCGCACTGTACTGTGTCTGCTGCTAATATATAGACTGGTTGATAAAGAGATAGTATACTCGTAACTAGTATGTATGTATAAAGAAAAAAAAAAAAAACACGGTTAGGTGGTATATACAATTATGGACGGGCTGCCGAGTGCCGACACAGAGGTAGCCACAGCCGTGAACTACCGCACTGTACTGTGTCTGCTGCTAATATATAGACTGGTTGATAAAGAGATAGTATACTCGTAACTAGTATGTATGTATAAAGAAAGAAAAAAAAACCACGGTTAGGTGGTATATACAATTATGGACGGGCTGCCGAGTGCCGACACAGAGGTAGCCACAGCCGTGAACTACCGCACTGTACTGTGTCTGCTGCTAATATAGACTGGTTGATAAAGAGATAGTATACTCGTAACTAGTATGTATGTATAAAGAAAGAAAAAAAAACCACGGTTAGGTGGTATATACAATTATGGACGGGCTGCCGAGTGCCGACACAGAGGTAGCCACAGCCGTGAACTACCGCACTGTACTGTGTCTGCTGCTAATATAGACTGGTTGATAAAGAGATAGTATACTCGTAACTAGTATGACTATAAAGAAAGAAAAAAAAAACCACGGTTAGGTGGTATATACAATTATGGACGGGCTGCCGAGTGCCGACACAGAGGTAGCCACAGCCGTGAACTACCGCACTGTACTGTGTCTGCTGCTAATATAGACTGGTTGATAAAGAGATAGTATACTACTAATATTATATATACTGGTGGTCAGGTCACTGGTCACTAGTCACACTGGCAGTGGCACTCCTGCAGCAAAAGTGTGCACTGTTTAATTTTAATATAATATTATGTACTCCTGGCTCCTGCTATAACCTATAACTGGCACTGCAGTGCTCCCCCGTCTCCCCCACAATTATAAGCTGTGTGAGCTGAGCACAGTCAGATATATATATACATTGATGCAGCACACTGGGCTGAGCAGTGCACACAGATATGGTATGTGACTGAGTCACTGTGTGTATCGTTTTTTTCAGGCAGAGAACGGATATATTAAATAAAACAAACAACTGCACTGTCTGGTGGTCACTGTGGTAGTCAGTCACTAAACTCTGCACTCTCTTCTACAGTATCACAGCCTCAGGTCAATCTCTCTCTCTCTCTCTCAACCCTAATCTAAATGGAGAGGACGCCAGCCACGTCCTCTCCCTATCAATCTCAATGCACGTGTGAAAATGGCGGCGACGCGCGGCTCCTTATATAGAATCCGAGTCTCGCGAGAATCCGACAGCGTCATGATGACGTTCGGGCGCGCTCGGGTTAACCGAGCAAGGCGGGAGGATCCGAGTCTGCTCGGACCCGTGAAAAAAACATGAAGTTCGTGCGGGTTCGGATTCAGAGAAACCGAACCCGCTCATCTCTAATTATCAGTAGCAGTAAATGATGAAAATGTTAACAACTCCCCTAAAACCATATAACCACCTGTGCTTCAGATGGTAATACAGCACTTGTAATTAAAAAGCTCCTTGCTGAAAGCTCCACATATGGATTAATTGGACGTATAGGCTCATAAGATGATTTTATAAGTTTGGAAGTCCATCCGTAGTGTGAGTATATAAACAGTTCACATTTGTTTTGTCCACTTTATAAATATCTGCTCCCAGTACTTATTCCATATTTAGAAAAGGCTTTTAGCGGGTGGCTTTAATGAGCACAATTCAGTGCACAGCACAATGACATTTAAGCTTAAATCGCTATTTTGACAGTTTGACAACACGAGACTGTCAAAATAGCGATTTAAGCTTAAATGTCATTGTGCTGTGCACTGAATTGTGCTAATTAAAGCCACCCGCTAAAAGCCTTTTCTAAATATGGAATAAGTACTGGGAGCAGATATTTATAAAGTGGACAAAACAAATGTGAACTGTTTATATACTCACACTACGGATGGACTTCCAAACTTATAAAATCATCTTATGAGCCTATACGTCCAATTAATCCATATGTGGAGCTTTCAGCAAGGAGCTTTTTAATTACAAGTGCTGTATTACCATCTGAAGCACAGGTGGTTATATGGTTTTAGGGGAGTTGTTAACATGTTCATCATTTACTGCTACTGATAATCATTGATGCTTGCTATATTATATATGCTGTGTTATCAAATTACAGGATACCAGGTTTTATTCATTAACTCGTGATTATATATAAATATTTTTTTTAATAAATTGTATAATACTTTCAATGACAGCGCTTCTTTGTGTTTTTCACCATTGTCCATGATTTTTTGAGGTTCAGCACCTCAAATTGAGAAGCTGCAGTCAGTGTAAAGTATATTTGTCTCATAGCCAATTTTACTAGCGCTCACTTGTTTTATACTTTTTCTTGTGTATTTTAAAAAAGAAGAAAGACTGGTATTACAGCGCATATAGATTAGAAAGAATTTATTAAAACACATAAAAATATATATACTTTAGTAATTCATAACCACTGGCCGGTTAGTTTTGATCACTCAATAACAAATTCATAAAAAGATATACAATACACAATGTAACTTAATCTCTCTTTAGCCACATATAGTCTCGCAACAAATGTATCTATGCTCATTTAGTTGTATCCTTTTTAAGACTGTTAAAGCAAAATAGCACACTGAGATCTCCTTTGTGTAGCTATAAACAGTCACTTTTAAACAGTCAATTCTGCAATACGTATTTTATACAGGCACAGATAAGATGACAGTCCCATTTAGCAGACTGAATCCATTTTCAGGGAAAAGATATTCCTTTAAAAGGTCTGGCCAGAGCGGTGAAAAAGAATTGTGATCTCACCGCTCCTTATAGCATTAAAGTCCTTTCACAGAACGTCCTCCCCGGCTGCTGGTGCTCTACCTTTGTCGTGCAGTCATCTCTGGGAGATCGTAAATTGAAAGAAAAGTAACAAGCGCTGCAGCTGCGGCTGGCTTTAGAGATCTCCGGTCACAGTGGTGCAAATAGCATGTAGATGAGTATATGACGCGTTTCCCCGCCTCCCTCCGGGTTCAGTGGCTTCTGATTAATAATTAATTAATAATTATACGTCCAAATCACTGGAATTAATTTGCTAGATCACTGTAATTAATAATTATATGTCCAAATCACTGCAATTAATTGGCAAAATCACTGTAATTATACGTCCAAATTATTCAAATTAATTGGCAAGATCACTGTAATTAATAATTATATGTCAAAATCACTGTAATTAATTGGCAAAATCACTGTAATTATACGTCCAAATCACTGGAATTAAATGGCAAAATCTCGCTATCGCCTGCCTAGTGAAGTGGAATCTAGATGGGACTTGGTACCATTTGGGGACACAATACCTCCATCAATTTTCTAAAACCCACTGCACTAATGGCGGATACTGGCTGCACGTCTAACACCAACTTAAGAGTCAAGGCCTCAATTATGAGGGCTTCCATCATCATGTGAAGCTGAACCACTAGTCATGAACATAGGCCAGGGCCTCAGCCGTTTCTTGCCACTCCATGTCATAAATGGCATATTGGCAAGTTTACGTTTCTCCTGAGACCATTTCAATTACTTTTTTGGGGTCTTTTTACTGAACTTTGGCTTTTTGGAATCTACTATCACAATGGGCATCGGCCTTGGCAGATGACGTTAATGGCATTTCATCGTCTATGTCATGGCTAGTGGCAGCAGCTTCAGCACTAAGAGGAAGTGGTCCTTGAGATTTCCCTATTTTATCCTCCAATTTTTTGTTCTTCATTATTTTTCTAGAGTTATATAACAATATGCGGCACAAGAAAGTGTATCCCTACACCTCACAGGGCAAACACTGAAAATGATTTGTAATAAATATTAATAACTCCTTTATTTGAAGTAAATAATATACAGCACAGGACAGCACCACTAAACTTATATGGCAGCAGCACTGGACTGGATTTATACGGAATTATATGGATTTATATGGAATTATATGGCAGGATAACTGGAACTATACGGCAGTATCACGGGAATTATATGGCAGTATCACAGGAATTATATGCACTGTATTCTGAGAATTATACGGCAACATCACAGGAATTATACGTCAGTATCACGGGAATTATACGCCAGCATTCCGAGAATTATATGTCAATATCACAAGAATTATACGGCAATGTCACAGGAATTATACGCCAGTATCACGGGAATTAAACGCCAGTATCACGGGAATTATGTGGCAGTATCACAGGAATTATACGCCAGTATCACAGGAATTATATGGCAGTATCACAGGAATTATACACCAGTATTCCAAGAATTATATGGCAATATCACAGGAATTATACGGCAATGTCCCAGTAATTATACGCCAGTATCCCAGGAATTATACGCCAGTATCACGGAAATTATATGGCAGTATCACAGGAATTATACACCAGTATTTCGAGAATTATATGCTAATATCACAGGAATTATACGGCAATGTCACAAGAATTATACACCAGTATCACAGGAATTATACACCAGTATCACAGGAATTATATGGCAGGATCTGGACTGATGCTGCACAAGACACTTCCCCTGGTCTAATGCAGGACAACACAGCACCACTGAAAGGGACTTATACAGCTACACTGGATATATGGCAGCAGAGAACATCACCACTGTGACTGGTCACTGGACTGATGCTGCACAAGACACTACCCCTGGTCTGATGCAAGACAACACAGCAAAAATGCAAGGGACTTATACAACAGCCAGCAGCACTGGGGACATATAGCAGCAGAGGACACCAACACTGTGACTGGCTGGACTGATGCAGCATAAGACACTGACTACACTGGACTGGACTGAGCAGCACAACACAGCACTAGACTCGCCACCCCACTTTCTCGTCCCCACGGAGACACGTCCTCTAACTACACGCTCCTTATATGGAATCCCGTGAGAATCCGACAGCGGGATGATGAAGTTTTGCCTCGTTCGGGTTTCCGAGTCAGGCGGGAAACCCGAGCCTGGCTCAGAACCGGACTCAAATGGGGAAGTTCGGTACGGTTTGGATCTCTGAGAACCGAACCCGCTCATCTCTTATATATATATATATATATATATATATATATATATATATATATAGCAAACAAACAGCCCGGCACTCCTCTGGTGTCTCCTTTGCCCCGGTGCCCTCATTGAACAACTTGTAATGGAGAGAAATGACAACCGCTGCACTCGAGGACTTGAATCAGGCGATGTGTATTGGAAAAATCACAGCATAATCAGCCAACATTTCACCTCTCACACCTTGACAGAGGGGTTAGACACCCCGAAACGTTGGCTGATTATGCTGTGATTTTTCCAATACACATCGCTTGGTTCAAGTACGCGAGTGCCGCGGTTGTCATCTCTCTCTCTCTCTCTCTCTCTACTCCAGGTGCAGCGCTCCTGGGCACAATTACCACAAATCTCGTAGGCTGGTATAATATGTGGAGATATATATATATATATATATATATATATATATATATAATTTATGAACCCATTGTAGTTTTTTTTTTTTTATTAAGTTGGCAGGTGGAACAGTGGGTGAAAAAACTTCATTGGTGGGGCAGTGGGAGAAATTAATAGAGACGCTCAGCGGCTCCCGTCAGCGGCTCAGCTACAAAATGAGGACATGTCGCCCCTGTTTTGTAGGTGTTCCGAGCTCAGGAACTGCGTCATCAGACTCAGCCATCCTGGACCTGGCATTGCAGTTCCGAGTTTTGTCTTACTCAGATGGGTAAAGGCTGCAACCATCCAAACCCAAGGTCGCAATGGTGATCCAATGCTGCCCCTTTGAATGCAGCACTCGGATCGCAGATGCTGCCAGGAAGCGTCTTTTCCTGCAGACGCCTTCTGCAGCATTAGAGTATTAGTTGTACAGTAATGCACAGCTGCTTCTCTGCAGCTGTACAATACCATACATATCAGAATCAGAACCAGGCCCATAGTGGGGCACTGCAGGGGCAATTGCAGGATTTGCAGGAGGGGGTTTCCAGAGGGGGGAGGAGCCAAGCACGGGGTGGAGACTGAAGTGACTCAGTCTATGCTGGGTTCGTTAAACTATTGTAGATAGATAGATAGATAGATAGATAGATAGATAGATAGATAGACCAAATATATTTTGTAATAGTCATAGACATAGAGCAATCTCCATTCTAAAAATGCATTCGAAAATCACGGGTCTTCATACCGATTGAATAAAGGACTACCAAGCCAGTTGCTCTTCATAACGGTGGCAACACCGAAACATTGAACTTGGAACTGGCTTGAAAGTCCTTTATTCATTCCGTATGAAGACCTGTGAGTGCCACCTGATCTACACTGCTATACATGGGGCTCGATTAACCCGGGGTGGTACCATGGGCAAATATTTTTAATGCAGTTCCGGAGTACCTACTATGGGCCAGATGTAATGACGTCTGAGTTGGCCAGAGGTGTGGGTTCCCAGCCAACCTTGGATATTTTCTTAAAGTGCCAATCATTTACAAGGCACGGTTTTGCCTTATAAATGATTGCCGCTTTAAAAAAACCCTCAGAGTTTGGCCAGGAACCTGCACCTCCGGCCAACTCAGACTTCATTACATCCGGCCCTACATTACATATATATGTATATACACACAATGCAATTTGACTGGCACTCCACATAACTTCATAATACCTGGGTGCCTTCCCACGAACCATCAGGGAGCAATGCAGTATATAGAGAAGATGGGCAGCAATACAGACAGCTACACAAGCTTTGCTATCGTTTCAGGTGCGTTTTATCCTAACGAAATGTGCTAATAAAACGCACCTGAAACGTTGATAGCAAACCTTGTGTAGCTGTCTGTATTTCTTACAAAACCGTGGAATGATGCCCGTTTCTCTATATACTATATATATATATATATACTGCCATTGTGAAAAATCCTAATCTCATACTGAAGGCATCGGAGCAGTTGATGTATACCAGAGAGGAGTGCAGATCCAGATATCACCAATATATGCATTTTAATATCTGAGCAATGGATCCAGCAAACATTGAAGTTCCAGGATTCCAGCATACTGCCCTGGTAAGGGGAGAGTTGCTGACATTGTCAGATGTGGATGCTGAAAGAATTCTGTTCAAGGATAAAATGTCACTTACAATGGAGAGTGAAACAGCAGTACCATAAATTTTTCAAATTGAAGAAAAAGAAACGGATTTCTATTTACATGGGGTATCGCTTTCGGATTATTTTAGAGACCGAAATATTCCAAGGGGGTTTAGGATACACAATATCCCCACTATAGGGCGACATAGCCCAGAGTTTTGTCGGAAGTGGGCAGCTGTATTGAACAAGGCCTCCTTTGATCTGATTTTATTAGTGATAGAGGAGGCTAATAGAGAGCTGACACTTGTGAGAGATAAAATTAAAGTTATGGAGGAGGCTTGTCGGGCAGTGCTGGTAGCTGATGATACATGTGATTGGATTACAAAATTGAATGGGCAGGTTGAAAAATATAAAATGGACTTGCTAAAATTCAAGACTGATAAATACGAAGTGGTGAGCCGTGACTATGAGGAAAATAGGGTGTACGCTTGGGTCAACTCTACTAAAGCCGAGATCAGGCAGAGACGACAAAGATATAGGAGAGGACCCAGAAGAAACCCTATGGACACAGAAACTACTAGTGGAGCAGGTTCTTCTACTAGTGAAGCAGAGGTGGCTGGACCAAGTCAGGTTAAAGGTACCAGGTGTCCCCCTTTAGGAGTTCGCACAAGAGCCCAAAAAAAGACCAAAAAAGGGCAAGAACCAGAAGGGGTAAGCAATGTCAAAGGGAAAGCCGGGCCTCAATCAAAGAAGAAATGAACATTTACAACTTGTCTTCCAGGACATTAAAACCGATGGAGATTACGGTGCTGCAAAAGGGATTGAATTTTGTCCCAACAAAGCCTTATTCTACCTTTGATTCTATTGTTGATATCAATAAATTTAGCAGACAATTGAGCTTGCGGGAGTTTTTTAATGCTAAGAAAGAGGTGGTGGTACAAAAGGAAAGTTGTCCAGTACGAGTAAAAAGTACATTTGACCCCATTTCTAATAATTCTTCAATTAAGGCTTATACTAATGCACTGATTTCCAAGGCTAGGCATCCTGATAGTAATCATGTCAAGACACACCATAGTAATTTATCTAAAGCGGAGTGGGATGCTCTAAAGGATCTTGAGACCTACTCCGATATAGTAGTGCGCCCCGCAGATAAAGGGGGTTCACTTGTTATACAAGATCTGATTGATTACAAGAATGAGGCGTTTATGCAGCTTCTGGATACGTCAGTTTATTGTAAGTTGGAAAGTGATCCTACACTGCAATATATGCGAGAACTTTCTGATTTATTGGAAGAAGCTCGATCTGAGGGTTACATTACAGAGTACGTCGTTACAGCACTGCAGAAGAAATATCTGAAAATACCCATTTTTTATATGATACCGAAGTTGCATAAGAACAGTAAAAATCCTCCTGGCAGACCAATCGTGTCTGCCAGAGACTCTTTGTTTTATGAAGTATCTCAATATCTTGATCACTATATCCAACCAGTGGTACAGGCGCAGGATACTTATTTGAAGGACACTAACACCTTTTTGTCCAAATTAAGAGCATTGGGACAAATTCCCTCCCCCTGTTGGTTGTGCACAGCTGATATAATCAGCTTATATACAAATATTCCATTAGATAGGGGAGTGGAAGCTGTAAGGAAATTGTTAGAGAATAGTCCTTTGTATGAAGGTCCAATTTGTCTTTCTTTTTTAAATTGTTACACTTAGCTTTAAGCAGTAATTATTTCTTATTTGATTATGTCTTCTTTTTGCAGACACTGGGCTGCGCGATGGGCAGTTGCGTAGCTCCAGTGTTTCCGAATGCATTTATGTTTGAGGTTGAGAGATTTACGTTTTTTGGAAGGTCTTTTTCTAATAACATACATTTCTTTACGCGCTACATCGATGATGTTTTCATGTTGTGGTTGGGTACAAAAGAGCAGTTCATTGAGATGATGGATGTGGTCAACACATTAGATCCAAACATTAAATTTATGTATGATATTCAAGCAATCAGCATCCATTATCTCGATGTAGAGTTTTCCCTGGTTAACAATAATTTGAGACCTTCATTATATTCGAAACCAACCGATTGCAACACGATGTTAGAAGCTAGTAGCTTTCATCCAGCCCCACTCAAAAAAGGTCTGCCTTACTCGCAATTCCTGAGAGTACGCCGGATTTGCAGTGAGATTGATGATGAGAATAGACATCTTGAAAAAATGAGGAAAAAATTCCTACAGCGTGGATATGATAGTGGGGAACTGAATAAGGCTATGTTGAAGGCTAGGTCAGCTCCAAAGATTCCTATACCACAGGATGATAAGTCTAATACCACAGATTTTATGGTTTGGGTAAGTGATTAAACTGACACTAATCTAGAATTAATGAAGGAAGCAAAACGCTTATGGCCTGTTGTACAACAAGATGGGCATTTACCTTCAGTGAAAAACAAGAGGCTGATGCCTTGCTATAGAAGAGGCAGGAATTTAAGGGATAGATTAGTCTGTACGGATGTATCAAAACTAAAACCGGTGGTAGGTAGTAATTTTTTAACAAAAAAAACAGGAGTATATCGGTGTCTGGGGTGCACTACTTGCACCTATATGGAAGTAGGGGATTCATTTGCACACCCGCATACGGGTAAAAGAATCCCAATCAAACATGTACTCACATGTTCCACCAGGTACACAATTTATTTTATTAGATGTCCCTGTGGCAGCTACTATGTTGGGAAATCTATTAGAACGTTTAAAGAAAGGATGGCCCAACATAGGAGTGCCATACACCAAGCATTGGAAGGTAAAACTATTGACCAGCCTGTTGCCAGGCATTTCAAACAATGCAGGCATACTTTGGCACAGCTGCGTTATAAGATCATTGATCATGTACCAGATAATAAGAGAGGGGGTGATCGGGATAGGATATTGTTGCAAAAAGAGTCCAGATGGATTTTTGAGTTAAATACAGTGCAGCCTTTCGGGCTAAATGAGTATCTTACTTTTAGTAGTTTTTCATAAGTACATTTCTTATACATGCATGTATATTTATTGTATTATCTTGTACTGCTAATTGCCTTCTATTTTAAGTATGGACAACTTTTTGCTGTGATATAAGTTTTAATGGCAACGCTGTATGTTGTTTATACTCAGTAACCTTGGTGATGGGGAGCACTGAGGGGAAGCCGACGCTGGTTGTCAGGGCGATGGCGGGGCCGCTGCTGATGACGTCAGTCTAAGCCGGAAGATGGCGGGGAAGCACGTGGGGCACTGGTGGTGTTTAGAGCATTTATAAGGTAAGCTTGTTTGTAATGTACATGTTCCTGATGACGATTTTGCACTAAAATCGAAACGTAGAAAGTTTCACATGGTCTTTGACTGTTTATTTGACTGTGAGTGCCGCCGACTCTATGCTTCATTTATCCATTTCATACGGAGGGCACCCGGCCTGTTGACCAGCGCATAGGGAAGCAGTGAGTGCCGAACAAAATTGGCTGTATATATATATATATATATATATATATAGATATATAGATATATATAGATATCTATATCCATATAGATATAGATATATATATATATACTGTGAGCATCTCCGTCTGAATGGGGGCGCGTGTGTGCATATATATGTATTATACATGTGTGTACATATGTATATAATATGATACTGTAAGAGGAAAAAGATATGCAGGTATAAAAAATTGCACTTACAAATGAGGATCAGACAGTAGGCTGTGGAGCAGACAGTGGAGGGACTGAGGCAATCGGAGCAACTGCCATAACACACAGCTGCAGCACAGCACAGGGAAGTGCACGACCCGCGGGTGTTTGAAGGGGCAGAGCCTAATCCCGGAGGGGGTGGGGCTTAAACAGCGGGTCGAGGCTTTGGTTTTTTGCCTAAACAAAAAATCAATAATAACTTGGTCTGTCAAGGGGGTTTATGGGTACGCACAACCCCCCCCCCCCCCCCTGCGTGCGCTAGTGCACTGGGGAACAAATACTTGGCAGCATACATAATACATGATCATTGTTAATTTACCAGCAGATGTAAATAATACTTTCATACTATTTATTTTAAATTTACCCAATTAGTCTAAAACTGATGACTTATTAGCAAGTTAAAAGCAGTTTTAAGTTAGACTTTTGCAAACACCCTTACTGGGTCATACAGTACTTTTGGGCCCAATTCAAATTTGTATGGAACTGCACAGCCGCAAGAAAGCACCTGTGCTATTCCATCTAATTAAAATTCTAATAGAGCAGGAAGCATCTAGGGGATAGACACATCTAGTTACATAGTTGCCTACCCTCCTTCATTCTGCAGGAGACTCCCTGAAACAGTAGCAATCTCCCTGACTCCCTGAATAGTCCATCAATCTCCCTGATTGCACCTTACCCCCATTATGTAGCTGTAACATTCATGGGGAAAAAAATAAATCAGAGTTATATACATTCAAATGGGCTCATTAGTGCCATTTCCCTGAATTAGTTATAAGGCACTATGATCCCTATGGCTATATGCATTTTAAATAAGGTTTCTCGTGACCACTTACAGTATATGGAACCTCTTGTAAGACACAATACACGATCAAATCCTGAAAAATATCAGTCTTTTCTTCAACAAGTAAATCTTACTAACTTTGGGGCTCATTTCCATTTGGATGTAAGTTATTTTCATGACATGCCTCTCAGATGTTGCAGTACACGTCCACACTGATAGGTGTTACTTTCACAATCTCCCTGAAATGCTTTTTCAAAAGTAGGTAGGTATGTCTTGTTAGCATTAGCAAGTATAGGGGTGTTGCATCTGTGGATGCAGCTTTGGATCACCATTGCAAGCGTCGGTCGCAATATGCAATGGTTACAGGCACGTCCAGCCTGGATAAGCTGAAGCTTACTCAGGCCAGCCGTCGGATCCAGATATCGGGGTCCAGGAAGTCTGGACCCATCACGCCTTCAAAAAAGGGCTGACTTGATCCCATTTTGAAGAACAGTTCCGGGTGCCACCTCACCAAATATCGTATTTATACGCAAACCCTATGGTTTGCGTATAAATATGAATCAGTCCCTATGTATAATGCACCTACAACAGACACCAGAACATGTTAGAAGTGTGTACTAAGGATGCATGATAAGTAACACGTTATGACTGTGCTCCTTAGCAGACTGCTTGCCCTTTAGCAATACTTGTTACTGTTCCAATATTGTTCACATATTTGGCTGTGGACAACCAGGTACATTAGGTTTATTTGCAAGCATGTAAAAACGCGTATCTATTCTGTAAATTGTTATGAACTCTGATTTTGTACAGGGGCGTTTCCCATTCACGTGCCGAGAGATACTAAAAAAAAAAAAACTGTACAGGGAGCAAAAGATTTGAAAAATGCAGTATTTTAATTAGTTTTGGATTTGAAATGTAAATACAATACATACTTTTGTTGAGATGTTTTAACGGTTGACGTTTATACAGTATAGTTTATGCTATGAAACAAAGTCCAGTACTGATATATAGCTTTTAATTCAATTGACTGTTTTTATACCTTACTAAACCTTAAATACACTGTGTATTGTGTAACTTAAATACTAATACATTGTTAAGATGTTTAACCAGATACTGTACAGTATGTAAATATGCTGCTGACCATTACCGGGCATTATCATCTGCTAACAGTCACTTTAATCTCCAAACAGGGGTGTAACCAGAACCTGTGGGCCCCATAGCAACATTTTGAAGGGTCCTCTGTCACAGTGCTTCTAGAGAGACACCTTTCTACAGTAATTGTTAATTCTATGCCCCATAATAGTGCCCTAGGTCTTTTCTGAACATAGTAGTGCCCACATTACCTCCATTTCACATTATGTCAGTATATTCAATTGTTTGAAAAGTCGGTTGTGTGTCTGTTTTTTCCTGTCTATTAGATAGGAAAAACAGACACCAAACTAACTTTTAAAACAATTGAATACCCCCTTTTGTATCGCCAGTTCATGCTATGCCACAATATAGTGCCTTCACTTCATATTGTAACACATTATAGTACCCCAGTTCATATTATGTATTATTATTGTGCCCTACACTACATACCACATTATAATGGGCAGGTCAGATTATGCCACATTACATTGCCCCTTTACCATTTTAACATCATCCTCTACACATTATCTCACTGAAAATGGAATGTTACCCCATTCAGGCTGAAAAACCGGTCGGACCCAACTGCTTAGAAGGCAAATCCAGGAATTTTTATGCAACTATATAACCTGTATCTGGGCCCATTGAGCCTCTGGATCCCATAGCAATTTCACCTCCTGCACCCACTATAGTAACTTCCATATCTCCAAATGTCATAGTGTCCTATAGATGCCGATTGGTATCAGTTATGCCTTTTTAGCGGAACAGGCAAAATTTCCACTTCCCACCTAGTGGTTGCCATATTGTCAGTATAGTGTGCTGGAGGGGCTCCTTGCTGAGTTGGATATCCCATTAATCCTGTACAGGTTTGTGAAAAATGTCTAGCTCATCCAGTGCTGCTCCACTGAACCAAAAAGCCTCACTCTTATGGCATTTCGCATAAACTCTTCTTGGGGTGTTAGAGTCAAATCTGATGCTCCATTGTGGTTCAGTGGGACCTTCTCTGAGCTGGGCAAGATGAGTTCTAATAAGTTTTGTTTTAAATATGGAGTTTTTATCATTGGACAGATTTACCAAGCTGGCCATCTCAAATCATTCCAACAGCTACGTGAAGACTTTGGACTTCCACTGTCTTTTAATGTTTTCTTCAGCTTTGCCATTCTTAGTTTGGGAGGAACCAGTCACAGTTATTTGATTATACTACTGTAGTTTGCAGAGACTGCATTCTTCAAAACTAACTTCATCTTTATATGTCAGTCTTTATTCTCGATCCCTCCCAGATGAATAACTGCCCTTGAAGGTTATATGGGAGGTCGATATCAATGCCCTGTCTAACAAGGATTGGGATCAGATTATTTGCTGCACTAGGGACACCACTGCTTGCCTTAACATCCAACAAATTTATTTTTTATAGCCTACACAATATATATCACTCCCCTGTATCATTGACTAGAAGGAGTGTGTTAAATCTGCGCTAGGACTATGTGCTGGACAGGACTTCCGGCAGAGCACCTGTATTTGTCCAGAACCAACAATTTGCGAAAAAGATCTGTAATAACAGGATTTTAATACCTACTGGTAAATTCTTTTCTCCTAGTCCGTAGAGGATGCTGGAGTCCACTACATGACTATGGGGTATAGACGGTTCTGCAGGAGCCATGGGCACTCTTAAGACTTTTCAATGGGTGTGAACTGGCTCCTCCCTCTATGCCCCTCCTCCAGACCTCAGTTATAGGAACTGTGCCCAGGGAGACGGACATTTCGAGGAAAGGAATTACTTTAATACTAGTGGTGAGATTCATACCAGCTCACACCTCAACCATGCCGCACAACATGGCATTCAACATAATACACGCCAACAGGCATGAACCAATTACAGCAACATGCTGAAACTAATATAACACTTACTAGTGTAACTCTAATAACCAAACTGCAGGTAAAGTACGCACTGGGACGGGCGCCCAGCATCCTCTACGGACTAGGAGAAAAGAATTTACTGGTAGGTATTAAAATCCTGTTTTCTCATACGTCCTAGAGGATGCTGGGGTCAACTTCATGACCATGGGCTTTATACCATAGCTCCAGTACGGGCGGGAGAGTGCGGATGACCCTGCAGCACAGATTGACCAAACTTGAGGTCTTCATCGGCCAAGGTGTCAAACTTGTAGAATTTTGCAAATGTGTTTGACCCCAACCAATGGGTATATTTACTAAAATTTTGTGTTTGTCCGATTTGTGGTTTTTTTTCTAAGTCCCAACACCGGAATTTACCAAGCACAAATCTCAGCAGTGTTGGTGCAATTCGTAATGGTTTTCACGGCTAAGTTCAGAAATACAAATGAATAGACCATCGGTCAAACGCGGCTGTTTGTTCATACAACACAGGAATTTACTATTCATTCGGTGTTAGTCTCTAAATGCTCAAGTGCGGGTGAATTTGTTTGCGAATCATTAAAAAAGCAGCGAAAAAATAGACCTGCTTTTTGCAGGCGAGTTTGGATAATCATGCACGGATCACTGAGATCTGTGCATGGTTATCTATGAGAAAGGGTCTGTTTAGTGTATAAATGGGAAAAACAATTTGCGTGGGGTCCCCCCACCTAAGCATAACCAGCCTCAGGATCTTTGAGCCGGTCCTGGTTGTAAAAATACAGGGAAAAAATTGACAGGGGTTCCCCCATATTTTAACAACCAGCACCGGGTTCTGCGCCTGGTGCTGGTGCAAAAAATATGGGGGACAAAAGACGTAGGGGTCCCCTGTATTTTTTTAAAAGCAACAGCCAGGGGACACTTTTATATTGGTCCCTGCGGCCCTGGCATTAAATCACCAACTAGTCACCCTGGCCGGGGTACCCTGGAGGAGTGGGGACCCCTTAAATCAAAGGGTCCCCCCCTCCAGCCACCCAAGGGCCAGGGGTGAAGCCCGAGGCTGTCCCCCCCATCCAAGGGTGGAGGATGGGGGGCTGATAGCCTTTTGAATATAATATAAGAATATTGGGGCTTATTCCAAGTTGATCGCAGCAGGAAATTTTTTAGCAGTTGGGCAAAACCATGTGAACTGCAGGTGTGGCAGATATAACATTTGCAGAGAGAGTTAGATTTGAGTGGGTTATTTTATTACTGTGCAGGGTAAATACTGGCTGCTTTATTTTTACACTGCAAATTAGATTGCAGATTGAACACACTACACCCAAATTTAACTCTCTCTGCACATGTTATATCTGCCTCCCCTGCAGTGCACATGGTTTTGGCCAATTGCTAACAGAATTCCTGCTGCGATCAACTTGGAATTACCCCCATTGTTTTTTGTAGCAGTACTACAAGTCCCAGCAAGCCTCCCTCGCAAGCTGGTACTTGGAGAACCACAAGTACCAGCATGCGCGGGGGGGGGGGGGGGATGGGCCCGCTGGTACCTGTAGTTCTACTACAAAAAAATACCCAAATAAAAACAAAACACACACACCTTGATAGCAAAATTTTATTAAACATACATGTACACTTACATTCATACATACTTACCTATGATGACACGAAGAGTCGGTCCTCTTCTCCAGTAGAATCCCGGGATACCTGTAAATAAAAATATACTCACAAAAAATCCTGTGTAGATCGGTCCTCTTCTTTAAGTTTGTAATCCAGGGACTTGGCATACAGGACAAACAAAGACTCTGTTTTCCGTATTCGAGCTGTTCTAGCGACATAAATCTTCAAAGCCCTAACCACATCTAGAGACTTTGACTCAGTGAGCGTGTCAGTAACTACTGGCACCACAATAGGCTGGTTTATGTGGAAAGAAGAAACCACCTTTGGAAGAAAATGTTGACGAGTTCGCAACTCTGCCCTATCTTCATGGAAGATTAGGTAAGGGCTCTTGTGAGCAAGGCCCCCAACTCAGACACCCGCCGTGAGGATGCCAATGCCAAAAGCATCACCACTTTCCAAGTGAGAAACTTCAACTCTATCTCTTGTAGAAGCTCAGACCAGTCCGATTGGAGGAACTGCAACACCACATTAAGGTCGCATGGTGCCACCGGAGGCAGAAATGGAGGCTGGATGTGCAGAACCCCTTTCATGAACGTCTGAACCTCTGGAAGAGAGGCCAATTGTTTCTGGAAATACACCGACAAGGCCGAAATCTGGACCTTGATTGATCCCACTCGGAGGCCCGCCTCCACACCAGCCTGCAGAAAATGGAGAAAATGTCCCAACTGAAACTCTTCCGTAGGAGCCTTCTTGGATTCACACCAAGATACATACTGTCTCCAAATCCGGTGGTAATGTTTCGACGTTACTCCTTTCCTGGCCTGAATAAGAGTGGGGATGACTTCCTTGGGAATACCCTTTCGGGCTAGGATCCGGCGCTCAACAGTCATGCCGTCAAACGTAGCCGCGGTAAGTCTTGATACACGCACGGCCCCAGCTGTAGCAGGTCCTCGCAAAGAGGAAGAGGCCGAGGATTTTCTAGGAGCAACTCCTGAAAATCTGGGTACCAAGCCCTCCTTGGCCAGTCTGGGGCAATGAAGATTGCTCGATCTCTTGTTCTTCTTATGATCCTGAGCACTTTTGGGATCAGCGGAAGTGGAGGGAAGACATACACTGACGGGAAAACCCACCGGGCCACTAGCGCGTCCACCGCTATCGCTTGAGGGTCTCTCGACCTGGAACAGTATCTCTGAAGCTTCTAGTTGAGACGAGATGCCATCATGTCTACTTGATGAACTCCCCAAAGACTTGTCACCTCTGTGAAGACTTCTTGGTGGAGGCCCCACTCTCCTGGATAGAGATCGTGTCTGCTGAGGAAGTCTGTTTCCCAGTTGTCTATTTCCTGGAATGAATATTGCTGACAGAGCTTTAAGATGTCTTTCTGCCCAGAGGAGGATCTTCGTCACCTCTGCCATTGCCGCTTTGCTTTTCATCCGCCCTGCCTGTTTATGTACGCGACTGCTGTTACATTGTCTGACTATATCTGCACGGGATGATCTTGAAGAAGATGCACTGCTTGTTGAAGGCCGTTGTAAATGGCTCTCAGTTCCAGCACGTTTATGTGAAGGCAGGCTTCCTGACTTGACCATCGTCCTTGGAAGCTTTCTCCTTGAGTGACAGCTCCCCAGCCTCGGAGACTTGCATCCGTGGTTACCAGGAGCCAGTCCTGGATCCCGAACCTGTGTCCCTCTAGTAGGTGAGAGTTGTGTAGCCACCACAGGAGCGAAATCCTGGTTTTTGTCAACAGGATTATCTTTTGGTGCATGTGTAGGTGGGAACCCGACCACTTGTCCAACAGGTCCCACTGGAATACTCTGGCATGGAACCTGCCAAACTGTATGGCCTCGTAGGCCGCCACCATCTTCCCCAACAACCGAATGCACTGATGGATCGACACCCTGGATGGTTTCAATATCTGTTTTACCAGTTTCTGGATTTCCAGAGCCCTTTCCCCTGGAAGAAATAATCTCTGAACTTCTGTGTCCAGGATCATCCCGAGAAAAGACAACCTTGTCGTCAGTTCCAACTGTGACTTTGGATAATTTATGACCCAACCATGTTGTTGGAGTATCGACAGGGAGAGTGTGATGTTCTGTAACAACTGCTCCCTGATCTCGCCTTTATCAGGAGATCGTCCAGATAAGGAATTATATTGACTCCTTTTTGACGCAGGAGAAACATCATCTCCGCCATCACCTTGGTGAATACCCTCAGCGCCGTGGAGAGACCGAAAGGTAACGTCTGGAATTGGTAGTGGCAATCCTGAACCGCGAATCTCAGATAGGCCTGGTGAGGAGGGTAAATGGGAACATGCAGGTAAGCATCCTTTATGTCTACAGACACCATGTAGTCCCCCTCCTCCGGATTGGAAATCACTGCTTTAAGTGAATCCATTTTGAACTTGAAACGTTTCAAGTAGAAATTCAGATTTTTCAGGTTTAGGATCGGTCTGACCGAGCCGTCCGCCTTCGGACCTACAAAGAGGCTTGAATAAAACCCCTCCCCTTGTTGTGACACAGGTACCAGGACTATGACCTGATCCTGACATAATTTTGGATTGCCGCTGTTACTGCTTCTCTGTCTGGAGGAGAAGCTGGCAAGGTCGATTTGAAAAATCGGCATGGTGGAACGTCTTGAAACTCCAGCTTGTATCCCTGGGATACGATTTGCAACACCCGCTGATCGTAAGCTTCCGAGAGGACCGAGGAACAGCACTGCAGGCGCCTGCAGCAACATCGCACCTCCAGGAAAAACCCTGACACACCGCCTAAGGAGAAGACACTAGGAGTCCCGGAGGGGACGAAGAAACGTAAGTGAAAAACTCTTCCCACAGAGACCGGACTAAAATAGACTTTTTTTAAAAGACTCTCTGCTAAACATCCGGATTCACAGCTGCGGGAGAGTCACTACCGCTAAAAGGAGAGAGAGCTCGCTCTCTCATCGGACTCTTAATACAGGAACCTTTTCCCTAATTAGGGGCCTTTATTAATGTACCATTACTCTACTTACTGACTGTTATATGGTTTTACACCCTTTTTTCACTTGTTTTATACATGGCTGTGATTTATGTGAGATAGTTTCCCTTCTTCCTTAAATCCACCACCCCGTTCACATTTACTGGCATCTTTTAACTATTAATTGTATATCATATAATTACCCCCGAGAAAACAAGTGTGTCGGCAGCAAGTTTTAACAATTGCAGACAACACTGTGGGGTGGTTATTAAGCCGCAATTCTTATACAGATGCACTGTCGTTTTTTAGAATATTTAATCAACTTATTTATTTATTCATTTATTGTTTTAAGTTTACTGCTCAGAATAAATTAAATTATAAAATAATGTGCATTAGTGATACTGAATTCTTTTAGATATCACGTAGCGCCGTAGGTTCCTTTCCTTTGTTTCTGCTATTGCTTTATCGAGGGATACCTGAAAAGACTTCCTCCTAGGTACCTAGGCTGCACTGATATAACTACTTCTACACGGACAAATTTATTGGAGGGAGCGCAGACCACACCCCCACTTGTACAAAACCCAGGGATCCAGGCTAGACAGAATCCAACCTTGGCTGAACAGTTTAAGACGTGTGAGACTAACGCATCCAGTCCATCGCCAAATAAGGCCTCACCTTTATATGGGAGAGCCTCCATGTTTCTTTTGGAATCTGCGTCCGCGTTCCACTGGCGAATCCACAATGCCCGCCGAGCCGATACTGCCATGGTAGCGGCTTGTGAACTCAAGAGTCCAATATCTTTCATTGCTTCTAGCATGTATGCGGCAGCGTCTTTGATATTCCCTAACTTAAGGAGTATCTCATCTTTATCAATCTTGTAAATTTCTGATGACACACTTTACGACCATTTTTCAATAGCGCGACTCACCCACGCGCAGGCAATAGTGGGCCTGAGCAGCGTACCATTGGCAACATAAATGGATTTTAATGTAGTTTCCATCTTTCGGTCTGCCGGCTCTTTTAGGGAAGCCGTACCTGGTACAGGTAGAATTACCTTCTTTGTCAACCTGGACAGTGCACTGTCTCACACAGGGGGTGACTCCCATTTTTTCCTGTCCTCTGCTGGGAAAGGATAAGTTATTTTAATCCTCTTGGGAATACGAAATTTCTTTTCAGGGTTCACCTACATCCCTTCAAAGAGAGTATTTAGCTCGTGGGAAGGAGGGAAAATTACTTTGGATTTCTTTTCTTTATAGAAATACGCCTTCTCCTGAGGTACAGGAGTGGCCTCCATGACTTCCAAAACTTCCCTTATAGCTATAATCATATATTTTATATTTTTTGCCAACTTATGATCTATTTCTCTGGAGTCACTATCGTCGACACAAGAATCTGTGTCCGTGTCGGTATCAGTATTCACAATATTCGCAAATGGTCTCTTATGTGACCCTGAGGGGTCGCCTGCAGATGGAAGAACAGAGCACTGAAAAATCACATCTTCCACAGATTTTCTCCAGCACTCAGCATGAGATTCAGACTTATCTAATCTCCTATTGATATGATGCATACTATCACGCATTTCTTTCACCCATGCAGGCTCTTGGTGTGCCGGCAGCGCCACCACATTACACTTCTGTGTCCCTAAAATGGTTTCCTCCGGGGATATGTCTCAGATATGTCACACACGTGTACAACACCCACACAGACACACTGGGACTTATAGGGGACAGACCCACAGTAAAATCTGTCAGACGGACACAGTTTAGGAACAGCCAGTTCACAACCCCAGCGCCAGTATCTAATGCCTGTGAACACAGAATGCCCACAGACAAAGTAGCGCTTTTACACAGTAATTCACACTTGTAATGCACCAAAAACGCTTGTGCCCCCCCTTATTTTCACCCTGATACTTGTAGTCAGAAGTGGAGGAAGGGACCAGCGTTGTCTCTGCAGAGAGAGAGGAAATGGCGCTGAGCAGTGTGCTGGCTGCCTGAGGGAGAAGCTCCGACTCTGCAATGGCACGTTTTTCACTCAGTAATCTTTTATAATATTTATACTGGAGGGGGTAGGGCTGTGCCAGCTGCATCTTATGCCCCCTTTTAGCCAGTTTATAGGTATTTTTGCTGCCCAGGGCGCCCCCCTGTGCCCTGCACCCTGCAGTGCCTGTGTGTGGGAAGCAATGGCGCGCTGCGCTCCCGCCAGCCGCGCTGTACCTCAGCCATCACTTTTCTTGATAGAAGATCTGTCTTCTTCTACTAACCTGTCTTCTGACTTCTGGCTCTGCGAGGGGGGTGACGGCGTGCTGTGGGAGTGAGCATCTAGACACGGCTAGTGTTCAGTACCCTTCAGGAGCTAATGGTGTCCTGTCAGCCAGAAGCAGAGCCATGAAACTCTTCAGGAAGTTGGTTCCTACTTCTGCCCCTCAGGTCCCATGAAGCAGGGAGTCTGTTGCCAGCAGTTCTCCCTGAAAATAAAAAACCTAACATAAGTCTTTTCAGAGAAACTCAGTAGAGCTCCTCAGAGTGCATCCAGTCTGCCTGGGCACATTTCTAAAACTGAGGTCTGGAGGAGGGGCATAGAGGGAGGAGCCAGTTCACACCCATTGAAAAGTCTTAAGAGTGCCCATGGCTCCTGCGGAACCGTCAATACCCCATGGTCATGAAGTGGACCCCAGCATCTTCTAGGACGTATGATAAATGCAGTTTCATTTTGTCAGTCGGTGGTTCTAAGCCAGTTCATCGTAGATTATGTACAAAGGGGAAAAGAAGGACTTTTTGTTGGGGCACTCTTGTAGTATGAATAAAATGTAACTTTTAATCTTCCTCACTAAAATTTTATATATATATATATATATATATAAATAAATATATATATATATATATATATATATATACTGCTCAAAAAAATAAAGGGAATCCTAAAATAACACATCCTAGATCTGAATGAATGAAATATTCTTATTAAAAACTTTGCTCTTTACATAGTTGAATGTGCTGACAAAAAAAATCACACAAAAATTATCAATGGAAATCAAATTTATTAACCCATGGAGGTCTGGATTTGGTGTCACACTCAAAATTAAAGTGGAAAAACACACTACAGGCTGATCCAACTTTGATGTAATGTCCTTAAAACAAGTCAAAATGAGGCTCAGTAGTGTGTGTGGCCTCCACGTGCCTGTATGACCTCCCTACAACCCACACAAGTGGCTCAGGTAGTGCAGCTCATCCAGGATGGCACATCAATGCGAGCTGTGGCAAGAAGGTTTGCTGTGTCTGTCAGCGTAGTGTACAGAGCATGGAGGCGCTACCAGGAGACAGGCCAGTACATCAGGAGACGTGGAGGAGGCCGTAGGAGGGCAAAAACCCAGCAGCAGGACCACTATCTCCGCCTTTGTGGAAGGAGGAACAGGAGGAACACTGCCAGAGCCCTGCAAAATGACCTCCAGCAAGCCACAAATGTGCATGTGTCTACTCAAACGATCAGAAACAGACTCCATGAGGGTAGTATGAGGGCCCGACGTCCACAGGTGGGGGTTGTGCCTACAGCCCAACACCGTGCAGATGTTTGGCATTTGCCAGAGAACACCAAGATTGTCAAATTCGCCACTGGCGCCCTGTGCTCTTCACAGATGAAAGCAGGTTCTCACTGAGCACATGTGACAGACGTGACAGAGTCTGGAGACGCCAAGGAGAACGTTCTGCTCCCTTCAACATCCTCCAGCATGACCGGTTTGGCAGTGGGAAAGTAATGGTGTGGGGTGGCATTTCTTTGGGGGGCCGCACAGCCCTCCATGTGCTCGCCAGTGGTAGCCTGACTGCCATTAGGTACCGAGATGAGATCCTCAGACCCCTTGTGAGACCATATGCTGGTGCGGTTGGCCCTGGGTTCCTCCTAATGCAAGACAATACTAGACCTCATGTGGCTGGAGTGTGTCAGCAGTTCCTGCAAGACGAAGGCATTGATGCTATGGACTGGCCCGCCCGTTCCCCAGACCTGAATCCAATTGAGCACATCTGGGACATCATGTCTCGCTCCATCCACCAACGCAGTCACCACAGACAGTCCAGGAGTTGGCGGATGCTTTAGTCCAGGTCTGGGAGGAGATCCCTCAGGAGACCATCTGCCACCTCATCAGGAGCATGCCCAGGCATTGTAGGGAGGTCATAGAAGTTATTGACAAGTTCAAAAACTTTGGGTGACAGCGGAAGCAGTCCACTGACAACTAAATTCCTTCCTCTTGTAGCCAAGCTCCTGCAAACCACACCACCAACTCCCTCAGTGTCAATTTCCTCCTTAGACAGGAATGCCTATAGTCCTGCAGGACATGTCACTGGCAAGTCTGACGAGTCCTCTCCTAACTGGGATTCCTCTGATGGATCCTTGAGTGTAACACCTACTGCTGCTGGCACTGCTGTTGTTGCTGCTGGGAGTCGATCGTCATCCCAGAGGGGAAGTCGGAAGACCACTTGTACTACTTCCAGTAAGCAATTGACTGTCCAACAGTCCTTTGCGAGGAAGATGAAATATCACAGCAGTCATCCTGTTGCAAAGCGGATAACTCAGAACTTGGCAGCTGTGTTGGTGTTAAACGTGTGTCCAGTATCCACCGTTAATTCACAGGGAATTAGAGAATTGCTTGAGGTACTCTGTCCCCGGTACCAAATACCATCTAGGTTCCACCTCTCTAGGCAGGCGATACCAAGAATGTACACAGACGTCAGAAAAAGAGTCACTAGTGTCCTAAAAAATGCAGTTGTGCCCAATGTCCACTTAACCACGGACATGTGGACAAGTGGAGCAGGGCAGACTCAGGACTATATGACTGTGACAGCCCACTGGGTAGATGTATTGCCTCCCGCAGCAACAACAGCAGCGGCGGCACCAGTAGCAGCATCTCGCAAACGCCAGCTCGTTCCTAGGCAGGCTACGCTTTGTCTCACCGCTCTCCAGAAGAGGCACACAGCTGACAACCTCTTATGGAAACTGAGGAACAACATTGCAGAATGGCTTACCCCAATTGGACTCTCCTGGGGATTTGTGATATCGGATAACGCCACCCAATATTGTGCATGCATTACATGTGGTCAAATTCCAGCACGTCCCATGTTTTGCACATACATTGAATTTGGTGGTGCAGAGCTTTTAAGAAAACGACAGGGGCGTGCAAGAGATGCTGACGGTGGCCCGAAGAATTGCGGGCCACTTTCGGCATTCAGCCACTGCGTGCCGAAGACTGGAGCACCAGCAAACACTCCTGAACCTGCCCCGTCATCATCTGAAGCAAGAGGTGGTAACGAGGTGGAATTCAACCCTCTATATGCTTCAGAGGATGGAGGAGCAGCAAAAGGCCATTCAAGCCTATACATCTGCCTACGATATAGGCAAAGGAGGGGGAATGCACCTGACTCAAGTGGAATGGAGAATGATTTCAACGTTGTGCAAGGTTCTGCAACCCTTTGAACTTGCCACATGTGAAGTCAGTTCAGACACTGCCAGCCTGAGTCATGTTATTCCCCTCATCAGACTATTGCAGCTGGAGAGATTGAAGGAGGAGCTAAAACAGAGTGATTCCGCTAGGCATGTGGGACTTGTGGATGGAGCCCTTAATTCGCTTAACCAGGATTCATGAGTGGTCAATCTGTTGAAATCTGAGCACTACATTTTGGCCACCGTGCTCGATCCTAGGTTTAAAGCCTACGTTGTATCTCTCTTTCCGGCAGACACAAGTCTGCAGATGTTCAAAGACCTGCTGGTGAGACACTTGTCAAGTCAAGCGGAACGTGACCCGTCAACAGCTCCTCCTAAACATTCTCCCGCAACTGGGGCTGCGAGGAAAAGGCTAAGAATTCCGAGCCCACCTGCTGGCGGTGATGCAGGGCAGTCTGGAGCGAGTGCTGATATCTGGTCCGGACTGAAGGACCTGCCAACGATTACTAACATGTTGTCTACTGTCACTGCATATGATTCTGTCACCATTGAAAGAATGGTGGAGGATTATATGAGTGACCGCTGTCACGATCTAGGTAATTCCTTATCAGTATTTACCTTCCAAATGCCTCCTGAGACTGTCCCAGTGTTCCAAGCCTGGATTCCATCTGCACTGTCTGTGTGCAGCACGCTGCATCTCATTGTCTCAAATCTCTTTACTGTGATTCTGGCAGCTTCATGGTTAAAGCTCACATTCAAGTTACAAACAATCTTTCCCTCCAAAAGCTACCATGGGCGCAGCCATGTTTTCCTAATCACATGTTACCTTTCAGCCTATCAGCTGCACTCTGCTCTCAGCCTGATTACACAGCAGCTGCACTCTGGTCTCTGGTTAATCAGCCAGCCAATCCCTGCTTCCCAGCAGGTATAAATATCCTGTTCCTGGGGTGGAAAGATGTCAGTGCTTCAATTGTCTTCAGTGATTCCAGTGTGCAGTTCTCCCATGGACTTCTTCTGCAGTACAGCCTGACTCCCTGGTGATTATACTCTGCAGTGTAACCCGACACTCCAGTGATTAACCCTCTACAGTCTACCCTGATTCACCTGTGTCTGAACTCCGGCTTCCCAGCAGCCATTCTCCAGCTTCTTCTCCAGCGATCCCCAGCATCACTTCATGCTTCACCTGTGCTTCTAAGTACAATAGTGCATTTCTATCTGTGAACCCCAGCTTCACTCAAAGCTTACCAACGATCCCAAAGTAACCATCGGTGTTCCGTCATCGATTCCAAGTCACCATCGGTGTTCCGTCATCGATCCCAAGTATTTCTCTGAACTGTGTTTCCTATTACCAGTACCAAGTAATCAGTATTCCTCTGAACTGTTTTTAATAAAACCTTTGAACTTTCCCTTGTTGTCGTGGTCACGCCTTCGGGCATTTGTTCTAAAGGTTCCCTGCATGTCCAAGAACCCTGTACTGCCTCCCAGGTACACATATACCTCAGCCCCTACAACTGAGGCTTCCCCCTGGTCAGCACCAGCCCTCAGTTGGGACAACCGCATCCAAGTAGACATGTCAGACAGTCCGTACGTATACTGGCAGGAAAAAGAGGCAATTTGGAGGCCCTTGCACAAACTGGCTTTATTTTACCTAAGTTGCCCCCCCTACAGTGTGTACTCCGAAAGAGTTTTTAGTGCAGCCGCTCACCTTGTCAGCAATTGGCGTACGAGGTTACTTCCAGAAAATGTGTAGAAGATGAAGTTCATAAAAATTCATTATAATCAATTCCTCCGTGGAGACATTCACCAGCAATTGCCTCCAGAAAGTACACAGGGACCGGAGATGGTGAATTCCAGTGGGGACGAATTAATACTCTGTGAGGAGGGGGATGTACACAGTGAAAGGGGTGATGAATCGGACGATGAGGAGGAGGTGGACATCTTGCCTCTGTAGAGCCAGTTTGTGCAAGGAGAGATTGATTGCTTCTTTTTTGGTTGGGGCCCAAACCAACCAGTCTTTTCAGCCATAGTCGTGTGGCAGACCCTGTGGTTGAAATGATGGGTTTGTTAAAGTGTGCATGTCCTGTTTACACAATATAATGGTGGCTGGGAGGGCCCAAGGACAATTCCATCTTGCACCTCTTTTTTTTTTTTTTTTTTTTAATCTCTGCATCATGTGATGTTTGGGGCTAATTTTTTTAAGTGCCATCCTGTCTGACACTGCAGTGCCACTCCTAGATGGGCCAGGTGTTTGTACCGCCCACTTGGGTCGCTTAGCTTAGCCATCCAGCGACCTTGGTGCACCTCTTTTTTTCTTTGCATCATGTGCTGTTTGGGGACTATTTTTTTTAAGTGCCATTCTGTCTGACACTGCAGTGCCACTCCTAGATGGGCCAGGTGTTTGTGCCGCCCACTTGGGTCGCTTAGCTTAGTCATCCAGCGACCTCGGTGCAAATTTTAGGACTAAAAATAATATTGTGAGGTGTTCAGAATAGACTGGAAATGAGTGGAAATTATGGTTATTGAGGTTAATAATACTATGGGATCAAAATGACCCCCAAATTATATGATTTAAGCTGTTTTTGAGGGTTTCTTTAAAAAAAAACCCCACCCGAATCCAAAGCACACCCGAATCTGACAAAAACATTTGCAGGGAGGTTTTGCCAAAAAGCATCCGAATCCAAAACACGGCCGCGGAACACAAAACCCGAAAATTTTCCGGTGCACATCTCTACTTTTAACATTTCTATTTTTGAAAGCATTCTAACTGCAGCATATTTTCCACTCTCTCTCTACATCTCCCTACCTTTTATGTCATGCAGTATACTATGTTAAAGTTGTTGCGCTTATTGTAGAGCATTGTAGAGCATTGCAGAATACAGTCCCTCTATTTTAATAAATTATAAATAATAACGTATAGTGCTTCCTGTTTAATAGAACCTCATTAAAACCTAACACAACTCCTTCCTACACACACACACACACACACACACACACACACACACACACACACACACACACACACAGAAGAGATGGCATAAGGACAGATCCTTTATTAATACCTACATATAGGAAAATAGAAAATACAATATTACAACATCATTCAGTTCTCTAGACTTTATGTAATGAGAATGAAAGAGCAAGTAGTATAGAGCAGGGGGGTTTAAACAACTTGATAACTGCAACTAAAAAAAAAACAAGTGTCAATTTTGCAGCTTTATTCAATACTGTTGCATCATATACCACACTATATATATATTAGAGATGTGCACTTGAAATTTTTCGGGTTTTGTGTTTTGGTTTTGGGTTCGGTTCCGCGGCCGTGTTTTGGGTTCAACCGCGTTTTGGCAAAACCTCACCGAATTTTTTTTGTCGGATTCGGGTGTGTTTTGGATTCGGGTGTTTTTTTCAAAAAACACTAAAAAACAGCTTAAATCATAGAATTTGGGGGTCATTTTGATCCCAAAGTATTATTAACCTCAAAAACCATAATTTCCACTCATTTTCAGTCTATTCTGAACACCTCACACCTCACAATATTATTTTTAGTCCTAAAATTTGCACCGAGGTCGCTGGATGACTAAGCTAAGCGACCCTAGTGGCCGACACAAACACCTGGCCCATCTAGGAGTGGCACTGCAGTGTCACGCAGGATGGCCCTTCCAAAAAACACTCCCCAAACAGCACATGACGCAAAGAAGAAAAAAAGAGGCGCAATGAGGTAGCTGTGTGAGTAAGATAAGCGACCCAAGTGGCCGACACAAACACCTGGCACATCTAGGAGTGTCACTGCAGTGTCACGCAGGATGGCCCTTCCAAAAAACACTCCCCAAACAGCACATGACGCAAAGAAGAAAAAAAGAGGCGCAATGAGGTAGCTGTGTGAGTAAGCTAAGCGACCCTAGTGGCCGACACAAACACCTGGCCCATCTAGGAGTGGCACTGCAGTGTCACGCAGGATGGCCCTTCCAAAAAACACTCCCCAAACAGCACATGACGCAAAGAAGAAAAAAAGAGGCGCAATGAGGTAGCTGTGTGAGTAAGATAAGCGACCAAAGTGGCCGACACAAACACCTGGCACATCTAGGAGTGGCACTGCAGTGTCACGCAGGATGGCCCTTCCAAAAAACACTCCCCAAACAGCACATGACGCAAAGAAGAAAAAAAGAGGCGCAATGAGGTAGCTGTGTGAGTAAGCTAAGCGACCCTAGTGACCGACACAAACACCTGGCCCATCTAGGAGTGGCACTGCAGTGTCACGCAGGATGGCCCTTCCAAAAAACACTCCCCAAACAGCACATGACGCAAAGAAGAAAAAAAGAGGCGCAATGAGGTAGCTGTGTGAGTAAGATAAGCGACCCTAGTGGCCGACACAAACACCTGGCCCATCTAGGAGTGGCACTGCAGTGTCACGCAGGATGGCCCTTCCAAAAAACACTCCCCAAACAGCACATGACGCAAAGAAGAAAAAAAGAGGCGCAATGAGGTAGCTGTGTGAGTAAGATAAGCGACCCTAGTGGCCGACACAAACACCTGGCCCATCTAGGAGTGGCACTGCAGTGTCACGCAGGATGGCCCTTCCAAAAAACACTCCCCAAACAGCACATGACGCAAAGAAGAAAAAAAGAGGCGCAATGAGGTAGCTGTGTGAGTAAGCTAAGCGACCCTAGTGGCCGACACAAACACCTGGCCCATCTAGGAGTGGCACTGCAGTGTCACGCAGGATGGCCCTTCCAAAAAACACTCCCCAAACAGCACATGACGCAAAGAAGAAAAAAAGAGGCGCAATGAGGTAGCTGTGTGAGTAAGATAAGCGACCCTAGTGGCCGACACAAACACCTGGCCCATCTAGGAGTGGCACTGCAGTGTCACGCAGGATGGCCCTTCCAAAAAACACTCCCCAAACAGCACATGACGCAAATAAAAATGAAAGAAAAAAGAGGTGCAAGATGGAATTGTCCTTGGGCCCTCCCACCCACCCTTATGTTGTATAAACAGGACATGCACACTTTAACCAACCCATCATTTCAGTGACAGGGTCTGCCACACGACTGTGACTGAAATGACGGGTTGGTTTGGACCCCCACCGAAAAAGAAGCAATTAATCTCTCCTTGCACAAACTGGCTCTACAGAGGCAAGATGTCCACCTCATCATCATCCTCCGATATATCACCGTGTACATCCCGCTCCTCACAGATTATCAATTCGTCCCCACTGGAATCCACCATCTCAGCTCCCTGTGTACTTTGTGGAGGCAATTGCTGCTGGTCAATGTCTCCACGGAGGAATTGATTATAATTCATTTTAATGAACATCATCTTCTCCACATTTTCTGGAAGTAACCTCGTACGCCGATTGCTGACAAGGTGAGCGGCGGCACTAAACACTCTTTCGGAGTACACACTTGTGGGAGGGCAACTTAGGTAGAATAAAGCCAGTTTGTGCAAGGGCCTCCAAATTGCCTCTTTTTCCTGCCAGTATAAGTACGGACTGTCTGACGTGCCTACTTGGATGCGGTCACTCATATAATCCTCCACCATTCTTTCAATGGTGAGAGAATCATATGCAGTGACAGTAGACGACATGTCCGTAATCGTTGTCAGGTCCTTCAGTCCGGACCAGATGTCAGCATCAGCAGTCGCTCCAGACTGCCCTGCATCACCGCCAGTGGGTGGGCTCGGAATTCTGAGCCTTTTCCTCGCACCCCCAGTTGCGGGAGAATGTGAAGGAGGAGATGTTGACAGGTCGCGTTCCGCTTGACTTGACAATTTTGTCACCAGCAGGTGTTTGAACCCCAGCAGACTTGTGTCTGCCGGAAAGAGAGATCCAAGGTAGGTTTTAAATCTAGGATCGAGCACGGTGGCCAAAATGTAGTGCTCTGATTTCAACAGATTGACCACCCGTGAATCCTTGTTAAGCGAATTAAGGGCTCCATCCACAAGTCCCACATGCCTAGCGGAATCGCTCCCATTTAGCTCCTCCTTCAATGCCTCCAGCTTCTTCTGCAAAAGCCTGATGAGGGGAATGACCTGACTCAGGCTGGCAGTGTCTGAACTGACTTCACGTGTGGCAAGTTCAAAAGGTTGCAGAACCTTGCACAACGTTGAAATCATTCTCCACTACCCTTGAGACAGGTACATTCCACCTCCTACATCGTGCTCAATTGTATAGGCTTGAATGGCCTTTTGCTGCTCCTCCAACCTCTGAAGCATATAGAGGGTTGAATTCCACCTCGTTACCACTTCTGGCTTCAGATGATGGCAGGGCAGGTTCAGGCGTTTTTGGTGGTGCTCCAGTCTTCTGTACGTGGTGCCTGTACGCCGAAAGTGTCCCGCAATTCTTCTGGGCACCGACAGCATCTCTTGCACGCCCCTGTCGTTTTTAAAAAAATTCTGCACCACCAAATTCAAGGTATGTGCAAAACATGGGACATGCTGGAATTTGCCCATATTTAATGCACACACAATATTGCTGGCGTTGTCCGATGCCACAAATCCACAGGAGAGTCCAATTGGGGTAAGCCATTCCGCGATGATCTTCCTCAGTTGCCGTAAGAGGTTTTCAGCTGTGTGCGTATTCTGGAAACCGGTGATACAAAGCGTAGCCTGCCTAGGAAAGAGTTGGCGTTTGCGAGATGCTGCTACTGGTGCCGCCGCTGCTGTTCTTGCGGCGGGAGTCCATACATCTACCCAGTGGGCTGTCACAGTCATATAGTCCTGACCCTGCCCTGCTCCACTTGTCCACATGTCCGTGGTTAAGTGGACATTGGGTACAACTGCATTTTTTAGGACACTGGTGAGTCTTTTTCTGACGTCCGTGTACATTCTCGGTATCGCCTGCCTAGAGAAGTGGAACCTAGATGGTATTTGGTAATGGGGGCACACTACCTCAAGAAATTGTCTAGTTCCCTGTGAACTAACGACGGATACCGGACGCACGTCTAACACCAACATAGTTGTCAAGGCCTCAGTTATCCGCTTTGCAACAGGATGACTGCTGTGATATTTCATCTTCCTCGCAAAGGACTGTTGGACAGTCAATTGCTTGGTGGAAGTAGTAAAAGTGGGCTTACGACTTCCCCTCTGGGATGACCATCGACTCCCAGCAGCAACAACAGCAGCGCCAGCAGCAGTAGGCGTTACACGCAAGGATGCATCGGAGGAATCCCAGGCAGGAGAGGACTCGTCAGAATTGCCAGTGACATGGCCTGCAGGACTATTGGCATTCCTGGGGAAGGAGGAAATTGACACTGAGGGAGTTGGTGGGGTGGTTTGCGTGAGCTTGGTTACAAGAGGAAGGGATTTACTGGTCAGTGGACTGCTTCCGCTGTCGCCCAAAGTTTTTGAACTTGTCACTGACTTATTATGAATGCGCTGCAGGTGACGTATAAGGGAGGATGTTCCGAGGTGGTTAACGTCCTTACCCCTACTTATTACAGCTTGACAAAGGCAACACACGGCTTGACAAATGTTGTCCGCATTTCTGTTGAAATACTTCCACACCGAAGAGCTGATTTTTTTGGTATTTTCACCAGGCATGTCAACGGCCCTATTCCTCCCACGGACAACAGGTGTCTCCCCGGGTGCCTGACTTAAACAAACCACCTCACCATCAGAATCCTCCTTGTCAATTTCCTCCCCAGCGCCAGCAACACCCATATCCTCCTCATCCTGGTGTACTTCAACACTGACATCTTCAATCTGACTATCAGGAACTGGACTGCGGGTGCTCCTTCCAGCACTTGCAGGGGGCGTGCAAATGGTGGAAGGCGCATGCTCTTCACGTCCAGTGTTGGGAAGGTCAGGCATCGCAACCGACACAATTGGACTCTCCTTGTGGATTTGGGATTTCGAAGAACGCACAGTTCTTTGCGGTGCTTTTGCCAGCTTGAGTCTTTTCATTTTTCTAGCGAGAGGCTGAGTGCTTCCATCCTCATGTGAAGCTGAACCACTAGCCATGAACATAGGCCAGGGCCTCAGCCGTTCCTTGCCACTCCGTGTGGTAAATGGCATATTGGCAAGTTTACGCTTCTCCTCCGACAATTTTATTTTAGATTTTTAAGTCCTTTTTTTACTGATATTTGGTGTTTTGGATTTGACATGCTCTGTACTATGACATTGGGCATCGGCCTTGGCAGACAACGTTGCTGGCATTTCATCGTCTCGGCCATGACTAGTGGCAGCAGCTTCAGCACGAGGTGGAAGTGGATCTTGATCTTTCCCTAATTTTGGAACCTCAACATTTTTGTTCTCCAGATTTTAATAGGCACAACTAAAAGGCACCTCAGGTAAACAATGGAGATGGATGGATACTAGTATACTTATGGATGGACGAGCGACTGCCGACACAGAGGTAGCTACAGCCGTGGACTACCGTACTGTGTCTGCTGCTAATATAGACTGGATGATAATGAGATGAAATTAATATATATATATATATAATATCACTAGTACTGCAGCCGGACAGGTATATATATTTATTATGTAATGACTGATGACGGACCTGCTGGACACTGTCAGCTCAGCAGCACCGCAGACTGCTACAGTAAGCTACTATAGTAGTATGTATCAAGAAGAAAGAGAAAAAAAAAACCACGGGTAGGTGGTATACAATTATGGATGGACCAGCGACTGCCGACACAGAGGTAGCTACAGCCGTGGACTACCATACTGTGTCTGCTGCTAATATAGACTGGATGATAATGAGATGAAATTAATATATATATATATATATATATATAATATCACTAGTACTGCAGCCGGACAGGTATATATATTTATTATGTAATGACTGATGACGGACCTGCTGGACACTGTCAGCTCAGCAGCACCGCAGACTGCTACAGTAAGCTACTATAGTAGTATGTATCAAGAAGAAAGAGAAAAAAAAAACCACGGGTAGGTTGTATACAATTATGGATGGACCAGCGACTGCCGACACAGAGGTAGCTACAGCCGTGGACTACCGTACTGTGTCTGCTGCTAATATAGACTGGATGATAATGAGATGAAATTAATATATATATATATATAATATCACTAGTACTGCAGCCGGACAGGTATATATATTTATTATGTAATGACTGATGACGGACCTGCTGGACACTGTCAGCTCAGCAGCACCGCAGACTGCTACAGTAAGCTACTATAGTAGTATGTATCAAGAATAAAGAGAAAAAAAAAAACCACGGGTAGGTGGTATACAATTATGGATGGACCAGCGACTGCCGACACAGAGGTAGCTACAGCCGTGGACTACCGTACTGTGTCTGCTGCTAATATAGACTGGATGATAATGAGATGAAATTAATATATATATATATAATATCACTAGTACTGCAGCCGGACAGGTATATATATTTATTATGTAATGACTGATGACGGACCTGCTGGACACTGTCAGCTCAGCAGCACCGCAGACTGCTACAGTAAGCTACTATAGTAGTATGTATCAAGAAGAAAGAGAAGAAAAAAAACCACGGGTAGGTGGTATACAATTATGGATGGACCAGCGACTGCCGACACAGAGGTAGCTACAGCCGTGGACTACCGTACTGTGTCTGCTGCTAATATAGACTGGATGATAATGAGATGAAATTAATATATATATATATATATATAATATCACTAGTACTGCAGCCGGACAGGTATATATATTTATTATGTAATGACTGATGACGGACCTGCTGGACACTGTCAGCTCAGCAGCACCGCAGACTGCTACAGTAAGCTACTATAGTAGTATGTATCAAGAAGAAAGAGAAAAAAAAAACCACGGGTAGGTGGTATACAATTATGGATGGACCAGCGACTGCCGACACAGAGGTAGCTACAGCCGTGGACTACCGTACTGTGTCTGCTGCTAATATAGACTGGATGATAATGAGATGAAATTAATATATATATATATATATAATATCACTAGTACTGCAGCCGGACAGGTATATATATTTATTATGTAATGACTGATGACGGACCTGCTGGACACTGTCAGCTCAGCAGCACCGCAGACTGCTACAGTAAGCTACTATAGTAGTATGTATCAAGAAGAAAGAAAAAAAAAAAAACACGGGTAGGTGGTATACATATACAATTATATATATATTATATACAATTATATATATATATATATTAAACTGGTGGTGATTAATTAAACTGGTGGTCAGGTCACTGGTCACACTATCAGCAACTTGCAAGTAGTACTCCTAAGCAGACAATCACAATATATACTGGTGGTCAGTGTGGTCACAATGGCAGTGTGGCACTCTGGCAGCAGAGTGCCAGCAAAAGTGTGCACTGTACGTTAAAATATGTACTCCTGCTCTCAGACTCTAACTGCTCCCCACTGTCTCCCCCACAAGTCAGATATACAGTCACACTATCACTTCAGCAAGTAGTAGTACTCCTCCTAATGCTCCCCAAAATTACTAAAGTAAATAATACTGTGTCTCTCTCTACTCTAGTCTCACTCTCTATAAACGGAGAGGACGCCAGCCACGTCCTCTCCCTATCAATCTCAATGCACGTGTGAAAATGGCGGCGACGCGCGGCTCCTTATATAGAATCCGAGTCTCGCGATAGAATCCGAGCCTCGCGAGAATCCGACAGCGGGATGATGACGTTCGGGCGCGCTCGGGTTAACCGAGCAAGGCGGGAAGATCCGAGTCGCTCGGACCCGTGTAAAAAAACCTGAAGTTCGGGCGGGTTCGGTTTCCGAGGAACCGAACCCGCTCATCTCCAATATATATATATATATATATATATATATATATATGCACACCGTTCAATGCCCTCAGCATTGCACAGCCACCCAACTTTGGTGTCCCGGAAGCCCTGGTCCATAATATTTTGTTTCCTCACATGGGCGAATATAATCATCACATCCTTAGGTCTCCTCTTCTGTGTTTTGCTCACAGTGGACTTACAGTAGCAGCTCTAATAACTCATCCTTTTCTTTTCAGAGAACAGAAATAATGTGGCCTCCAGGGATGTTTTTTAGCCAGTTATAGTGATGGTTGCTTGTTTTCGGCAGTGTGTTGTTTCCACTTACTTCTTTTATATGGTTTTTGGTCTGTATGGTATTGTTCTTAATGAATATTTCCAGGTCCAGGTATGTGATTTTTTCTTTGCTTGTGTCGGAAATGAATTCGAGACCATAGCTATTATTGATAAGGTATTTCAGAAAATTTTGTAGGAGTTCTGATCCCGTCCAGATGAACAGCAGGTCATCTATATATCGCCTCCAGTATAGGATATGTTCTTTAAACTGATTATTTTGCCAAATGTTCTCTTCTTCCCATTTCACCACAAATAGGTTCGCGTAACTCGGCTCGAAGGAACTGCCCATTGCAGTCCCCTTTGTCTGGATATAGTACTTGCCTTGATTCGAGAAATAATTTCTTTGAAGAATGTATCTAATGCAACTCATAATGAAATTGATTTGCTCATTCGGTAAGGAAGTGCTCGTCCATAGAAAAAATCTTGTTGCTTCGCATCCCAGGTCATGATCTATACAGGTATAAAGTGAACGTACATCGCTTGTGCACAAAATATATCTTCTTTCCATTCAATAGTTGCTAGTTGTTGTAGCACATTTAAGGTGTCCTTAATGTTACTTTTTTGTGCTTGTACAAGTTCCTGTAGGAAAAAATCAGTATACTTGGAGAGGTTCGATGAAAGGGATCCTATTCCAGAAACGATAGGGTGACCAGGGTTTTTTTTCTGGTCCTTATGTAACTTTGGTAGCTGATAAAATGTGGGTGTTTTTGGATGTTCTATGTACAGGAATTGGAATTCTTTCTGAGTGAGAATGCCTAGTTCCAATCCTTCGTCTAGAAGTTCCTTCAGTTCATTTTGATAAGCCTTGGTGGGATCCCCCTCCAATATCTTATATGTATGTTCATCCGCTAGTAATTTTTCCACTTCTGTCTCATATTGTGATTTGTCCAGAATGACAAGTCCGCCACCTTTGTCAGCCGGCTTTATAATGATGGAATCATCTTTTTTCAGTTCTTTTAGCGCTTCTATTTCTTCTTTGTTTAGGTTGATTTTCTTTCTTTCTTTTCCTGTAATTTTTCTTATGTCTTCTTTGACCAGTTTTTGGAAGGTTTCTATGTGTGGACCTTTAATATAAGCCGGGAAAAATGTGGAATTTGGTTTATAGCGGCTATGTAAAAATTGGTCAGTATAGTCTTGAGTCTTTGTATTTTGTTCTTCCTTATTGAAAAATTTTTTTATACAAAGTTTTCTTATGAATTTCTGTGTGTCAATGAATATATCGAATTGATTTACATTTGAGTGTCTTGAAAATTTGAGGCCTTTGTTCAATAACGATATTTGATGTTCTGTCAGTTGTTTATGACTTAAATTGAAAATGCCTTCATTCTTTATGGTATTAGAAGTGCTTATTTTTTTCTTGTTTTTGCCACCCCTGACCCCCCCTTCTCGTGGGGATTCTGTAGTTTTCAACTTTTTCTTCTGGGCAGCTGTGTTCCAATCTGGAGGTTCCTCTTCTTTCATCAGGAATCCTAAAAAATTCTCGAGATCATCCTCTGAGTCTTCCGTATATGTACGTTTTCTCTGTTTCCATGAGGTTTCCGTCTCTTTTTTGTTTTTTCTTGCTTCTATGTTTGTCATGAGTGTTTGATATTGTTGTCTCTCTTCATATTCAGCCCTTTCTCTACCAAGTTTGAATGAGTTTCTCACCAAGTTTCCAGTTGTAGTTCTATTTTTATACACAAAATTCTTTGAGTTATACGACGGATAATCGTTCCTTTGATTCTGTATAGGAGGTTTCTTAATGAGCGGCTGTTTAGATGTTCTGGGATTCTTAGGATCATCATTCCCCCTTCTGTAGGTGAATCTTGTGTCCTTACATTGTGTATGATAGTTGTTCCAATGCTTGTTGTTGTTTCTTTCCACATATGAATTAGGATTTGTTGTTCTTTTTTCATCTTTCTGTATGAGTTTATTTTCTGCCAGGTCCCTGTGGAACTTTTTCTGTTTTTGTTGAATAATATCCTCTTCTAATTTTTCCATTTTCACACTTGTCATTTTCATTAGGTCATTATATTCTTTCATATGTTTCAGGGGTTCAAACTTTTTTTCGGTGATTCTAATTTTTTCATTCATTAATTCCAATGATTTTTTCCTATCCTGTATTATTAGTGAAATGAGTTCTTTTGAGCAATTGTCTAGAGCTAAATTCCATTTTGTAAAAAAGTCAATCTGTGCTGGAATAAAGGTGGGGTTCTTTTGTAGACGTAGCCCTCTAGGAATCAGACCTAGTTCTAGATATTTTGATAAAGTGGTTATTTCCCACCAGTGTCTAATTTCTTGATTGTAATGCTTTCTTGTTCCGTTTGAATTTTAACAGATTGTGGATTGTGGGTTTCATTGGGTTAGTATATGGTGTTTTTCAGACAGGATAGACTTTAGCTGTTAATGCCCGTGAGTTAGTGCTGTGTGTCATGCCGGGGTTACCCTATACACAGATACCCCTTAAGTCAGGATCCCTTGAAGTTAGATTATGTGTCCTTTTATATATGTTGTTTAAAATGTTGTTTAATATGTTGTTGATTATGTATACACTTTTGTTTTGTTTTTGTTTGTTTACAGGTAAGCACTGGCCCCGGTCAGCTGACGCAGGAGGCTCCTATCCCGGACGATCTCATAACCAATCCCCTCTACTTCCGGGTTGTGGAGCTGGTGACACGCATGCTGTTGGTCACCATGGCAGCCGCAGCGTGTGAG